>NC_060247.1:32759289-33966619 GCF_921293095.1 Ischnura elegans
ACAGTACATTTGCCCGAATTAAGCTCAAACGAAGTGACTTAAGTCACCAAGAAAAATTGCACTTACCGGAGAAATCACTATTTAAATTAGCCTCATCTCAGCGATACAATTTATTTATATAACTGTCTATGGTTTTAATTAGACTACAGCAATATTGAAATATTTATTATTATTTCACTCATGCATTCAGAAAGATAATCATGTAGAACTATCTGCAAATTCACCGAAACCCGTGCAATTATGTTACTCTCACATGCGAAGTGAAAATGGCATTCTAAAAATAGCCTAATGAGTTAATTAGCCAAAGTTACAGGATTTTTGTTCTTGTATTAAGTGCTCAAATAGAATTTTCCCTTTTCCGAACGATAATTACTCTTTTTACATATGCTATGTCAGCCAGTTACAATATGATGCAATGTTTATGGCAAAACTGATGAGTGATGATTACCTGTTAGCAATATTGAACACAAACATTTATTTAAATTCAAAAATAAGAAGACAGAGTAAGTACCCCTGGTTGTTATCCTTATCAAATAAAAGATAACATAAAGAATGATGCCGACATTTTTTAATCCGTACATCTTCCACGCAGCCCATTTGTTCTGCGATGATGTAAATGGGACAAAAATGGAATATACGTGTGGAGATGAGAAACCTCTTCTAGCATGCGCTAAGAATTTTCATGCAGTTATGTTAAAGAATTTTTTGCTTCGTTTACGCCAGTCTTATTATTGAATGCATCATAACCAGAAACAATGAATTCGAATAATTTCCGAGGGAATCTTCGTGATACGTAGCATATTAAGGGAGGCGGAGCGCAAGGAAGTCTCCCGAAGAGATTTATAAAGACTTAAGTCACAAGCAGCACATTTGAGGCGGACAAGATTTCCGTCACTGTGACCGGGGAGTGGGTGTTTCCGAAGAGGAGAATGGAAATTTATAGACGCTTCGCAGAATTTTGTATGTTTCCTCCACTATTTCCTACCTAGCGCCTACCTTGCAGCGCAAACGGGGAAGAGGATGCGCCATTTATAATGGCTCGCGGGAGAGACAGATGATACATTGAGGCATGAGAAAGTTTAAAGAATGATACTGGCTCGGCTTAGAGGGCGATAGCGATGCGGGGTGGGGGGCGGTGCGGGGGTGAGAGGGGAGGGAGTGGGCACTTCCCTCGGAGCATCACGGGATAGCGTATCCAGGGGGTGGGCGGGAGATGTGGGGGAGATTCCGACGGCAGATGGGAGGGAGAGATAAGAGACCGCGGGGGGTGGGGAATCATTGAGAAAGGGTAAGGGAAGGGTGGAAGAAGCCGGAATGCAGGGAGGAATGAAGGGACGTACACGCCAGGGTCTCCAATGTTAAGAGAAACAGGGGGGTTAGAGAGAGTGCAGGGGTAGGATAGAGACAGAAGGATGTGAAAGTGATAAGCCCCGGAAAGGGTATCCTCGACAGTGGCAAGTCAGAAAACTTTTATGAACTAGAAGTTATGATATTCCAGCGATTCATACGCAAAATGATGTGAACTATCCCCATAATCTACGAGTATTAATCCAAATATTCCTCTTAGTTAAATACAAATACAGGAATAACACTCTCTGCAGCGGTCACGGTAAATATCTAAAGAAGAAAGTCTATCAGAAAAATATTTGAAGATAATTTATTGAATGTAAGCGAATCACCGGTTGGAATAAACCTTTTCACTATCCTAAACTCCAAAAATGATGATGAAAAACTCACTCACCTTTTAAACCTTGCAATAAGTTACACAGGAACATGTAATTGTTTTTATTAAAAGGAAAAGCTCCATATATAACGACGCACACGCCGTGGGAAAATCGTAAGTAATGACAAATTTCATTACACTTTAAGGATATATTAGTAGCTGATGATGCTACCTTGGTTTAGTATTTATATAGATACAGAAAATGTAATCGGCAAAATGAAAGGAGATCAAGCATAGCCATGACTCATTTAAGATAAATATAAATCGCACACTGAAAAATATTATTTCTGCCGAATATGGAATTGGTGCATTATGAGGTGGGCGTTAGCGACTGAAAACTCTCTGAGCATACCATTACTCAAAGAGCTTTAACATAAAGGTTTACCAGTCAATAAGAAACAAATAAAATAGGTCTAAAGGAATGATATTTAATTAACGTTAACAAAACTAAAATTACCGCAGGAACAAAGAAGAAAAAGTTACGTGAACACGTATAGCAGACGTACCAAATAATATAAATCGACTACGACATTCATCACCATGCAAATCATCAAAACTTACAATGAGGACGAGATATTGGAAATTTTCTGGTATGTGTGGTGAAGAAATTTGAATGAAATATGAAACCAAAAATAATTTAATTGATCTTGTGGTCATGTGGTATTTCCTCATCATTTACCATGGACTATTCTTACAGATACCATTTTAAATATTCCTAAAGTTCAGCTCTTTCATAGCTACCTCATTTCTGCAATGATTATCTCTAAAATAACCATGTTCTCTAACGAATATTACATGCACATATTTTGAGATTTCTATCTTACGTGGCCTATATTAGTTTCTAAAATAATAAAATGATTAGCAATCGAAAATTCCGGAAACTTAAATAGCAAAATAAAAATACGTAACTGTGATCATAACTCGCGTGAGGTATGTAATCAAGACTTGAAAATATTATACCCCAAATAAGCAGAAAATCTATACTATGTATGACAGAATGTTAAATTTCTAAGAATTGGAGTGAAGTGAGCCCAAACGTAGAAGATTTCATCCAATTAATCAATTCAAACAGCTCTAGAGAAAAAATTATTATGTACCGATAATAATGAAATAAGAATTACCATGGGGACGGAGGAGAAAGGTTGTGTAAGTTTTTATCGGCTATAAAGAGAAAAAACAGTTGGAAAGCGATTACGATAATTTACTTCACACTTATAATCGGCATATATGCATGAGAAGTAAATGATGGCGATGTGGTGGTGCCTACATTTAAGGAAGAAGGTAATCATAAGGATATCAGAAAAAAGCATCAAAATAAACTGATAAAAAGCACTAGCTATTTTTACTATAAGTATATTCTCCCATGAGAATAAGTTACTCTTGGCTGGAGAATAAATGTGTTCTCCTAACGTAAAGGTGGTGGGAGAAATTAAAAAAATGCCAAAAGCAATCAAATATCTGTGTAGTAGGAGCAAGTTTCTTAAAGAAAATATCTCCTTCACCTTCGCGAATATCATTATGGTCGGCCATTCTCACTATCCAACTTTGCAAACCAGGTTACTTGATAAGACATAATAAGGATTCGCACGGATACACCAGATTTCAACCTAGGAATTTGTCTCTGGAGCTCAATTAAAATTCCACTACCCGTTAAACTCACTCTACAAAGCATGATATCAAACCGCATACCTATCAGAATTCTCTCCCGATCCGCCAAGCCATAAAATCAATGTAAAAAAATCTCAAACTTGTACAGACTACGGAGGGAAAAAGGGAGCGATGATGATGCAGTAGCGACAGTTGTTGGATCATTGCCGGATTTGCATCGACGGGGGTGCGGAGAAAATGGAAGAGGAAGAAGGGGTTGGTTTACCGGAGGAAGAGGTTGGGTGGACATGAAAGGGGAAACGGAGAAGGAAGGAAATGGTCGGAGAGGAAAGGCAAGAGAGGCGACCTGGGGGGGGGGATGAGGGGAGAGGACGTTAGGTGAGGGAGACGAGCGTGGGGACCGGAGCTCTTACAAGAGCCACTCATAACTCCTGATACGACAGCCATAACTCTACTCTACAAATGACGTGCATAAATCTCAAGATGGCGGCCGTAAGTTACAAGATGGCCGGCGTAATTCACGTTAAATATTAACTTTTTCTGCAAACCATCCCCCTCCTAGTCTGAGCCTCATGTCGCAGTAGGCTTTTTTTTTCACTGCTCCACCGAAGTAGCGTATGGAAGGGAGAAGGAGTGTTGCGTTGTAGACGGCGTAGGTATATGAGTGTCTAAGGGGGCACGAGGAAAATATGGGAGAGGAGAAAGAGAGTGGAACGGTAGGGACAATTAGAGCTGGCGGCCGAAGGGGCACAGTGAATCACTCGGAGCCCTCACGATGGCCAGATGGGAGAGAACTACGGTTATTGTCAGTGGGAGGCTAATGCCTGGGAAATCGCTACAAATCTGCATGAGATAAATCAGAAAAAAGGTGGCCACATCTTGTCCTCGAAAACGTAGTCGCAGTTTACTGTTTGCATTTTTGTGGAAAATGACCAGCTTTTTACTACTCTCTCAGAAATTGCTCCAAATAAAAAGCAGCATCGCTATTATACGAATGGTGTATGCCGATATCAAGAAGATAAGATTTAAAAAATACAATATCTTTTTGAAATTATTTTGGGGCAACATTAAATGAGTCATTTTATGTTATTAATGCATACATTGTGAAAGTAGGCGTAAATATTCAGTTGCCTTACCCCGTAATGATTTTTAAATAGTTACGTGAAATTTATATTATTTTAAAGTAATATTATGAATAAAATGTTCACGCATATTGCATGAGAAAACATCAGAGCCTTTCCTTTGCTGACTTGCAGGGGGCATTCGAACGTCCATTTGAATAAATGCTCAGTACTTGGGAAAAAGTCGGCTTGGGTAAAAATGACGGAAGCCCTCTGGATATATATCCCTCGTAGAAGTAACCTATCACTTCTACGAGGGCTAGATATCCACGCAAAAAAGTAAAGAAGCAAAACCTAACAAAGGGATTCGATGAGGATGCAACCCATCGCCAGCGATCTTCAACACGGACACTACATGGAGGAAGCAATGAATGGGAGAGCAACGAATCAAAGGAATCTAGTTGAATGGACAGGAAATCAGCATTCTACCTTTCGCCTAGCATATAGCCATCGTAGGTGAATACAAGGAAGATGTACAGAACTCAATAAGCTTATTCGATGGCAGGTAATAAATTAAAATAAAACTAAGATACTTTGAAAGGGAAAAGAGAAAGCAGTGCTCAACTTCTGCTTTAAACGAGATAATTTGGAGCATCGAAATCATTGGTCTACCTCAACACTATAATTAACTAGGATGGAAGAAGCTAAACAGATAGAAAATGTGCCCCAATAAATAACCCAAGCTAAAACAGTATTCATGATAAAAAAAAGGCTGCTACTCTACTCCAAGATCATAAGACTGGTGACAAGAAAACATTATGTAAAAATATCATGTGGACAGTGGCACTTCACTGATAATAAACATGATCTTTTGAAAAATCTTATAAAAAAATAATAGAATCATTTGAGGAGTCATGATGGAGGAGAGTGCGGGAGATCAAATGGACGAACATAGTGGAAAACGAGGAGGCATACTGAGAAATAGTAGAAGAAAGGAAACGCTGAGGCTTCATGCATCATATGGAACAACACTGTGAAAGGCCATGTTATGCAGCATGGTGATTACATTAGAAATGTAAGGGAGGGAAAAATTAAAAGAAAATCACCCAAAGAAGTTAAGTACATGAGACAGTAAAAGAAGGGCACAAGGAGAAAAAAGTTAGGAAGTTAAAGATATTCTTGGAAAAGGGAAAAATGGAGTGACTTACAGCACCGTTCATACGATTGCATTAAAATAAATAAGCCAATAAAGAAATACCACAGTAATATATTTCTTTCCTATGCTGCTCACATGATGCCCAATGGAATTCTCATTTCAAGAGCAATTTCCAGAATATATTTATGAAGATTTCAATAAGCTGAGCACCACAGCGTGATGAAGACGCATCGAGAGAACCCTACAGTAAATACTAGTGCGTTGAAGGCCGTGCGGAATGAAATGGCTCGAAGATCGTTCTCCAGGAAAGTAATAGTGATGGACGGTACTTTTTATGAAAAAAAAATGAGGGGAGACAAGCGGGGAGGGGGGGGGGATGCATATCCAAGCAGACACGGCGGGAGAGAGAAGGGAGGAGAAGAGGAGTGAATAACTGAGAGCAAATTGAAATTACCCCTGCGATGGGGGGTAGGAGGAGGAGACAATTGCCACGTATAGCAAGGGAAGGAAGGAGTGGGAGGAGGAGGAGGCATGGGGTGTTCGGGGATTTGCTCAGCTTCTTGTGTGACATTCCTTTGGGCTGCGCTTATTTATTTGCTAATCTATCTTCCACCCCAACTGCCCAACGGGAAACCCACTCCCTCGAATATCATCCCCCTTAAACACCGGCGATTCCTCCTCCTCCACGTAAGGAGCGCACGGATGCCATCTCACTCCTCCACACACACACCCCCTCTCCCGACAACCACGAAGGGGTTGAGGGAGGGAGAAGGGAGGAGGCCGGATAGGCAGGAAGGCAGGGAGTCGAGGAGAGAGAGAGAGAGAGAGAGTAAACAGATGAGGCATGGGATGGGCCCTTGAATTATGAATGCAGCGTGAGCGAATGGCGGGCTGTGGACTTTCTTATGTGTGGTATCTCGCCTGATATCCCTCCTTCCCTCCTTATCCCCTTACTCTTTTGCCATCTCAAAAGTCACCAAACCTTTGCCATTAAGAGGGCACGCCACCTCGTCGCAAATCTTAGCACGCGAAATATAATGGCGGAGATTGTTCCTCTATTTTAAATTAAAATTCTATGGAGAACTGTGCCTATAATTTGATACATAAAAATGGAATATACTGACGCATACATTGATTATTGCCATTAACGCCGTGAATATCTCAAGGATTTTACATAACATTTATGAATAAAATAGTATATTCATTATTTACGATTTTTACAAATAAATTACTGCGTGCTATTTACATTCGACTATGAATTACCAAAATTTGCTGCTATAATGTAGTACCTTCATGCTTGGGGCGGAAACAGTATGGAATTTATGATGGAAAATAAGATGAAAAACGTTATTTTAAGAGTAATTTTCCTCAACTTCAAAGTTAAAATGAATTAGGTCGCGTAATGATTGCACATCTTTACCCTGCCATAAACTGAAAATTTTAAGTGCACCTTGGTCTAGCCAATTACAATGTTAACTAAATGGGAAATCGTGATGTTCTGTATCAACGTCTATCACCGAAGTAGCGACCCCCCTTGAGATTGCTAAGGTAATGAGAAAGAGATCTAAGGAAATGTAAGGGAAGCAGTTTTCTCTGGTAAATGGAGGATGATGCTAGGAGGTGGATTAAATAGATGGCAGTGGCAGACCAGAGGAGCAATGAGTTTAGCGCTTTCCCGCAGGAAAAGATGTCATTAATTATGTCGAAACTTCGGAATTGTGCACGCGGCACAAGAAACGTGAGAATAAGAGAGGGTTTATTAAGTGGGCGGAAGTTTTTGGAATGGAGGACTCGGTAACTATCGTAGGGGGTGATGGACGGTGAGGCATGAGACCTCAATGGGAACTTTATCCCCGATAACTTATCGCTTGTGAGGCGAACTGTCAGCGGGTTTCCGCCGCATTCCAGCGCATGTCCAAGAGGAAGATGAAGGTTGAAAAAATTTACGAAATAAGTAACAACAATGCGTTCTTATAAAATAAAACTCCTCGAAGGAAAACTGGACTGAGATTTTTTCAAGACGAAAATACGTCGCATGACATGACTGAAAAGAAGCTTCCGTGTGACTGTGACCCATAAATGTTAATTCGGATAATCCTGCATCGTACAAATTCCCATTTTCTGGTTCAGAATTTTTCGAAAGGACAAAGCAGTTACTACATTGCAAATAATTTGTTTTCCTAGCTATATCTCATTGGTAACCGGTGCAAACGTTATCTGTACCCTTGAATTTGTGACTCTAGCAAATTCGTTGATAAACTAAGCTATCAAAGATTATTGTTTGTTATTTATTGTTGCTAGCAAAAATTGTCGTCATTAATTTTCATCTGCAGTAAACCGCTTGGAAAGTATACGTAAGTATATGTTATTTACTCGCTATGCTCGCTGGGGGGGCTCTGCCCCCCCTAGGCCCCCCCGAAAAAGGCCTCCGGCCTGTTATGCTCACTGTGGGAGGTCTTACACTTTTAGTTTGCTACTTGTTTCTTAAGGATCGTTTACTTTTAAGCTGGCTAGCTTAGGTATAAGCGATATTTCCACTTTCACGTAAAACGAGCGCATGGTACGTAGGCTACAATGTGAATGTAAATATTTATAAAGAGAAAAGTTTTTCTGAGGGGCTATAAAAAAGTAAAATAAATTTCTACGAGTTTCTCTAACTTATTCAATTCAAATACAAAAAACGTTGAGACTACGTCCCACTGTAACACCCAATGCATACGTAATATCATAACATAACGACTTTGCGTATTACAATGAAAAACACGTTTATTAATTATTTTCCACAAAACTCAACCAAATTCATGATATACGAATAAGATGTAACAGCTGTTTCCCTTCGTAAACGAATTACGTAGGGACTGAATATCAATATTTAGAACAAATGCGCCTTAGCATGAATTGGGGCTAGTATGACGAATTTTATCGAAATATTATTTATCGTGATCGCGAATGATTTCACTTCAGAAATACCTCTATTTAAAGTTTTAATGAATCGGGATACACAAATATCTCAGCCTCAATATCCCACGCAATGCGCAATAAATCTGGTGAGTAACGGATCACAGCCTTTGGTGTACAAGACATTGTGAATGTCAAGACTTCGATAATTTTCACAGTTGAATAACTTAGTCACTCAAGGAAACGTGATTTTCGCAAGACAAATAATTGAATAAGAAATACCTTTATTAGAACTTATCTTCCATATTGTATTATTCACTGCCTATTCACTCCTGCAGCTCACGGATAACATTGAACATTAAAAAGGACATTAACGGAAAAAAGAACGTAAACAAAAATAAAAAGTTATCACCATCACAAAAAATGAAAATAAAATCATTTTCACCTACCTATATTGTGTAAGACTTGTTTAAAAGTCTTTCTACCACAATCGTGTATCGCCAACAAGATACGAACTATAGTCAACAGCACGAATCATATTTCTAAAATGGCATTTAGTGCACTTGTTAACTTTGAAATTAATAACCACCACACTTTCGATGTAATATACCTAAAACAACAACTAATTTCCTACCTTATATTTCTCCGCTTTTCATTTGAATGCGCTTTGATTTAAATAGATGTTTGTTCTTGCGGAAAGAAGGCGCAAAGAAATAGGCACTTCAAATATTACTTTCTTAATTTCCTTCCTTATATTTATCAGTTTTTGTTTTAATTCCTTTATCTTCTTTCCCAATTTAGCTCCTCTTGTTTGCATAAACAAATATGTTGCTATGATTGTTCGTTTGTATGACTGCCGCGCCGCTATTGGAATTTGGTGGCCATTTTTTGAACTAATCCCCATACACTCAATTTTAATTGAATAGACGGATAAATAATTGTAAATTTAGTGTTTTCATAATTTTTCCTGGGGTTTCAGACAATTTTAGAGGGGGTCTTCATTAGACTTTTTGCCGTATCTCGTCTCGTTCACCCCAAACATTTGTATATGTGAATGAATGAATGAATGAGTGGTCGTTAGGGGACTTTATAGAATATAGATTATATATTCTCAATAACCAGAAAACGTGTTTAAACAAACATGTCATCAAGAAAAGGGGAAAAAAATAAAAAACAGTCTTGCAGTTGGACAAAGTTACATGAATAACATTATTTCTCCGTATCCCAAAGGTATTTATAATTTTTTCATTAAAATATTCTAATAATTCTCGTGTCACGCTTTTTTGTTTCTAAACTCCTCCGTAACGGCTGCACCGATTCCTATGAAATTTGGTGTGTGTTCCGTGGGAGTAAGAATATGTTTTAAACTTTTTTTCATTCCTCTCCAGGGTCTATGAGGCCCTGGAATTGGCCCTGAGTCATTCCCATAAAGAATACATGTAAAATTCGTTTTCAATGACTGCAGTACTTTTTTCTTTTGCATTTTTAAATTAGTGACAATGATCACATTAAGTTGAGACATATACCATTGGAAAGAAAAAAAATACACATTCTTATTCTCGGTATCAAATTTTGTTTCCCACGTGATTTACGGTGAATTTAGAATAAAATCCAAAAAAAGATGATATTTTAGCGTTTTTGTATTACTGTCCCCTTGACGACCGTCATTATTGTTTATGTTGTTTGAAATCTCTTTCTATCACCATAAATTATGAATTGCATGTCCCATGGAGATATATTACTACCACAACTCCCTATTATTCCGACAGATGTGCCAATTGAATACAAACGGGTTCAATTTCCAATTAGATTGGCATTCGCAATGACAAGTCTCAAGGCCAAACGATGTCTTTTTGTGGCTTTGAGGCACACCGTCTTCTTCATACAGATGCTCACGCGTGGTTAAACAACCCAGTTTGTTTGTTTTGGCTAAAGACAGATTAACTAAAAATATCGTACACTACATTGGACTAAGAAGATGATAATGTTCTTTTTAACAGTCATAATTTGCGATAGAGTCGTAAATTGAAATTTATCGATTACTAGCAGGCCACCCAGAGTTGTTCGGGAAGTATTGTACCCAGTGACGAGGGAAACTTAGAACTGAGAATTCATGGTCACATGGCAGGATTTTTAGGCAAAAGAACAAAGCAGGTCTGATGATGGTATACATGCATAACTGCAAGCAATGGAAACAATGATTTCTGTATATCGCGCACGGGATGAACTAACGCATACCCCAGAAAAAAGCTTTGCACCAAGAGTATTAATAGGTAAGAGTAGAATCCTTTTAGTTATGTTTTACCAGACCGTGTCTAGGATTTTGTCTACCCAGCAGGATTAACAACCACAGAAGTTGCATGACGTGACGTAACTAATGGTAATGAAATAAGGACGCAAAGGACGCGTGGGACAAAACCATAAGTAGCACTACGTGGTTTGGGAGCATGAGATGCATATAAGATATAGATATATATATAAAACTTAAATGGGAGAAATAGGCTACATTGAGTATTTAAACGATAATTTTATCAATTATTATCTAACTCTTGTTTAAATTTTATCAAGATTATCTTTTAATTTCCGCATTCCTTGCGATTTTATTTTAATTTCGTTGCAGACTGCTTTAAAAAATGGTGTATACGAATAAAATATACCTATCTACCAATTTATAAAACTTATCGTAATAGAATAATATAAATTTCATGTTATTTTATTATTATGAACACTAAATGGTACTATCGGACTACCATACGAACATTCAAAAAATTAATTCCCTAATTAATTGAATGACAGCGTAGATAACGAGACGTCAGCCAGGAAGGAAAGGTTTGCGCAGGCAAAAAATGAGCGAAAAAAATGAGCGGGAGTGGAATGGGGAAGAATTCCAAACTGGTATTACAGGTCTTCACACTGGTAATGAATGGTAACAATATTACTTTAAAGGATGACTACCCCGCTTTACTCATCCCAGAATTCTTGAAACGGTAAACACGGGCCATTGGTCGCGTAAGAAGTTGATTTAATTAACGACTTCCTCTAATTTTATGGGTGAATTTTTTTTCAGGACATTAGTATTTGATTTCGATTTTACATGAAATAATTGTAATTCTTTACCTGAGGGGTATGAAAAAGAAAATTTAGCAAAAACACAGACCATTGGAAAATAAGTCTTCAAGAATGCCAAAACAAAACCTAAACTGTCATATTTAAATGTGCCGTAAAAACGGACTTGATTCATTAGCACATCATGCATAAGAATAAAGAAATAGTGATTCCTAATTTCCCACATTACTTCTCAAATATTTTAAAAATTTTCCTTTAAAAGAAGATAAATTCCTTAGCTTGTTTCGATTGGAAATACATGAAAAGTTCAAGACCTCTGAGACGAGTATGTGTCGAGGAGAAAATTTTAACTGTGAGCATAGTAATTGCATAATTAGGCGTGTAACATGAATGAATAGTAGTATAAAGCAGCGACTTGTACCCAAGAGGTTTATCAAGACGTGAACGAAACGCCTTCACCACAGCAATATTCCTGAAGAATATCAGATTAAATGTGTTTGCATGATCATTCTTATTTTTCCCCAATACACACAAAACAGTAAAGTCACAGTGCATTGCTTTAATAATGAGAAAAATAACGGTTTGACTTTTGAGACTTTGACGATACAAAGCCTTCATAACCTTCTTAATATATTTAATACCGGAGCTTATTTTCTTTCCCATACGCTCATTTAACTCCATCGCATACCGAGGAAGTCACTACTGAAATGAAAGAGAGAGGCGAGAACGTTAATTGCGCGTTAAATTATGGGCCGAGAGAGGCAAATAAGGAAAAAGGAGAGGGAGCAGGCTCATCGGAAGCGGGAACGAGACGATGTACTCGGCGTATACACGCTCTCTCGTGAGGTCGCATGGGGGAATGGATGGAGCCGGGTTAGGGTTGGCAGCATAGCAAACGGAGAGGACAGGAGTGGGAGGTATTGGGGCTTGGGAACCCACCACGCAGAGGACGATGGAGTTATTGAGTGCTAGTGCCTTTGACAACGACGCTAATTCCCCCGTGTTGCGCTCACTTCCCTTTCACCCACCCTCCGCAATCCGGTCCCCCCCCCCCCCCCAACCCCCACCTCTCCTCACCCTCCTCATCCGATCCACGCGATACGTCCAAACCACTCTTGCCCCTTGAATCCACCTCCCTCCCTTAACAGTCACCCCCAACGACCAACTAACCAACCCCCCTCTTTCCTCCTCCCCCTTCACCGCGACCTCCTAATGCCCGTAACCGCACTCCTCCGTAAACAGCGCACCCCGTTCGCAGCGCGCAGCTTCCCCCACACATACACCCCTCTCATGTTATGCAAAAGCCGCCTTCGACTTCCTACTCGGGGGATGGGTTTTCCGGAGCGGGTTTTGAGAGGGGCGTTAATAGACATGCTTCGACCGCGCTGCACTAATGCACTCCGCCTCTCTTCCTCGCTCTCATACGCTCTCCCGTTCGGCCAATCAACGGGGACGAACGCAAACACGCGTGTGCGGTCTCGATCGATTTACTATCTCGAATGGGTGGTGGTTCACGCTTGCCGCCGTTCCGAGGAATTTCAAGATCAGATCAAAAATACGAATTCCCTGTAACTTTTAAGCCGCATTCACGAATACTTAACTTCGTTTAACACATATTATCGTGGCCCAGGACTACATTTGAAATATTTCATCAATCATAGCTAAAACCAACCATAAACCAAGATATGTATTTTGTAATATGTTGTCAACTTTTATAGATATTGCTATTATTTTTGCTGTTCGCTAAAATTATATATATATATAGTCTGGGCTTCATAAGCTAATGTCAATGCAGATTTTAATTAATCGCTCTAATTTTGTGAAAATGACAAACGCTTTCATCAACAATTCAACTCTATGGATGACTGGTTTCCGAGTCCGGGTTAATGACGTCATACTATTCAAGAATCAAAAATCATCGCTAGAGAAAATAATATTTCCCTCGGCTGATAAGGGAGGCGATAGAAATAGCGAATCATGAAAAGAACTCCAATAAGGAGGACGGCTATCCTTCAGCTTTATCATTCAAACGGCTCTTCCAACAATGGAATTCAATCCGAGAAAATCAGCGTGCGCCTGACTAGCCTTGTATATAAAGAATTGCAGCTCTGAAGATCATTTGGACCCGAAGACGGGGGCTGGAACGCGCCCGAAACTGTCGTCCATCAAAAATGAGTCGACGCGAAATTAACCGGAAAAACAATCATCAATTTAAGCACCGCGGAAGCCTGCGTAATAATTTTATTCAACTCTATATTTAGGCCAATTTGATACAATTTCAGTGGTTGCGAACTAATACTCACCAGTTTCAACACCATTCCATGAATGATCTAAGCCACTTTTCCATAGTTATGGAAAGTCAGTCATAGGTACCATACTCGCTTTTGCTCGACCCCCCGCAAAAGGCCGATACCGATAGTTAGAGATACAACTCTTTGAAACTATGGTTATATGCTGATGAGTAACGCATGAATTTATAGATTCATCGATACTGTTACCAAGAGCCCTCATTTTAAAATTATCATCCACGAAATATCGTTTTAAAAGCTCATTAGGCCGGTTTTAAAATTTCTTGTTAAAATATTGACGAGCATGAAAATGGAAAGTGACGAAGGTCCATTAAAGGTCACATGTTTAACGGAGCATTATGTACGTTCGAGTTACGGTTAACGCTCACCAGAAATTATAAAATCTACTCTTAAGATGTCATCTCCAAAGAGGAAGTGGATTCCTGGACAGGATTATTCCTTCGGTGAGGACATCGAAATTCACATTTAGCCAAGAGTACCCCTTCTAGAAGGCTAATTTAGCCATCACCTTATGGACGACAAAATAATGACAATATACTGCAAGACCACAGCTTGTACATATATTCCATCACAGAAACAGTAAATGACAATAAAGTTACCTTCGTGCATATCAAATTGTGTGCTTCGTCTACACTTGTACTGATAACGGGAATCTTCTATGTACATAAAGATATCTTCAGTGGTTAAGAAGGCCCTCACTGACAATATGGCCAGTTCTCACGGTGCCACCAGTGCTCAGCGGTAATCATTGCCATAAACCTGTAAATAAAAACCATCATTAAATTAATTTAATCACTAGCATTTGCCACGCACCATGGAAAATTATGTCATTTCTTTTCAAAACATTTTAACCGGTAAACTATAACTAGTTCAGATTCTTCATGTTAAGATTCTGTTCCTAGGGCATGAATACTTAAGAATGTAATACTTTGATTTTAGTAAAAATGATGCATCATCAATGGCGCATATGCTAGTGTTGCTTTTTATTCATACAGGAAACTTATCTGTTACATTTCCAGTTAACGAAACGTTTTCAGGCGTAATGCTGATTAAAGTTATTTATATTAAAATCTTAGTGTAAGTATAAAATTATAAATAAGGCATTATGAATTAATTCCGTTAGAGAAGATTCTACAAAAAGGCTCTGTTTAAGTTTTCAAAATTGAGCTTAACAGCGAAAGTTAAAATATAATTCTACCACAATATTTACTGCAACACTATAAAGTACTTTGAAAATTATTGGTTCTCGTAAGATGACTCATTAATGCATAGTTTCTCTCGTTTAGAAAGGTATATACCTGTCTATGAATGGATACTAATTTAAATAAAAATAAAAAGTGTAACAGGCCACTTCACATTAAAAAACTTTGAGCATAGAGAATATTCCATTTCTAAAAAATTTAAGAACTAGATCAAACAAATTTCCGTTCAAATGTTCTCATTCAGCACTTTAAGGCTTAGTTTAACGATGAAGTTAAGTAAAGTTTACTTAGAAAAAGGAGTTCGTAAATTTGCGATGCTGGCCAAAATATTTTAATGCGTCATATTTTTCGTTTTTTAAGAAATATTAATTGAAAAAACGACGTTGGCTTGGGGTATTGATTCCCTATGCCACCGACATGATTTTGATATGATTAGGAATTTGAGCAATATTCCTAGTCACCAAATCTGCGTAGGGTACAAAATAGGTGGATTTTCCAGAGAAAAATTTACCCTCGGCTCCTTCAGATCATTCAGGTTGAGTTATTCCCCATAATCTTCGGAAATTACGATTTCAAAAATCCACCATGTCATCGTCTCATTGAGCAAAGGACTTTTCATCGTGATAATTTGAGCATTGGACAAGGAAGAAGAAACGAATTCTTCGGGACACACGTGCTCAAGTCCTCCACCACGTCGTCGTTCTCTTGGCCTCTCTAAGAACTTCTCAGCCACCCGCTTCGCCGCGCATCTCCCCTCCACTTCCCTGGACAGGCACTTTATACAGCTAAGAAGAACTCATCACGAGCTTTCGGAAAATGCAAATGCGTGTCATTTCTCAACGGCCTTTGTAACCGATCCGTCTGAAGGTTTAATCCGGAGATCGCGAAAAAAACGGGCTGTGATCATAGGATTGCTGAAGCGTCAAAAGAGACAATATTTTATCCCGATTGATGCCATTTTATGTCCGTTTATTTTTAACTGCGTTTCGGGCCATATTTTCTGAGTGGTGACATACACGTACTTTGCATTCCGAGAATAGCGAAGCCGACCATTTCATGCGTACTTACACACTATGAAGTTCTCTTATGCGAAATTTCTGAGCTCGTTAAAAAGCGTAAACTGCGGTGAGCATGTTCGCGGTCACGTGACGGCACTAAACTCCTCGCCGCTCTTTCCTCAAGTTCTCAACCGCCTGTCATCTGCGCGATGGACGTCACAATCACATTTAATATACGAAATGGCGTGAGATGGAGCACTTTAAGAACACCATCAGCAGGAGAGGCACTATGGACAACGCAACGTGGCTCGAACAAGAACTGAATCACGACGTGAATAAAGGACTGTTAAATGCGATTCACGAAAGAAGAAAAAATTCTTCGCCGGTATTTATCGCATAATCGTGAAGGGCGTGGTTGTTTTATGTCGTAATAAAGAGGTACAACTAACAATTTTACTGCAGTGCAATTAATATTGGGTGGTGAAATTTGATTACATGATGGCTAATCATGTTAATAATTAAATACTAAAGCCTATGTACATATCCAACGTTTGAATTCTTTAGCTTTGAATGGTGCTCTCACCATCAAAAATATATAATAGTTGAACTTTAATAAGCAGATACAAAATCAATTTTTTTCTCTCGTGTCCATTAAAATGCGTTTCGATATAGATATAGTCCCATATTCAACCAACCTGATGAGTACCAGGGAAACAATCTGTCTCCGGGATTCGTTCCGCATATATAGCCCAATACTATATGACACCAAAACCAACAAAATGCCAAATTTTTCCAGGAAGCTTAAAAAAAGCAAAGTTGATTTCAATGATGGCAAGCATCCCTCCACTTTTTGGGAAACTTCTCCGGTACTTGTAAATTTAAGTGAATTACAGTATATTTTATTTTTTGAAATGAGTGATCAACCAACGATGCAAGAAGAAGGAAGTCAGTATAATAGGCCGTGCGTAAAGGTCTTTCCTCAAAATGAGGAGTCTTCTTACCCTTGAAAATATTATCGTTGAAGTTAGAAAATAATATACTGGGACTTAAATATGGCGCATGCTTCTTGATTGTGGTCAGGCATGGACAGTGACAGCGACGGACACAAGCTTTCGAAATGCGTAATTATGGAATAATATGTACGTGTTAATGATGAATATGAAATGGATCGTGTGAGTAATTCGGCAGTTCTAAGGATAGCAGGAGAGATGAGAAGTTTTTTGAAAACCTTGGGTAGATGACTGAACAATGTAGCCGGCCACGTGATGAAACGCGGTGGTCCAACTAACATTGTAGGACAGATGGGCGGGAAAAACTGCAGTGGTAGTGTACGGATGAGGTACTTGGAGTAGATGCTGAAGGATGTGAAGCAGAAGATTTGGTGATTAGAGGAGAGCTGCGTCGAATAAATCCTAGCATTGATAACTATAGACTATGATTAGTCCTATATTGTACCATTGTTTTTTAATGTTTCTAAAATCATTTTTAATGGCAATGGCAAACAGTCATTAGTGCGTCTCACGTGAACTCATTCATTACTCGGTTTATCGTCTCCTAACTGGAGAGCAGACCCCGAACTAAGAAAAAATATAGCAGACTGGATTCGGAAAGATACTACTAGAAGAGGCCTCACGTGTACTCTTCCAGCATCTCAGACCATTTATAAACCCCTTTTTCTACACCTAGCGCAGCTACAAAGGTTCATAAGAGTAATTTATAAATGAAAAATTAGTTCCAGAGAATACAGAATTTTTATTTTATTGTTTACCGCTGAGCCAACAATGATATTTTATTCAGATAAGTATTGTTGGCCATGTGAACCAAATCCTAAACAAAATGGTGAAACACTCAAAATCGTGATAACGAATTTCTAAGGGTATTCTATGGTAACCTAAATAGAATTCCACAATCGATGATTATGGCATAAGTATTTATGGCATTATTTTCACTCTGCAAATAATTTTACCGCTAATAGGAGAGCTTCCAAACGTGAGCAGCACTGACTACTGTTTGCCATCTCGTCTAAAAATGATATTAGAAACATTAAAAAACAAAGGGACAATAGAGAGCCACAAAATACATATTTGAAAATTTAAAGGGCTGCAAAGCAATCGATATTCATGTAAAAATGCAACACGTGATTTCAAAAGTAGATTATAAAACGCTAGAGTAAGAAGAAGCGCTGAGTACCGGAATGAGTGATGGCGATAAATGTTCATTCATGTTGCCGAGGATGAAACCCGTCCGGCGTTGAACATCCTCGCTTAATTCACCCATGAGGCATTCCGCGCCAAGTCGGACAGCAAAAACCCTTCGTGTCTATGATTTCGATAAAACTCGGTCCCATGACTCAGTACGACTTGCAGTTTTAATATGCATTCCTTTGGACACAGAAGTAACGTGATCCCCGCGCAACAATCTCCTAAAAGCTTACAGTGCGAGACGAGCAAGGCATCACCGAGTATTCCATACATTATTATACACTTGTGAAAGTGCGATATATGATTTAAAAGTTATTTTTTCACTCCAACTATTTCATTTTAATGCAATTTGCATGAATTTTTATTTTTATTTCCTCAAAGCCAATATTTCAATGTGTTACCAAATATTTATTTATTTCCAATTCAATATCTGCTCAAAACATAAGCTGTAAGTTGTCTTCACTCATCCCACTGGGTAAAATGAGATGGATCGCCGTTTTCACGGGAGAGCAGCGAGAGTAAAACCGTGCACTGTGCCTCCTATAGCGCCATTTTCGCCGCGAGACAGTGTACTTTCCGCTGCCAATGAGTATCGGTTCCGCGAAGGAGAGGGACGGGCAAATAAGAAGAAAAGACACCCACGGTGGGCCCACGGATTGGTCGGGATGGGACGTCCTTTTTCTTCCTCCTGCTCCGACGAGCCAAACATGTGATGAGACTAATTAATGGCGAGCGGAGGCCACTTCCAAGACGACATTCCTGAGCAATCGACCCGTCCAGTCGACGTCAAAAACGGGGACCGGGCGGAGAAGAGGGAGAAGGAAGGAAGGAAGGGGAGGAGGGAGGGAGGACACGAAAGCGGACGCGAAAAAGAGAAAGAAGAGGAATGAGACTGATTCCGACCACCCACTCCTCCCACTGCACAGCTTCCAAGGAACGTCCTCCCCGCTTTGGGACCACCGCAGACCCCCGCTTTTATCCCTCAAAAAAGAAAACAGGCCGCCCAACATTCCCACCGGAAAATAGTAGCGATCGAAAAGAAAACACTCGACTTCTGCTCGGCTTTTATATTCTTTCTATCTTTCCTCGGCCCTCCCACCCACCGCGCACCATTCCTGACTCTCGGTATTATTTCCCGAAAGAAAAAGCTCCCGCAGTCCTCTCCTCGCCCCTTCACTTTCCCCAATAAGACCGAGATGCCCCTCACCCTCTCTCCCCGAAGTCTCCGAGACTCTTCGCGCACTCATACATTCACTCCCTCATTCGGAATCCTGACGGAAACTCTTCCTAGTGACTCTTCTCTAGCGACAGAGCTGGAGGGCCAAAATAAAAGTGATCGTGATGATGTCTCCATGTTTCTGGGCTTCACCGCGTGGATTTTCCTTTATGACGACAGTTTCTTCGGTATTCCAACCGGCGTCTTCAGGTCGATGTCGGGATTCAATTCAATTTTGAATCCCGACATCGACCTGAAGACGCCGGTTGGAATACCGGAGAAACTGTCGTCATAAAGAAAAATCCACGCGGTGAAGCCCAGAAACATGGAGACATCATCTAGACAACGCCGCGGAACGCATCAACTAAAAGTGATCGTTCAGATTATTCGCAGCGAGGTGAAACAAATGACTACAGTATCGAACAGAATTTACACTAAGCTATTTTTCTGTTTGAGCAGGTGACGTCAATTCATCAAAGCGTCGAAATCTTAAATTTTAATTAGAGTTCTCATGAATTCACAGAGAATAATTGCCAAAGGGAGCCCAATTTAAATACTAAATTTAAAAGCTTTCCTCGTGTTTTTATTTCTCGCTGCCCATAAACCAATTCAATCAATACAGAAAATTATCTGAAAGTGAAATTTTTCTGAAACAAATTCGTTACATGGCGTAACCCTCAAGTTCCTTATCCAAATTTTAAACGTGCCAGATTTTATTACGTAGTACTTCAACCTGATTCTTTGGTCTTACCGACCGTTTAATACTTTCGCTTCATTGTAAATCATTTCTTATTCATTCCTCAATGAAATATCACTAAGTAGCTAATATAATGGCTGGCCTGTATCTCTTCTTTCGAATTTTCTTTATCATTTAGTCTTAATTTTCACCCCAACCTACATAACTAACCAAAACTGCGATTTTAGCGAATCAGTTACATAGATATAAATCCTAATAGTCTCTTATCAGGTTTCCCACTGTTTGGTTGGAAAGTCGATAAAGTTTTATAAATATAATGTGTAGGGAAATACTCAAATACTTCTTCGATAAGAATTCTATTAAAAAACTGAGAGAAATTATTAAACACATATTTGATCCCTAAAGAACAATGTCGTTGAAATCGCTGGACACTTTAACGGCTTAATAACCACTTCGTGAGATTTCCTTCAGAGTTTTTTTTTCAGTTTCGTGGTAACTATAACAGTCTAATATACCAGTAAAAGCTGCAAGTGTATGGGATCCTCGTGAAATAGACTTAAAAACAGAGTTAGAACGTGTAGAGAGAAGAGCCAGGCGCTAAAAAAGGCTTTACGATAGTCTTGTTAGTGTTACTGACCCCTCAAATTCAGAACAACTCGAGTAAGAATCACTGTCAGCTTGCAAATAAGTAGGATACAGTATATTATGTGTAATATGTAGCGTACATGACGCAGACTGCCTGTTGAAGGAAGTATATTTGATCTTCTGGTTCATCTGATCTTCTGGTGATATTGGTAATGGCTCACCCGCTGCCAAATGCCTCTGTAGGAGGCTTTCAGGGTAATATGCAGATGTTTCCCTTCTATTTAGTCTAACTCTGTTGAAACACCATTCTTGAATACTATACTTCCATGTCACAGATAAAATACAAGTATTAGAGTAAAAAAATCAATGGAAATGAAATGGAATGGAGAGGAAAAAAGAAATTCCCAACTTACGAGGGCTCTTTTTATGCAGTAGGCTTCAGACGGAAAACAGATTTTTCTTATTCTATACCTCCCTTTCTAACAATTTAATTTTAGATTTAAGGAATAAAATGAAATAAAATTGGGTTGGATACGAAAAACTGCCCGGACGGATTGATTAATCATTTCGAAATCTATATTTAAATTTAATATTAGGTATCGCAAAAAAATGAAGCACGCAAAAATAATGAGAAATTTATGCCAATTGGATTTCAAATTTGCGCAATGGTTTTGATAATTCCACGTATTCAAACAAAAATATTGCTATTTGAAATCATTTTTTTCTTATATACAATGAACACATTTTGCTTTTAAATGTTTCAATTATTAACGTTTAAAGAATAAAATTGTTCAAAAATAGTTGAACCTTTAAAAGCCAGCTAATTCGGCAAAACTACCGTCCCTCATCAATAAATACGATGTGAAATCGTATTATCCACACTCGACCCCGCGTTTTTATTTGTGGCCACCACAGACAATAGACAATCCTCCACTCACGTCGATGACACGACGCACACCGGGTCAAACAGCAACGGCGGTCACAGCCGATATGTTCCAAAAGGTTGAGCGGGATATCCAAAAGAAGTAAGATATAAAGCAAAAAATATTCCACCCACAAAGGGTGATTCCGTAGCCGTGCGTACCAATATATACCTACACACACGCGCACGCCTCGTCCCCATTCCCAAGGGCCGACTCGGTCCGAGTCGCTATCCGCTCGTTTGTTTCCGGACCGTGAAAGATGATCGCAATCGGCGTGGGATATGCCATCGGGGGCGGATGGGACGGCGGCGGGATTGCCCGCGACGGCGGATGCGGTCGGAGAGGAGGAAAGAGCGATGGGTAGTGGTAGTATGGGTAGGAGAACCAGTGGCGGAAGGTGGCTGCGATGGGATGGGGAGGAGGAGGAGGGCCGATCGAGGCAACGTCTGATGCTTCAGATGGTTTGTCACCAGAGGGGGCGGCATCGGTACACGACGGCGTCTTCAATAAAACCGAAAGTCGATCCCATTTGCATACAATGGAAGCGAAATCTTCGCAGCAGGAAGTTGTGGTGCGGCGGATTGAAGCGGTGGTATGTTCGGGTGTATGGGTAGGTACGTCTCCCCGCGTCTTCCCCATTCCTCCGGCTTCTCCTCTTTTACTTCCTTCCTCTTCTCGTCACTTCCATCAGACTTACGCCCACCGTCCGTCTTCTCTTGCACAATCCCAGGACGATGAGAGTGAATGGGCTAAGAAGCATACTGCCTCCAAATATCAGCCGACGCCGGGATGATTTTGTCATTCAGAGAGTTAGTTTACGGAATGGGAAATCGTCACCACTCATCCCTTCCCTTAAAATTAATTAATATAAAATATATATTAATTAGAATTTTTGATCAGCACTGTGGCACGATGTCTTAAACAACCATTGACCTTAATTTTCAAGTTAGTAGTACCCTCATGCCTACAATCCAGCTACACTTCTCATTTTGTAATGAATTCCTTATAGCACGGGTATATTATTGAAGGGATCAACTAGTGCTTTGGGCGGTCTCCACTTCAATTTTAAGACCAATTATTTATTTACAAATGATGTTAAACTGACAGCGGTAATGAGGAACAAAGGCAAATTGCTAGCATAAAATTAAATGTTATTTATTCCATATATTGAGTAAAACACCAACAAATAAGATTGAGTAAAACAGTGATCGCTATTTTTATTAACTACTACCATTGATTTCTAGCTTGACTGAGTAACTATAAGTGGTAACTGAATTCATAAAGTCGTCTCCAATATTTCGATTATTATTGAAATGTATGGGTGTGGAGGAGATTGGTAACGTTAAGGAGGACTGGGAGGAAGAGGGATAAAAGAGAGAGACATGATGTACGGGCAGACTAAACTTCCAGAGGAGATACGGAGGATACAGAGGGTTTGGATGAAGTGACCACTAAGTTAAAAAGAGATTCAAAAATTCGTGTTGGACAGAAGATTGTTAGGTAAACGGATAAGGAGATAAAGGGGAAAGAATTAATAGATGGAACGAGTGGGCTTAGGCCTTACAGGAAGATGAAAAGGGAAGTTCAAAATGGGAATGAAAGAAATTTGGGGTGATTCAAAAAAGACGAAATGAAATCTACTTCAACCTTTAGAATGCATATAACAATAACAGCATTCCGACAAGTAATTTTATACACGGGCAAGGAAGATGTTACCGAAAATGATAGCTTATGTTAAATGGTTTCTCACTGGTAGCTAAAAGCTATATCAGAGCATATGACATCATCATATGTCATAGGGCAACAAGCATAACCACGCATTTTCTCACGGATCTCCGGTCCCTTTTTCATCGAACGGTGAGACATGGAAATAGCACGGAAGGAACCTTTTAGGACCACCCGGGAGCCACCCCCAAGAAGATTTCCCCAGCCACTGGTCGGGCAGACGACCGGAGCTATGGGAAAGAGGGCGCACTCGAAACATCGGCAGGGGCCGCTGGAGGACCCCGGCACATCCCTCATCAACCAACTATCCACCCGGGAGGGCTCGGCTGGACCCCAATGGACTCGACGAGACAGAGAGAGAAGAAAGATTCGACTCGTGTTCCCATCACGACATTTTTACATCCCCCCCACTCCCTCCACAGCCACCGCTGACAGAGCCTCCCACACCCCCAAATGATGCGAGTTCCCACGTGACGCTCGGACCGGGAGTGCTAAGCAGGGAGGCTGGGTTGGAGGCGGAGGAAGTGTCACAAGTTTGCCCATACTCCCTTCCTTCCCGAACGAGGGAGAAGAAGAGGGAGACCCTTCCTCGAAAGACAAATGACCCGAGAGGAGGCGGGAGTCCTTCGAGGTGGAGGGGGAAAGGGAAATGATGCGGAGGTCGGCTCGCACTCCGCGGAGAAACGATGTCGGTCAAACTGCGAGAAAAATTGGAAGCGATTTTTCAGTATTAAAAAGATTTCACCCCGCGCTCCGCTCAAGCTGAGGAGCGATGCTAGTCTTCTTGTTGGTGGTGTATCAAAATCCCCTTGATTGAGGACGGGGCCCGCGGGGATCTTTCCCTTTCCTCCCGATGTGTGTTCACGAGGGTTTCGCCTCGAAGGTCGAGAGATTCTGGCGCCTCGTGCACTGCTCACTTGTCGCGTCTGTGCAGCCAGTCGAGGGTGGGAACGAACGGACACGGACTGTGCCTGCGAGTTTATCGTGGTATCACGATAATGTGCTCAAATATATAATTCAGTTAATAAAGTGACAAGGATGCGATTTGCGCTAGTACTTCCCCCAAGATGGGTTGCCCGGCATGCCCGCTGGTATGTCACGCCGATAAGGACGATTCCGGCGTCGAGTCACGAGAGAGGAAAATTTCACTTAGTGAAACCACGATACATTGGCGGTTTACCGGCGACATATCAAGGCCACAGATAGATATCTATGATCTCTCAGCTTGAGTACTGCTTAAAATTTATTACCTCTATGATGGTTGTTCATAACATCACACGAGTTACATGCGGAATAACTTTAAGAGAATTTATAAAATGCCTGATTAAAGATAGTTTAGTAGGTAAATCACACGAACGAGTAAACATGTAAATAAAAAAGGTGCTTGAGGTAGGATAATTGAGTTACTAATGTTAATGGCAATAAATATAGTTAATTCAGTGAATCAAAAAACAATACCAATTAACTTGTGGCCACAAGAGAATAAACTAAAATGGTAACCTTCCACACAATTTTATTGACTTAAGTAACGACCCGGTTTCGAGCTACACTACGTGTCGAACCCGGGTCGGTACTTTAGTAAATAAAATTGTGTGGAAGGTTACCATTTTAGTTTATTCTCATGGATATAAAACATTTCCACCAGATATCGCCGGACAGTGTGAATTATAGTGGCCACAAGTTAAAATGAAGAGACTGATGTTAAATTTTTTCAGGTTTCAGGGTAAAAAAAACATCTGCTATGCGGGAAAATTTATGAACGCACCGGTGAAACAAATATTGAAAATGTGTGCTTCAAATTTTTTCATCATGATTCAAAATTTAACAATTAGTGTCTTCTTTCTCTCCAGGAGAAAACCAAGGATGCCATAAGTTGATGAAACCCAGTCGATGACGCAAAAATTTGTAAAGATCGTATCTTCTTCCCACTATGGATAATTTCAACCTAGGCTGCACCGACTCACGTTGATTATCAAATAATCTATGTTCTAAAATCCACCGAACGTTTACCAAACAGCCTAAAAAGGAAAGATTATTTCATTTTTGCATTGAATAAAGGTGAGAGAAGCAAAAATATCAAATTTCAAAGTTCCAACATGCAAAGAAATATTACCGAGACTGATAGTAAGAAAGAAGATGAATAAATAACGACCTAAATAGTGTCATTATCCTTAACTCCACGTTGATTATAACCAATAATGATGACTAACAGTAATAATTGAATAAATAAATGAAATAAATATTTCAACATAAAAAGATTATTTTACAAATTTTAATAGAAATTCCATCAGTGAATAAAGGATTCTATTTAATCATAAGTTAACGCTGTATTCTCGGCTATCCGTCAGTAATAATAATAATATCTTCAACGCTTGTTGCTCTCCTTCTTACGTTCACAATACCAACGAACCACTAATTATTCACGAATTTGCTTACGAAAGTAATTTTGTGATGATTAAAGGGGAGAAAGTGCTTATAGCGACAATGGAGCGCAAATTAGTCCCAAGAGTGGTCATAAATGCAGCGAAGACGCTGCCGCATGCCACCGGCACAGACTGACCACAAGAACACGCAACCCAATTTCGTTGAGCTCGGGAACGCTTATTGATTGTGACGCGGAAGGGAACATGATGGTCGGGCGCTTATCTTCCGAGGGAGTCCTTGTTAGACGCGGTAGTTGTGTTAGGTGTCCTGAATATTAGGTGTCCCGAGTCGACCGCGACAAAGGGTGTCCGAAAGGGTGCATGGTGGGCCATGGCGGGGAGGGGACGAGCAACCAGCCGGAGTGGTGGAAGGGGGAGAGAAAGTGGAGGGGAGGTCTCTGGGTTTAAGATTAACCAATAGAGCTGAATCGTTCAAAATGAAATGAACGATTCATGGGCGTGAACCAAATGAATTGAATCACAGTTTTCAATTCACGTCGTTCAAAGTTAACCTTTTTTTTAAAAAAAAAGATATTGCACTCATCGGAATTTAAAAAATTCCAATTGAAGAATTTTTAGATATTTACGTGGAAGATACAGGCTTTGATTTCAAAGTTTAGTAATAATTAACGAGCAAATGGATTCTGGACTTCGCAGGTGAAAGCCACACTTAAAGAAGGATTGGAAAACTTGTACTGTGTGCCGAAAAGAAAGATTCATATTTAATATGAATCATGAGCCAGATACCTATCGCACGAAAAATGTGCATGTTCTAAATAATAACGTAGACTTGCCTGCGATAGAAAAAATAAAAATAAAGACAATCGAAATTAAGGGTTTCATTGGACGCGATACAAATATTCCGTGAAGGTCTCACTGCAGTAAAAGTAACCAAATTTACTCCATAGCGCATTAGGGATAAATGGCATATTTATGCATTTTATTTAATTTTAGTGCCATTGAAGACATTTTGGATCCTAACGCTGGCTGATGCTAGACTTCCCCTCTCAGAAAAAAACATTTCCACTGCCAGATAGCCTAAAATATAGACAAATCACTCTACAGTCACAATTCACTCTACACTTTCGTCCAAATACGTGGAAATGGCTAATTTAAGAATGGATTTGAGTTCGTGGCTCTGGTTCAATTCACTGCATCGCGATTCTCTTTTCGGCTCACATTTCCGTACCAAATGAGCTATTCGAAAAACCGAATCATTTCTATGAGCCAAATGACATGAACCGAATCATCGTCATGAACCGAAACCGTATCCCGCCTCTATCAGCCACCCCTTCGGAATTCTCGTCCCAAACGGTTTTGCGATCCTCCTTTTTTCACCTTCCCGAAACTCGGGTCTCTGATGTCTTATGTGATCCCGTTCGAGCTTCAGGTCTGATTACGTCGGCTGACGGCTGAGTTAATTCTCTCGCTTTGGTGCACAATAGGCGCAAAAACTGGGCCAAGCGGTGTCAAGTGAGCGTGGACTCCCACCCCGGACTGGCCGCTGTTTTGGTTGCGTTCGTGTGCTGGACGGCTCTCGCAGCATTAAGGTACCGTTCGAAAACTTTCACCCCCAAGGATAAGTGTGCCGTATGGTATAATATTATACCTTTTTCATCTGCTCTTAATGTATTCTTACCGTAAGTAAGCGCAAAAGCATCGCTAGCTTTTCCCGTAGACAAACCTCTCCATGAATGGAGATGTGGATACACTGACTGACGTACGACGATATAACAGCTGTTGGAAATTCATCCCATTGAGATATCAAAATTTGTGTTTTCCATGAAATCTTCATAGAAACAAAATATAAAATTTTCTAAAGTTTCTACTGATCAACAGGAGGCCGACATCATCCGTACCAATTCTAAAGGGCAAGTCAACAGAAAGGAACACTGTCAGTGATTAGTCTTAAAGCAGGAAACATGTGCGCCCTATTTACCCTTATATGAATCAAGATGTAATTTACCATTTAATCAAGGGAAAGTTGAGTGCAATGACATAGGTATGTATTCAGCCTATACAAAGGGTTATTCCTGGGAAATGACGAGATAGAAAAAAAATCGCACATCTGCAATCGCTCATTAATGCCTGATGGCATTTATAAGTCACAAAAATGACTCTTTCGCCGGGCTGACTTCCATGAGTTATTTTACTGCAAAAAAATCAGGCAGAATATTGAACAATATGTTCATTAATTCCTTATATTAAAAAAATAGATGACATAAATGGGATAGACGCCGGGAAGCTTACTATCTGATGGTGCGTTTGCATTGTGCTTTAGTCATAGTCATTTCATGAATTCAAAACTATTCCGAACACTTTTACTCCCATGATGCAGAAGTAGATTCTTTATTATTATTATTATCTATAATCTCGAAAACGCAATTATGAATGCTTGTTTCCTTAAAAGATTCGAATAATACAAATTTAGCGTGCATTCGGTAGCAGAAATAAACCAGAGACATAGAAGACATTAAGCTCGCATATACTTATAAATTTTATTTCGGATAAATCAGTATCCAATCAATAGGACTAGATAAAATATAATCAAATTTTCTGTCCTAGAGTTGAAGTTTTCATGTATAACTTGAATCTTTAAACCAGACTTGTTATCCGTAAGATGTGTCAGCAAAATTAAAATTTAGGTCGATTAATTCCACTGTTATATTTCACAAAAACGCAACACTCCACTATTCGGGTGAGGCTGGGATGACACGGGAAATAAAATTAAAACATTTCTATGCAAGTTCTAGAAAAGGGCAGCTTCCATCTCGTTTCCCGTGGAAAGAGGAAGCTTGACAATCATTACTGTGTCCTTTGGACAGGAGGTCAGGAGGCGATAGTTGGGGGAAGGATTGGACAAGGCGAAGTAGATGGGGGAGAAGTTGGAGGGGTCATTCGGTCTTGCGTCGGGTGAAAGAGGTGGACGTGCAGCAATGCCGGAAAAAAAACAGAGTAGCCTTAATGAGATCGACAGACGGATAGCTACCGAAGAAGTTGGCTCGGCAGCCAGACCATTATAGCGGCGACGCGTTGATTTAATAGGGAAGTCGGAAACACAAAGAATAGAAGAGTAATTAGGACCGAACAGTAGCAACGGAGAGGTAGAAATACCTTCGGTGGATCAACGATGGTCATAGTGAGCATTCATAAATTGGAGAAAGTAAGAGCTAAATCCTTTGCTAAAACGAAACCCTGAAAAACATCAATGGGGTTACTCGCTGAAGGTATCCCAGATTAATCCTGAGCAAAGGTAAAGTTTGTTGAATTCCTGTTAAGTATTATTTATTTTATTTCTACTTTTGATTATAATGTACGACATTACTTCTTTGTCCTAAATGACTACCCTAGATGGTGATACGTATTCTAGTTCCCAACCATTTGTATAAAGTGAAGACAAAATAGTTCCAAGAACAGAATAATTATTACAAGCAACATTTTGCATTAAAATCGATCCTCTGAAAAGATGTCAGAATGACTAGATCAATTAAAGATGGTATGAAAAATTATGAAATCTCTTTCAAGCTGACGAAAAAAAGTAGCGCCGGTAATTCACCCTATAGTGGTGGGAAATATTTCCTTCCATGTAGCATGGACGAGGTAAACTGACGTAACTAAGTTTTCAATGGAATTATTTACCGTTATTACGACTGAAAATCTGTGAAGCGCGATATGAATTAAATAAAACTACAGTGTAAAGTACATGCAATGGTCAGATACAGTATATTTACGGGCGCTGAGAGATATTAAAAATGTAACTAGGTTAACGAAGCTCCTCTGAATATATCAACATGTTTAGATGACTATAGCTCAGGAATAAGACAAGTCTCATTCATCATTTGCTTCAGATATTTGAACTTTGTCATGAAAAACACAATCGGCAAGACCAGAAAAACTGATTAACTCAGGACAAATAAGGTGATAACTCTCGCGTCATCAGTATTTTTTTTCTGTCTACAGACAAAATGGAACGATAGAGGGCAGATTACGGTACAGCGGGCTGCATTCAATTGCTCAGATGCAGAATAACAAACTCAGTATTTGAAGCAAGAACTTTCTTCCCAGTGTCAGCATAAGTTCTAGAAAACAGCTCCATTTGGGACGTTTAACTTTTAGAGAAGACGGATGATTACTTATTTCATAGTTATGAAAATAGTGGTCATAAATCTCTTTATAAAAAATTTAAATCCTTGAGTCCAAATTATGATCATAGTTTCTGACGTGATTGTAGAATTGGTTAAAATTAATACGGAGCCATTACTTGCGTGTAAATCATTATTTCAAAACTAGGCAATGTACGCTTTCCACAAATGAACAATTGATTACACCTTTTATTGCTATAAGTTTTACTGAATTTACTCGGCGATTAAAAAAAACGAAATTAATAATAGCATAGCCAAATTTTCCAAATTAAATTTAAACCTTTAGCAGTACATGACTTCGCAACTAGGTAATATTAATGAACCTTTTGAAGTCCCCTCCCATTATTTAAGTGACTCATGGCGCAACGATCACATTCCGTAATGGTATACACCTTTCCACCTAAAATACTTCGGTAAATCCAGGGTCGGCACCGTTTAATCATCGTGCTTCCACGGCAACCCGTGAATTGAGCCGGAAAGGAAATGAAACGGCCCGAGACACCCTGAGAATAGAGAATTGAACTCAGCAGAGTGTTTATGAGGCGGAGAGGAAGAGGACACCAAAGGGGACGGGACGGAGGAGACGAGGAGAAGAGGGGGGATGAGGGTCGCCTACCGACTGAGGGACCCGACCGAGAGGACTGCCATGGGGGCGGGAGGAAGGGGACTGGAGGAAGAGACCAAGAGAAAGAGAGTGAGAGCACAGGGGTCCAGCGAAGCAAGGAAAATATGACAAACGTAGCAGAGGGCTTATCTGATCCTTATGCTCGCCCCATGACCCCGAAAACCCTCATCCCACGCGGCACACTTGTCCCTTCCTCCCTCCCTCCTCATTGAGACAAAGGAGCCGTGAAAGGGATGGGGTGGAGGGTTGGTATAAGCTCCAAAGGGTCCAGTTTATGTAGTCACCCCTCTCTGTGGCACGGGAGGGTGTGGGTGAAGGGGCCTCGGCGGGTGGGAGAGGAGAAGGAAATGCCTGGGGTGAAGAGCGGCAGTGGGAAGAGTGATGAGGTGAGGGGGTCGGAGGAGACTGTGGGGGAGACCTGAGGGGAGGGGACGGCGGAGGGAGCGCTTCCCTCCTCCGGCTTCGGTGGTCGAATAGGAAGCCTCCGCCATCAGGACGAGGGTTCGCCGCGGCTGTCCTACCCCATTGCCTCCCTGAATGCCACCTCACCGAGAAGGTCTCCTCCAAGTCACCCCTCTTGCCTGCTCATTTTTTTCGAAAGGATAAAAAAATAAATGAATAAAATATAAAAATATCAACTCTCTCTCTCACCCTCTCCTCCGCTCCTTTATTTATCTCTCTTTCAGATCGTCTTTTGTCTGCGCGTCTCCCGGGGGAGGGAAAGAAAGGGGTTGAAGCTGAGTAGGGAGGTTGAGTGGGGGAAGAAGTGAAGGTGAAGCAGGGTTGGCGGGGAAAGAGGGGGACCGGTAGAGGAAGAAGGGCGGAAATTATTTATTATCTCCGCCCGATCGTGTGTCGCATTGCCTCCTCGGTGTTTGTGTGCGCGAGAGTTTCTTTTCTTCGTCTCATCCCCTCATATTGCGTCCACTCTTGACCCATACTCCCTCCTCTTATTTATTTATGTCCGCCCGCATTTGCATATACACGATCACAAACAAAATGAGAGAACATTGATCTCGGAAATAATTAAGTGCGTAAAAGTAAATTGACATGCGGGCGAGAGAAAAATCGGAATAGATTTGACGTATCCGATAAAGAAGAATGGATAGTAATAGCAGCGTGACGAGCATGCACAACATAGTAAAAAATACCTGCCGGCAAAAAAGTCAAATTTTGAGACTAAGAAGTGTGCATGGGAGGATAGTATTGGATTATTAACTCTGTATATAGTTCAAATTAACTAATATAATTACATAACGAAATTGGAAATGAAATCCAATTGCCACAAAGAAAAAACGAAGTAATGCCACCAATTCTACTAATGATTTTCACCACATTTATAATTTTGTTACGGGGTAAAACAATTATAAGAAAATCCCCATCGGTTTTTCAAATAAACTAAATAAAAATAGAGAAATAATAATTCTAAATAATGGGGACATTGGACGATTAGGCAGCCGAAGGTCGAAGTCTCCTAATTCGTGGTCTTCGTCTACTTGTCTCGTCTCGTAATTTTAACGATGGCACGCATTTCTGGCTTTAAATAGTTCCTACCTACCCCAATGAATTAAGAAATAAAACTAAAAGCCGTCCCGGAAAATAAATTTTCCATTCTAAAATGGATAAAATACAAGGGAGACGGCCTTTTCCCTTCCATCGAAATTCCTTCTTTCCCTTGCACAAATATTATAAGATCAGTTTTGGCGCCCCTCTCTCTATCGAAGGGAAATTGGAGTTTATCATTTCGATACCCATGGGTAAACAACAATGATCAATCATTAGTCTTCTCAATCAATTCTGTACATTGTTATTCCATTTCTCTCGATACGTCGTACACATTTATGTGAAATCTTAGTGGGATTGTTCCTCTCAATTATCGCTTCATATTTCTTCTAGGTCGAGCCTAAAAAATGGTCCAAGATTTTCAAGGTCCATGCTAAAAATATTTTAGGCGATACTGAAGCCGAAATGTGCATGATGATCAATAATCCTCCTACCATCTGTCAGTTATTGGGAGCATTTTCTTTTCAAAGAATGTTGATGACTTCATACCAAAATGTTTGTCATGCTGACTTCAAATGTATCCATAGTCATGGAGATTATTCATTATGACCTGCGGACGTGGATTCTCAACAATCTGAAACAAAGGATTTTTTTTCTGATATCAACGCCAATAGATGATCTTTGGTGTTGTCATCTATATTGGCATGGCTTGAAGATGATTACAGACACTGTGGGAAGGGCATGCGGGGAGGGGAGAAGAAGAGAAAAGGGTTCATGCATAGAAAGAAAGGTAAAGGCCGTACCGTGTGTTGTATTAGTGATATATTAGATGTAGGACAGACCAGGTGATTGATGAAATGCGTCAGGAAACTTCTTGTGTCATACGTCACTTCAACTCGTAGAGTACCTTTAATAAAACGGGTATGGGTTCTGTCGCACCGCGAATAACATTGCAATTGAAAATACTGATCGTAAACCGTTCACCTACCACATGTCTATCCAAAGAAGGTCCTAAAAGGCTACACGGTGCCTCCGGCCCTTCTGGTTCTCCAACTATCATTAAAAAGAGCACATAGGATACCTTCCACGGAACATTCGTTGAACTTCATTCGTGTTTTGTGGGGTTATCGAAATTACCATACACCACATTTATCTCACTTATCCTCGAAAACAGCACAATGAGGCCTTTTCATCGGGAGTTTAAACTATCAACAACAGAAAATCACACAAAACCATGTCCTGGAAGGAGCAATCTATCCAGGCGGGACTCGAACCCGCGACCTTCGGTATGGTAGGCGAGGACTTATCCCCGCCGCCACCGAGGCATAAAATACAGATTTTCCTTAACACCACGGTGTAGTAATAAATAGTACTCTCATGAAAACCCTAAACGAATTATCCGTTAAATAAGGACACATGAGGTGATTAAAAAAATCCTTAAAGTAAGATTGAAAGATAAATATGTTGTAAAAATTCGTGAAAATTGAATGACAATTTTTTAATGAAAAGATAGGGATAATCAACATCACACCCATACAGGGTTGAAAAGTCACCTTTGAAAATTATGCTAAATTGTATCTAGGAAAAATTCGCAGATCAATGTTGCCATTCGGATATAACAAACTAAAGGAGTATTATGGAAATATCAGAAAATTTGTGAAATTTTCATCGTTTCTTCACAGTCTATACCATGATATTGTAAAACCAATAAGAATGTAAAGATTTCAAATCTATTAAATGTGGAAAATGAATAATATAAATAAGGAAGGGCATTTTTAATCACTTTTAGTTCCCTTATGTTGCACATTAGAATACTTAAAAAATATTGCATATTTGAGACCCTACCCTACCCACTTTAAATCTCTGGCTTCCCAATCTCGTCACGCCTTTGTAGCTATTTGGTCGCATTCGACGGCAGAAATTGGAAATTCGAGTATCATATCGCACCAGCGTATCATTTTCGCAGACTTACTTTTCAAATTTGCTATTAAAAATATTAAAATATAAAATATGAACAATTCGGTAATGCTCATATTGAACGCCTAAAGAAAAAAATGTACTAATTGAACAGAACCATTATTGATCCTCTTTGGCGCACATAAGTTTTTCCTTCCAAGGTTATTATAGATGAGGCAACATCAACGTCAGTCATCGATTAAAAGCATTCTAACTCGGTCATACATCAGATTTAATTGACTATTTTTCGATATGCGAATGTCAGATCCCAATATTTAATTCATACACAATATTTTCCAGATATTCGTTTCGTTTCAAACGGCAATTTTATAATTTTCCACGAAAACAAAATTGACAGACCAACTACTATTTTCCTATTGTACAGTTCCTACATAGGCTAAAATCGCTTCAAAAAGGTGTAAACCGTCACTTTTAAGATATTCAGGTCTATAGTTCCTATTATGCAAGCTCTCACGCCCTTACAGAACCGTTTTGTCTGTTGCTACAAGCGCGTGTGTACCTCGCACGCTCTCAACATGATCGCCTCCGACAACGACCTCGGCAAAACCCTCCCGGTCTCCCCGGCAACATTTTCTTTCTCCTTCACTGACCCCTGACCTCCACGGTCCTCCGACCGTGTGTATGTGTATATCCTATACCCCACTGGGCAGCAGCAGTCGTGAATTCCCGCGCCCCTTCGAAGCTGTCCAACGTCGGGAATGGGAACAAGTCCTGGGCGTGCGAGAGGAGCCTTCCTCCTCGTCTGTGCACGGAGCATTTTTGTGATTATGGCCTCCCTCTCTTCATCCAGGGGTCCAGGGCGTTCTCTCGCACTATTCCTCTTCCAGCCCACTGCAGGGGCTTTTCATCTAATGATTCAAGAGCGTAACTTGAGTTGGATGCATGTCCGTGCGAGGGAGGTCGGGAACAATAGACACTCCTCGACTTTTCGATAAAAAATAAATCGATGGCACTTACGTCATATACCGAAACGCGTGCGGCGGCGTGGGATATGAGCACGTTTGTGAGGAGACAGTTCAACGCTAAACGCGAGACGTTGAATCGGAACAATGGACTGAAATTACATTGGAGCGCCTACTGTGTAATTCCGTAGTGCCCACCTCAGCGTATTCAATCAGCCAAGACAGCAAGCGTTGCGAGGATTAGACCTCTTATTAGAGACCGATCATGTAACGCATGACATGTAAGTGAAAAATGATTGAAATGGATCGTGCCGTCATGATGGGGGATTCGTGGACTTTACGTTACGTCAGTTAACTGCGACAATCGATGATAGAAGTCATAAATACGGCTGAAGTCATAGCTATGAGTAGCCCACAACTAGTTCGTCACCAGTATATTCTTTCATACCACATAAGAGGACGGTTATTTAAGACGGCTCCTGAATATTCTCTACATTTTTTCTTGAAAAAAGCGTAGTAGTTACACTCTAGAGGAACATTTTCAATATAAGTAATAGGTGCAAAAGGGAATGAGGTAGTAGCAAAGTAAACATAGTATTCCTGTATACGAGTATATGATCGTATATAGCGTAATTTGAATTAAAAATTGTAAATTGAATCACGTTAAAACGAGGTCTTACTTTATGAAATCTGAAATCATTTTTTTATCGAGCAATGCTATGGTCAGACCTTGCAAAGGTTTATGTAGGATATAATTGGTCCTCGCATCATATTCATTTAGAGGCCATAACATTAATCGGAAACAGCGTCCCTTTTACCTTAAGTAAAAATTGCGATACCTTTAGCCATGAGTAATATTCGCGAACACTGCCAAAAGAGGAAATTTTCCTGGGAAATAACACAAATCCGTCATAGGCCCCGCGTTCAAATCCCAGATGAAGCATTTTGGTAACCCAAACAAAATACTCGAAATGCAAGGTGTTGAAGGCCCACGCAAAGGCGTTGAATCACTGACTGAGTGAATCCCTCGAAGTTTTACATGCAAGCATTTATTCCATCTTTAGCATTAAAATCATTTAGTTTGTGAATCAGTGCTTCCAACTTATGATGCACCCACAATTTTTATACGCCCACGAGAATTTAACGGCAAACATCAGATAATGATCAGTTAACACCGATTTGCTATCCCGTGAACAGTTGATCCTGAAATCCATTTTCGATATGCAAACACACCTTGTTTTATCTAGAACATCGATAATATGTTATGCCCGTTGAAGAACTTGACAGTTAGCTACCTTCACTAATGGGTTAAGAGAAGCGCCTTGGATATAAACAAAATTCTGTTACCTCAACACTGGTCACTAAGTTTGATATTAAGAGGGCTAGTATTGCTCTTTCCTCCTTACAGTTTCTCATAGCCATCTCCGGCAATAGGGTGGTTTCCTATTATTTTTTTATTGCCTAAATCGAAAGATTATTACTCCTGGAGTACGTATTTCGCGCTTTTAGATTTTTAAATGACGATATCTATTTTTCGCGATTAAATGAAAAGTGAAAATTTTCAAGCGCGCAAAAACGCGACGCGTAAGTAGGAAAGTCCGTGCGACGCATTTCTGGTTCCCCCTCTCTCCTTGTGAAGTGACCTTGATCGAGACTCTGAGCGCTGATAGGACGCAAGATGCTAGCGGATAGCTGAGTACCTTGCTGAATGGTAGCGCTTGGCTTAAAAAAGGTTTATTAATACCTTATCAAACGAAGAAAACTTTCCGACCTTAGCCAGTTTTAATAGGTGATTATTAAGACAGTGCTGAGCTCTGTGCCTCATGCATGCATTGGTAACCTCAGACGATGTATAACTCCTATCCTCTCGTGTAGAAACTAGGTCCCTGTGACGTCACGCGGAGTGGAATCGCATGGGCGCCAATCTGGCCTTTTTCAAATGAGGATAAAATTTTACCCTTGCCATTCGTCTAAACCTGTATTTCAAAAACCATATAATTTGTGTATTATGAATACACTAATGGTGGGTAACGAATCGCAATCAATGCCTATCGTTTTATTTGATGAAGGAAACTACCCTATTTCGATGAAGCTAGGAAGGTATGTTTTGGAATCTCAGCGGGCGGTGAGGAATTCTCCGGCCTATCAGTCGAAAAAATGCCGACAAACATATTTTAATGATTTTACCAAACGGAGGGAAAACATACTCAAACAGAAAATAACTGTTCCCTGAAGAAATTTTCAAGATAACAGCAGGTATACCGACCAAATCCAAGGCAGAAAAATATCAAATAGAGAGGTTTATCTTTCAAAATACTCATGCACTGATACAACGAAAAAGACTCGGTGAAATGACCACCAAAGCAACTCGAGCGTAACAACATATTTGATCATATTGGAACGTAAATATGATCACGGAAATAAAAAGCCTGATGCTCTATGGGTGCTTTGAGTTGCCAAGATATACAATTTGAGTACAACCACTTTTAGGGTTTTGCAACTCCGTAATTGAAGAATTTTACAAATTTATAGCGGTCATCGATATATGAATATTTGCTAAGGAAATTCTTGATTATAAAACACTCTTTCACTTCAATATTCGTGTAGCATTTCTAAATACTATTATGGCAAAGTTTACAATCATAACTGCAAAGTCGTGGGTATGTAATTCCGTCTGTACACAAGCCGGGAGTAAAATCAAACGACTGCATCCCGATCTATGATCCCTACACCAGGAAACGAACATGTTCGGAGCACCCTTCCTGCACCGGGCCTATTCAATAAAAAAGACATGCTGTGCACAAGCCTCTCAGACCATTAACTATGCGGCTCTCGAAGCCCTCCCGCTGAGACCACGTGACAAGTAAACGACTTTAGTTTTGAGACCCCTTAGAGCACGAAAGCCGACTTGCAGGAGTCGAAGGGAAAGAAAGGAAAGAACGGTATTTTATCCTTCCCGCCGGGTTTCCCACCCTTCCCCCACCCCATAGTTGGATGAAGACTGCGAGGCTGGATTCCCAAAGCATGGCCTCTCCCCGCCCGTCGAAAGGAAGCCGATGCATGCATCCAACTCCTCCGCCTGAAACCGAAGCACACCTTCCTGTCCGCTTTAATTTTAACCGTCGACCTCTTCGAACCTTTATAGCTGGAAGGAGATCAATCACCCTCGCAAGACACCCACGGCCCCGTGACCCATTGTGCGCCGAGCCGGCCACCTCCGCCGCCGCCGCGCCGTCGTAATGTGGCCCATTGGCGATGGGGGCCCGCAGAATGGGAGGCCGTTCAGTGTCGAGCTTGATGTATTGAACGCCTATAAAGAATTAGTGCACAGTCTCGTCTGAAAGACTTGGGGAGGTGGTTCATGCATGGAAAACGTTGCATTGCGTAATACCCTTGTTCTATATGCCGTGCCTAGCATCACCGAAGTGGTGTGGTATTTGGAGTAGGCGACCGACAGCTGAGGTCATTTGCGCCGTGAGGGAAGGGGTAGGTAAGGAAGGGTGGAGAGAAACCTGGCGTCGACATTAGCCTGCTCTTAACGAAAGGCGCCAAGGGGACCACGGCTTAACGTCCCATCCGACGGACGGAGTGTTGCGCTTGAAATGTCCTCCACACAACACTCAAGCAGGGATCGGGCAGTCTCTGAAAATTCTCTGCCGCTGCCGGGATGTGAACCCGGGCCCACCGGGTGGGACGCCAACACTCTAGCAACCACACCAACCCGATCCCCCATCACCGAAGTGTTAACGTCGGAAATTCGTCTGATCGAAGATAGTAGAGGCCGTTTACGATAAGATGAGAGAAGCAATAAAAACACTCAGGTACATACTCATAAATTTCGAAAGATTTATTTAAAAATTCAATCTAAAAAGTACCTCCTCTTTCCCACAGGGACTCCTCCCAAGCAAACCAGTTTGGATTGAGAAACCCGAAATTTCCTCTTGGGCTAATCACAATAGGATTCGTCGAGTACAATATTCCATGGCCAACATCACTTCCATTCTCTAATTAGCTAGTCTTCTGATTGATCTCATATTAGGATATTGAAATTAAAAACAGGTTTTTCATGCGTTTCAGATTTCCTTAGCAAATAGTCAGCGATCGATGCACATTAGAACTCTATTAAATCCTTCAAATTCGGCTTCTCAAGACACCGAAAAAAGGCTTTCACTCAGGTTCACCCTCTTCCCAATAGGGTAACAATTTTTCCATCGTTATTCACAAAATGATGAGCATAAAAAATTTGCGAAATAACTGAATTTTGCATCATCATCATCAACAGTCACCGCAACAGTCAACTCAATTCTCAAATTAGCTAACCTTTTAACGAGTGCTCTACATCCTTCAACACCTCCTCTTTGTGTTCATCTCCCCCAAGACCTACCTATTCGTTCTTCCCTTTCACCTGTCCTTCAACGAAAATGTCCACAGTGCTTCTTTATAGGGCCGATAGAACTGTCCCAACTATGGTTACTCCCAATTTTACCCAAGGTTTTCAAAAGACTTCCCTCCTGCTCTTCTGGCTACCGTATTGCTAACTCGATCAATTCATTTAATCTTCATGATTCTGCTTTAGCGCCACATTTGGGAAGATTTTCCGCTGTCGTCATCGTCCATGCCACAGTACATAAAGAAGTATATTCCCGAATGTAGGTCCAAAAGAATTGCTTCCTATTTCAATGCTTATAAACCAAGCTGTTAACCTCCTCGGCCCTGACGTATTGTATACAATACATCGAAGTTTTAATTATTTCACAGCTTGGCTAAATAAGTGAAATATCGTCATTGCCAGTAGTTCAGTTCTTCCTGACAGATGATAGAGAAGCATGATTCACAGAAATTTCCAATGTTGTTTGTTAATATCAAATTAACCAGAAATATGAAGATATGTTCCGGGACTGAGGAATCTTAGAGACTGCTCTTCTGAAGAATACCCTCTTTGCTTGGGCTATTCTTATGACTATTTCCTACGTATTACCACACCCTAAATATGGACTGTATCAAGATTATTCTACTGATTATATGAATAATGCTTAATATTTAAAAAGTTGACTTTCAGCCTCGATGAAGCAGTAAATAGTCATCGCCTCAACACTCCGTTATAATATTAAAAAAGCCTTCGTCAATACCGGATATAAACTGCCACCCTCACCATTCTACATTGTTCATAGTACATGTTTTTTACGCTAAAGATTGAGGTCACCCCACAATCATTCAAAGATTCAATTAAAGGAATAAAAATGCGTATCAATGATAAATTTTGACGTAGCTCAGCATTGAGTCAATTAGTTTTAACTGTGTAAGTGCTGAACTTATGCCCTGAGGAAGTTTCATAAAGAAAGCAAAATGGTGGGTAAGGAACAATTTTTTAATCATTTAACCAAACCCTCAAAAAATTACAAAAGAAATATGACAGAGGTGATCAATACGAATAAGACAATAAAATTACGTGAATAATTTTGCAATGGATCGATTTTTTAAAATATTCGAATGAGTGAAAAAAAGGGGTTATACAATATCCACATGCCTATATCAAGGCGCCAATTTAGGGCAGTATTCAAAATTTTGTAACTTCATGGATTATAGAAATGGGAAGCATTTAAATAAAATTGTAGAAAAAAAGAAGCACATGACGATATTTTTGCTAAGTTGGGATAAAAGCAATGAAACATCACTATTACCATCTACATACGCTTAGCACTAAACCTCTAGCCTCTGTTCCCATTAGCATATACTTCACATAAAATAGTTACTTGGCACTTGTCTACCCCATCCTGTGCACCAAACTGAATGATATCACGCCGCGCACATTATTTTCTGAGAGGAAAGATAAGAAAAACGAATTTCCCGAGAAAAGGAATGTAACGGGATTTGAATAAAACACCAGGATGGAGAGAAATCAAATAGAGATATCAAATAAATAGTAAAAGCAAAATGAAATATTCGTAATGATCTCCTAAGTCGTAGATTATTTTTTGCCTGTCCGAACTGAATTTTCTGTATCTAAAGTCAAGTAAAAAAATAGCTATAACTGCGCTGAATAGTTTGCCTGTACTTCGCAGTTACACATTCTAAAGCTCATGATGTACGAGAACAAATAAATAACGTATAAAACGGGTTATTGAGAGGGGAAGTAGCTTTTCCAAGTGCATATAATTATTTTCAAAGGTATTCGAACGAATTACGGCCAAGAAACGTATCTCCTTGAAATCATTTTCATCCAACAAGGTCAGGAAGTTCAGCAATTCCGTGACCTCTGCGAGCTTCCGCCGACAGAGCTCACAAGAAGATAATCAGCACTCTCTTAGACAATCCGGCCGCTCGTCATTGTCATGCAAATTACACCTATAAATCTTTTTATACAACTCTAATGTTCTTAAAACGATGATATTTGTTCCGGCAATGATTTTTCGCTGATGCACAAACAAGGTTTGCGCTGTGAAAGAGATAAGATTTTGAGTCTTTAGTACGATGTGAAATGCTTTTATCGCCCATTAGACAAAAATGTTGTATTTTTTGAGGATTTCCGCTCAAGCTCACCACCACTTTGTCCACGCTCCACGGTCGGCTAGGCAGGGGGAGCCGCAACTGCATTAGTTCTCAAAAGATACTGATTACCAAACAGGTACTCAACTCGAAATTTTCCCTATCGCACCTCCAGGAGTGATGCGTTGCTTGGTTACATTTTCATTCGCCATTAAAAATTTTGTTCACTCTCTTTTCATTATGCTAAAGACGATAGGGGTTACTCAAACTAGAAAAAATTCGAAGCTTCTTTTAAACGGCCAGAGTATGCAAAGAGTAGGCACGAATAGTGTAAGTTTGATGAATATAGCCAATGACAGAGGGCAATGAAGAGATTAATATCTAAACCATAAGAGTATAAGGAGGATATGTCTCACAAATATTTTATGAAATACAGTAAAGAGTTTCACAAAAAAATGCAGTCGACATTGTAATTTAGAGCAGAATAAGTTGCATAAAACATTAACCACTAGATTAAAAGGTCACATAAGGAAAATATCGTCCAAAATATCAATGACTATGTACATCTAAAATATAAATAAAATCGCTTTATTTAGAGAGCCTAAAATAATTTCAAAGGAATCATTCATTATGGAAAGCTTTATTAACACAAGAATATATGTTTTTAAATTAAAAAATCAATCATTAAAGTAGGCTTGCGATTAAAATATAAGATCCGAAAGTTCGCTCTTAAAATTACTCTGAATGTGTGAAGACATTTCACCCTGACTAAGAAAGGCCTATCCGATGACTAAGACTGGGTTATAAAGATGCGCAATTTGAAGAAGACGTACCGCAATGCATATCAGAATAAGAAGGAGAATAGCTTTGGTGAGAGGCAAATAGGTTAGCAAAGAAGTCATGGGAATGAGAGTACAATTGAGTAGGAATAACATATGGCTTATCATTCTTCTCATTAACTCATCAAAATATAACTTATAAATTATCACATTCTCATCAACACACAGGTCTCGTGGGAATAAGGGAATAACGTAAAAGAGGCAACTCACAATTCATTTCGTAACACTTCAGAGATTATGGTAAAGGCAAATATCATGATTGGGAACGTAGTAAATGAGATTCCATCTCAAGAGAATTGGGTGGTTTCCTATTATTTTTTTATTGCCTAAATCGAAAGATAATTACTCCTGGAGTACGTATTTCACGCTTTTAGATTTTTAAATGACAACATCTATTTTTCGCGATTAAATGAAAAGTGAAAATTTTCAAGCGCGTGAAAACGCGACGCGCAAGTATGAATGCCGGGAAATCTCTCCGTGTGACGTATTTCTGGTTCCCGCTGCCGCCCTGTGAGGTGACCTTGAGGCGAGGCTTAGCGCTGATACGACGCAGGCTGCTAGCGGGTAGCTGAGTACCCTGCTGGCTGGTAGCGCTTGGCTTAAAAAAGGATTATTAATACCTTATCAAATGAAGAAAACTTTCCGACCTTAGCCAGTTTTAATAAGTGATTATTAAGACATGTTTCCCTGAGCTCTGCGCCTCATGCATGCATTGGTAACCTCAGACGATGTATAACTCCTATCTTCTCGAATAGAAACTAGGTCCCTGTGACGTCGCGTGGAGTGGCATCGCATGGGCGCCAATCTGGCCCTTTTCAAATGAGGATAAATATGGACCATTGCCATTCGTCTAAACCGGTATTTCTAAAACGAAATAATTTGTATATTCTGAATACAGTAATGGTGGGTGACGAATCGCAATCAATGCCTTTCGCTTTCTTTGATGAAGGAAACTACCCTATTAGGCACCCAGATGAACATGAAATTTTCTGATATGATTATGACATTGAAAATTACTGTCATGACCATTGGACTATATTTTGCAGTTGTTCTCGATTTGGCTCGGCTTTATCGTTGGTGCTGACCTAACAAATGACAGCACCTTCGACACGTTCTTTGTGTAGGCTTCCGCGGTGTGGCGATTATTCCCGGTGTCCTCTCCGCTGAGCCTTCAACACGCAACTCAAAAAATGCAAAATGGAGAGACGTGTCAATGTGAAATTTTCTTTAAAATTCATAACTAGTGATATGGGAAATTCAGAAATTTTTTCATACTTTCTTTACTAGTCGAAGTCCTGCGTCAAATTGATGCTTTGCAGTGTTAAGCTAGATTTTGTAGAGCTGTTGGCCGCAGTAAATGGTTGAATTGAATACTAAGTTTCGGTTCGAATTCCTACTAAGTTTCATTTTTTCAAAGTAATTCAATCCTAATATTTATACACTCAAGCCCCCCTTTCCGCAGAGAAAACACTTATACGACTCTTTCAACATTGTAAAAAAAATGAAATCTCTGGATCCAACGCATCGGTTGGGATTGTAAAAGCTATAAAACAAGCGCACGTGAGGGAAATTACTTTTTTCGGCATTTATCTTAGGAATGCTCCCTGATAACTATCTTTTCCTCCGTATAGGTTGTATACGAATTGAAAATATATCTTGAATTTTCCCCAAAGCATAAAACTAAGTAATTCGTCGTGGTGAGGATGGGAAAACTGGGTGACCCACAGTCGTAAACTCGTATTTCCAACCCTGACACATACATCTCGAGTCCTCCAGTCAGAATTCCATATTCTCGTCCATTTTTGCCACCGAAGAAAGACGGTCTCGCCTCTAGATCTCAATTTTAGATAGGAAGGATAAAAAGGGAGTGAGCCGAATGTCTCTCCATACTTAAAAAAAACTCTTCTCCGTAAGCTAAGAATTGCCCTTTTACCATCCATCCTGTTAACAAGAAGGCAAAAATTCGCCCTTTCCTCTACCTGCCATCGCCGAAATAAATGTCCTTCGGGGTCATCCATGAAAGGTATTTTTCCACCCCGAGCCTCCTACCACCACTTGCTTAAGGGGCTGTGAAAAAGAAGAAGATCCTAGATAGGACAGGACCTCCTCCATCGCCGCACGCAGTTGCCAGCCCCTGCTCAACTTCCCGACGCGACGTCGCGTCGCGCAGCCCCAACTCCTGGGTCTTGTCGGGAGGCGAAGCGCTGTTTGGTAGGTTGCAGTTTAATACGTTTCATAAATCCAGTACTTATCATCCCACGTCTTTTGAGGTGTATTACTGTAATTATACCACAATTGCTGACGGTTTTCCCTCGTTGTGATAGACCCACGGGTTTGGAAGATAAATTTGCTTTGCAAAATGTTTCATGACTAAAGGCCTGACATGACACGATACATTGACCCGTACAAGTTCTTGTCTAAATGAACGAACGCGGAGGTGAACACGAAAATGCACCGTGTAACCACCCAATTTGAACAAGTGCATGAACAAAAAACAGGTTCATGTATTCGTACATGTTCTGTTTCGGTCCACAAAAATCATTTATGCAAAAATACATTAACTCGCACGTGTTAATGTATCGTGTAAAAAGGCCTTTACAAAGTGCTGAAATTTTTATTTTGAAATTTGTGACAGTTATTTGCTGAAATTTCTAAAAAAATGTATCCCATAATATATAACGTATATTAAAATAAGAATTATGCTAATACACACTATACCTTCGAGCAACCATTTGCTTCTGAGGTATAAGCTTTAAAACTGGAGTCGCTTAAATTTTGAAACTGACAGTAGTTCCTTGTCTCTCGACGCGGCTTCACCTACGCGGCTTTAGCCAACTCCCACGCAATATCACGCTTCCATGTCACTCCACATCACGTTTTTTTACGGAATTCTTCCCACCCAAACCGAAAATCACGTTTTCCCCTCTCCCCCACCGAACCGTCGGGGCCCCAAGTTTCTCCCATCGCGGGAAGCGACCAGTCATGATCGCTGGGCACGACGCGACGTCGCGATTCATAAGGACGAACACAAACAAGGCAGCTAGGGAGCACAGAGAAACAATCGATGGGTGATTATGGCAACAGCCGTAAAAGGGCCGGCGCCTAAGCCGCCAACCTAACCATTTGTTCCTCAGTTTTCGTCACCGCCAACGTAACAGAAGTGGCATAGGGTGCGGGCGACCCATTTTGACCCAACGTCCTCCGTGGCGACTGGTTTCAGTGGAATCAAGTTTCGACGTCCCAGTAAATTGAATGATGGATCTGACAAAATCCCTGTGTTTTCTTTTTCGACGATTTGAGAATTTGATATAATTGTAATTTGCAAAAGAAGTAGTGTAGTTCTAATTAATAATAATTTTAGCGACGTACGAGCATGATATATTTGGACCGTAACGTGTGTTTTATTATTTATTATTATTTATAGCATTTCATTAGAAAAGTTTGGCTATTGGTATTTCATTCCCAATTTTTTTTCTATCTTCTATAAAATCCGATTCACGAAATTGGTATACGAAAGCAGGAGTTATTGGTTGATAGGCACCACGAAGGAATATATGAATCTCCTGAAATAAAAGCATCCTGGCCCATTTTTGTCATCTGAAGGCGAATCATTCTCAATCAAATATTTCCGTTCAATTGCTTTCCTACTTCAAAGACGCATGTCTAATGATTCTGAAGAAAAACGGTTTAAAAATTACTTGTCTTCTCTTGTATGTGGTGTAATACCCAGTTCTATCTTCTGCATCCCAAGACCCTAACCCTTTCATTACCCCCTTTTTCCCACGCCCTACTATCTTCCTCCTTGACGTTTCACTTTCACCCTCCATTCGCGGTAGGCCCCCTCGTCTCAGTAATCCTCGTTAATTTTCCTGTCCATTCATACAACATTTTCCGCCCGCCTTGAGCTTCCCTCGGACTACCGAAGCAGAAAAAACCATCTTCAGCCTCAAATATATGAAATAAGAGTGATCTATGATTAGCAGCGTATTTCCGCTCCATTATCTAGTGAACGTAGGGCGTGTGGTAGTCCAATAGGTAGCTGGACTCCACTCTCCCTTCCTTGGTTGGTGATACAAGAAATCCGGAATCAAATCCCGAGTGAAGCACATATTGAACAATTAAAAGTTATGGTACCTTTTCACACGATTTATTCAATACGACCGGTTTCGTCGCAGAGGCGACATCATCAGGTACAGAAATCGTTATATTAACAGTTATTTTGTTGTTGTTTATCTGGTTGCTATTACGCGTTGGTAGGGGAGGGTTGCGTTGGGGTTGAAGCGTTACTCAGCTTCAGGGGAATTTCCAAGAGGGGGGAATAGTTGATAAAAATATTTTTATTCGCTAAAATTCCATTGTTGATGTACTTCCTAATCTCCAACTTCTCCAAGCAGTCCAAAAAAAAATTCCCCTGAAGCTGAGTAACGCTCTAACCCCAACGCAACCCTCCCCTAATAGCAACCAGATAAACAACAACAAAATAACTGTTAATATAACGATTTCTGTACCTGATGATGTCGCCTCTGCGACGAAACCGGTCGTATTGAATAAATCGTGTGAAAAGGTACCATAACTTTTTAATGTTCAGAATGGATTTTCACAAGGTAGGGCCAGAAACAATCGAGTTTATTGAAGCACATATTACTCAAAAATCAAAAGGTGTCACAAGGGAGCCAACTGTCTCCCAAACCCTGAATATGTAACATTTACTTCCTACCCTTATGCTGCTACATGGTGAGCTCATCCCTAACCTAATTACCAATAGGTAGAATCACCGGAAGTTCGAGCGTGAATGTTAAAAATTTGCAGCTAACCGTTGCTAATCACCCGGATTTAAGACGGTTCAACGTAAATGAGAACTGACTCTAACGACGATCTTACCGTGCTCTGATCCACCGACTTTACCTCGTGAATTTTTTCTGTCACTGGCCATGTTTGACATGGGGAAATAGGGAATACAACTTGCCTGCCAAACCCCAGCCGCGGAGTCGTTTTCTTTTTTAGTACCTCATACCCATCAAAGCTTTGATGTTGCGTATTACGCAAGGCGTTAAGGGGGGAGAGGGTCAAGCCGATTCTCACCTAAACTCACGAAGGGGACAGGGGGGTCCTGGTAAATATCAATTAATTTTTTTCACAAGAAACTGTGTAAAACGTGATTCTAGACAACGATCTTAACAATCTTAAATACTAGTCTTAACTAATCAAAAATAAAAGCAATTAACTAGTTTAAAAAAATGCTTTTTAATAAAATCCAACGCAAGACGCAATTATTAACTTAATTCCACTGAAAATACATATTTTGAACAATCTCACGTGAGGTTATGGGGAGCTGGGAAGGGGTCGTGCCAAATCTCATGATATCTCACTAACACTTGTAAGATGGGCGGGGGGTCCAAAAATCGCCAAAATCACCGCACGTAATTAATGGACGCCCCCAATATAATTCACAGAATACGAGGACTGGTTCACCTACTCAAAAAGCGCGCAAGATGTAAATGCCCTTAAAATCCAAATATAAAAGGAATATGAGAAAATTCATATTAAAAACTGGGAACCACCGATTGCGACTGCTAAAAACATCATTGACTCGATGCCATTGCACTTTTGCCGGTAAGTATTAATTATATTGGAACCGAATTAATCTCAGCCATATATATATGCAACGAATATTGCTGTCAGCCCTTATATCCGTGAGAACGACTTAATTTGAACACACCCGGCAATAATACCACAGCACAAAAGGACAGTTTTAACTCGACGAACTACTGACGTCTGTAGTACTTTCCGAAGTTAAACAACGACTGATAAGTTGCAACAGCCATTGTAGGAAGTTATGAAGCACAGAATGACACATTCGATTGATTTTCAACTGGTTGTCATAGTTGCTGAGGAAAGTTAGAGCTAAACAAGTAGAGTAAAGGACAAAGGCATCTTTTAAGGCTCGCCCAGGAGCAACAAAAATTTCTGAACACCGCTACATTATCCACAAGAAAGAAATCCCTTCCCTAGATCCTGAGGAGCAATACTTACGCATAGTCAAGGGAAATTGAGTATTTTGTACAGACCCATCCCATTAATAAAATAGAAACATGGAAAATCATAATTTGAATCTTTTGCTGTTAAACTGATAATGATGTTTACTATGGTGACTTGAGAATCCATAATGACAAATCAAACATCAGCATTTTCTAACTAGTAAGCATGAAAAATTAAAAATTTGAAAGGCAGCCAATTAAAAAATAGTGGCTTTAAAGAAATATTAACCACGGTGAGCTGTTTCACCAATACTTTAATCTAATTGCAGACAATATATAAGACATAAAATTCTATGAATTCGGGGTGAACATAGAAATATATAGGTCTTCCATATCGATGGCTAAGTTCTAACAACATGTATTTCAAATTCGGTCGGTTTGAGATAGGTATCTTAAACAAAGTGTAATAACATTTAAAAAATAAAAAACAATCAAAAACCAACTCTTTGTTAGCAAATGAATGCTTCTTTTTCAGTTTTATGAACTTTTGGTTTTTAATTTCAGTGTGCCTGCAAGTAAAAGAAATTAATCGTTTTTTAGTTCTCCTGAAAATTTGCTATTTTTGAGATACGTGTTGTTAGAACTTAGCCATCGATATACATATTGGTTACTGAACAAGCAATATAAAAATTGATGCTCTTGAAATCGAGAAGCTTTATCAGCAATTGTAGGTACTTAAGTGAGCATGTAGCATGGCTTTCCTGATGTAAAAAAAGAAGTCTGAAACAATATGGCTATTGTAACTAACTATAAAGAGGTATTCACCACAACGCAAATCAAATTCTCCTTTTGAACTCTGCACGGATCCAATATTAAAATAAAAAGCTATTTTTAAATCAGTCGAAAGCTTTCTTGGTTTGTTAGCACAATAGTTAGATGGCATCCAGTTATTTTCGTTACAAAATGAAGATATCCCAGCTACTCAAGCCTGAAAGCATTCCATTAATAAGCCTACGTTATCTAATCACTGGCCTACGGCGAATACGGCATTGGGGAAAAAGCATAAAGGAAAAACGCGCGCCAAAACTAATAGGCTGAATTAAATGCGAGGATACACGCAGAGGCATAATCTTCACTGAATAGGAGAGTAAAACACGCAAAAAGCGGAGGCCTTGATAAATATGCACGACGCTCGGGTCGCGGTGCTCTCTCAAAGCAAATAATTAAAGAGTCCCTCTCCTCGAACCGAGTCGGGAGAGTGGGGGATTCTTGATTAAGGAGCTGCGAGAAGGAGAAAAAAAAATATTTAAATTCCGGCGTGAGGGAAGGGGTGGGAGAGAGACAAGCGGTTGAGACAGAATGGGAGAAAGAACGCGTGTACGACGCGAGAAGTGAATCTTTGACGATTAGGACGGCTAATAACTACGACGGATCCCTGTTACACGACGACCAACGTCGTCTTTTTTTTATATTCCCTCCAAACCGACTCCCTCACCCCACGAGAAAATTCTCCTGTAGGCAGTCCATCCGCCTCTCCCTTTCCTCGTCCTTCCACTGGACTACGCTCGAATCGGCCGAGGGGAAAGGAGGAGGAGGCGCGAGGTGGGGGGAAGAAGAGGAGAGGAAGGGGTTTACGCAGTCACGTTTACCTTCCACCCCTCTTCCTCTCTTTCCACGTCTCAAAAATCCCCCGACAGTCACCATCTTCCCTCTCCTTCCCCCCCCTCCTTGCATATGCGCGTCCGTGGACTACACCTTCACCGCCCACGTCCCCTCTCTTCAAGACCCCCTCCCGACCCAGTCCGTTCCCATCCGATCTTATCCCATGACCACTGGACCACGATATCGCCCTCCACGAGCTTCTCCCAACTCCAACCTGCGCGGAGATTGAGGGGAAGGAGAAGAGGAAGAGAGTAAAGGCGGAGGCACCCTCCCACCTCCTATGACTACTCCCCTGCCCCTACTCTCAAGAAGTGATATTTTACTCGTCCTCCTCTTCCCCCGAGAAGTTACATTGGGAAACTACCTACCTTATTGTGTAAAATCTCCTCTCTACTAACCTTCTCTCCCACTCCCCATTTTCTCTCCTCTTCCTCCTCCTCATCCTTCCCTCTTTCTCCTCCCTCCTTTTCCCCTCGAACCATCCTTTTTGTTTTCGGTCGTCCCTACCCCACTCCCTTATTCTTCACCCGGCCGGCACATAAAGAGAACATCGTACGCCACATCACCCTTAATCTCTCGTGACACGTCGCCATATTTAACGTTTAATTAATTGGTTGCGTCCAGTTGGAATGAGTGGAGCTTCAAAGGGAGCCGTTTTGCTTGCATTGCAAACTCTCTCTCTCCCCCTGCCTGTCTTCTCCCCTCATGCCCACCCCTAGGCCTCACTACCTCTCTTTCCCCTTGCTACTCCCCGCATGCCTCCCGCTACCTCCCTCCCCTATTAATCCCACCCTCTTTTATGCATGCTTACGCCGCTCTTTCCCTCCCAGTGACCATCCCTGCATGGTCGCCTCCTCCTCTTCTGCAGACACCCGCTTTCATTGCTTCATCTCCCTGAAGACCTTTTGCCCGCCTCCTCCCAACTCTCCCCTTCCTACCTCTCATTTTTCTGACGACTGATTTCAAAAGGAATGCGAGAGCCTCCTGAACGTTCGGATCCTGAGCTCTTGCGCATGCGTATCCAAGGAATGTGCCCCGGCTCTCCGGTCAATGATTTTGTTTTCTTCATCGCAAATTTAGCGCCAAAACAATGGGGTGAAAAATACTCTGAAAATTGTATAATTGCCATAAATTCACAGTTGAAAATAACTTTGATGCTAACCCACAGTTAGTGCACAGAATAACGCCGATGAGGGTGTCCTAAACTTTAATGAATATTTCACATCCAGTCGTTATCTCATGTTATAATTTAGCGGTATCTTAATGATAACATGCAGGAAATATGTAATAATCCGCAGGTTATATTTAATAGAGTAAATATTTAAAAAATCCATCAATAACGAATGCTACAGTTTCCTGGTAGAAAAAGCTCATCTAGGTAGAGGAGGTTTCACTTCATACTGTGGAGTTTACCAGATTAACGCAAAAAAGTCCCTCTATCTTTCATTACATGACTACTGATTCCAAAAGGAATGCGGACGCCAGAGCACTTGAGCGTGGGTGCCATTGAATGTGCTCTGGCTCTTAGGTTGAAGGTATTTTTTTATCATCACAAATTGATTGCCAAAACAAAGAAAAGACAATGCTCTGGAAACATTGAAATCTCAAAATATACACAAATTAAAAAAATAAATTAGATGCCAGTGCATGTTGTGAACAGATTTACACCGAAAAAAAGTCCTATATTGCAAAATCTCATTCATATTGCGTTAAAAATATAGGCTATAATTTTACGGAATCATAAAACTAGCAGGTCATTCACATAGGCGGATGACACCTTTTTGACGCAAAAAAATGTGACAAGCAATGCCCATTAAGAGATTTTGGGCTTTTTCGAGGAGGAAGGACTTGAGATACCAAACTAGCATTTGATGATCACTCAATGAGGACTTGAGATATCAAACTACCATTTGATGAGGGCTCAATGGAGGAGTTCACCACTCCAGCGGAAGAGGGTATTTGACGACCTGTATCACATCCAAGCATGGGTAAGCAAGAAAATCAATCTTACGCCATGCCAAAACAAACTTCCTCGGCATTATCATTTAACGAGATTATAAATGCGCAAAGAAGCGTTTTACAAGCATTGTAATATAGGCATCAGCGCATCTCTGCTGAGGACTCAATCAAGACCACGTTTACAAATCGCATGCTAATTTCCTCAATCTAGTTAATGAGAGACATAATCCTTGCGCAAGAAACCCGACTTAAGAAGCTCAAGAAGATCCAATGACAAGCAAGCTTACCCCCACTACGGGTTCTTACATCCATACTCCATAGCCGCTATGTTGCGAGTATAAAACACTAACGAAAGCATTTATAAAAAGGAATTTAAACACAAAAATTATAAGCATGCAGCTATAATATTTTCCCAGCGTTTTTATTTTTTACACGTTTGTAGAAAATAAGTTAAATTAATTTCTAATTAAATACCTTGATAATGAGCGGACACTAATCGAGCAAATTTATTCGATAAAATATTCAGTGATGACGGAAAAGGGTTAGGGACAGTAGCTACAACAAGTGTTTGCATGCTCACAGTAGTTTATCAAAGGACTCAATCATAAAACGAAAACAATTCATACAAATTCCATTCAATAGAGATTAAGTTGAAATGATATTCCATTTTTACTAATTATCGCCGAACAATAAAAACAATCAAAGGACTCAATCATAAAACGAAAACAATTCATACAAATTCCATTCAATAGAGATTAAATTGAAATGATATTCCATTTTTACTAATTATCGCCGAACAATAAAAACAATGTGGCTACATCTCGCACAGATATATCACTTAAGTTTTTAGATGAGATAGTTATTACCAGCGCCGTAGTTAAATTAATTGGGTAAATGAAAGGAGAGCCATTTATGATTATACCCATAACACTTATCTTAGGTGAAACTCACAGGAACATAATCCTTCGGCTGTAAAGTAAAATGTGCTCTGACGGCATCGTGTATGATGGAAAATATCTTTTTGCGCCACGATTACGTACAACTCGGGTAAAGATGAAGGGAGATGGCAATCACAACTGAGCAAAGCCTCCCAAAGAAACACACCCCGTTGCATTGAGGGCAGAGGTCATTTCCCACAGCGATTCAACCCCCGAATTAAGGCATTAAATTACAACCCCGTCGTCCATTGAAGAAGCGAAAGACTCCACCCTCTCGATCTTGCCTGAGAGGAAAGCTGGCCGCCGAATACGATGCTAGTCCACATCGCCGCGTTTTCGATTTGCTACGTAGGAATTTCACTTCCGCCCCGCATGACTTCGGGCTAAAAATAAAGAGGTCGCATTAGCGCGAATTCCCATGCGTGAGGCAAGACGCCACGCATCCGCGAGGAAGGTTTGGCGGGGTCAGATGCAATGCTGGATAAAGTTTGGCTTCAGCACGCTTCTAACGATAAAACGATTGAGAATTTTCGCCGCAAATGGTATATCCATGACAGAACATCTCCTTCAACTTTCGTTACAAGTTGTTCATGGAAAGTATCATTTCTAAAGGGCAGCAAAATCATTTTGTAAAATATAAGTGCTGATTTTAGTGGTAGCCAAGGCACAGGCCAACCTCGCGGTAGGAAAGGGTCAACGCCTGATAGTATCAACTGTATGAAATTAATCGTACATTCAAAGTGTGCCGACATAGTATACGAAGTACTGGCTAATAGACGAGCATTTCGTTTTGTCTTTCCCCTTCAATATCTAAATTTTAGGAGCCTCAAAATTTTCTCCATCTCACATTCCCGTTTCATTCTTTAACTATCACTGCCTCACACCAACACCCTTTCGCTTCCACTCAATTTCGATACCAAGCGTTCTTCAACCCTTCGCTCAGACACTCTTTAATGCTTCCTGCATGAAATCATAGAAATACCATCTCGCGATCTCGACCTTATTTTATATTCCAATGCCACCTCTTTTACAAATTCCAACATTTCCCCGTAACCCTCGAACCTGATCATATTTTTTTGCCGACATCGTACCTCGTTCTCACATTACCAACATGTTTTAAACACTAAATGTTGTTAAAAACTCAACTCATTTCAGCACTCTATTCCAAGGTTATTTAAGGGGGTTAGACCTTCTGCGAAAAGACACTAAATCTTTCCAGTATTCCATTCCTTTTTTACTGTTCTTCTGTATTTTTGGTTTGGTTCTAAAACGCGTTGTTGGCGTTTAGGGGCACTAAGGATCTTTATGAAAGCCAGGCGGTTTTGGAAGACTCTTTTTCTATGCCAATCAATCGCTTCAAGATAAAATTCCTCACTAGTGATACATTTACGCATGTTTTATTGAATATGCAGGAGCAGAATCTGCTTTTCAACAACCCCAAACATGAGAACTCCTTTTGTCTTAGGCACCACACAACACAAGCTCTGAAGTAGGGGCTTTGAAGATAACTAACCATTTTGTAAAAGTTATGGGTATCGATTGGGAACCAAATTTTCCTTGCGGAAGAGAACTTTTTGTTGCTCTGACGGGGGAGTGATTGCTGGCTGTGAGCTCAAAACAACAGTGACGGATCGTTGTCGCCTAAATACTATTTTCATAGACATTGGTAATGGGTGGAATGCGAATAAACGAGGTGTAATGTGTAATTAACGGCGTAAGTTCTTACATTACAGGTAAACCACCACAACAAGTTTAGTGGACTGTCAAAAAGAATGATATTCCGTTTCCGCATCTCATATTCAGGAATTCTCCAGGAAAATTATGCAAATTGTAGCCATTTGACGGTGTATATTCGCACATTATCACCTCAGTTCACCCACCTAAACGGATCAAAGCCTTTGTTTTATTCTCCAGCTCCGTTCAAACATCGCCACATATGAACTTTCGGTGATCCAGGCTGCCGATGGGCCGGTGGTTAAAGAAAAAATAGAACAATATTTAAGGGCGGACAGCGAACCGGAACGAGAGGGTAAGAGTTGAAGAAGAGGAAAAATGCAAGCGACGGGGGCATAAACGAACCGCAGAGAAGAGAATGGGAGTGGAGTGAGACAGAGGTAGAAGGAAAGAGAGATTAGGGGGTGCAGAGGACTAGACAGAAAGACCAGCGGAAGAGAGGACGGGGGCGGGGGTTGGCTCGGAAAGAGGTACTGGTAGAGGAAATGTGGAGGAAAAGAATATAAACGCCAGGAGGGAGGGGTTGAGTGGAGTGAGAGAATTGTGGTGGCGGTGGTGGGTCGACCGCTGCATGCTAAAATAACTGTGAATCAAAGGAGGTAGTAAAAGTCATACCCGGATGACTCAAAACAACACCTCTTCCACTATCTTTCAAGGACCCCAACACCTATAGGAGCCCTCTCCGCCTCTCTCTCCCTCTCTCTCTCCCTTTCTCTCTCTGTCTCTCTCTTTCCCTTTCCACCAACTCCTTCCTTCATCCCTTCGTTTTGCTTATCTGCCTCTTCCTTCATTTCTCCTCTCGTCGTAACCACCCTCCTCTGCTCTCCTTTTCGCGAGCGTTGAAGTCTCCCCACCACATCCCTTTTTTCCTCCTCACCAAAGTATTTATTGCTTCAAAATGTCTCGACTTCTCTCTGGCCTTCTAAGTACTTCCATTGCTCCATTTTCTTCCCTTTTTCGCCGAGCGTAAGTTTCGGGAACCCTTAAGCTCGTATAACTCTTCTGACGCAGGGAAGATCTGAAAGACTTCCATCGGTTTCGACTACTCCTTCCACTTCCATTGTTATTCACCACTCAAGTCTCAAAAATCTCGTAAAAGGTAGATTCTTTTTTCATTTTTTAGCCATTTTCCCTCGCTTCGTGAATGTCAAAACTGTTTCACCTTTCTGCTCTCCCACCAAACGTTCCCGGGCGGGGACATGTGCCATGCATCAATCATGTGGAAATGACAGTGTTTCACTAGTATACTGCAGCAAAATATGCAGGAGAGATATTTCGTCTGCAAAAGGGAGCTCTCTTGAATCAAATAAAATATAGCAACAAATGAAGTAAAATGCATCCACAAGAAAATTTAGTATGGTAAAAAGTAGAATCAGAAAAAGTCAGAACGCAGGTGCAGAATAAAAAAAAATATATTCACAGGTAAGGAAAAAGGGAAAAGATATAGATATAAATTAAACTTTTTTACATTTCTTTAACTTTATACATTTATGCAATTAGCACCGTTGTCCTCGTCCATTCACCATTACATGTTCCTTTCCCTTTTCCCTATTTTATAAATGTAGGCAGTGTTTTTGAATAAAGGTATATATATAAACTGGCCCGATATCTAAGCAAAGAGAAGTGCACTTCTGTCTCTCTGGAAGAAGGCTTTCGTATATCTAAGTCCATATTCGAAATAAAAATATCCTGGTTCCTTAAAATAAAATGCTAAAAATCAATAATAATAAATATTAGCAGGAGATGTTTTCGACCGTGGTATTAAAAATATTCCTCCACGCTCAGCAATAGTATGAACTCGGGAATCCCAAACAATGACGAAAACACAGGAAAGAAAAGACAATTACTTGCACTTAGGCATATTCTTATTTGAAAATGAAAAGAATACTTCGTTGACTTCCACTGATTTATTTCTTCGGTGCGACATGTTTCGATCCATAGAAGTCATTTGGATCGAAACATGTCGTTCCGAGGAAATAAATCAGTGGAAGTCAACGAAGTATTCTTTTAATTTCCGAATACCAACTTCCACATAGTTTAGCCTGATATCATTGAACGAATATTCTTACTTCACTACATCCTTATTTTTCATTTCATACATTTTTTTATTAATTTATTCTTGAGAAATTGATACAATTTTGTGACAAAACTGACTAAATATTTGATTTCTTCATTTATGCAACGATTAAAACTGAAAATACCACTCCCGTTCAACCGAACTAAGTTATACTTTTTTCGTGGTGTATTATTCGTTTAAAAACAATGCTATAATGTTGAAGTTTTAAGGAACTATAGACTGAGATCCTATCAGCATTTACCTGTGCGACAAATATAAAATTTATTACTCAGAGAAATTGCTGAGGTTAAATTTCTATATTTTAGGTTCACGCAAATGTGAACGAGGACCTACTCTTCAGAAATTCAGGACTATTTCTCATAACATAACATGATTGGAGCTTAGGTTTTGAACAAATAAAACGTCACGAAAAAGACCGGTCGAGCGGGATTGATCTGCCCTCTTAAGAACATTTGCGGTCGTTCACTATCCATTATCTGTAATGACAACTTTAAATACCGCCTCAAAAATCGCGAAGAATATGCTCAAAATTAAAAGTACGAACTCGTAACACCATTACAAGGAGTACACCTCACTCTAAGGTATTCCAAAATTATGTAGATATAGAGTAAGTTGAGTTTGTCAATGATTTCCAATATAAATAAATTGAATTTGAGCAAAATAATTTGCGTTGATAGGAATTTGCTTTTTGAGTAAAATCACACACTAAAAAGCAGCCCTTTCGCTGAAGTAGTTATGTAAGTATTTTCAGTTTACGAGGTACGAGTACAATGAAGAAAGAGTAGGAGGTACTTGCATAACCCCTGGCAAATAAGGGTTTCGCAACTATTCCACTGAACAATTACCAAATTCTATTTCTGCAACAAGCACCTATTTATTATAATTCATCACAGCGAAATTCTTCTCATCCCACACTTTCCCATTATTTATTATTTGAGCCTCACCAGTTTCTCGGGCTAAACTGCTCTCCACTCTATCCGTCCGCATTTGTCCAGCATCTGCAATTCGCCCCTCTTGAAGCAATTTGAGTCTCATCGCCTCTACCGCTTTCTCCCAGACTTATTTATGGGCTTCAAGGGTCTCGAAAAGTGCATAAGGCATTTATGCCCACGGCATTTCTTGACCCTTTTAACAGCGTCTTCCTCACCGGCAAGTGCGTGTTCCACGAGGCGCGCGAACATGTGCACATGCGGTGCGTGAGAAGCAACCAGTGGTGAGTGAAGCACGGCGGAATACTTTCTTAGCGGTTAACGGAGAGCACGGTTCTGTGGCGAAATCCAACTCTCAAATGGGAAAACTTTGTGAGACATGAACAAGTTCGTATTTCAAGAAACACTAAGAAGTAGTGGTCGACAAAAACCACTCCGCCTGAGGCGAGGCTTTTAATTCGCAAGAGATCAATGCGTTCGTATTGTAGCTGAAATTGTATTATTTATTCATGGGAAATGTATTTAAATGAACTAATAGGTAAATATCTCAGTAATTGGTCATTCGTATTGCCATATAGGCTCTTAATTCAAAAATTTTAAAGTATGTTGAAATATGTAATGCGCTTAAACATTCTTTGGGAACAGAAATTAGCATTATTTCCACTGCTGAACTCTGAGATAATTAGATTCCCAATATGTTGCTTCACATTACGTAATGAGCATTGAAATGAACATATGTGAAAAATTGGGATCATCAAAAACATAATATTGATCACAAGAGACACATGAATGGATAATCCGAATGTTCATTGTGATCGAAAACTTCATTCAGAACCAATTTCATAGTTTCCATGCATACAGTTAACAAGGAAGGAGACATCCGTTAGGTGTATTAACGAAAAGCGGGTTGGAAATTGCTGCATCCAAATGCTTCGCGGCAAAATAAGAAGACTGAAATACTCGTAAAATCCTGGTTTCTAAGTCCTATCTTGTTAAACTGTTAACCCACGTATGCGGGTATAATTTCACCAGGTCATTTTTTCTTTGCATGTATTCTCCTGGCATTTTAATCTTTAGCAAATCACAGGTTGCGATAACAGTACCGTTATAGCCGAGTGCAAAATTTCTTTAGGAAACGACCGGCTTTCCTCTAAATTATGAGCGCGTCAGCTATGGTTAACCTGCCGTCCTTAATTCTAAGACCTACAAAATTATCTCATTAATTTATGAATCCCCATAAAAATCAAAACATCGATTTACATTACAATAAAGGCTCATTTTTTTCTAACCGCTTTCACTTGAATTACTTCAGCTATTTTAACACTGATTTGAGCTTGAAAATTACTCTCATTTTGTTAAATGAAATGTTAACATGTCTTCAAATCTACACACTTTTACTTACACATGATTTTTAATTATGGCTGGTAATTAATCTCCACCTAAAATAAATATTTCCCTATATTCTCGAATACCATATTTAATGGAAAAAGTTAACTTAATCCAGCATTAAAACTCTAAATCAAGCAACCAGTATGAAAATGTGCCTAAGTACTGGAGAGAACAAATCAAAGCGTCGCACTTAAATTCACCCATTTATTCACTGAACTCTAAAAAAAACAGCAACATACAACGTGACATTAAAGTACCTGGACCTAACTAAACCAACCACAGTAGCACTTACTAGACATTGAATAAGAAAAGGGGTAAAATTTGATATATGTTACCAAAAAAGGTGTAATGTGATTGATCAAATGTACGGAAAGCAAAATTGAGTACGAAAAAATTCACAAATTAGTTGGTGAAAACCCTAGCAATCTCCATAAACACTGTTGAATTTGGTATCTGCCATTGAAGTCACTGCGCTATACTCGAAATAACGAAACTGAAAAAAAATTCAACTCATCGCAAGTACGTATCTAGATATTCTTCCGCAACATGCAGGATGAAAATAAATATGAGCCACCAAGTACTCTTCGGTAAACGAGCGATCGTAAATCATAGCAGCACTTTAAGCACATGGCATGAAAAATGAGCCGCATTAAATGCTAGTCACTTACACCAATATCGTGATGCCCTAGAATTCATATTCATTATAACAAATACTGAAACTTAAATAATCGCATCAGTTTTAATGATATGGTAACATTTCGTGACATTCTTCTCTCCTGAAACTTTGAACTGATCTTCGCAATGAGAGGAAACAAAGCAGCTTCTGTATCTTATTTATTCTTCCACAGCCATTACTTATTCCGTCCTCCCTTTCGGAGCAGACATAAAACCAATGGTGGCTCCCATTACCTGGAGCTTTGCCACTTGCCCATCTCCGACGCCACACACATGTAATGCTGGCCAGTCCAAGGCGGTGCGAAACACCTAAATCAATGACGGAGGCATTTTTTTCCACGCTCGCCACCAGAAAATAAATCGAATGCGAGCAATAGACGTTTGCCGTCGGCCAACTGCCAACTGAGGTACTGCACTAAAGGGCACACCTTACCGCCTGGCACGGCTATTGTCGAAGATAATTGAAGTCCCAAGCCTAGCGCCTAGGAATAGGGAATAGGTCGGTTTAACTTTCATCTGCAATGATGGGAAGTTCGCGTTATTTGCCGTAATTTTTGAGGCTGGGGAATGGGTTTGAGCTCGAAGCCGAATAATTTGACGAGTTAGACCATGTAGAAAATAAGATGCATGCAAGGAAGCTTTCAAATTAAATGCTTTTACCTGATGCATTAGATTCTATCAAATATAAGGTTGATGAAACAAACATTTACGTCCAACAACGTCGTACTGAAAAACTTTTTTTTTCACGGCTCAAGGCTATTCCAGAGTTGGTGATATCCTAGAAGCATATGACTCCTTTGCATGCGGCGTACCACTGGCAACTGAACCCGTTTTTACGAGACACATGAGTATACGCATTCGGAATTTTCATTTTAAATTTTACGACATGGCTATCTCCCCAATCTTTTTTTTCTGCTTTAAGTATTTCATTTTTATTAGATGCACATCCCAAATTTTTGCAGAAAAAATAAAGACTCTACAAATATAATCACTTTGGAATTCCAGATTAAACCATGAAACTGCACCAGTAGTCTTAGTATTTTAAATGTGATCCAGAACTCTGGTATTTACCACACTTTTTCAATGAAATGATTATACTATTCTTATCCATGTCTCCAGACATTGCTAATTTCTCTCACCGTAGAGATACTCGAATGATTTTATTTTAAAAACGATCGCATATGTATACTAAATACAGGTCTGAATTCTCGCGATTATTTTCCAAGAAATCACACCACACATTGCGGATTCAAATCAGAATAAATTGAAACTATGATACGACATTTCTCGCTCCTTCGATAGGGACAAACTGGATTTTACCAACTTCTCTTTTGAACTTTATTCTCTTATTAAATCTTTAATTCTCGTATTTAATCTAATCTTTTATTAAATTGAGGTACTAAGGAAAGGTTTTGAAACTGAGATACTTGGGCAGATAGACATTCTTAATTTAATGGCTAACTAGGCCAGTTTGATGACGAATTATACAAGAGATAATTGAAAAAATCGTACAGGAATAGCATCACAAAAACTTTCAGTAACGGAAAAAATGTAACTGATTTCCATTACGTGAAAAGTATGACTGGTTGACTTTCCTGTGAAAAAATCTGTGATAACAGCCCCATGCTGGAACACATACCTCAGATGCAACCAAATGCGTGATGTAAAAATCTCTCTACAAAAACCTCTAGAACGGAATTCCTTGAGAGTAGTACCGAATAGTGCGTACTAAAAAATTTCCATCTAGCGATAGCTCAAAATGGCAATCTTTTCTCCGGCTGTCGAAAATAATAGCAAATCCGCGTCCTTTCCCTTTGAGCAAATCCGCCGCCGCCTCCTCCTGCAGTCCACCCATCCCCTCCACCACCGCCCTCCTCCCTCCACCATACCGCCACCACCCTCCGCTCCGAATCCCACAAGCCATCGTGATGATGACCCTTACTCCTCCGTCCCTTCGACCTGCGCCATAACCACCGCTTTATCTCACACGGCGTTTACAACCGCGCCGTCATAAATAAGACGCAAAGTCCTCAATCAAAAAATAAAAATAAAAAGGAAATTCCCGAAGTGGAGAGTGAGAGAAACAAAAGCAGAAACCGAAAAGCATAAAAATTTTATTCCGAACGTCTTTTCCCGCCTTCCACTCTGCTATCCCTCCTCCATTACGCCACCCTCGCTCGACCCCTTCCCATTGCTTCGCATTCACACAATCCATTTCTCTCTCTTTCTCTCTATCTCCTGACGCCCTTTATGGGGGCGCACGACCACTACGGAAAGAGAATCGCTCAAATAGTAGGTAACAGCAGCGACTGGTCCTCCATTTTGACATGAAAACTCTATGAAATGCTGCATTCACACGATACATTTACAATATATACTATAGATTAATTGCATTTAATGAGTTTTATCGATAACGCCATGCAAAATTGGTGAAAATCTGGTAAATTTCCGTCAGCATTTTCACAAATTTAGTTTTTTGGCATGGAAAGAAATGTATTTCTAATTTTCCACTAGTTGTTATTATCCTCCACCGGTTTTACGACAATCACGTCATTTTCAATACGTTGTGATTTTTTTGACAACTTCAGCTAATTATTCATAAATTAAGTTACATTCTACCGTTAATGAAGTCTGCTAAAATTCAACGATAAATAACATCTACAGTTGTAGAGTTTCTTCAAGTACAGTAATAGTGTATCTTCATTATTTGGGTCCAAACTTCGTTAGCTCATGATGGAAAATTCATGGGGAAAACGATAGTTTTAAGTTTTAATTTCCTACATGTCAACATCAAAATAAGTAATTTCTCACCATTACGGCACAAATTTATCACTAGACCTTAGAATAAACTGAAAATTTTATGTACGTTATGGCCAGCTTTAGGTAACTTAACGGGAAATCGTGCTGGACTGTTGCCCGACGCCTTTTGCCGTGGCAGCGAACCCCTTCATGTCCTTCCTCTTCTTCTTTTCACCTCCACCTGCTCTCCATTCCTCCTCGTCTTCTCCCGACGCCGATCCCTTCCCGATTCCAACACTTTGATGTGAAATATTCGCGCATTCCTTCCCCGCCACTCTCCAATGGTCTCCGATTACCGCATTTGCGAACCGAACAAGGGAGGGCGCGATAGTTTCCTTTTTCACACGCTCAAAGGGATTCAGAATATATATATGGGCATTATCATATCATTACGCGAGCACGAGTCAATTCGCCAGGAGTTCAGCATCTCAGGCGCAACTACTCACGAGAAGTGCATCTCCAGTTTTTAAACCATCCTGAATGGCGCAAGATCCCCAATTATTGGGAATTCATAATAATTAACAAAAGCTTAGGGCTTTTAGACATATCAATGTATACGTACACAGGAAATTCGATTAAAGTCTGAAATAGAATACCAGATAGGTTGATGATAATAATATTTTGTTACTTAAAACCGTACAATATTTAGAACTGCTACAAGCGTTACTAATGTTAATGTTCTGGAAATGAGTGTAATTACCTAATGATGCTTAGTTTTTTTTACCATTAACTTCACCTCTGTCAAGCAGGGATATGCCACTTGTATCACGGGATCAGCGCCAAAGTGAGGGTGACACCCTTGCAGGAATCGTAACAGAAATATCAATATTTAGCCTAATTCAATAGCGTGGAGTTATTTTTCATTATGCTCGATTTATTGGTTTAGTTAGCGAAAGAGTCAATAACGTCGTCATAAATGAGACAGCCTTTCGATTTTTCTTTATTAATCCTTTCATAATCCTCTCTAAAAATGGCTAATGTACATGTTATTACTTCCGAGAAAACTGAGTATTTTTCAAAGAAACTGATGTGTTGCTTTCAAGCTTTCAAGCTACCAGTGGCAACTCAGCAGACAATAATAATACTATACTTTATCTAAATGCAATTGCAAAACAAACTTCCAAAAGTTAATAAAAGACAATAGTAAGGCACAAGGACCACCACAGAACCGCATCAATTCCAAGCATATAGACACCAATAATACGCTATGAGATAATTTCCTCGAGCCTAAAATTTATAAATTAAATAAAAGAAAAGTTCAGAATTAAGAAAATTCTGCAAGTTTCTTCACTGGGTTCCGTCATATCTCATCAAAATGGAATTAAAAAGGAGGGAAATACACGTAAATATTGCAATTTTTTGATTTTTGATAGATAATTAATTTAACATATTTTCACCATATACCATAGTCGATTACACTGATCTTGCGATAGTAGGATGTTGCCTGAATCAGGGAAAAAAGTGAACCTGAATTTGAAGTTAATTTTCTGAATCAGCTACTATTTTTTCACATCAAATATACCCCCGGGGTTTATTATAAAATTAATCGCAAGTTGAATGAGGACATGCAGAGATACCTCGGAATCCAAGCTGGTCTACAGATCCCGGCGTCATTAAATTACATGGCGCTGAAACGATAACTATAGTCAAATTACCTGTTTTCGCTCTACGTAGCAATAAATGGTAAGAGTCCCATAAAAATGTTGCTAACCCACTCTCCTCCTAGTTCCGCGCCCGATCTACACTAGAATTATGCCAAAATTAATGACTCATTACCTGACGAACAAAAATCTCGTGGACGCCGTACTCATTAGCACCTCCCGCATCGGATACGGCTACGCTCTCCTCAAGCACATATAAAGTTATAAATGAAGCTATAATCTCTCATAAAGTTTCGTTTGCATTTATTTTTGCTCTTAAGGGCCTTTACCTAGAGCTTTCAATTAATTTCTGATAAAACGACAATCTACATTGCGCACATAGCCACGGGGGCTTCAGGGGGCTTCCGCCAATTCCCTCGGAATATTTGCCTTATTAGCAACGGCGACCGCGATACATTATATTAACCTAGGTGCACTTACTCTCTGACTTTCTCTTGACTATTACAAGATTTAGACGGAGATCGGGGTCATTGATCTGAAATTTGTTCAAAATGGAATAAAATTGAGTACTGCAGCCCAAGCCGGATATTTAACATTGCTCGAAAAATCAGGCGGATCTCGTTAACAAACGACTCTGGAGAGCAATCCATAACAACTTAGACTGTTTCGTAGATATCCAACGATGATTTCATATTTCAGCAGTATGCAAACCAAATGATATGGTATTCGGAGTAGGCGACCGACAGCTGAGGTCATATGCGTCATGATTTATGTGTATGGAAGGAAGGGTGGAGAGAAACCCGGCGTCGGCATTAACCTGATCTAAACGAAAGGCTGCAGGGGGATCACGGCTTAACGTCCCATCCTACGGACGGTATGTTGCGCTTGAAATGTCCTCCTCACAACATTCAAGTAGGGATCGGTGGAAACCAAATTTTTAGCTTTATTAATGGTTATCTGAAACGTGGGAATAGAAAACAAATAACATGTGTGAGCAACTCGGTAACGACCCAAGCCCTTCCAGAAGATAATTTCCGGCTACGGGCCTGATCTACACCCACCCACTCCAGCGGAACACGAATTTTCGGGAGTAGCATATCGCTGGAAGCGCTCCTCCGCCGACCTCGTCTCCCCCCCCCCCTTAAAGACATCCTCCAGCCCCTGACGACCATCCGACGACCCCTCCTAACCCCGCTCCTCCACCGAGTCCGTCCGCGCCGGACACCTGTCTCCGAGGGCGCTGTAAAACCAGAGGCGGACTGACCAGTCCGGTGTCATTCCTCCATACTCCGCTCTCTCCTCCTCTCCTCTCTCTTTATCCACCACCCTCCCTGCACGTTTCTCCCCCGACCTCTCTCTCTTTCTTCCTCCAATCGCAGATAGAGATAGAACTTGCGTTAGGGTGCCCTCTCTTCCTCCCCCCCCCCCCCAACCAACCCCACTCCTCCGCCCCGAAGTTGAGCCGCTTGGGAGCCTTCCCGATGAATAAAGACGTCGACTGTGTCAGATCGCAAGATAAAATGGATGACGCATGTATTAGCTCGCGAAATGGGTATCTATAATCTTTCGCCCCCCTTAACCCAACCCCCGAACGACATCTTCTCCCTCCCCAACTTCAACCGACCCCTCCCTCTATCCTTTATCCTCCCTGTTCGTATCTTGGGGAGCGTCGTTGGGGTGATTTCTCGGATTGGAGGGATGAAAGTAGAGGAGAGGGAGAAGTGAACAGATGCCGTCCATTTTATCGACACCACTCGCGACCGGCTTCTTCGGCCTAAGCCGTGTCGGACTTCTTACCCCCCAATTTCTCCTAAGTATGGATATCTCACTCAATTCCTTCTTGGCGCGGTGTGAAGACAGGGTGGCTGCTTGGAGACAACGGTCAGAGTTATGCTCATTGCGAGGGAGGTGACGACAGTTCGATGGCGTGGGAACGATTGAGTTCGCCGCATATATGCTCTTCCCATACGGACCTCTCCTCAATAGGGACGCCGCGCTCGGTTAAACGCGAATCGCGGTACAGTAGCCGGGTATATTATAGAAATTGGTATTCAAATCGTAGCCATTCAAAAAAACGAGGTTCACTGTATAGAAATGAGGGCTATTGTATATTTTAAATCGATTGTAGACATCGGGACTTCCGAGGAATGCTTTCCCGATTCTCACATTTTCCGAGGTCAACAGCTAAGCTCTGCTTGCCTCTTTCTCCTTTCCTGATGTGACGAATGAATTATAGGAGTGAAATGACTTGTAACAGGAATGCAATGAACGGCAATGAAGAAAAGTTTCATAGGAACTCAAGGAATTTCTAACACGATAAGGAAGTATAAATGTGGATTCTATGTAATTATTCGTCAACATTTTTGGAAAATGTTATCTGAAACGAGTTTTCCTTTCATTTCAATAGTTTCACTTCACCTTTGAGACGCAAAATCAAACGTAAAATCATGATAAATATTTCCCGAAAAATTGAAGAATTTTACGTAAAAAATTGACATGGGAGTAACTGGAATAAAGTCGCAAATGTACTAAATAATCACTGCAAATTTAATAATATCGCTCAATTCATGGTATTTCAATAGCTTGAGCAGATAGAGTGGTAATGTTTTGGTAATAAGAGAAAAGTAATTGGCAAAGATACTCAATGAGTAAAATTTCGTAGACTATGTTAAAGCGACTCCCAAACTCTAATTGAATATAATGGAAGGCAAAATTACTGAATAAGGACAGTTACAATGAAATAAACCAGCCACAGGAGTAATATATGTTTGCGTGACAAAACAAATAGCAATTTAGGTCATTTTAAACACTATGTTTAAAGTAAATGATCAGACCATTCATAAAGATATTAAACCATTCAGAGCATTATGCTACACAATTTGAAGATAAGGAGCACAGAATGAACCCAAATTCCGGAGTAAAATATTATTCAATTTGATTCCTAAGAATTATTAGCACTGGGCTCCAAATTTCGTAACTCTACAAGCATACCTATGGTTTTTCCAATTTTTCTCTCAGTGAAAGTTTAGGAGCGGAAAATATTGGGATTTGTAGAATTAATTAAACAATAGAAGAAATAAGTAAAACGCCAGATAACTAAAAGTTACACCTCTCAGTGTATAACCCCCTAAAGTAGAGGCTAATCTAATTCCCAAAGGAGAAGAGTAAATCTAAGAAATAAAAATTAAACAACGGAAACTCTTGAGGAAAGAAAATTTTCGAAGTGACACGCAAAAACATTCTCCAATTTCTGCAAACCGCAAACAAGCACAAATTCCTCCGAGACTAACACCTATTCCCCGCATTGGCGCCTCATGCATTAGCAAAGGGATGCTCCCCTGGAGTTAACACTAGCTTGCGTCTTGGCTAACACACTTCGCGTGGAAATATTTTGTGGTCAGCCTTCCAGCTTGTCGCGCCATTGGCATGCTAAAACACGCAAATGCGGTTTCCCAAAAGATTCCGCATACAGCAGTAGCTGTTTCTAATGTGGCAGCTCCATTTACGTAACAGTACCCGTATTAAACAGATGTAAACCAATAGAATTGACGATGTAATGAATGGTTTCCTTAAAATTTTCATAATTTACGACCATGTCCATGGCTATATTTTCCATAGTTATAATGTCCAAATAATTCGATTATTTGATTCGGGAAATTCAGGTACCAGGGCAAATCGTGGCTAACGCAGCAATCTCATTACTTTTGGAGGCCTCGGTATCACATGACGCATCTCTCGTGTCTCAAATGATCAAAGCATACTTCCATGAGAGAATGGAAAAATAAAAGGCGGTGCATTACTCAAAGCCCAAACCTCAAACCCGTACGTACCTAACCAATTAATTAATGTAAATGAAATTGGCTCTTCCTGAAAGTGCATATTTGTTTATTCCATTCATTCCATTCGAAACATAAAATATATTTTTCCGAGTATTATTCACGTTGAAATTCAAGGACTTTAAATACTCTCGCTCAGGAACTATTACTTCAAATCTAGAATAATGATTTCATTTTAATTCGATGTGTCAGAATGTTGGCCATCCTTAAATTTAGAGTCGGAAGAAAGAACACCTATTTTTTCTATATTTGGATCAATGCTAAAAAGGCCCAAAATAACAAAAGGTAGGTTATATTCCCTCTCTGAAGGAAAATTGGCAGTATTTCTCACAATTAGAGTCGGCAGTTTCAAACAAAATTTCATTCGTGTAGTAATCTAAAAAAGGGGGGTTGAAAAGAGGTGCGAGCGTTTCCAATTGCCATGCTCGAGAGAAATGGTCAAAAGACAGAAGGAAAAAGAGAATAAAGGCACCCGAATTCGAAAAATAATTCATCTCCCTGAGCAGTGCAAAAAATGAAAAAACTTTCACGATTTTCTGTAACGTGTAACGAGTTAAAAACTACAGTGTGAATGGTCACTTGATGCTATTTGTCTTTCAATGAGCTGAGCTCTATCGATTTCAAGACTGCGATGTGAGCTCGAGCCAAAGTGACTTCAAATGAATGAGGGCTGACGGCTCTTCGAAGGCAGTTAAAAATTTATCTCGGTTTAAACAAATCAATGAAAGAGGGAATTTTTTGGAACATAACTTTTCTTTTGCTTTAAGATAACAGTGATGCAGACGAAAATACTAGGAAATAACCTTGCAAAGTATTCCATTCTATTTTAATAATGTGGAAAATTATGACTAATAGTTAGGTACCTGGAAAAAGCGGACTGAAATATAGTTACCTGACTTCTTTCGAGCTCCTGAAATTGCTAAAGATATCTAAAGTAAACTTTTCTGTACTCTAACTGGGGAAATATTCTGTCTTGGAGTTAATAAGGAAGTAATAAATTTTCCTTCAACATCACAAATGTCACTTGATTAGGCTACTTCTCGGAAAAAATGCCAATGAAAAGGCCAAAGAAAATGGATTACATCGCCCATATTGAGAGTCACCATGCGCTCGTATCCGAAGAATGGAATCAGTGCATGGGTTTAAGAGAAAGAAAAAAATTAATTCCCTCCGATGAAAAGCAGACAAATACTACCTAAGGCATCCAAACACCGTCAATTCGCTCGAAGTGTTAGCACAAAACTGCAGGTATCATTAATCATATTACAAGTAGCGATGGAAAAGTACTTTCAGTCATCGAGAAACTACAATAAGAATCAGATTAGATCAATACTATTTACCAATGAATTCATGCCAAAGTATAGACATTGAGTCAATGAAGTGAAAATATCTACGGCCATCATCCGCAGTCCACTAAAAGACCTCACTATGAATGTATCTCTTCTAAGCCGTCCTTTGAAACATTTTCGTCACTCAAGTAAGCGCATATATATTGAATTTTTGACAGATAAATATATTTCCCGAAGGTCGCCAATGAATAAGACGGCATGAGCGATAATTTCAATCGTATTTTTCATTTCTAATTCATCACCGGACGAGCGTAAAAGCCCAGTGAGTGAAGTGCTGGCATAGTGATCGAAGAGTGCTGGGTTTCAATGCCAAATACTCCGGAATCCAAAAATTTTGTTAAGTGTAAGGTTGCCCTATGAAAATAACTGCTCTGATAAGTAATATTAATATGCCTGTGGCTAAGTCTGGAGTAAACTCTAACTCATCTATTCATACCAAACTTCGGGTTGAACCACTCATTGATTGAGTTATATATTCATTCCTTACAAATCCGCGTAATACTGTCGCAGAGAAGTGGGTTTTTAATGTAACAGCGTGGTACTGGCATGCGCACATATAGTAGACACAGCAAATTTAACCGCGAAGACTTCCATTCTCAACATTACTTATTCTCCCAGACCATTCTACCGCGGCTGAGTATGGGATGAACTGTGCTCCCCTCTATTCAAACGGAACTTCGGGTTAAATCACGGAGTGATTGAGTTACACATTCATTCATCACAACACCGTGGAATGCCCACGCAAATATGCGAGTTTTTATGGAACAGCGTGGATCTGGATACGCACAGATGGTACACACAACAACTCCATAAGCTAAACCGCAAAAGACTTCCATTATCAAAATTACTAATTTTTCCAGACCACTTTAACCGGAAGAGATTTCCCTAGCCGCCACCTCCGCATTCCTAGACTCCCCTGCCACAAAGTCTTACTCTACCTCCCTCCCCCTTCCCCCGCCGCGATAATAACTCAAACACTCTCCCACAACTGCCTGCCCACGCCACCTTTCCCCCTCATACCCTCCTCACCCATGCATTTTCTCCGGCCGGGGGAAGTCGTGGGCCACAGTGGCTTCCTTCCCCCGGCACACAACGGTGACTCATATCGCGGCAGATATTTTATTTTTTAATTCTCTTTTCTCTCCATTCCCTTCCTCTCGCCCAGACACGAACTCCGCGCTTGAGGAGAAACAATGCAAAAACGTTTCCCCCCCTCCCTAGTGCGCTCCGTCGCTAGGGAACTGGCGAAGAGAAAAGCGAGGAAAAGACTGAGTTTTACGGGCGCGCCGGGTCTCCTCCCTCTGAGGCGACGGCTCTGGACCCCCTTCCTCCTCCCCGGCACGAGTTCGCGGAGCCCGACTCGACGGAGCCCTGGCGTCAATTTGCAACGCCATCTGCCGCGGGTCGGGAAGACAATCCCACCACCACCACACTTCCACGTATACACGGTTAAAACCTCCCCCTTTTCATGTCCCACATATCGACGACTGGCTAGGATCCAAACTTCGATTGCATGAATATTCCGTCACTCGTGACAGCTCGCTATTAAAAACAAGGGAGTCGGCAAATGTGCTTTACGGTAGGCTGTGTGCTTGGAATCGAATCAGCTGGCTTGGAAGGCTCACAGAATAACTATGAGCTCAGAACGTAAATTATTGAGGTGTCCCGTAAAAGAAAATATGAGAAATATTTCGATGGTGTTGACAGGTGTCATCTTTCATCCACTAATATAACGTTCAAGAGACAAGTCAGGCGCTATATACCATCGAAATGACATTTAGACCTCATATAACGCTTAGCGGTCTTTATTAATTTTATTTACGGCGATTGCGATAGCAAGACTCAAATGGTTCATGTATATAGAGAACCTAAAGTAATAATTTTTTTTTATGCATTTCTAATAGAATTTTATACCTTGCATTCATTTTATTTTCTAAAATTATTTTGATTAAAATGTTACCATATTATGAAAACTATGAAGAGCCAGGGTATTTTCATATCATATTACAGCACATTTTATTCAAGTTCCTTTTTGGCTTCCCGATTAAGAACACAATATTCCTCACCACACAGGTCCTGACGAACTCTCTTCCATTTAGAAAATTAATGCTTAAAATTTGACACTATATACAATTAAGAAAAAAAGTACCACGCAATCTTATGATTCTAATTTGACCAGAATCCTCAATATTTTTATACAGGATCTTTCCAAAAATTAGTATTTGTTAATGTCAATTATTTCCTTTGACCTTAATTAAATTTCAATATTCTTCCTTTACTTGATGAAAGAAGAATAGAGCTAATACGAAGTGAGAAATTTTCCCGGAGGACAAATTACTGGGGCCTTCACCGAAATGCTGGGGTATTTCCTGGGATATTTTTATACTACTATGCGATAGTAAAAAAGTGGGTTTCATAGCACTATAATTGCATGTTATATTTCAGTCGAAGTTCAGACAACTTGAACGTACCACTGAAAAATTTATTCAATGAAGACATAAGAACTAAACACCAAATGCTAAGTTGACCGTTAGTGATAAATCTCGAATAGGAAAGTCACCCTAAGATAGGGTAAATAAATAACATCTCAGGGAATGAATTAGTTACATAAAAATTATTTTTATCTCGAAGCTCTATCTGTTATTTATAAGCTATTTACACCATTACGATCGTACGCATACTTCACATAAGAAAATGTAATATTATTATTTGTATTTCATGATAAATTATTGTTTTCATTACCTTATTTAATTTAATTTTTAAAGCTTTAATTTGCGGCTTAAAGTTAAATTCACTCTTAAGTTAGTATATACTACGAAATATTAACGTCTTGAAATGTAAATGAAAGATGAAAACAAGAGAAACTTTCAAGAATAAAAATAGAAAAAAATATTCCATACTAGGTGCTATAGTTCTTTAAGGATTTAGAATCGATAAAGTTTTCAACATAAAAGAATCATACTTTGAGGATAAAAAGGTAGATTATTTTCCCAATGGTATTCGATGCCAGTCCTGTAAAAGCGTTCAGCCTATTGTATCAATTGAATAGTTTTATGGCACTAAATGCGACTCTGTAAGACCTGAATATGGTGTATGGTATATCTCAGCTTAATCATATTTTAATTTTTTCATTTAATTTCTAAAGTATCAACGCTATTGTTTCTAATATTTCTTAGAAGTTCGATGAGATGAATTAGTGCAAAGCTGCTGTACCAAGAATTAAATGCCTTCAATTATTCACATCTCGGGGCGAGTTTTCCTTAGTAATAAGGTACATATTTAATTGTTTCTCGGTAAATATTGCTTGGAAATTTAGAACAAATAGGCATAGAATTTTACTCATCACATCCATAAATATTAATTCAATGTTTTTTATTACCTCACATAGAACATATTTTAAGAATATGAATCAGGCTAGAGCCTAGTTATACAACTTACTCCTGCATATTTTTTTTTGAATGGTAAAATAGTCCTCCATAGCAACGTAAATCTCGGTGATAAAAACTATATCCCTTACAGATTTTTTAATGTTTTATCCTCAACGAATACAGTGCATGAAAAAACAGATATATAGGTTCTCACCTTAGTTGTTATATTCACGTCAACGGGTGCAAGCTCGCTGATAACATTAATGGACTTGACTAAAACTGCGGATGATAAGAAAAATAGCAATCAAATTTTATTGATATAGTCTACAGACAACGGAATTTTCTTCAGTACAAGCTCCATGACGTGCCCACTTCATTCGAACAAATCGCCGACCGCAAACTAACAAACAGAGCTTAGCTGAGAGATATTTCATCCTTACCCTTTACATTGAAACCCGAACGGAGGGACGGCGGATTCCCATATCAGGCATGGCCGTTTGACGAAAATTTCGCGGACGGCCCTCGAGCACTGAGCAAAGGTCAAGCATGGATCAAGACATGCAGCGAACACCAACCTCCCTCGCTGAGGGGACAGAAGAATGAGGAGGTGGTGGAGGCAAAATGAGCAAAGACGTGGCATGACAAACAAGAGGAGGGCTGATGGTAGGGGGAGTTCTTAAGGGAGAGGGGCGAAGGCTAAATGGAGAAGGGGGGTTTTGGTGGATGGGCCCTTTAGAGCCGCGAGGGTGGAAGGAGGGGGAAGATGAGACGGACCATCCAAGTCGACCGCCGCGCCGCCGACCGGACTGAGCACCAATCATCACTCACGACGATTACGCATTTGAAAAAATATCCCCCCCCCCCCTCCGCCCATAAGCGCGGGGGACTTTCTCCCCACTTCCCCATTCGCGAAGCACAGCCTCAAAAAGTCCCCTCCTTTTTGCACGTGCCGACCGAAGGAGAGTTGGAGAGGAGAGAGAGAGAGATCCGGGCTGGGGCGTCCCCTCCTCCCTGTATCGATCTTCTTTCCTCCTCTCCGACCAAAACCCTTGCACACTCCCTCAAGCACCTCTCCCCCTCCCCTTTTTCGCAGTCCACCACAGGCGTGACTAACTCAATACATGGGAAGGAGGAGGAAGAGATGACAGAACATGGATGAGGCAAAGGGAGACTGAGGAGAGAAATTGGGAAGGGGTGGGAAAGAAAGAGGCATGATAGAGCTTCGTGTGAGTGTGGATGGGTAGGTGAAGAAGGAGAGACTTGAGGGGGTACCCATACTTCCTCGACAGAAAAATAATCACTTGAGAAGTAGAAAATAGTGTGGTATGAAAACTAAACAACACTTCCTTCACAATTTACAATACATAAATTATCAACGCATATTTTGAGTTTTGTTGTCGTCGCTGTGCAAGCATCAAATAAAAATATCGAAATCATTTTAAAAATTTAAAAGTTAAAATTTTCTCAGCTTGAATTGTTCATTCATTAATGAAGTAATGCATACTGTTAGCTTTCGACATTAAAAGGCAAATATTTGCAATCAATGCGTGATATCTTCAATTTCGGGGTCGATAACGCAAGTAATTGCAGTAAAATAGGCGAAAAAAATCTTTTAGTCTCTTTTCTCCATATCAACCCTTAAGTAAATAATATCTCGCAATTACTGCTCAAATTTATCCTTGCCTAAGAATAAAGTGTAAATTTTAAGTACACTATGGCCAATTCTGTGAGCAACGAAATGGAAAATCGTGAATCGCTTTACGCCGAGATAGTAGCTCCCCTTGATCGGGTGACACGGGAAAGAATGAAAAAGGGGCAAACGAGGAATAGTACGAATATAAGGGAAATGGAAAGAGTAGAAAGCGTGAACGAGATGAAAGAAAAAGCACAGGGGAGAGAGGGACGGGCCTCGCCCTTTTTTTCCACTTGCCTCAGCGGAGCCTACTCTTTCCCGTCATCGGGCCGACGGGACTCGATCTCCGTATCTGCTGCATCGACGTCGGCTCGCTTCTCGGCCTGGTCCCCGGCGGAGATGTTTTTCTGGGGTCAAGGAAGGCGGGGAACGGCGTTGGATTGTGGTGGGTGGGTGGGTCAGACGAAGTTGCGAAAAGGATGAAAGCAGCCAGCGGCAGCGAGCGGTGGGTCAAAGGCAATGGTTAAGGAAAGAGGGAAATGGATGGACGAGCTTCGTCTCCCGTCTCTTTCTCTTTCCTGCGCTTACTTCCTCTCCTCTATCCATCCTCTTTCTCCATTTTTCCTCCTTTCCCTCTCTTTCTTCCCTCCTGCAAAGAACAAGAAGAGAAATGAGTACTGAGTCGTATGAGGAAGAGTCAGGAGGAAGTTTCGTGATTGAAATATTTTCTAAAAATAAAATGCTTGGTCAACGGAGCTTCGCGTTCTGGATTAATGTCCATGAAGTGAAAAATACTTCAAATGCATGCCAGTAGAGGTAAAGGAGATTGTTGGAAAAAAGGAATTGTTTTGAGACTTAAGTGTGGCTAAAATTAGCAGCACGAATTTATGAGTACACATTACTCCTGATCGACCAGTATTTTTTCGTGATGCATTGCTCATTCATAACTTGTGCTATCATCTTGATATCTCCAGGGTATATTGAGAAAACTTCGATAAAAATTTGTCTGAAGCTTGAATAAAATACCATCATAACCATTTTCTTGGAGGTGAATCATCCTTCTTAGTCTTAGAAAAAAACAGGCAGAATAAAACGAGAATTACATACATATTCACCTGACAAGAAAACATTCGTAGTCACAGAACATCGGCTGTACCATGCATTTTATGAACATGTCAAGTTTTATGCTTCTTTCCGCCATTCGCTTGAGATATATACGTTAGTTGTCAGACACGCTGTTCCCGAATTTGATTTCATCGTGAGTGTTAAAAATAATTCCAAATGCCTCTCGGATCTTCTCTAAATTCTTATTAACGATACAGATATCACTTTCATCCCTGTAATTGAAGAGTCTCAGAAATTTCAGAACTTTATAAATGAACATAAGTACTGGTTTTATTGAGCAAAGTGGCGTGCTGATAAATAATACAAAATGGTCCGCTCGCAGTGAACTCATTTCGCTAACAAAAGGATTGCAAGTAATATAAATGTAAAACATTTACCAATTCAAACAAAAGTAACAAAATTTACAATACAATGAACAATTGCGACATGTGATGAGATAAGTAGGATTAAGAAAATCAGCGTGAATTAAAATTATTTATTGAGGCGCATATAAAGCAAAGCACTTGAGCATAGTTGTGTCGCAGATAATCAGTGCTCATTGTGTGCTATTATACACGTCTATCTCAGCATCAGGCATTATTAGTGGCAGGCAACCCCATCGTGAACTCTGATCTTTTCTCAAACAATAAGCAACCTTGCAGAACAAAACCATTCCTTTCAATGACTTTTTCCCATCGAAAAATAAATATCTTACCTTGAAATCGCTAATCTTCAACAGGGCACACGGCGAGATTAAATATTAGCGAGAGACAATTGGCGAGAACGCGACAGATCGTGAGCACGTTACAATGCAAGCGCTAGAGACATGACGTACTTTTTAGGGAGCCAAGGTCGCACGGCGAGGGGTTAGGCATATTGTTGTGGCCAGGGGGAGTGGGACAACCTGGGGAAGAGGGATGGCGGCAGACATGAGGGGTGGGGCCGGGACCCCACTGCGGGGGTGGCGCATGAAAAGAAGAAATAAGCGATGAGATGGCCCAAGTAGAGTGTGGGATGGTAGACGATGGGGAAGGACAAAAGGCGCGCAGGGGAGGATCTGGTGGGTAGGCGGGAGGGGATGCAAGGTAGGAAAGGCTGGTGGGAGGAAAGCGCGAATCGTGAGGGATGGATGGTTTATTGGCGCAATTCACGTTCTACACTCCGAATCTTGTCATTTTTCTGTGTTTATTTTTTACTTCTCCCTCGCGAACACAAGGGTACGTATATTTCACCACCGCCGCCCTCACGCCGTTCGTCCTTCACTTTATTTTCAGACCGAGGGGAGGGAGGCGCGGAGGTCCCGCGCCTTGCAGGAGACCGCGGGGCGCTTGAGGGAGCGGCAGCGGGGTCTCACCGTATCCTCTGCGCAAGGGGCCCCCGCAAGGCAACGGGTGAGCGGGGACTCTACCCCCTCCCCCCTCGACGGCTTATGCAAAAATCCACCCCCTCGATTTTCCTGCGGCTCGCCCATACCTCCGATTGCACCCTCCGCTCCAGTCGCACTGCTATTGTCGCACTTCATTGCCGTTGTCGGCGCAATGGAAATAAACCCTCGATATAAAAGCTTTACGAAACGAAGGCATTTGCGATGTGGCTGAAGAAATGACTTCACGCGAGGAATTGTTCAGGCTCAGAAAAAGGGGGTGGTGTGCAATTTCAATGTTAAGCCCTTACATTGCATGCCGTTGACGGGTTGTCTGTATAAATTTGAAATAAAAAATTCCTTCTCGATGAGTTTCGAGCCGTTTCAACGAGCACTCGGTTCTGTACCTGTAATAGGTACCTCACTATTTTATAACTGGAATTAATAGCTGAACAATGACGATTGCTAAAAGCATCATATTTTTTTTAAATCTAGTATTCCAATAACACATTATTGATTTTTGGTCAAATTCGTATTATTTTACATTATTCCATAAATATTTCACGTTTATTGAAAGCCGAATACAAATTATGTATCTTTTCACTTGAAGTTTCGTGACTTATTGCACCAGTAAATTCTGGGTCTCAGAGCGTTAATATATTCTCAACTAAAGCAAATTATTATCATTGAAGGCCAGCTATTCAAAATAATTAAAGTGAGTCTGCAATTTTATCAGTTTTTGTGCATCTCTGTTCAAGTTATCCCTGACAATTTTTTTTCAGAGACCCTCGAGGTGTGCACCCTGGGCATCAAGAGGATTGCAATTTTTACACATTTCAGTAGACTGAGAGAGACCAGGTATTCACTAAGCAACGAACTTGGAAGTTGAAATGATGCTCATGCTGGTACCATATTCAATATGAAGGGAAAATTCTTGAATTATTTTTCAAATAAGACCCGCAAACTGCTCTCCAAGCAGGTGTCTCGTTTTCCCTGAATATGGATTTTTGGCTGTGCAAATAGAGGAATCTGTGATAAATGTTCTTTTATTGAGGTTGTTAGAGATGTAAGAGATCAAAAATTGCGACGACGAGATGAGTGAGCTATGATTCGTCGTATCTTTTCAATTCGTCAAGTGATGCCACACCTGAAACTCTTCTTCCTTCAGTGCAAGGTCCCCGCTTCTTCAACTAGCCTCAAGGTGATGCACAAATTTCTACAGCGCCTCGCATCCTTTCTTTGCACGAGTGAAAGCGCGATTGGAGCCACAAAAAGGGTACCGAAGGATGGGAATTAACGGGTTCCTAAGTCACCAGGTGATAGCAGAATCCATAATCAACTTTCCGAACATGTGCAATACTTAAAAAAATCTGTATTGTTCACCGAACGTTCATTGAAAGTGTAGCCTGGTGCCCTCAAAAACATAGACGTACAATAAAATACCAGCAGCAATACCATATGGTATTAGGAAAGTGTAAACAATCAACTGCCCAAATTAGGTCCACAAGTAATATATCTATAAAATTCCTCTTACAGTATGAAATATACAAGTCAAGGGATCGTCAATTCTGCACCGAAAATGCTGAATTTTTGTAAAAATAATGTCCATTACATAAATATTTTACAATTGCAATGGCCTTTAAAAAAAGACAAATATTTCGGCTGAATGTTCTTTGTTTTTTATTTAAATATTAAAGAAATGGAAGAAAATTTTAATAAATACAATTAGCTTTAATTTTAACAATGCCCTTTAGGCTGGTATCATTTGGTTCCAATAGGCGTTAATGGGTTAAAAATATGTTCTTCCGGAATTGCAACATAGCCGGCTGCATTAGATCTAATAGGGTCTTTACAAAAAAATAGGTTTATGCTGAAACCAACCAGTTTTTATCTCATCAAAGTTCTTAATCATTCTTTATGTTATCCATTGTAAATCTAGCTTGGGATAAAATTCAAAGGTGATGGGCATCCAAAATATATTTCAGTCATAAATTGACTACTTAGTAGCAGTATTCAATCTCGGACACCAGTAACACCAACATAAACAAGCGAAGGACTGGTTTACCTGAGTTATTTGCATACAGCTAATAGAAGTCGAGAATATTCAATGAATGCACATACTTATTACTTTTCTCCAAATTATCATTTTTGAGTGATATTATTCGTGTGAAAGAAATAATGTAAACAAAATATTGGTAGAACCCTCTTTTAACGGGTTCTCATTGGAACTGCCACATCCTATTAATTAACTATGCCTGCATCATACCATACTTGGCTTAAAAATCAAAATATCACAATTTAAAAACATATAGGTATTAGTGTCAGCTTTGTTTTCTCTGAAAATAATATGGTCTACATGTCGCATTTGACTATACGTTTGATCTAGGACGCTATATTTTTTATCAAATGAAGTATCATCGGTAATATTTTTCATCTATTTTAATAATACCGGCAGATAAAATATAACATTTTAAATAAGGAAACATTTTTACTCCAATGTAAAATATACAAAACATAAGTCACTGACAATAATCAATTACGTAATTGGCCATGAAGATACTTCGATTTTGAATACAGTAATGAAAAGATAACGCTTACATCATATAGGTTTGATAAAGTGAACGTATGTTACAGAAAACCCATACATTCTGCTTTTAAAATCCAGGTATAAGTCACGCCTAAAATATACAGGAGAATAACATAATAATAGGATGATAGTGCCTGAAATACCTATTGCCAGAAGGGTGAAGAATTCTAAAAGAAGGGAGGAGATTGAATTTTCTAACAAAATCAGGGTGGTTCTCAATCAACTCCAAGATTTTTCCTGGAGTCCGCGCAATTTTTAGAGGATTAAGCTGTTTTATGATAGTCATTTGAAATGATAATGTTACGTAGGTACGCGTATACTCTGAAAATTTGGTTACTGAAAAACAGCAATGCCGTTTAAAACAAGGTTTGCAATCGAAAATCACTGTATTTTCTGTTCTTTCAAACAATGAATTTCTGAGTAGATCAGCAAACTTGGCTGAAAATAAAACTGGACAGAAAATAAAAATATAAGCTGTAATTTTGAAACAGTAGAATTAAGAGCTCTTCACGATAATCTGCTACAAATGTGTGAACTACACAAAGTTTGACTGCCATTCGTATGACAATATCAAGAGTACTGGTATCCAAAGAAATCTAATTCAGAATCTATATTAAGGTATTTTAATCAGGATTTTCCATTAAATTTATTTTAATTATTTAATAAATAGATAAAAACTTTTAGCACGATGATAGGGAAAAAATATCAATTTTGATTTTAATATATTCCTGAATAAGCTGACAATACGACGGACGTATTCACCCTCACAATAACCAAATTTTACAGATCTATTGCCTTCATCCCTATTTGCATTAAAAATATTGAGATTACGGCATGGAACTTACGGAATACTGGCATAATGGACAGCTGAAAACATTCCTAGTCAATATTCCTAGCCTCAGTTAGTGATAGCTGCGATATCCATATCATCAAATATATGATGTGAGATACCAAATATCTGCAAGGAAAACTATTATCACACGTCTATGAGCCTCATAAATCTCTTTTTGGGCAAGGAAACCTGAACTAACCAAGAAAAAACTCCATCCTAATGTAACCCAGCATAACACAGGAAAACGAGTGCAATAGAAATAACATATGATAAGCAGCTCCGACTCTTCCTACGGCCCACCGGAATACTTCTCTTAGGATCTTCCTCAGCACCCACCTTCAGCGAATGCACCCCCACCCTGTTTTCTCCCTACTATCTCTCTTCCCCTACCATCTCGAGCGTTGTCATGGCGGCAGGGAGTGAGTGAGAGAGAGGCGTGACCCATCTTTCGCCGCGGGGGGTATTGGGAGAGGTCGACCCAGGATGAAAGATTTCCAAGGATGGAGAGGTATGGAAGCATAGGGAGTGAGACAGAGAGGTAAGGTAGAAGACAAGGAGAGGAGGAGAATACCGCCGGCGAAACCATTGTAGTGCAGGTAGACCTCAGACAAAACACTGACCAAGCCTGTGTGAGTTACTGCGTCTTTTATCAGCCTAATGTGGTGGAATTGAGACGAAACTCACGGAAAAGGTCATTCATGGTAATAGATGAATAACGCGTAGCTATGAAGTTATATAATTCCCAATTTTGGGGAGAAGTTACGTAATGAAATTTCTATCCAAAGCATTGGAGATGTACTTAGATACTTATTTATTCAATTATGCTATCATTTAATTAACATTTTTCTTTTGCTTTTCATGTACTTTTTTGGCCGAGCACAGCATTTCCTCCGAACACGCCATCTGTTGGGAGAAGATCAAGGTCCTTTGTCGGATAGACAATATTTGGGAAAGACTGGCAAGGGAGGCCAATGAAATTCGCCTCAACACCACCATGAACTGTGACACTGGCTACACGCTGAGCGCCTCATGGAAAACAGTGCTAAAAAGCATTCGTTAGGAACGAGTAAAAAGGCGGGAATTTCTCGACCAATCACATAATTCCTGCCCCGGTTGATACTGCCGTCATCCATATACAAGGAGGACGATTTTCAAGATCCGACATACCCTCATGACGATGGACAACTCGTTCATCGAAACGTCACGAAAGATGGAGTTGGAGAACCTTACCCGGTGGAAATCCCGAGTAATCTTCCACAATTTTCACGTATTGTTGTTGTTGTTTCATAGTTATAATGTTAAAGAGAACCGGCTTGTGTATTTAGCAAAGCCAAGATATATTCCTTTTTCCCTTCAGCAAACATATTAAAAAGGAAGTAAAGAAAATAACAGACGAGATTTAAAAGCTATCTTAACGTTTTGGTCATAGCTGTTTGGGTCTCACTTTCTATCTTCAAAGACGCTAGTAGGAAATTTCCTCAATGGTCGTGCCCAAATATAATTCTGTCAAGGAAGGCAATTCTCCAAACGACAAAAACTGGATCAGGAAATACTGGATCACCCAAACCTCATCTTTGAAAAGATAACTCTCGTGTTCCTAAGTGCGCTAACTATAGTTTGTTTCAATACATCGCGAGTTGAAAATGTGAGTTGACAATCGTATTTAAAAATATTTCAAAAGGGAGGTGGGCAGTTACGAGAAAAAATAGGTGAGATAGTGCACGGAGAGTTTTAATTGGAGAGAGGCACAATGATGCAGCTGCATCAAAGAAGGTCGGAAAAAGAGAGCCAGGGACTGACTCTAATTGAACGTCTAATGAATACTACCCAATTGGTTGTAGTTTAACTCAATGCGCTTTATTTCGAAAATAGCTCCTCACAATAAAATAACATTCTGTGAGCAGAAAATTCTCTCGCAATGATTTTAAGAACAACAAATGTGTGCTACTTTGGAACGATCTTTTTAGTCCTCACGGCTGGGAGGCTTGAGAAATAGAAGATGGCATTGTAATAGAACAATGCACACTAGCTAGAAAAATAAGGAAGCATCGCATATACGGAAATAGGGAAAAGGTCGCTGGGGCGGAAAGGATGACTTGCCTATGAGAGCGAAGAAACCCTCGCGGTCTATGACAAAAAGAAAAAGCCACCTACTGATTCAGAACCGGGCGGGATGATAGCTTGAGGAAAAATGCGAAGCGAATCCCGTTTAATGGTCGATGGGAAGCTTAGCGGTTGGCAACAGGTGGGAAAGAAAAAGGGAGGAGAGAAAAGAATTATGACGGAGACAATGGATTGGGACAAAACATAAATGGCTGTAAGTGTAGTGGCGTAGTAGATTCCGGACTACCCGAGCTCTCATCGCATCGCATCTGGCTTTGGAGAAATGCGAGGGTGCGAAATGTTTTTGCCAGTTCTCCCTCCGGGAGAAACATCCAAGAATGGCTGGGTGTAGGAGTGAATGAGACGAGGTGAATAAAAAGACAAAACAAATGACGAACAAGGAAGCGACTGGAAAGACTTATAGTGGACAGAAGGAGAGAGAAAAAGTGCGTGTTTATCCGTTCGGTCCTACATTCCCTTCCTCTTGGCTGAGGTGTACGGATAAAGCCAAGTGGCAGGCACATTAAGAGAGTGGTCTAGGTGCCACTGATCAGAGGAAGAATTGAAAAGCGGACGGATGAAGATCAAAAGATTGCGGGTGAAAGTGAGGGATACTGTACACGGAGAGGGAGAGAATAAGATGAACGTGGTTTGTCGTAAAGGAGCGCGAATGCGCCCGCGCATGTGTACGTGAACATCTTGAGCATATAAGAGGGCGGAGTGGGAGAACGGGATATATAGAGGCGGTGGAGAGGCATAGGGAGGGAGATCGAGTCGTGGATTCTGTCTCGGAATGACAAGTGGGCGGAGGGGAAGCAAACAACATAATTGGTTGGAAATGTAAAGCTGCTAGGCGAAGAAGGAAGAGCGATAGAATGGAGAGCCCGGGTTGAAGGTAGCACGTAATGCGTAGTCAACGAAAAATGCCAACGAATACTCGAATGCCACAGAAACTTTGAAATCTCCTATAAGTTAAGTCCTAATGAAATTTATTGGTTGTAAAACGTTCCACTCACAAAAATAACTTCGAATGAAGAAAATTAGCACAGCTTTACCGATAAATTACGGTTTGCCAATGGTGATATCCATAGGATAAAAATTTCATGAAAAAAAATATTCACCCACATAGCATAAGGCAGCGGAAAGAGTCGTAACAAGTAGAGGAATTGCTTTCACTTTTGTAAATTTGAAAAAATAGCTCTTAATAGAGATATCTACATCAACAATATCCATATCCATATTATGAAAATGATGAGTAAATTTTCACAAAATGATAGCATTAGTGTATTTAACTTACAATTAGTAGCAAGATTTAAAAAAACACGCTGAAGCCTCTCGCCATTAAGGCTAACTGCTTATGACCAGAGATGACGTCCAGATTAATTCTTTCAAGAATCGCAACTAACCTCAGACTATCGAATGAAATATTACGCTCATTACGAGTTTGAGTCAGCAAAGGTTCTTGTTGACAGAGTTCACGTATTATAATCTGATTATTTATCATCCTAAACATATGATTAATCATAGCATTATTAAGCAGATGCTTTAATAAAATATTCACCGCTCTCAATGGAATGTGTGCCTATTGTCCATAGAACGCATTATTTCTTAAGTCGTTGGATCAGCACTGGAATGTATTGATCCTCATGTAATTGTCTTTGAGAGCACCTTAAATTCTAGCGCACGTAAAAAAACCCGAAATTTATTTGTTTGATATTTTCATGTTTCGATAGTTCTTACAATAGAATTGACTATGTTATTTATATTGGCTCCAAAAATATCAATAACTTTGGTTGATAGTTGGATGAAATCAAAACAATCTTTGAACGAAGATGCTGAGTATGTGCAAAGAAATTAAAAAATAGTAATTTCAATGAATGTAAGTGTCATATTCCTATGAACAAAATTAAATTTCAAAAACAAGCCTGAAGTAAGGAGAGAGAATGACGAACGTGAAGGTAATTTTTAAAAACTGAAAATTGACCAATGGCGGGAAAAAATATATTCGCGGAAATTCAAGGTGTGACTGAACGGAGGGTTAGGATCGTGAATAAAAGAGAGAGAGAGAGAAGACAGGGAAGGCGCCTGTACCAAGCAGCAACGGTGTACGCGCGTTGTCGGCGATGGTCCACAGTCGGATCGCCGCGTTGTTAGCATCGTGACCCAGAGCCCCCTGTCCTATCGTGGCCGTGGGAAAGGTTCCCTGTGCACCCGTAACCGACAACCCTTCCAGTTCTGCCGCCCGACAATCCCAGCGACTGTCACAACTCATGCACTTCCAACGGCCCGTTTAATTGCAGATGTCCGCCAGATATCGGTCTCGATACAGTACGGAAGGGTGAGAGGAATTGTACTTCATTCGTTGGAGGGTAAGCGAGGAGCTACACGGCTCGATGCGAGCACAAGAGAAGGTAGTAGGTTCAGGGCACTGGACGGAGGCAGTGAGCTGGTTTTGGTCAATACGGAAGTTGCGTCGGACAGATCTCATTAAGCTTAAATCACCAGGGAGACTTTTACGAGACAATTTACGCACCTGAGGCATAGTATCATCGTCATTTTTTATCTTATTTCTAATTTTATCATTTACATACAACAACGCAATCTAAAACTTTAGGGCCGAGGATTAAATAAAAACTTTCCATTTCTGGATTAAATATTTGAATCCTCCGTATGCCGAGCGACAAGCAGCAAATTAAATTTTGATGCAAACGAAACATATCGCATTGAAAACAATGACGCATATATAAGTCTCGTTTTTCTACAAAGCCTTTATGAGGCAAATAGGTTTATTACCTTTGAAGATAGCGTTTCAATCAAATTTCCACTCATATCCGGAATTGGTTCCATAAATGTCGCGATCGGAAGTGTGATTATCTAGGGAGACGTCAGAAGAGTTCGGAATTTCACTAAATGAAGTACATGATGATGAAAAAAAAGATGTAGTGCAACAAATATGCTTTCGTAGTCGTACTATGTAAGGGACTCGGCAGGGTGGAGATATCAATCCAATAAGAAATGGTGATATTTATAAATCTTCGAACTTTTACTACCACGGTTTAAATACTAGGGATGAGAAGGCAGTGATTCGAGGTACACATATATACTTTACCTTTGAATGTCGACATTTCAATTACAGAATTACTACCGGGATACTTATAATTTCTGATTCATCGCAATATAAAATTGGCCAGAGTCTCAACAATCTTACTAGCGATGAGTGTTGTGCAGGTTATATGGAACGAATTTCATTTTCAATGCAAAGGTCATATCAATGGAAAAATTTTGGAGACGTGCAATCTTTCAGCGGTTATTTTTTCGCCATCTCCCGGAATCTCATTCTTCAAAAACCATCCGCCGCAACGCATTCATTCTGCACTCCAACCACGGATTAGCATTCTGATGAAGGGTTGAGTGGATGTTTGGAGCGTAGAATGAATATGTGGAGGAGGATGGCATATGAAGGAAGAGAGTGCTACACCACACGGAGGTCCTTCCCGAGCGCACCTCCATAGTCGCAGCCAACCTTTCCACGTTGTCCATCCGTCTCGCATTCTCTCTCTCCCCTCATCTTTTTGTCAGCCTCACGAGAGGACTCATGGGTTTCAGTCTCCTCCAATATAGATATTTTTCTTCCTCCTGCACCCCGCCTTAGCTTCAGCTCAGGAGAGGAGGAGAACTTGGCGAGCGGGTAAACGCCAGGAAAGAGACGTTCATCATTTTATCACACCCATACGCTGTTATATTCCATCCCACCCGCACCTTCCGAAAACCGCCATGCCTTCCACACCACACGAGCGCGCCCCACCTACTAACGCCCCCACCCTCTGCCAAACGCCTCCGTGACAATCGCCTTCTTGCTTCCATACCATGCCTCGACGTGGAAAGAAAGAGGAGAGGAAAAAAACACTTTTGTCAACATAAAGTACGGTACCAATAAATAAAAATGGAGATATTTTTTTAAAAAATGGTGTCACTATCAAGATTGCTGTCGCCTATAACGGCGCTCGCCGCTCAGCTGGGCGCACCCTAGGGGTATTGAAGTAAGAAAGAAGGAAGAGGGGGAAGGTTTTTTCTGGGTGGGAGAAGGGGGTTGAATGAAGAGTTGGCCCTGAGGGAAGTTGGAAGGAGAGGCAAAGAGGTGGAGTGCGAGCAAGGACGTACGGGGGCAGGGGGACACAGCGAAGCCACCCCACTCCATTGAATGACCTAGTAGTACAGCAGATACTATTACGGGCTTCAAACGCTCACTATTTCTAAAGAAAGTTTTGTTACCCATGCCAAGATTAGGCCTTTTTTCGCTGATTCATCATAGCAGAGTTAATGGACGGTCTGTTTTTTATGCAATTAATCTTTGATACCTAAATTTATTTTAGATCCTAACTAACTCGTTATTAATGATAAAATAATTCTTGGAGTAAAGGTCAAAAACAAATACATATTTTTTACCAATACTCCAAGAATTATTTTATCATTAATTAAATGAGTTCAAGATAAGAGGGAAAAAATCTAATTATCTAATCAACCAAGAAGAAATATTAATCATCACTTTCATAACTCGTTATTGGAATTATTTCACGAAGTCCCCGACCAGTACAGAGTAGATATGCCCTAAATTGCTGTATATCTGTATGTGTGGTAAAAAAATTCAACTCAATCAGTAAAAAGTCTCCGAAACATATTCTTGGCACCCTATAATGCCGTTTCAGCCATACCAATGCACTGAGGATATCGCGGACGTGATGTCATTAGTTTCATATACCGCTCAATGCCAAACTAGTAATAGCACTGATAAATAGATAAGATGAGGTCAGAACACGGACTCGTCATGAGTAAAACATTATGAGGTCTATGAGGAACACGTATTACTCATTACGACGTTTTGCCCAAATAAAAAATTGAACCATAGAACACCATGACCACATCTGATAGGAGCGAATCTCATAACACTGGGGAAAATATTTTACTTATTTTCTGTTGACTTCAATTTTTGAGCTGTTTTAGGATAAACTAGGCATGCTGATTTCAAAACTTTAGTTGGATTTCTTCTATCGTCAAGTGTTTTCACTATTCCTTTCGTAATTGTTACCAAACCCTGATTGATTGAGCATCGGTCACAGAAGGCATTACTGCATTCCAATTGGCTGACATTAACTTTATGAGGCTGCTACCAGGTAACTGATGCCGTAGGAGGCCAGCGACAGGTGCATAGTTGTCTAGCTACGCAGGATATACTAAAGTTAGATGCAGGCACGTACTCCAAAATTTACTCAAAAGGGACCTTCAATGTTGAGCGGGTTGCATACACTGATGTTTATTTTTCAATAGGGTAGTTTCCTTTTATTTTTTTATTGCCTAAATCGAAAGATTATTACTCCTAGAGTACGTATTTCACACTTTTAGATTTTTAAATGACGATATCTATTTTTCGCGATTCAATGAAAAGTGAAAATTTTCAAGCGCGCGAAAACGCGACGGCTAAGTATGGATGCCGGGAGAAGCCCGTGTGACGTCATTCTGGTTCCCGCTGCCGCAAAATGAGGTGACCTTAGGGCGAGGACATGTGCTCCGCTAGGCGCAGGCTGCTGATCCAGGATGCTATCAGGTAGCAGAGTACCCTGCTAGTAGGTAGCGCTTGGCTTGATTATGGATTATTAATACCTAATCAAACGAGTGAAACTTTCCGACCATAGCCAGTTTTAATAGGTGATTATTAAGACACGTTTCCCCGAGCTCTGTGCCTCATGCATGCATTGGTAATTTAAGACGATGTAAAATTCCTTTTATACTCGTATAGAAACTCGTATAGAAACTATGTCCCTGTGACGTGACGTGGAGTGGCATTGCATGGGCGCCAGTCTGTCCTTTTTCAAATGCGGTTAAAATTGACCATTGCCATTCGCCTAAACTGGGGTTTCTAAAACCAAATAATTTGTATATTATGAATACAGTAATGGTGGGTAACGAATCGCAATCAATGCCTTTCGTTTTATTTGATGAAGGAAACTACTCAATCCCACGCATCGGCAACCATACCTTTTCCAGGGTGTATTGAAAAGTGAAAATCTACATCGATGCCATTTCCGAACGCGAGTCGCTAGGCAAAATTTGACCACAGCACTGCATTCATTGGTTCCTTCACCAAAGTGTGGAACAACCCCGTGACCTTGGGAGCCTCCTGCTTGGCTCGCCCGCCAGGCGCGAACTACACTGACAATGAGTCAATCGATTTTTGAAAGAAAAACAGGAATCCGACAGGAATTCGTCACCAGTTAGTCACTGCTGTAGTCTATGGGGGCGAAAAGTGCCAAGGGGGCGGCAGGGGGGCGCCGGAGGGTCCTGAAAATGTGACAAATGCGAAGGTTCCGTAACCTTTCTTTTGTCTTTATAGGTGATAAATCCGTTTGTAGATATTGAGGAAGTTGAAGTTTTAGAGGAAGAATTAATGGGACTACAAAATAACATTGAACTGAAACCAAAGTTTAAGATAAATTATCAATAGTTTTGGCTACAGAAGGAGATTTCCAATCGTTATCCTGCATTATGGATGGTGGTTAAAAAACTCCTTCTTGCATTTCCGACTTCATATTTGGTGGAACGCGGTTTTAGTGCAGTCACTCAGCTTATTTCTAAGCAGAGAAACAGACTTCAGGTTTCCGAGCGCGGTGATTTAAGACTTATGCTAAGTGACATTAAACCTCTAATGACATTAAACTGGTATCATGTCAACAAGCTCATCCTTTTCATTAAAATTTTATTTGATGAAAATATGTAATTAATTTTAGCAATAGAATCTTCTTAAATGACTTCTAGACCATGAACAACTATAATAAAGAGTCACTTAATTGTTAAAATAATTTTAACAAAACATGATTGGTCATGACTATAAATTGAAAATTTTCATGCTATATAATTGTTTATATTAAGTAGAGAAATGACATGTATAAATTTAAAAAAGGTTTGTTAAAATTATTTATTTTTGTGTCAAAAGTATATTCTCAGTTAAGTTCTCTTATTGTGTATTAGATCATTTGCATAAATGATTAAAAAACTATAAATGGAATGGATTCTAAACAAACATTTAAATAGTCCTTGTTTTTAATTTAATTATTACAATGTTCCTCATTTGGTTAATTAATATATGATTCTGATCATTATTTTAAAGACACCGATTAGAGACTCGGCCTACCCGACCGCTGCTCATCATGGATGTTTTCCCCTCCGTCAGAAAACTTCCAGTACCATACTATTTTGATGAACATACACTTCTAATAGTTCACATCCACTAACTCAGTGTTTCCCAAACGTTTTCGAGCCAATTGGATCGTGATTTGGCCCTCTTGGCGTTTAGTATAGGTTTATGGATCCAAGTAAAAGTTTGGGAAACACTGAGTTAGTGGATGTGAACTATTAGAAGTAAATGTTCATCAAAAGTGTATGGTACTGGAAGTTTTCTGATGGAGGGGAAAACATCCATGATGAGCAGCGGTCGGGTGGGCCGAGTTAGCCGGAATCAATTCGGCGGCTCGAATTGACGAGATGGGGCAAGATAACCGGAGAATAACCCCTCATGAGATAAAGGAAGGTCTTAATGAAGAGTGCACTTATCTGTGCAGAATAATGTGTGTCAAAGGTCCTCGATTACAACAAGATATCCACCAGGATGTTCCCTAAGCAGTTCACCGATGAGCATAAGAAAAAGCGTGTCCACATGTGTCACATCAAACGATTGCCCTACTTAATGAATTCGGTTGGGATATAATCCACCACAAACCTAGCAGATCAATGATGGATAATTATGATGCTGAATAATTGATCAGCCAACTATTTATGTATATTATCAGAAACTTCTCCCCCAATTAATTTCCCAGTCACTCACTTCTCAGCTCGGACTTATATCTACATCTTCAAATCCACACAATTATTGCGGTAGATTTCGTCATTTCGAAGTTGGCTGGGACAACTTAGGTTTTTATCCCCCTTAAAAAATCAACTTCGAATGAGTTCTGAGCGGCGTTATGGCTGAGACTTGCTAGAGTGGTACCATTCTACTGACTCCAGAAAAAGGTCCACAGCATTCATTAAATTGGATCCATGGTATAGACAAAAACTACTGTTAAAAACCATATCGCCATAGGTAAGTGCATAAGCATGAAGCGTCAATATAAATTCGAAGAAATATTTACCCAAATTATGGACATAAAATTTGGAAAATAAATTCCTTGATGCTTACATTTAAAAATAAAGGAATTGCAATTTGTATTTCTTACTACATTATTCATAAAAAAATTACCTACTTGTGACAAATCATCTGCAAAATAAAAAAGGTAAAGCAACTTAATCCTCGTATAAAAATTTACTTCGAGAAAATAAGGACAAAACGAGGCAACACTGAACTCTCATGCAATAATCGAATATTTTGGAAGGTTTCACATATCACAGTGCGATGCAGAGAATACGCGTCCTCTAGTTAAGACTCTTGAAACTAATCGCAATGAACTATTTAAGAGTAAATAACTTTCTCATGCTTTAAGTACAGAAAGTGTAGTACTTTTTCCTTGCTACCACTGCGGTGGAATTCAGTGGCTTTTTTAAATATCTACTAGCTGTGAAAATTAACCCATCAAAGAATTCAAGAGGCTTTTAATGAAGATAAGTGCACACCTTTGCCAAAGAGAATGTCATCAATTGCTAATAATATTATTAGGTTAAACTTCATGTTTTGCCTTTTTTGTTCCAGATAGTAAGAGATATATAGATTTCTGGAATTCCTTTACATGACATAGAATACACTACTACTTAAAGAAAACTTATAAACCATTAAAAAGGTCAAAATTGTTCTACTACCCTTCGCAAACCAATCACTAAGCCTCATTTATGCATGCATTATAACAACAAATGCTTTGTTACTTCATAATGCCAATTATCATTTCTTACAGCTATGATGAGATGGCTTACAGATCTTTAATGTAGATTATGTCAATTCTCACTAGGATAGCAATGTCCAATGAAAATCCCCGGAAGACTTAATATCTAAAATTATTTGCTGCTCAGTGGCGATTGAATCGGAAACTCGTCCCGTTACGCATAAAGATATGATAATAATGAGAACTACAGGAAGGTATATACTTCCTCCCATTGTACACAAAAATATTTTGAATGGCCTATATTAATAATTAGCATTTTTGTCTTGCCAATTGATTACTCTTGGTGAAAAACTTGTATTAATATATTCACCACGAAAACTAAAGAATTACATGCTGGGTGCTTTCAGTTTTCCAAAAAAAGTAATTTCGAAATGCCTATCACGTAAATCTAACATGTGTCAAATTACCCTCTAATCGATACATATTTATATATATTTTCAGACAACGATTGATACTGAATAATAGCTGTGATATATTTTGCATTGGCATCGTGAATAAATTTGGCATATAGTGCCTCACCAGAAGCAAAAATAGTTAGCGAAAGGTAAGGTCTATGTCGAACCATTGTGAAGTACAAGATGTGGTGGTCTTCCTCGGGGCTGAATTACTAATCAACTAAGCAAATCCAATTGATAGGCTTCTTAAGTCCAATGAGGAGAGCAAGAATTGGATTTCCTTTATATGCGTGATGGCTTCCTAACTAACTGGTAGATTTGAGCTCCTCATTGAGCACAGCGGTTGGTGTAGTTAAAAGGCATTCCAGTAAGACGACATGATGTCTACTCTGCTCAAATATAAGCGAGGTTCATCGCGCTTACAAACAAGGATATTGACACGAATAATGTCAATTCAACTTGCAATCTCTTCCTCTTCCTTCCTTCCGGGAGAGGAAAGGATCGACTCAGGTAGCTGGCGAGGCAGTGCGCCACCCTACGGTATACTGATTACAGAGTCACTACGCTGGTGGAAAGTTCAAATGTAAAATTACAGATAGCCATGATCGCATCAAGAATACTTACTAGGGGGAATTCCTCTACGTTCCTTCTCTTTGTATTGTAACTTCACCACGGTACGAAGAAGATAATAGAATGTACCTATTGGGTCTATCAGAAGGCAATGCACCCGAATATCGAAGGGTTTGATCTATGGTTTGCCCTTCATGTAAATTTATAATTTTCCTTTAAATGGACAGTTCTCTCTTTTCCATATCTTAAAAATGAAACAGATCAAAAGGCAGGTCGCAAAACGCTAAGTGGTGCATGATAGGTTTTTTATCATGCCATCCTAAATGCTTTTAATAACCCTCAAAAAAGGGATAATATGTTATTTATGGATATTAGAGCTAATTCAACCTTTATTCCATTTTAAATAAATAAATTAACTGTTTATGAGAGAAGCATCTAGCGTGAAGTAAAGCTGCAAACGCTCCAATTGAATCCATGCAAATTGAAGGCCTGATTTCAAAAATAAGGCTATTTAATCTGTTTTCCAAAATGCACCCAGAGGCAGAGAGGCAGGTAGTGGTTTGAAAACACTGATTAAAAACATTGGCAGTATGTATTAAAAAAATTTATCGCGTCATTATCAGTGATTAATAGCAAGATAAATCATTTCCGAGCAAAATCGTTTCGCAAAATGACCACCTTCTGCCACTTTTACTGCTGTCCAGAGCGATGCATCTTAGTGAGACTTCAGAAGTTATTCAAGACCTCAACGATACTCTACAGCACGGCGATGGTACCCCATTTCAGTGTGCGTCCAATAGGGATTTTTAAATGTGTATCCCACGGTAGCCAGGCGTATGATGGCGCCCCGTGATTGATTTCGTGGGCAACACTCGCGCATTAATCTCTCACCATCCTGGTCTCCAAGAGCCTCACTCCTAAAAGCGATAAAGATGGTATCGCGCACTTGTCACGCTTAAAGCCAAGTCATCTAAAAGCAGTATCTCACTCCTTTGAGACCGAATGTGGTCATCATGCTGTGCACGGATGGGATATAACTATTATTTTTCTTATTTTTGACGATGGCCCTTTTCGACTCCAACTTGCCTCTCTAGCTCCACTATATTCCTCTTTTGATTGAGTCGCTCGCATGAAATATCTTAGACCTGACGCAATTTTCTAGAACACATTCTAGGCTAAGCTGGAATCAAATCTACATTTTTAAATTCAAAGCGCGAGGTTATAAAAACGCGTGGATGAAGATAAACAATGCACCCATATACCAAAATATCTCTCGCGCAGAGATATTATTTAAATTAATTATACCAATATGCACCTTTTTTAAACGAATAGACTGAGTAAGGTACTTTATACGGCGAAGCGACTTTTGAGAGAAACATCAGAAATAGCTGATGAAATATGTAAAATAATCTAAATGGCTTTTAAAGAAAGTAGGAAGGAGAGAGAAAATGGAAATAAGTCTCTCCTCCTGAGTAAGAACATTAGGGATCAATTCAAGGGAGGATATTGTGACTAAAGAGTTAACATCATGTAAGTGAAGGAGACACCATGATCTTAGGCAAAACCACCGTATTTGAAATCTATCAAAATGTCCCGGGTTTGAGATGCCATAGCTAAATCACCACTACAACCCTATTTAAATGAATTAGGCGAGCCGATCGTTTATTGGTGCTAAGTAGGCAAATTTTATACCAGATTATGACGCGCATCTAATGCTATAATCAATATTAAGATGAATTTCATAAATGCAATACAACAGGATTATCGAAATCAATTTAATGCATGTAAGCTGGCATGTCAAAAATCTCTGGTCTCCACAATGACAAACCGTTTTTGAGACGGCAGTTCAGACGCTGTGCCAACAGTTTTTGACGTATTTAACATTGGCTTCTGGTTTTAAAACATCACTTCCCAAATAAGTGAACACTGCTAACGCCTAGAAACCCCTCGCTTAAAAAGGAGAGGAAAATATCCGCGCTAAATATCTAGGACTTGATGACATTTGATATATCTCCGACGAAGGTGTTGCCTCTGAGATGGATTAACGGGAAGAACATCAAGGACTCTAAAGGCTTTTCCTACCATAAATCTCCGAAGAAATTTGCGTCTTGAGCTCTCATTGTTTAGAACTGGGAAAATACTTTACGCTTCAATTTGAATAAATCGCTAGACAAATAAATGTTGATAACAAGGATGGAACTTCAACGCAGTCAACCATAATTCTGCTGCCCTTAGGCAGTATTGCCTCAGGAAAACATTGTAGAAAAATGTTCCAATCAAATAAAAAATTCTTCCGATCAAGTTCAATTATCTTCGAGGAATAAAAATAATTAAATTCACTTGTATCTACGATTCTTACTCTAATTTTACCCATTCCTGAATAGCCTAAACGATTTCGGGCACTGAACTGATATGTCAAGCAACAACAGAGGAAATCAGCGGCGAAGTAAGTACGTTAATTTGAAAGAAGTTTTAGGGACTGAAAGAAAAGCGAAATACATGCTACCCTATCTCTTTGGCATCAATAATGGTGCATGAAGAGAAATATTTTTTCACATTGATCAACAATATATTTCTATATTTTTTAGCAAATAATGTATCATATCGGTTCTTTAAATCTCAATCAATATGATAATAAAAGACTATTATTCTTTCAGCAAACTATAATTGAATCGAAACTTGAAGCTTTTACGTGGTGGAAGGGCTCCATATTAATAATGAGAAACACTTTGTTACTTCCACAAAATTCACAGTTTCTATTTTATTGAAAAATATATAAAGTAGAAACTCTGTGAATTTTGTGGAAGTAACAAAGTGTTTTTCATTATTAATAAACTATAATTGGTTTTACGGGATAATATGTAAAACAGAGTGCCTAATGTGCTCACAATCAGGGGATAATAAGAAAAAATAAATTAGTACGTCTTCTTATATTACTGACATGGATAGGGATAAAAAGTCGATTTCGATAGTCTCCCCCACATTCTCTCTAGGAATGACGGCACGCGGCTAACCTTGTACTAGCACGCCTCCTACGCCTGAGTCTAATCATCTCTACCTCATCGTAGGCCGGTAAAGCTCGCGTCCCACCACTCCGGTGCCCCCGCAGACCCCCACGGTCACCCTTAATGCCCAGATCGAGCAGTATCAAGGAAGCCACGGACACACCGATCCACGCTCATTTGCCTCCCTGAAAATTACGCTCGGCGCTAAACTCCTGTCACTTGGATTTATTCAGCCATCACTCATCCCTCAACGAGGATGGAGGCGGGGGCGGAGGGGTGAGTGGGGAGGCATGTTTGTTCAGGAGCGTGATTCGTTTGCTGTTCCTAACCCCTTCCAACGCCACACCGGGGCCCTCTTCCTCCTTGCGCAGGGCTTTATCTCGGCACCTCCCACCTCCATCAACCACCTCCCCCTCTCAAAGAACTCTTCTTCCTCCACCCCACTCCCTCATTTCTCTTCAGCGAGCACAAATACAAAACGCACCACACTGGTTTCATTTCGGGACAGGCTCCCTTTTATACATTTTTTCCTCTCCTCTCTCTCTCTCTCGTTCCTATCCACTGAAAAAACGCCAAACCTCCCGTTGCTTCGGGAGGAATGGACGCCTTATACACTTCCACCCCCTAAGATCTCGCCTCGCCTTAAAAAAAATATATATATACCTCTCCTCCACCTCTCTACGGGCCCTCTCGCACCCGGAGAAACAGAACTCTCCAACCGAGGTTGGACACAGTTGCCTTTTTCTCCCCCCCCCCCCCACCCCCACATTCCCACACCATCGGAATGGTGTGAGAGGAAAAGCAAGCCGTATCCTCCCCGCCCATCCCAACCTCAACAATGAAAACCTCCTCCCCCGCTCGCCATATCCATCTTCGAATCCCCTTGTTTGACTAACGTGTCCTTTTTCCCCCTCTTGGCCCTCCTCTTATTCTTTCATTTACCCCGTGCCTCCTTGCGTCTCGCAGCAAGCTCCTTAATCTCGCTCATCCCCTTCGTCCTACTCTCTTTCTATTTCACTCCCGCCGTACCCTCGTCTCAGAGTCCTTCCAGAGTGCTCCTCCTGCTTATGGTCACAAGTTTCGCCTAAATAATTGGAAAACATTTTAATTACGTAGAAAACATTTTAGACTGTCTTGAAGACATTCAGAGAGTACCTCTGTAACCTTCATAATATTCTCCTGGTCAGCATTTTTCTCACTTTTTTGTCCAATTTGACTCATTATTATTCGTATAACAAATAGGCACTGGCTTTACGAAATAAATAAACTGAAATTTTACGTAAATGAACTGAAATACGTTAAAAAAATGAAGTGGTACACATGAAAATATTCACTCATACTCGAAATTAGAATTCGTTAATAGAATTCTGCGGATGGATGGGAAAGATAAGTAGTGGGGAAAATAATCATCCCTATCCGACCATATTCTGGTGAGCTAAAATAAGAAATGTGCTATTTGACGCCCACTTGTCATGAGTTGGTGACGTCATTTGAATTCTGCCTAATTGCCCACTCTCGGAGAATCAATCCATTGAGAAAATAAATCAGTCACGAGAGTGAAAACGAAAAATTCCCTTCATTTTTGAAACTGTATTACAATCTACATAAATTGATAGATAAGATCACTTGAAGAAGGTAGAAGGTGGTACATTATTTAAATAAAGCAGAAAATAATGCTAATCATACTGAAGCATTTGTGCCATCACTTGTACTCTGAATCTGATTCTGTAACTTTTTAAACGTCTCACTGAATCCCAATATCAAGTTTTCAATGATAATTCCACTGTGGCCTAAGAGAGGTACTTCAAAACTTCGATTTCATAGGTTTTCAAACATCCTTAATTAATTAGTCATAAGAAATATTGCCATTAGTTCCGTAAAAAAAGGCAATATATAGAAACATTTTAATTAGTCATCTGATGTGATCAAAACAGACAATTTGTGGTTTGGCAAAGATTAAATAAAATTCACTAACTCTTGGTTAACTATGTGGTATTCCATTATTTCCTGGATATAGACAGTTACTTATACCACTTATTTTATAAGAGCGCGACCCGGGTTTCAATGAGTAATCATCATCATCAGGCTCTAATTATAAATTATAAATAAGTTCTTATAAAATAAGTGGTATAAGTAACTGTCTATATCCAGGAAAGAAAGATTAAATACTTTAATAATCATTTCTTGATAGTGAAATTACATACGAAAGCAAACCATTGCGTTAAAAAATTGACCAAAAAATTAATTTTTCCAAATATAACTACAATCGGCCCACAAAGTTCCAATAATTGAGGTCTTGTCACTCCATATTTCAAACGGATTGAACATACTTTGACTTGTAAGAGCCGATTAATGAGGGAAATATCATTTTTTAAAGGCATATCAAAAACGTAATGATCGTTTCACAAAAAGTCAAGTATCGTTAATAATAAATCTCATTAGTTCCCTTTTCCAACCTATCTTTTGCATATTTATAATATGAACATAAATTTCAAATGAAGTCATCAATAGCGATTACTCGCGCCGGTTGCAGTGTGACAGAATCCGCAGTATTAAAAGGGGAACATGCAGAAATGGAAGACATATGTATAAATTTAAGGCCGTCAGTAGGGGGATAATCATAAAAAATGAAGTATTTATATCTTTCCTCAAGGATATATAAACGGAAGTATGGCATACATAAAATGAGGTAATCCAAATATGGTTTCCATTGTCGTACAGAAATGGTGGCATGAAAATTAATGATTTCAAACGCCGCTCATTCCAAGAATTACGCTGACCGAAATCCTCAGTATATTTTCAGGCACCAGATGGTGCAGAATGTAAGCTGCAAGGAAGACCCTTTCAAACACTGGAAGTAGACGGAGAAGATATTCAACATATTATCAAAGCTTTTCCGATTTGACTTCGGAGCTAAGCCCCCCGATCTGGTGGTAAACAAAGGACACCTACGGTCTAGCCGATGAGGATTTTCCACGCCATTCCTCGAAAATAAGACGAGCGACATCATCCTTAAAGTGTGCAGTAGCACAAGCAAGGAAGTTTAAAGGATAGGGAGCGTGATAGCCAAGTGGGTAAAGCACTTGCCTGCTGAACGAGGGGTCCCTGGTTCTAATCCCGGGTGAAGCCTTTGGACTCTTTATATCAAAATCCTCGTACTGTGATGCCAAGGCGCGCACTATCGCGGCCACGACCACGACCTGCGGCACACGACCAGTTTAGCATTGCAAATAATGGAGCGACGCGCACTAGGCCAAGTGCGACTCGTTGGTCGGACCCGAGTCGTCCGACCAAAATTTTTGAATTTGGTCTTCCCCGACACAGCGGTCGTTGCGGCCAGAAATTACACACATTCCAATGGCGCGCCGCGCACTGACTCCGACTTCACTCCGACCCGACCATACCGACTGAGCAAGTGAACGGTGAACGTGTTTTGCTATCGTGGGTGTGGTAGTGGTCGTGCTCTGGTCGGAACATGTGCGACAGAGATCTGCCGTGGTCGTGGTCGCGCTAGTGCGCGCCTGTCCTAAGGAACTGCCCCAACCTGAATGTGTTAAGCCTTTGGCCTAGTTCGGGGTGAGCTCAACCCTCACCTCATCAAACTAACCTTCGGTTTGTATCATTGAGAGAGTGAGTGAATGATGTGCACTTTCAAATGTACCACTTTTATTTAGATAAGTGATAATTATAAGTATGTATACTTTCTTACAGAGCTAGTACTAATTGGGGAGATGATTACGAAATCTGTTAGATTAGGGAAGAGTATTGATTAAGCGAAGAGCGGGGGAAAAGAATAAAATTGATAGATACAAAGCATGGGAAATACCTAATTGGTAATTCAAGAGGGAAGTTCAACTTTTGAGGCGGGACAAGTGGGGTGATTTGCAAATTTCTCAGAGTATACCAACCTTAACCAGTACTATACTTAAAACAGGCATTACGTGGATGCAGTACATGCAAAGTTGAAAAGGGTCATAAGGCTCATGGGAGTTGATAAGTCACGCTCATATATATGAGGGAGACTCGAACACGTAGAGTGAGCATTCAAAATCCGAGTCAGCGATAATGAGCCCATATTCTTGAATTCCCTAATTAGTCTAGCGTATTCAGTTAAGGGAGAATCAAGATGTCAAGAAAAATAATTAGGCACTCGAATACTTTTCAGAAAAACCCAGTACAATAAGTAGAAACTTTGGTTTGTACAGGAGGGGAGATCAAATACTTGGGAAAATTGGAGAAAACACCCTGAAAGTCCGGAAATACTCGCATCTCTTCAATTATTCCCTCTATTTCAAGCACAATTTTGGCGTGATATAATACAAGTACTTATGTCTTACAATTTAAAAGCTATCCAGAGAAGACTGGTCCAGACCTGGGGCTAAGGGTGAACTCTGGAGATCAAATTGACGGATATTATGAGTAACGAGGAGATACATCGAAGGAGAGGAGAATAAAGGGAGATCTGGAGCACTATAAGCCAGAGAAAGGAAAGCCCGTTGGTAGGAAATGTTACGAGACGTATTAATTGCGTGAGATGTGTTATGGGCGTGTAACATAGGGAAAATGTCCACCCAGGAAGACCAAATAGAGGACTTGAAAGAGATAAAGACTTGGGGAAGAATAAGAATGGCATATGGTAGAAGAACATCAGGGACATGAAGGAATTGCCTTGGGAAATGGAAGTAAGGAGGACCGTAGTATACATAATAATCGCAGTTCCATAAATGAATGATTCTAAAACGAAGAGGAAGATAATTCACAGTGTCCGGCGATATCTGATGGAAATGTTTTATGTCCATGAGAATAAAATAAAATAGTAAACTTCCACACAATTTTATTTACAAAGTAACGACCCGGTTTCGACACGTAGTGTCATTATCAAGGTACCAATTTGGTTTTCCAAGTTCTATATATACTGTCCAGCAAGAGAAAGGTGGGGTGGAAAGGACCACTCTGCCTTTCTCTGGCTGCTTTGGTCTTCCTGGGTGGACTTTTCCTTTAAGTTACACACCCTCACGCAAGTTCTCACGCAATTAATGCGTCTCATAGCATTTCCTACCAACGGGGTCTTTCTCTGGCTTATAGTGCTCCAGATCTCCCTTTATTCTCCTCTCCTTCGATATACCTCCTTTTTACTCATACTATCCGTCAATTTGATCTCCAATGTCCTTTCCACCCCACCTTTCTCTTGCTGGACGGTATATATACACTACGTGTCGAAACCGGGTCGGTACTTTGTAAATAAAATTGTGTGGAAGTTTACCATTTTATTTTATTCTCATGAAGCGGAAGAGGTGTGAAGAGAGAGAGGATGAAAAACATCATAAGAAACAACGGGGGAGGTAGAGTAAAACTCTGCTTAAAGGATTCGAATCCGGAGTTGGAGGCGTTTGGAGCCGTGAAATATTATCGCGGAAGGGATACCGCGAGGAGACGAGGAACCGTCGAAGACCCATTCCCCTGCCTCGTGCCATGACTCCCGCCAGCTCCCTGGAATGTGTTTTATGGCCTGTTGCAGGAATACGGAAGCTTCATCAGCCCGCGATCCCCGGAATGGGATAAGCGAGCGGGTGCAAGCTCAGCGAGTACGGTTTATCATGCGTTGAAAGGTGAGATGCCCCAGATACGGAGGAGAAGGAGAAATGGGTTTCCCTCAATGAGCAGTTCCTTCTTCAGTCACGTTCCACAAGAAAATATCTTGGCAGGGAATTTATCAATGCGTCTTGAATATTTCCTCGAGATGGACGACCCGAAGGATCGACGGACAACTTTATCAAGTCTTATGAGCGGTCACGATTCGAGTGTTGGTTCCATCAAGGCGCTATTTAAATCCTCCATTGTTCGGCACTCAACGGAGAAATCCTCATCAACAAGACAAAGAGTATGAAGATGGCATTATGTGAAATTGCCTTATGTGGTATTACATTTCCAAGGGACTGCAATAACCGTGAGATCTTCGTCAAGCTCCTCACTTGCCAGGAAAAATTCCTGATATTGCAAATATGAGATTTGATATGGCCCATTTTTGACTTACTGCCATTACTAATTTTTTTAAATTGATATTTATTTGAGATTAAACGATGAATTCCTAACTGATTTTGTAATATATGATATTGTTCCACAATCTAACGATGGTCTGAGGATACTCCTATAAAAAGTAGACATAGCCAGTGCTCAAAGTTTTGCATCTTAAAATTGAGGTTTACACGGACTGCATCATCTATGCAAGGTTAAAAGCAGGTTTCAATCGCAACGAACATAAAGCATCATGTACATGTAGGCTAGGCCGGCCCTTATTTTTCAGAATTGCGAAAAGTTATGTTTTCCTTGTCTCAAAATGATCCAAATAAGGTTTATATTCACGTGTTAAAATTTAGTTACTTTAAAATAACGGCAACCCGTGCCCCCAAGGGCCCAAAGTACTAAGGACCCTCAATTGAGTTTTTTGGGGCCGAAAAAGTGTACGCCTTCTAGTCACTTCATTCTATCAATGCTTCAACCAGAAGGTAGGTTTGGGCAGACGAACTAATTTCGAATTATACAGTCGTGTGAATTTCAATATGCTGGGTAGCAGATCCTATCCCTCTGTAATCTCGCACCACGAGAATTTTTCGCGGTCCTCGTTTACTGGATTCTTTTTAGGGCCCCCGAGCACTGGCAACTCTAATAAAGCAACTATTTAGTCGCTTTGAGGAAGTTCTAATGAAACACATGGCATTGAATGTGCGCACGGGCGACTTTTTAGTTGACACAACTAAATAATTGCGTCCGGACCTATTCCGAGGGTGATTTAACTGTTGCCGGCAGGAATACACCACGTGGGTTTTTAGTTTGGTCAGTGGGTTTTTAGTTGGGTTAATAGTTGCTTTGAAAAAGTTGCCAGTGCGCGGGGCCCCTTATTTATTAGCGTTGAAGATGTACAAGTACGTCTGAATATGGACCCTCAATTTCAGCTGATCAAAATTACCGGCCATTACACCACTCCGAAACTGTATTCCATTTATACTGACAAACCAAGTACTGAATTTTATATTTATATTTTGCATTTATGCTACATGACGGAATTCTCTACATAATGGAAGCCTATTTTATATGGGCCATAATTAGTAGGATAGGTTTTCAACTTATCGACCGATAAATGCGTGTAGGTAAGAGCATTTAAATATTCTGAAGTGAATATTCTATTCCATTCTCAGTTGCCTGATTCATGTCTCTGTCGAATTTCATTGCCATAATAGTACGGGTGTACATAATTGAAGTAAAAATCACAAGCCAATCTAAATGCAGTGCTATACCGAATCATTTGAAACACATAGAGGTTACAATGAAGGACATAGGAGTTTTACAAAATTACAGAAATGGACAGGAGAGGTATTGGATACTTGCTCAATCAGAACATCTTTTTTAACCCTTGCATCGGATAACCCGTTGTACATGTAACCGGTCGTAAGACTATACAAGTAGGTAACTTATTATACACGTCGAGTAAGGAGTAAGACTGAACGAACGGAAAAGCCGCACTATATCTCAAATTGGACGGTGCCAAGAAATTATAGCACAGAATCTACATTTGAAATAGTTTTGACAAGTTTCAAGAATTTCGAACTAGGCCGCCATGCATCATTCGGCAGACGAATCCCCGCAACGAATCTGCATAACATCTCATCTCTACACATGCATCCAGCATGCAAAACTACCCGCTAACATGACCCAGCAAAAAGCCTACGTTTGAAGCGTTCATTCCCACGTCACACGGAATGCTAGCTCGAGTCGGAGGTACCGCGAGGGGCGAGCCGCGCCTCTAGGAAAGCGGAATAAGCGACAATGACAAATATCCGCACGTTAATACGAGCACAGCGCATGCCTGCATTCAATCATCGCGGACGAAGGGGACGACTTGCAGTTGAGTCGAGAGGGGAGGAAAAAATGGAGGCACGGGAGGAAAAAAATCACCATGCAGTCGACGAACCGCGACGACCACACTCCTCTTCCCCACGTCTCGCGGGGATTTTTCGAGCGACAGCCCAACCCCAACGGCAGGGACGCATATCCAGCGACGGGAGAGCGCGAGCAACGAGGAATGAACTCGGCAACAATCCACGAGAGAGAGAGAGAGAGAGGAGGCGAGGAAGAGAAGGGTTGTACCCAGGAAGGAGGAGTCGCGGAGAAACGCTCGCGAAAATAAAACAAAGGGCGACTGCTCCGCGGGCGAGATAAAAGGTGGAACTCGGAACTGCCGCGCAAGTGTGGGAAAGGGCTTGAAGCGCGAACTCACCCGAGACTCCCCCGGGACGCTGATGAACCCTCCCACTCACCGACAGGTGTTTCCGCCGCCACTTCGCTTCCCAGGGCGCGTCAGAAAGTGCGACCCATTAGGAGCGAGAATATCTTTGATTGTCAGGTGACATTGCTTGAGACTTTAAAAAAATGTGCGGAAGCTTTCGTCAAAAACGGTGTTTTATGATTTTAATTTTCAAAAAGAAAACCTGTATTTTCCATATGAAATTGTGAGAGTTTTGATAAAATTTTAACGTTAAATAAATACCGAAATAAAAAGGTGACTATTGCACGAGGGAGCCCCAAAACTCGGACAGATATAGTAATGAAAGCATCTGAATCATAAAATCTGTCAGCCATCGTAGAATAGGATGTTTCATGGCCCAAATTACTTTTGATAGCATTGATTACGATTGATCGCGAACAGGACGATGTTACTCTAAGATCAACACCTAATGCCTGACCTTGTCATCCAGACTACGGTGGACATCATAAAAACCATTCTGTTCTCTTTATGAGCTCATAGTAGCTGAAATAAAGAGATCCGCCAACGAGATGTTTACATCGGATAATTAGTCACCGTTCACATTTTAAATGGTTTTTCCCGAAACAAATAGTTCCAAACAAGAAGTTGTTGCCGAAATTATCTAGTCCAAAAACTATTTCCAAATCTATTGATGTGCATGAAATAATCCCTAAGGAATTGGAATCAAGTTTCAAGTGATTTCAACGAGCGACAAGTCGTAACCGTGCTGGACGTGCAGGTGATAAGGAGCACTGTGTCATAGTTGACCTAAAATCAATCACATGGTGGTGAAAACGACTTAATTTCCTCTTTTTTGGAGTTTTGAGCACGATTGATGATTATTTCAGCCAAGGCGAAATCTTATTATTTGAAATTTTATTATGTGTTTCTATCACATTAATTCGTCCTAAATAATTCCAATACAGTTTTAGCATAATAGATCAGGCAATTTGGTTATCCAAAAGCTATAACTAAATTAGAAAATACCGAAGGGAAATTCTTGTAAACGTGAATGCAGAAGAACAAAACTACGGAACAAGAAAGGTTGCAGAAAAGAAGAATATCGTATGCAAGAATAATCAGGTAGAAAAGTTCCAAAAATGCCCAAAACACGAAACTTGATAAAATTCAATGATATACGTCCTTTAATAATACCGATATACTAATAGTATTCGGGAAATATTAAGATTCGAAAAAAAAACAGCTGTAATTGAATTGATGAGTAAGGACAAAATGGAGAGCTGGTATAAGTAAATTTGAGTATTTCGTTGTGTGAAACAGTGATAAACCTGAATAACAAATTAACATGTTAAAGCGCAAACATGAACGAAGATTCATTTTCATAGTAAAAGTCTACACCAGGGGTTCCCAAACTGGGGGGCGCGCCCCCCTGGGGGGGCGTGGAGAAAGTCCAGGGGGGGCGTGACACCCAAATGAAATAAATAAAAAAATTACAAAAATAATTTCCTCAGATCTTTGAAATGAAGTCTTTCTAAGTTTTCATAGTTGTAATCTTTCCATTCTGCGTTTCCCGCATTCAGCAGTGAACAAAAAAATCTACCTACTCACCGTATCAAGTAGGCACATACTTGTACGAGTACAAGTACTTGTGCAAGTAGGAGTTGGTATGTACGGCACCGTGGAAATAGGGTATTGCAAAATGGAAAGCTGATATGTGAAGCGGGGGGTGGGGGGGCGTGGTACAAAAAAGTTTGGGAACCCCTGGTCTACACAGAAAAGGTTTTACGGAAAGGTAAGAGCATTTTGTTTTCGTACACGAATGTACCCGTTTCGTTAGGAGCAATTCTTTCATCACATTTGCTTTGTCACTTGCTGGCGTATTTCAAAGCGATATTCCAACTGCTATATTGGTACCGAGGCATCTTGTAATTCAGAGAAATATTTAATCACTTTTCAACTTAATTTTACTCTACCAGTGATTGCAATTTTACCTCATTTTCATCACCTAATTGGGTGACGCTAGGAGCGTGTAACACATAGCTAGATCCCAATATAATACCCTCTCCCAACAAATCAGTTAGAGGTCGCATTTAAATTCCTTTTCAAAGCAAAGATCTTTCGCAGATACGCAACATCAAAAAGAAGTCATTAGACGAGAAACATATGGTCAAAATGCATACTACGGAAACGAGGACCCCGGGCGGGCTCGCGGTGCTACACTCTTGAGGGCCGGATCTGTAAGTCCGAGACTTTATACAGGGAAGGACAGGGGAAGGAAAAAGGTTAGGAGCCGCGATGAGTACCCAACGACGCCTCCAGGGAAAGGATAAGTATGGAAGGAGTACGGTAGGGAAATTCCAACGACGTCATTGGGGTGGCGTGGACACTATTAGGGAAACCATAATTTAACGGAAAGGAAAGATTTTCCTTTTAAAGAAAAATCTTACGATTTTCCGTAGATGGCTAAATACAAACTGTCCATCATCAATGTGTACTGGGCCTGGAGTTGCCTATCTCATGGGTGGAGACACTAGTTTTTAAATGCATAAACAGATCTGATTGCCGATATAGCGAAAGTTTTGAACCCTTATTCTAGCGTATGACTTGGCCAAGAAATTATATAACAATATAAATTTTATTAATTAAAATAAAAAAACTTCATTTTTCAAAGGAATATTTTGTAAATTCATGATATTTCAATATTTTGTATTCTTTTATGAAGGAAAATAATTGAGTTTTCATATTTCGGGGTTGGCCTAGCCATGGGAGGGTCCGGACCATCCAGACCCTCCTCATCAGCACTCTGTCTAATCAGAAAGTGGTTGACATTTTAGTTGCAAGATTTTTCACGGAAGGGCAAACACATAAACAATCAAGGAAACGAGTAAGTGTAATGAGATGTGATAAAATAACCTGGGGAAAGACCTATTAAAATGATTACGTGGCGCTATCACACATTCCATGCATGCCATTTTTAGCCGCCCTAAAATTTCTAAATTTCCTGATTTCCTTGCCATACATTCTCAGTGACAACTCGGAATATGTAGATTTGAATTAGTGGCAGTTTCCCAACGTTATAGGGTTTTAATCCCTTTCCTCCCTCGTTCAACCCTGCATTAGCAGAGAGCCAATGAGTAAGAGATGACGTCTCCTCCATCGACCAGCGACGCCAGAGGGCGCTTCCTTCGGATCTACGAGGATGAAGAGCAATGGGTTGGGGGCGCCGTCAGCCCCCTTACCCCCTCTCATCCCCTGGAGCGACGCCACTTCCACCCTCCGCCCATGTGATTCCTTAGGAAACGATATTAATGCCTTCTGCCGGATCCACGCGACACCTTACATCCATCCCCTCTCCTTTCCCAGGGTTTCTTTGTTTCTCTTTTTTTTTACTTCCCGTATTCAAGCCCGCTGCACTGGAGTCGACCGTGCGCCCGCGTCCATGACGACCGCACAACGACCGTGGCGCGTGTTTTGAATGCCTCCCACTACCACCCTATTCCATCTCTCTCCACCTCCATAAACACTGCGCCTTTCTTCCACGTGCGCTTGCATGCATGCACCGCCCGTTCCTCTCCACCAACTGCACACCCTCCCTCCCCACTAGCCTGTGGCTCTGAGTGTGCTGGAAGTGGTATTAGACAAAGGCTTTCCATTTTCCGGGATGGCAAAAAGGGTGGAACACTCGCAACGGAGTTGAAAAGGGAGGTCATTGTCTTTTTTTCAGGAAGATTGGTAAAAATAGCGAAGGAAACGTCTCTTTATCGTTGCGAACAAAAGAGTACGGATAAAAAGATAACATCAGTGAGAAATGTAAAGGGATTAAAGGATTATGTAGAGAGTAAGAATCCACTTCTTAGGAAAACTGATCGATCTGTTCACCAAATAATATAATTATCATTTAAGTATTCTGGCGATTAAGGGAGGTTTGTAATTTGTATATTACCCCGTCCGGTCCAGCAAATTGTTCCACATCTTCATTCTCCACGGAGAGTTTATTTGTCACGGCTTCCCACTATGGGGCAGTTGTCTTGAATTAAAATCACTTCCTCCCACTCAGGGACAACCTAAGATACGAAAAGGAATCAATTTTTTCCTAAAATAAGGACTTATTCTTGGGAGTTCATCTGTTTTGGATTTTTACTGAAGTTCCAGGTCATGCTGCTGTAATCGCCTCCCAAAAACATAAACTAATGTGCCCGAGTCTTTTGCTTTCCCAAAACATGTGATAGCTGGAACCTGAAGACTTCAATTAAGATGCATAACTACACGAAATAATAAAAATACACAAAGAAAAGATTACTAGTAATTATACTCTTGAGTTTTGTGGGCGCCTAAACTGAATTCTTCCCTACTTATCACTTGTAAAGGTTATCTAATCAGAAGAGATTACTAAATTCCAGTATGCCGGAGGAATTTATGAGAAAATCAGTTCAAATCGAAGCCTCGTCTCTTTGTACTGGTCTGTCATAGTTGGTTTCCCCGACGACATGAAAATATAGCCGCCACCCTCGTGTCATCGTTAAAAGACTGCAATGCACAATAGGATGGTCCTTATTTTTAGATTTTTCGAATTTCTTTCGGGACACCCCCTCGTTTTATGCCGTAATAATGGCGAATAAACGTATCCTGTAAAAATATTATTATATTGAATAATGGGAAGACGTGCATCGCACTCAAAGTTGAGAAATTTGGCATTTTTTCTTTTTTCGGTCATGAATGGCGATAAGAAGGCAATGGTATTTTTCAACTGATTTTCTCTGGTAACCAACGATACATTGGATATTTTAAATGCTGCACCTAAAATATTTTCCAATTGTGACGAATGGCTCCCGAGATGCGGCCCCGAGAGTAAGTGCATGCAACCGCAAGAGGCGCCACCTCGTGCCAATGCTCGAAGCTCCCAAATCCGTTGTTTCATTCGGCGCTGGTCCTATTTTTTCGACGAAATGTATTGCTATGCGATATTCACTTAACATAGTTTCAATTTATTGATCTAATTAAATTCAACAATTAAAATTTATTAAGATTTAATCATTGCACTTTTATTCTTCTTTAAATGCACGAAACATAATTGTCAGCACTTATCACACACCCATATACTCTGATGAACAACCCTGGTAATAAAACAATTTTTTTTATTTTATTAAACAGAGCTGGAATGCTCTATTCCCAGTAATATATTAAAATTCTTTTCACAGTGTAGCTCTCATACAGTGTGGATTTTTACGCCTGTAGTTAGACAAAATTTTAAGTAAAGACTTTTTTATTTCCGTCTTTTGTTAACTTATCATTACATCCCTCCATCAATTTAATCCACCTTTCAGCTGAATTATTTACAATTTACAATTGAATTGCATGAATAATTACTCTTTAATAGAAACTGTTTAGTATAGCGAATTTTTGATAGGTTTACGTCAGATTCAAACAAAAGCAAATTATTACCTTTCACACCTTCGTCGTCTTTAGACCACCGCAGTTGTAATTCCTCTTGTTCGAGTCACATAACACCTTCCTTTCTCTCTGCGTTAAAGAATAATCCAGTCCAAGCAAACATTATGGTATAGCCATTTCTCGTTTACTGATAAAGAATAATTTGTCTTACTCTAGAGGTATAATCTCCAAAGCATCGACATCTTACTCTAGAGGTATAATCTCCAAAGCATCGACATAGGCGGCATTCAATAGATCATCGAGGGTTGATACGAATATTAACTATTTTTCCATCAGCAAATGAGTTCTTCATCCTGATTTTTGTGATAACCGCTTCTCCTGGAAGGGACATTCCAATTTCACGATATTGTCTTTAAATTTCTGCGTTGGTATCCACGCTTTCTCCCAAAAAACTCCCACTTCTTTCAATGGAAGACTAAAACTAGATTGCAAATTTAAAATTACATTTAAAAAGTGGTAGAAAAGAGCCCTAAGTACGTGTCTTTACATGGTAATTTAAAACCAACAATTGAATTCTCATAATGACCAATTAAGAATATTTTATAGGCGTTTCAAGTTCCCATTTCCAAATCCTATCCTGCAGTCCACTTCACTCAACCTTAGCAGCCATCTTTACTTCTAAGTAAATAATTGGATCATGCTGTAAACGTAGATGCAATCTGTCCAGTTTATACGGGCGAGCCTTGGACTCGGTTGATCCGGATTCACGCCTGTATGTTAGAGAGACTAATGCGGCCTTTGAAATAATGCATCATTGAAACATCTCCTTATGTAAATTTTAACGTTTCCCTTTTGACTGCATAGTTACGTAATATGAATATGAAAAATTTTAATCAGGTATTGCTCGATAAGTTTTTTTGTCACACCAAATGAACAAAGATATCCCACTCTAGCTCTGCATCAGCAAAAATATGAAGTGAAGTGCTGGTACACTACTGGGTTTACTATTGTGGTCACAAAACAGCATTCAAATTGAATTTCCAATAACTAAGGTTTATTTAATTTAATTTTATCTGTAAATTAAAATGGTATAAAATAAATATCGCATAACAATAGGTACATTTCGCAGAAAGAATAGGACTAACACCGAATTAAGCGACGGATTTGGGAGCTTCGAGCATTGGCGCGAGGTGGCGTCTCGTGGGGTTGCACGCGCTCACTCTCGGGGCCGTACCTCGGGAACCATAGATCACAATTGGGAAATAGTTTAGGTGCAGTATTTCACATACTCAATGTATCGTTGGTTATCAGAGAAAATCAATTGAAAAATACCAGTGCCTTCTTATCGCCATTCATGTCCGAAAAAAAGCAAAAAATGTTAAAATTTCTCAACTTTGAGTGCGATGCGGCACGTCTTCCCATTATCCAATACCAATAATATTTTACAGGATACGTTTTTACGCCAATCAGCATAAAACTAGAGAGCTTCCCGAAATAAATTTTTGAAATCGAAAAATAAGGACCACCCTAATGCCCTTAAATGGCATTTTAATGGTAGCAGTCCCGCCGACCACCAGTCACTGCAGCTTAAGTGAACTTAACCGTCATTTTCGAGAGTAGTACACAGGGAAAGTCCGCATTTTCGCTCATGATTTAGCTTTAAATACCTGATAACGCTTTACGCATTTGTTCACCGTACTTTTGTCGATTACTAGTTGTCGAACTATGGCACTAATTCTACTGCCACCTCTCTATGATTGAGCAATCAATCTCTTGTGGCCTGACCTAGCGGAATTGCGAACTCGCTGAAATCAAAAGAATGTTATTGCCCGAAAAAGGTAGTCTTATATGGATAAGCACCTATTCCCCAGGGGATGAGTTCGGAGTTTCTGTCTGTGATACCTGCCTCATACACTAAGCAGTAGCATAAAGGTTCTCCCCGGATTTTCGCCGTTTTTTGGAACTCTCGGAAGAGCAGTAGCACTCAAATTCTAATAAGTACAGAGACATTATACGGGGCATCATTGACCGAATATCACTGCCCATTAGTGGGAAGAGGCAAAATAATTGTCTTTAAATACCGCCGCGAAAGAAGAACAGAAATTACCGTGGCGAACCTCAATATTTACAGAATTTTGGTGTCAATAAGGACAGTTTTAAATTCAATACATTACGAATACATACATCATATTGGATGAGTTTTTAGCACACTTTCTGAAATTATAATAGAAAGAAAAAGTCGATTAACCAACAAAAATTAAATGAACTCATGTTAAGCTTCGCAATAATAAAGGCACAATAATATGAAAAAGAGCAATTTCTATGTTATCTATCGTTTACAGCGACAGGCAGCGCGGAAATACAATCGCAATTGTTGTAGAAGGCGTAAAATCGAGTAATAAGAAAGGGTACTTGGTGCAGAAGAGTACCTGCCTAAAATATTTTCCATATTCTTCATGAAATCAGATTTAGTGACAAATAAATAACGATTTCCGCGGAAAACTAAATGAATTTTCGACATACGAATTTTATAACGATAGCAGTGCTTCACATGCATTGAATTGGATTAAAAAATATCTTATTGCCATTTTATGTCGTTGATAAAATATTCCCCAGGACAAGTTCGAACTGCCATATTCACATGACTACAGTAGCAAATCTGTTGCGCTACCACTCTACCAACTCATACTCTGACACCAAGAGTGCCTTATTACAAGTTTTCTTAAGTTATGCGCGGGAACGAACCAGTCTTCAAGCTTCACCAAATCAAATTGAATATTGAACGCAATGGAATTATTTTCAGTGAAATTGGAGTGGTAGATCTTTTATAAATTTTACGTTCCTTATCTCTCATTTAATAGTTACAGCGTTAATTGTAAGAAAATAGGCTTGTACGGATCGGCCAATTTAAAAGAGAAAGTAAATGGAAGTTCTGGAGGTGGATTTATTATCTAGCAATAGTTGTAAAATTCGTGTATTATGAGGGGAGACCCAAAATGAACCGGACGAAATTTAGAAAAAATTAAAATTTTATTTTTTGTGTTATAAACGTTAGTCACCTTCGAAGTACTCTCCATTTACGCTGACATATATTGGTTCAAACGTTATTTCCACTGCGTGAAACAACTTGGTACTCGTCACCTCTAGTGCCGCCTTCGATTTTCTTTGCACTTCTGTAATGTCACTAAAACGATTCCCTTTCATCCGGTGGAACAAATAAAAATCACAAAGTACAAGGTCTGACGTATGGGGTGGGCGAGGATACAGTGTCATACAGTTTTTTGCTGAAAACTCAAGTCACCGCAGCAAGCAGCGACACGTGCCGCTTTTTGATCAGGAGTCAACAAGCGGAGGATGAATTTCGCCGCGATTCGTCTCATTTCCTAATCTTCGGCTAAAATTCGCTGAAATGAACTCCACGAAAGACCAGATTATTCAGAGAGTTCATAAATAGTACGTCTCCTATCCTCGTCCACAAGGGCACGAGTTTTTCCACGTTTTCGTCAGTCGGCCGGCCTCGGTGCCGGTGGGGTAACGTCCTTGCCTGCCAAACAAGAGGTCGCGGGTTCGAGTCCCGCCTGGGTAGGTTTCCCAGGTCCAGGGCATGGTTGTTCGTGCACGTTTACTTGTTACATTTGTTGAATACCCCGGTGTAAAATGGCATATAAGAGCTGTATCCGTTGGTTTGAGAATAAAATAAAAAAGTTAAAAATTTATGGACGTGGAGGTCTTTGATCGACATGTTGCCGTGTTTGAATCGCGAATACCACTCGTACAGATGAGTTATTTTCAATTCATATTCTTTATAACCTGTGTACAACATATCAAACGCGTCCGACTCACTTTTACCGAGCTGAAAACAAAATTTCACGCTGCACGCCTTTCTCGAATATCAGCCATTTCCAAAATCTATTACGTCAAAAAACTCTTCAAACTAATACTGTCACAGAAGCTCGCAACAATAATAAAAAACCGCTCCGTTTCGCATACTGACTCAGAAATGATGAAATAACACCCACATAGTGGGAGAAGCCCGGCATACAAGAGCGACGCTTGCAGCGATTTCTGTCCTATTATTTTTGGGTCCCCCCTCGTTAATAATATTTCGTATATCCCGTATTCATTTCTCCTTAATGATGTAGTAAATAAAGTAATAGGGAAGATGGTAATGTTGTTTAAATTTCCCTCCTACTGGAAATATCGAAAATAACAAAACGCCGTTTCCGAACTGCAGCGAAAGTGGCGTCGCTCAGTTCGTTGAGATACTTTTGAATTCAACTACACTTCAAAATCTCTGAATACCATGAAAGCGAGGAGGAATTGGAATTTTCGCTAAATATCAACACAGAGAATACCGTGAACTTTAATAAAACAATTTTGAAATGCTTTTGCGCAATTTCTCGCGTACAATGGAGCAGAAGTTTACCCAAGGTTTCAATACGTCTACTCTCTAGAATTTACCGATAGATTTTTTAACTGCACGTTAGGCTCCATAAAAAAATTCAATATTCAATATTATTATGGGGTACATAAAAATATTGTTACTAAACAAGGGAGCAGGGAGAAAAGAATGATTTCTCGAAATCATATTAACATGTCAGTAATGATATTTTTGGAAGTATTTGTAATCGGATCATTAAAATACCAGTAAGTAATCATTATTTGTGAGACAAAAGTCATATTTTAACGCAGAGGCTCACTATTTCATTGGATTATATTACAACCTAGAGGTATCAAAAAAGGAGGACTCCAATACTCAGCATCGAAAAAACACCCGTACGTTCACAAAACCGACTTCAACTCCACGGACCAGAGGAAATTCCCACCTCATATTTGACTTTTAAACCTATGACGCTACCTTTCGTCGGTTAATTTATTATGCCCCTCATAAATAAATGAGTAACGCGTTGATTCCTGCGCGAAGCATGAAACATCACTTCCAGGGAAAAAACAAGCGAACATTAAAAAACAATTTGAGCGCGTCATTAGTGGCAAATTTTTCCATGGAAAGTAACAAACAAGAGGTGTCACGGGGTATCCGAATGGCCTTCCGTAAAGGTCACTGACTTTTGCACACAACACGTCAAAAAACATTTACGATCTTAATATTCCGGGAAAAGTCAAAACCAGCCCTGAGGGAACAATAGTGTACATGAGGAGGGGCTCTTTCCTTTGCCTCCCACAGCTGTCTTCTCGCCCAACATACTGTACTCTCAGCAGACCCTCTCCTATACAACAGAACCCTTTCCTTTGTACCCACTCTTTCCACCCCTCACTCTTACCCATTAAAAAAAAAATAAAGGGATAACTTCGAATGGGGCCCTTGCGTATAGTATCCGCTCCGCCACCTTCAAACCTCGACCACCCTTCTCCGACCCTTTCCTCCCTCAAACCCCGCTCGCTGTCCGACCAATACACCTCAAATACTATGCCACTCGCCATATTTCAAAACCAACTTCCCCCCGGAGGGAGTGTGAGGGACCTTGGGGAAATGGTGGTGGGAGAGACGAGCATTCCAAGAGGGCTGCGCTTCCTTTTCGTTCCCATGCCAACCCCACCCCCGTCTTAGTCTCCCTCTCCCTACCAAACTGACCATAAAAACAACCACTCCCCTCCCCCGTGCCGCCCTGGCGCGACGCGCACCCCCACGGCGGTGCATCGGACCTTCTCCGCAACATGTACTCCACCCCCCCCCCCCCCCCTGAAAAGGCGCCCTTCCATTTTTAAAGCCTCTCCTCTCCGTTGCGCCATTGCCTATGGCAGCGATAAGTCGCATTGGGAATGCTCCTCTCTCATCTTCCCTGACCTTCTCACCCCGGTATTTGAATAGGGCAATTCCACCCATCCCATCTAAAATCCCCAAATGAACCTCCGTAACATCGTTCCTTCCAGATATCTAACCTTGACTATCTATTTCAGGGGCGTATAAGAGGGGGGCTGTGGAGCTCGCCTCTCTAACCCCCCATAAAAAAGGAAAAGAAAGAAAAATTAAGTACCGTAGTCTGAAATAGTGTATGGACAATGCCGCGCTGAGCGCATATACTCCGTTATTCATAATATTACTCATTTTTATTTAAATATTAAATATTAAGGGGTATACTAACATAAAATTAGTTGACCTATAACTGTGCATCGATCTTGTCTTCGCCATCGATCGATCCATCACCAGAAATTGCTAAGTACTGAGCCTGGGTATGCGCAAGAAAGAGGCAAACCTGTAGAGATGAAATCAGCATGAAACCAGTTGACGAATATGTAAGAAGTGTCCTGACAGGCGCAATCGCCTCACGACACAGAGGTTGTACATACTCGAAGACATAGGACTATAGTAGTCAGACAAAATTAAAATTTGCCAAATAGTTAATATTAATTTTAAAAACTTTTATCTGCAGTCAATAACTGATTTTTTACGAGGATCATTGCAGTCTATGACACAAAATAATTGCACATTTAAACGAGAATTGCTGATTATGCGCTGGTTATTTTGCATTTACTGGAAAACTAGAAGATTTAGTGAAATAGCATGGTACAATATACCATTGGTACATATTATTTATTAGAGAGCCTTTTTTTGCTGCCCTATTCGTCGGATTTAAACGCAATATCTGGCAGTAGAGGTAAACTCACGAGTAAATAACGAAAAAAACTTTTCCAAATAATTCGACAGCCCTTTAAAAATTAAACAAATTCAGTACATAAACAGGATTTTCTACCTCTTAAAAAACTAAAAATTCAAGCGAGGCAAGGAAGATAGATATTGGTCAAATCCTTATGTTATCATAAGGTTAATATGGAGATATATTTATCAAAAGTTTACCTGGTAAATGAGAACTTTTAATGCTCTACCTAATTTCAGGTAATTTAATTAGTTTTTCTATTATGCATTGACTACACCAGTATACAGGAGTATATATTCCTCGACAACGGCTCAATTTAGAAGCCTGTAATTGTCATCATTGAAACGAATTGAAATGGCATACCTCTCAGCACTGGATATGAATAAAAAAGTCAACCTTAACATCAAATATTTCAACTCTTCAAGATTTAATATAGAATCCAATGCCAAATACTGTTTAGTTGACTTGAGTTGACTGTCTAAAGCAATGAAGTTGAATGACCCCATACATATAGACTCAAATACAGCCAACTTATTGTGGTAGATGGCTAAGAAAACAGGATTGAAAAGGGATTATTCACTTAAACTATTTCGCATTTTCAGATTCCATTGCGGAATTTTTCTACATCCATCCGACTAAACTAAATTACTTCGCGTGAGCTAAGTTGCCAATATATTGATGAGCGCAAGTACTTCATAACGATATAAATATAAAACTGCCTACCTTTTACCTTAAGGATAAGCTACAGGTAGGTATTTAATATAAAGTTCTATCTAAATTCAACAGGTCCGGGATCTATTGTTCCTCGAAGCCATTTATCATCGTCAGAAATCCACCGAACGTCTACATCTAGAAAATGTTATCACTAAATGGGCGTGATAACATCCGAAGATCACCAATCGATCAATATTCCGACTGCAGTCGAGTGATTAATCCATAATTGTCATCAGTGACCTTGCATCCGGCGGGAACGTCTCTCGAGACAGCGACGTTGGCAGCCGCTCCCTCCTCTGACTTAGGAATGAACGGTGAGAGGGAGGAGGAAGAGACGGGCGGGTCCGACCCCAGAGAGATCCGTCTCACGAGGAATAGCCCCCACCGAAATATTTCTCCCATTCCTTTTTCTCCATTTCCATTCTTCGTCCTTCCCTCCTCTCGGGACTTTTCTCCATGGGAAGGAAAGGAGAGAATTCTTTTTTCGGTAGTTCGCCGAAGAAGCCCTTTGGCGTCCCTGCACCGCGACCCCAGGAAAACGACGGGAGAGTGGGTGGAATTTCCCGTACTTTCCCCCCCCCCCCCCCTCCCAACCGATGGACCTCCAAGTATATACCCCCACCCCCTGATTCCATTCCCTTTCTCCGCCCACCCTTCCCACCGTCCTCCTCCCGTCTCCACCCACCTTCTCTCATCTAGACTGATGAGAGTTTTTATCTGACGCGGACGATCTGGAATTTTTGTGTGAGGACATTTTTCCCCTCTCGTTAATTGAATCGAATGACGATTGTTCTCCCCGCGTGTCGGGTGGTTGGTCCCGCTTTCGGACTTGGCCTTTGTTCATTTTGTTCCTTAATATGTGAGTGTGTTTTTTTTTGCTCCGCTCTACCTTCTCTTTCTGCCGTTCCGATAAGGAGTCGCGCGCACCGTGGCTTTCCATTCTCTTCTTTCGCGGCGTCACCGAAAAAAGAGAAGGGAGGAATCCGGGAATGAAACCATTCCACAGTATTTTCCGGGCAAGACTTTTTTTGTTCCCTGATTACATGAGTAATTGGAGAGGAGATGTTAAGCATCGCTCCGATTCTGAAGTTCGCCTATTGACATTAATGACGGCCGGCATCATGAAGAGCGAAAGAAACGAATGTTCACACCGTTCTCAGAGACGAACATAACTAGTAATTACCAGAATAAAAAAGCTTGGTGAGTTTTCCGCAGCTCCAATCAATAATTCTTACCATTTAACCAAGAATTATACAGCAATACATTTCTCATTCTCTACTGATTTGTCTCCGCTAAGAACAATGTAAAGGGCATGAATTTTAATTGATTATTTAAGAATCCACAATTCTACTTACATTTCTATTTCTTTGAAATATTTTTTCGAAGGTATTTTACTACATTTCATTAATGTAGCCACATTTTTTGTTATAGTTTGCAATAATGAATGGATACGTAAAAGTCAACTTTTTTACTGATAATACAATTATTCCGCACACAATGTGGAAAATTGCATTGATAAAATAAGAACAACGCATCATAATTAGAGTACAATTGAGCTACAGCTGTATTTTATGGCATTAAAGCCCTGATTACACTGAGTAGAAATGCAGTTGCCGGACTGAAGTTTTATGAGCATACAACAACCCTATCCATAAAGAATTTCTTGTACCTGTTTAAACATCGCAAATACTAAAGAAAAGCTTAAGGGATTTTTTATTACCCGCTATTTCTTTAATTAAAGAGCAGCATTATTCACGTGTGCTGGTAATTTAATTTCACTTAATATGCTAATAATGTTTATGTAAGCTTTCGAAATCGACCACTATCTAGCAGTCTTTGAAAGTCCAAACAAAAAATATTTAAGCATGACTTACTTGTCAGCGCATCCCTGGTGAGTGATGAACAAGAACTTTTCTATGGTTCTGTATCAGGTTGTTGGCTCTAAATTTTTCAACCTTTACAAGTCCAAATCCAAAGTATCCAAATCAAGTACTGACGTCATACCTGATCGAATCGAGACTGAATTTCCTCTACATGTTAACATTAGAACCAAATTTCGCGTGGTTTGTTATTGTTATGAGAAAAATGTTATTTAATTAAGCTAGAGACTGAAAACAACTTCCCCTTCAACGCTAACCTATGCGCGACACATAGATAATGTGAACCAAATCTAATATAGACATTCTTCATCCTTAATGAGATTGCCCTAGTCGGACACAGAATATTTGGTGAATATGGAGCTATTTCTCCAGTACGAAACTTGGCAATTTTTCCAGGATAAAAAAGGATCTATCAAGTCCAACTCACAATAAACCATTGTGAAAAATTAATAACCATCCTATCAACCATCATAAAAAGCCATCATGAGATTTAACGTTTGAATGACTCACAAAGAAATAAGCTCCGGGAAAAAGAACACTCATGAAAGTGCCAAACTATGCAGCAATCAATGTAGCGTCTGGAAATTAATATTTACCTCTTCTGTTCTGACAGGGAATCCACTGGGAATTTGTAAGAGAAGGTCCATAAAAATAAACACTAATTCACGCATACCCACTAGACTGCGAAGCCATCGAGGAAAGTGCTAAGAGTAAAGTACACTCCAGTAAGTCTAACTTCTGTGAGGTAAAGAATGCAATTTGCCTTCAAATGAGGGGATATATACTAGAAAGGCGCATGGCGCACGAAAAATACCGCAGGGCAAAATGCTCGATGCAATTTAAAATTGCGCCATTCCCCCATGTAACTCAATTGTTACCTGACCATTACAGGGAATTGGAAGGCAAATTGACCCGTCAGGTCACTACTCCGCGATTACAAAATATTGAGTGAGCTCAGCAACACAGCTCTGCGACAGCAAAGTTGCAACAAACATAATTATAAGCAATATCTTGTCCAATGCCTTTAGCCGGCCTCGGTGGCGGTGGGGTAAAGTCCTCGCCTGCCAAACCGTAGGTCGTGGGTTCGAATCCCGCCTGGGTAGGTGATCCCTATCCAGGGCATGGATGTTTGTGTTGTAATTTGTTAATATTGGAAACCCTCGTTGTAAAAGGCCGTCATGTGCTGTTTACGGGGGATGTGATAAATAAATAAATAAATAAATAAATGCAGTAAAAAAATTCCAGGGACGTACGGCTAGTAAAGAAGCAATTATATGGGCGAATGTCTTGGCTGAGTTTTCTCAGTTCAAACAGTTACAGTCGACGCAATCAGACAATACAAGCAAATTGAAAGCACTTTAAATGTTTTTAATGTTTATTTAGAGATACATTTGTTCATAATTATCGCAGGGCTCAGGAAATAAGGTTATGTTACCATTGGCACGCACTCTTTGTAGATGGTTTATCATATCATGGTGGCTCCTAATTTATATTTTAAAAGGGCTGAATTTAATGTAACGTTCTTGAATACAACGCAATAAATATATCATCGGAGACGTGTGGCTGTTAAAGAAACAATTATATGGACAAATGTACGGGCTGAGTTTTCTCAGTTCAAATAGTTACAGTTTTGGAAACTTAGGAGTATTAGTTAAACATTTCTAAATTATTTTTTCAGTTAACTACTCCCAATCCTCTAATTAGGGAGACTGCTGTGAAAGAGACAAAAGGATATAGAAGATGAGCATCCCTGTAATATCAATATTTTTCATATGCTGATAAATTAATGTCATTGCTGTAATCCATTCTGGCAAGCTTAGAGTCCTTATGATTTCAGAAGGATATTAACAGAAACGAAACACTTGCCAATAGTTATTTATTTATTTTGATCAGTATCCACAAAATTCATTTGTGTCTTTCGAACACGTGTTATAATATACATCGGCATTTCTACACAAAATGATTACCTGAAAATGTTAATGCAGTGCTTAGGTTGATCCAGCGACCAACATGTCACACAGACAAATTATTGACATAAGGATGGGGTATGATAAGTTAAGAGTCACGATTCCTTTTAGCCACTTTAATGGAGCCTCGGGAGAGAAAGAAAGGATTGCAACATTTCCAAGCCTAATATGTTCCCGCATGACCAAAGATTTACTACAGTAATAGCCTTAAGGAAATCACACTAAGAGTTTGCTAATACAATAAATTTGAACGACCGCCTTCATCCCATTTCGTCGATGGCACGTGAGACTATCTTCATCTCGCAACGACATTATAACAAATAGTCGATGCTTTTGTTACTTTGAGATAGCCAAGTCTCCCGCCATCCTATAACGCGAGTGTATTGCCAGAACTAGCTTCTCAGAATTCTTTCTGGTATTTAGGAGAGTACTTTCTACTAGCATTCTTGTGAAGATTAGGTATTTCGCAATCCAACACCACCCATATTTGCACGAGCTACAGTAGTATGAATTGAATTAAAATATTTCCCCTTTTTGAGTAATAGATGAAATGAAAGTGAAAGCAATGAAAAAATAAAGTTGTCTCCTTTTTGTATGGGCAGGCACTTGAGAATCCAAGGAAATAATAAATTTCCACCCCAAAGGCAGGAGATTTTTTTAAAATATTGGTGCGTGCGAAACTACTTCCTATTAAAGTATAGTTCATCGCACCATTTACAAAAAATAAATTAAAATAATTACCAACTATTATCCCTTTATCATCCTAAATTACATGCAATAAAAATGGAAAACACAATCTGGTGGTTTTTCATCAACATCGTTGAAGGAGGAACATTTTCTGTTTCAAATAAGGACATTTTTCTTGATTTCTACTATCAACCGGTTCAATATAGATGCATAAAACTGTCCTTTTATCATTTTTCCCTTATCCAAGTGATCGATGTAGATTACTCCGCATGCATCCCAAAATATCGTTGCCATGACCAGTCCGATCCATTTCACCATCTTTGACTGCTTTGGAGCCCATTCATCCTCAAAATTCCATTTTTAACCTGTTCTTTTGTCTCTGTACTGTAGTGATGAATCCATATTTCATAAAATGTTCTTTATCGATGCGAAAAATTATCATAATTACGAAGGAAGCAAGTGCTAATATCAATCAGGCAGTCATTCATACGATACTTTGGCTTGGGTTATCATTTATTTAATTTTTCGGCTAATATATGCCCCGCTGTTTGATTATTCGCTCTAGTAATCTTATGCCAACATTTTAAACATATTGTTAAATTGGTATATCTTTTGAATCTTTTACGATTACTATAATTTTCAATTCTCCTATAAAGGCCTATCCATACTATTTGACTACCAATCATTCACCATTATTCATTGTTTAAATGCATTTGTAGTTCGTAGAAAAAGTAGAATTTTAAGTACCTGCTGCATATTATTATGCACGGATTTTTTCTAAAATGCGCCTTTAAGATCTCATGGTGCCAACTACCCCATTGACTGTGGAGTAAAAAAGCTAGAATTCGATGACATTTGGCAAAGAATTGCATTATTAAAGCTATTACATGGGAGTTAGTCCTCTAAGCAATATGGAAAATTTATATGGATAATATTTAATGGTCTTAGGCATTGTAGCCCCAGTTTGCATGGCGCATAAATCCTTATCGCCAAGATGTGAAGAATATTTTGCTAAAATATAACGCTGACAATTTTATACCCGTGAGTAACATTTACGCTCCGTAAGGTAAGAATGATTTTTTTTATTTCAAAAATCACCGGAGTATCGATAAGTATTTTTCTGTAAACACCTTCAACTTTAACGTTAAGCATTAGAAGCTAAAATTACGCTAAAGGATAGTTTTCTATGTGGTGAAAGGATTACACATCTTCGATCCTTGGGTGTTTTTTCCTCTCCTCCCGAAGCGCAAGAGCGTGGATTCATATAGCACCTATGCGAACGGACAGTTTTATTAGAACTTACTCGACCCCAAGGGATCGTTTGACGTCGGCCCGAAGTCCTGACCCACCAAACTTTTAATGCCGCAACAGCGTCCGCGGATTGGGAGCACCTTATCCGTGCAAATCGCATTTCAGCGAGAGGAGGCGGTCGGCTAGAAGCAGAGAGAGAGAGAGAGGGGGGGGAGTAAGGGACAAGAGCACGAAGGGAGAGGATGGGGAGGTACATAAGTGGGAAAGGGGAGGACAAGCTCACGCTGGCATGCTTAATATACTCCTCAATGATTTACAATGCAATGAATGCATTTATATCCAAACACTAATGTTCAAACGCGATAAGAAAAATGGAAATACCCATTGCTTTGGAAAATCTTCCTTATCCTTTTTAATGACACCAATAAAGTTCCGCTTGATAAATGTTCCCGACGCACGCTCGTAATTCTTACTCTCGGCCGATGAAAGTGTACAGGGGCCCACGTCCCTCTCATGCATGCAGTTGTGCGCATTTTTAAAATAAAAAGAGCACGCATGAACTTCGCTTCTAGCACCTATTCGCGCCGCCCTCCCACCTGCCCCCAGAAGGAATGCCTCCTTCAGCCCACCGCGCCGCCAACCCCGAGAGCGGGGCCCGCGGATCTCCCGCCTCCCCAGGAACTACACCTCTGGCTCCCATATGCACAGGCGCCCGCCCACTTCTTCCTTCGTCTCGTCTGCCACACCAATATTCCTGCGCAAATCCACCACTGCCGCACGCCGACGGGGCAGTGGGAACGAACGAAACTCAATCGGCTGCTCTTGACAAGGTGCCTTCCGCTCACGGCCCCCCATAAAACCTCAGAGCGGCACAGGCGCCACGCTTTTTTTGCTCTCGCTTCTTTTTCGACGCCGTAATACCCTGGTCCTGAGCGAACCTTACATTTTGCTTCATATTTTGCTCATTTTATTTTCCTGGGAAAAAGTATTCACATTTCGGCCTTCAATTTATGTGTGTGCCTAAGAAGGCTGGAAAAAATAGTAGATTATTAATTTTTCAAGCAAAATAAATAAAATCGCCTCTTAAGGCATCCAAATAGAATTAATTATCTTTTAATGCTATTATACGAACATGAGTTTGCGCTTGATTAGCCAACTCTAGTTTGCTACTGATTATTTCCGTTTGTCAGTTGCACAGTGCACACAAAAGTTTACGGCAATGCAGAATCAATAGAAACTATTACTTTGCCGAAAATATGATCATTCTCTATGGTAATTCCTTTGGAAAAAGAGTGAAATAATTAAATTAAAAAATAAAAATAAAATAAAATCATAATATAATTAAAAATAAGGAGAAGAGACAATGGGATGAGCTAGTAAACTGAATACTTATATTAAGTATTTGACCGTGGTTACTTAGTTCTTTGGTAGTTTAGTATTATTAAAAAAGCTTAGAGATAAAGAGAAACCACTTTTCTTGTTCTGATTTAAAAAAAATAGACTTCCCTATTTGGGAGGAGGTTTTTTATTCTGCACGGGACTTTAAGAGAGAAAAAGAGTAAAAATCAGAAATGAGACAAGAAAAACTTCGAACTACTCGATAAGGACACACATTTTTGGACCTAACAAAGAAATTGAAAACATTAATATGTACGGGAAAAGTTACGTGGAAAGATATAACGGAACATCATGTATCATATCGGAACAACCTTTTCAATGAAGTAAATACAGAAACTGAAAGTAATAAAGTACCGATATTTGTTTCAATAATTCGCCGGCATAAAGCATTTTTCAATCTTTCCGAGTATGTCCAAATCATATTTCTATTCCGCCCTTTTTCTCATAAATTTAGTATTAACATAACGGATTTTGTTTTCTTAGATCTAATAGAATATTTATGCATTAAATGCTATCAGCGACATTATCATGACAAATGAATTACATTTTCACTAAAACGCTGAAAGATCGCCAAGTTTCAAAAAAGTTAACTGAGAGTCTTAAAAAATAGAATATTTAAATGGAAAACATGTACAAGAAATAGTAAACTAGGGATAAGAAAAATTGCTTCTTAACGATACCATCTATTTCGCAGTAACTTTATACTCTGTACTTCCACAATCTTGCAGTATGATTTTTCACAAGAAAATTCTGCAGCATAAAAAGAGTCCCTATATAGATTTTACCTAAAATTCAAGGGAAATGCGAGCCATTAGTGAAGAAAAATAGGCGTGCAAGACTGATAATTATATTCAATTCCATCCAATTGGTATTAATATTTATCTCACAAAAGTCTAAGTATAAAATTTCTTCTTACACAGTTGAACAATTTTATTTAATGAAAAATCCTTTGCGGAGATCATCTCTGGAAACCTCTTCGCATAAGAATATTTTAACCAAAATATCTCGTATAATTTTTCGTCTAAGGAGATAGATAATAAGAAACTTGAAGTTTTTAGATTGGGAAATAGTTTTTCATCATGCATAGAATAATTTGGACAAAGGTGGCAACCCAATATTTGCTTCATTTGACATTGACACAGTCTGAAACCAGGATTTTAACAGAAACAAAGTAATGCCGTAAAATATTCGAGGATTTGTTCCAGTCATTATCTTCAAATTACCAAAATACTTACTGTTTTTATTATTCTAAGAAACTATGTCATTGTCACATCTCGGAAATAAAAATATGTAGTAAATAAAAGGAGAGGAATATTATCACGCCGAACGACAGAACCGATAGTAGCTAGAATAAATTTTCAAAGTCGTAAACTTTAACTCTTCATTCTAATTCTGTCTAATTCTGACTTCTAATGCAATTGATGAAATGATTAATAAGAGAATAATTATTCGGCCATTTTTCCGTTGTAGCGGCTAGGAGAATAATTATTCTCCTAGCCGGTATAAAGGAAAAATGACCGAATTCCGTAGTAAATATCTTTAATACTACAACATTCTCCTTCAGAGATAAAAACTTCTTTGTGTATTTAACTTCAAATCTCCAGCACATAAAAGAGTATGCTATTGATATTCCTCCTGGCTATGTTATTTCATTATCCTGACTAATATTCCTCCCTCTATAACCCATGGTCTTAGCGGAGGGAAGGTAATTCAAACCGATCGAAATTTCTTGAGACAAATTTTAAACGTATCCCTAGAAGCCCCAGAAATTTATTCTCAATTCCATGTACACCCTTCCAAAAATGCTTTCTGGCTGCGGCCATGCTAGGAATCCATGCGAGCCACCTAGCCAGTATAGCCACGCAATGAACTACACCCGACTCCATCATAGGATCTCTCACTGTCAGACTAACCAATCTTCAGCCATATGAAAGTTCAACACTAATTTGACGAATAATTTTCTTCAATAATCAATTACGTATTACTAATGGTACTCAGAATATGAATGAACAATTTGCATAACGCTGGTTTTTCCCAACAAATTTCGGTCTCAGTCGTTTAATGGCGAACTCTTCTACAGCTGCTTACACCCCGCCATACACTGTAACAATTTTGGCGCATGCTTACCACATAGTTGTGGAAATTTTCGTAGATAGTGTACGAGAACTAATAAGGTAAATAAATGTTTTCCGGATTTCCCATTTTTTTCCACCACTCAAGTGTTCTAAACCTCTGAAGGAGTCACTAAGGACCCTTTCTATGATTCCCACGAAAACAAAAGACCTCGAAGTGAATTCGATCACTATAGTAGCAAAACATTCACAGCATTTTTATGATCGGAAAGTTTGGATGCACAAAATACATTGTATGAAAATGAAATATTAAATAAATGAAAAATTAATGAGGATGTATTTGAAAAGCTTATTAACTTGTTAAGAGCGCAAGCTTGAAAGGAAATGTCACCGCGATTAAATAAGGAGAGAGAGAAATAGTTGCATGCAGGTGAAGTCACCACGGGAAAGCGGCGAGTATCAATTACGCCCAGGCGTGAAGGAGCTCCTTGCGCGAGTCATAATTCATGACCCCCTCGGCTGCTTCGTCAAGGATTTTCGGGGGCGCGCGGTGGATTTCGAGGAAAAAAAGGTGGCACACTCCCGTGGGCGGGGGAAAGAGGAGAAGTAACAACTGCTGCATACCGACGAAAAATATATCTCCGCTCACTCCCCAGGCTCACCGATGGCAATAAAACGACCTGCGGTGGGGGCAACTGAGCACAGTGTTTTGAAACGCCTTGCCCCTGTAGGCTACGCTCTTGACACTGCTAAGAAAATAATTTCTTAATTATTCATCAGATACTCAACCAGCTTCTGGAGCCATGTTCCACAAATAATGAGGATCATGTATTAATGGGTCAAAAAAATTAGGCGTCGGCACTTTGGCTGCAGGAGGGGACTCAAATAGTCTTTACCTTGGAATTTTAACCATTCCATCCAGAGTTAAGATGTTATGGAAATGCAGCGGCTAATAATTCTATCTATTTATGGGGTAAACATAAAAAAACTAGCAAATGGCCAAAACTTGTGAAGCCTGCCAATTCAATTTCTCACACATAATAATGCTCTGCCGCAAGTTTATAGAAAAAGCACGGCAAAATAAGATCATAGGTTCAATAAGGAATTTGGTAGAGCTATAAATTGGGGAAATCAATAATCCCCAGGGGTTCTGAGCAGTATTTATTGTCTGACATTCGTCAAACTGATATCTGATTTTAAAGTAAACAGTTTATGGAGTAGCTGAAATTTTTATATTGTCTTGGTCTGAATATTTTTTAAGTTTAGTAGAGGCTTTCTTTATTCTTAAATAATTTACTTATAATAACTATAAATACATGTAAAAATGTTTTACAATTCTAGCCGAAATTCTAGAAGAAATTTGATTAAATTTCGGCAATTTCATTTCCGATTCAACTTGAACGCTTCAAGCAACAACACGCCATCTAATTGCATCAATACACAATCATTGTTATCGAGAGATACTTTTTAAGTGTAATATATCGTGATATGGTGTGCACATTACATCTCCGAGCATCTGGAAGCACAAAGAATATTACCAATGAAAATTGAGGTTCTTAAAGAATTTCAGGCACAGTACTGAACTCCTGAGGCAAAAATAAATTGTTCCGTGCAAAGCTCTCTCCACCATCTTTTACAAAATTTTCAAACTTCAAATTCTGTAAAAGCTATTAAATTATTTTTATCATTATCATAGAGTAACATCATTGACGTCTAGCGGAGGATTGTAGAAAAAAAGGAGTAACAAGGACGAAATCTTTGTATACTACGTGATATTACATTTCATTGGATTTTAAGTCTCAAGTTTTACCATCGGAAATGGGTTGGTTATGTTTTTAATACATTACTCAGTATAAATTGATCTACACAAATATAGCTCGAGGATATAAATATTTTGGAGTGAACTATGTGCATACAATACAAGGATAGTGATTCAAATAATGTAATATTTGATAAATAAATATGGGTATCCCCACATCAAAATAGGCGGCCAAGGTTGTTATATACAAAAATCAACGAAGCCACCGAGAATTTTAATAAATTTTCCCTATAAGTGAAAGCAAATGGGGAATTGCATAGAATACCAGAAATAAGAGCACATTTTTTCGAAGGGTTTCCTCCTGGTTGTATGAGTTGGAAAATATGATTGGTTAATTTTCAGCCTGGAACCACTTAAGCTAATCGTCTAGTCTACAGGCGCTAGAAGCCATGTTGCTTTCGAAGCCTTCGGTGCCTTGGGGATTTCTCAGATATCCGCAGATGTCAATTGTGCTCTCTTGATTTTTCAATACTGAGGTTCATACATTGGCATCTATTACATTTTATTTCCTTGAAAATCCTAAAGTACCCTCTACGTTGAGATCCTCCACCTTAACTCACTATAGCCCAATATTGCTTCTAAACAAAATCATGAATGTATACATTTTCTGATATATTTAGGAAATCTTTAACTACGCATTATTTTTTATATAAATTGTAATAACTATACATTTCGCTGCCACGATAATTATGATTGAGTGCAAAATTTTCTAGTTTTCAAAATAAAAAAACTTGAAATCTGATCTCTCCCACAAGCAACTATGGGTTAGAAAGAGTTAACTACGTTAGCAAATTATAGTTGAATTTACTCACGCACTTCATGTTTCTCTGAATCAATGCGGTTTCGATAAAGAAACAGAAACTTAAAGCAATTGACCAGCTCTCTACATACCAGATATTCTAGATTACATGAAGTGTTTTCGAATGAAAACTCTTCAGCTTTGTGCCGATTTTTCATGATTTCTTTATGTCATACCAAAATATCCCAATAATTCCTTTGTCATCTGATGCATGATTTTTCGATGTTAAGACGTTCATCATTACCGATGACTACCTTGGCAACAAAGGCGAATCAGGTAGAACAAAAAATTCCGAATCCTCAACCAAAAATCCTACATTTTTATCTGTTAGAGAAACGCCGTAATTCTGAGGAGTGAAATATTGCATAAATATACTTATCACAGGCTTAAAAATTCATCAGCTAGCGTGGAAAAGAATTTCCTTCCCAAAAATATATCTTCCGCACTTAAAATTACTAGTATGCTGGCTCATATGCGTTCTAATATCCTTGAGGCTACCTGTATCCATGATGATATTTCCAGTCTTTTCCTTATCTAAATTACCACTCGATTATTTAAAGATCAACGAGGTTTTTCGTTTAAGATACAATGTTTTAAATATCTCAAGCAAGCCTACACTTTGAAGATTCTTCACACCACCATATTTTATTCCACCGTTCCACTGAATTCAAAAAATTATAAACGCTTCCTCGGCTTATCTCAACTTCTTCCATCTAAATCGCAAAATATTAACTTCTCCCGATAGCAAGAGAAGGTTTTTTTTAATAATCAACACCAATACGCCAAGATAATTGTCACAAGTGGATCGCAAGGTTCAATGAAGGAATGCCACACTAAACGCCTGATTATTACTCATGGCTTTCATCATGAAAGCCCGACAACTGTAAGGCAGAATTTTCCGCAAAGCGCTTCCAGGGACAGCCTTACCCACATTGCCTTCTTTCCCCGAGGAGTCCCGCTAACTCGACGGTTCACCCCCGCGATCGCAGCGGCAAAAGCACACCTGCGCGAGATTCGCTGCAGCCAGCCGCGCCCCGAAAAACAGCCGGACGAGAGCAAAAAAAATATCCCTCCACCCCAGCCAAATTTGCGGGAGAAAATAATACCCCATCATCATTCCATCCCCTCTCCTCTCAATACTCGCCCCTCTCTCCACTTCCTGTTCTTATTCCACCCACATCACCATCCCTCGCACCCCCCTTTCGCCCGCGATATCCCGCCCCCCGAAAAAGTCCTTCCATAATCCGCCATTTGTATGCCTGCCCAATGGGGTCCCTCTGCTCCGCAATAAATCATGCGAACCCACCCCCTCAGACCGCTCACTCCTACTGCCTCCCTGCCTCCCCCCCCCCCCACTTTCCCTCCCGTCCACATCTTAACCCCCCCCCTTCTCCCCTAATTCTCCCCTTCCTCTCCCACTCCCAAAAAGGTATCTTGCACCCTCCCCCACTCCACATTCGGAAAACGCCACACTCTTCCCTCAGCCACCCGCTCTCATGGCACATCTCACCCAACCGCCCTCCTCCATTGACCACCGCACAAGACAGTCGCAGATACGACTCCATAGAATAGAAAATAAAACCAACGCGTCAGATTTAGCAATGGATTTTTGGTCCACTTTGAACAGAAAAATCGATGGGTGCAAAAAAGAAATCTGTTGCTTGGCGTGTGTCTTTTTAAGGAAATATTCTGTGCCGCTGCAGTGAATAAGGTTTAGTGTTTTCATTCAGGTAAAACTAGTTCTACTATCGAAAAATAATTGGAATGCTGACACATCTGATACTCTCCTAAGCTGAATAAAATATTAGTCATCATTGATGGGCAATCCTAAGATGGGCTTGGCGCAGTTTTCCTCTTAATCCCCTATCAGATAATATTTTCATGATTTTGCTTACTTTTTCATTCTTATGCTTAATCATTTGTCCCTCACATCTTCTTTTGCCATTCCTAAGAAATAAGAATCTATGCAAAAAGGTCGAATGATGACCAATGCTAGATAATGTACGATAGTAGGACAAGGGGTGTCACTAAAAAGTTGAGCAAGCTCAAATGATACGACAAAGGATATTTACGTATTATCTTTCTGTTAGCATTTTCAAAAGATCACCTCTCCCTTGATGCTGAATAAAATCCAATAAAAATAAGTTCACAAACATTTCAAGTGTATTCCTAGAATATTCAAAGTCTACCAAAAAACCATTAAATTTTATTTTTTCACGGATTAAGGTACCAATTCAAAAGCAAATGCTAATTTTTTTCATAAAATCATATAGCTTGCGCTCACATTTTGGATTCAGCCAAGTTCACTTACATAGATCTAAATTTTCTCCTAATATGTCAACCAATGTCCTCCAAAATCAACAAACTCAAATGACCATTCGGAAGTGATTTCTCTGCAATCAACTTGGCCTTTGAGAGAAAGTGAATTACCGTTGCAGAAAGATTGCTCCTATATTTGTGCTTTCCTGTAAGATGCTACGTATCCCTCCCTCTAATAAAGGAAAGATTTTGCGCTACATTTCAGAAAAACGAGTTTAATCAGTAATTTTGGATGAATGTTTATCTATTAGGGGAAGATAGCAGCTTAATTCATTTAACTTCGTCGGACGGGGCAACATAATCATGCGTAAACATTTACATGAATTCGTAGGATGGAAAGGAGATAAAATTGAAATAATCCAGCATAAACTTAAATCCAATCCAATAATTAAATTTCAATAAATACGTCCATAGTGAAAATTATACGATAGAAAAGTAAAATGTAACTTAACTATGCCTCAAGAAGAGCAGTAGAATCAGCATGTGGTTATCGACAAAAACCTAAATGCGTTACCACTTAAGGCTGACGAAAGTCAATCAAATTTAAAACTTGAATATGTATACATTCAAGAAAGCAGCTATCAGAGTTTGAAAATTTATGCCTTTTCAATGCATAAACGATCGACCCTCAAAGAGTCATTAAGGTTTTTATCAGCTCTCGTCCCGAGGCGAATCAAATTTGAGTACTGCCCAAATGCTTACATCGACGCTTTTGGGTACAAAAAGCGATCGTCTGGTGACGATGTGAATTATAAATGGATAACCGGAAATAAAATTCATTCTTCACAAGATAATTTGTATTCCCGTGAGCAAGTGACAGGAAAGGATGACATCCCACCGGCTGTAAGAGATCCCTCTTGATGACAAGCTTTTAGAATTAAAAGAAGGCAAGAGCCCGATGACGAGGATTCTGAAAATAACGAATTCTTCGCCTTTGCCTCAGCTGCGTCCGGTTAACTTCACGACCTGTATGGACTTTTAGGGAGTATTATTAAATCGAGGAGGGAAGTCTCCATTTCTAAAGCTGATATCGTTCTCACAATTTCATTTTTTTAATTCTCACAAACCAATTCTCAGGTAAAGGGAACTATAAAATTTGAAAAAAAAAGGATTCTAACATCAAGTAAAATCTGACAGTAATTAAATAATTTAAAACTTAGGCGTTATTATTTTTCCCGGGGTGAAAAAAGCACTAAATTTTAAAAACGAGTAAGAATATTACAAGTAGTAAGAATATTATTAAATGAGGTAGAATAATAATGTTTATTTCCATGATCGCAAATTACTACTTTGATCAGTTCCCCGAACTTTTTTAGCCTGAGGACCACTCTGGTTTTAATTTTTATGTCCGAGGACCACCTAGTCACAAAAAAACAATACTTTGTTCACTAAAAATATAAAGAATTTGGTTTTACGGTCATTTTTAGATTGTTAGCTGACATGAACAAAATTATGGTTTCCGATTAAATTTTAGGTGTCCAATATCTTCTAATTTTATAGTGTTTACTGGACGTTCTAAATCATTTAATCTTTTCCGGGGTTAAAATTGGATTATTCTTGGGGTTCTGGACTATTCCGAAGATTATTCTTGGGGATCATGGACCAGAGTAACGGAATGGCTGAATTAGAAAAAAGGAAGATTCTTAAACTATAAAAACATGGATACTTATTTTCTGATTTAAAGACATTCATTATTTTACAAGCTTTCCCTAATACATACCTATAATAATATGTACAAAATTCGCATTAGGGTCAAAGTTTACGGTTACTTCAGGGATAGAAGTGGAGCACCCAAAAACCACAATCAATAAAAATATGCGGCTGCACATCATGCATCTCCAAACGCCATCTCAATTCATCCAAACTGAATTTTAGGCAAAGAGACCTCATATCTTTGCGTAATTAGCTCCGATAATCGTGAATATCGGACAGCTTTTGGCTTCCCGAAGAATGTAATGAAATACATGGCTTTATGTTATATCAGATGAGAAATCTTTTTTTAGAAATACGGCCTTTTTGACTAAAACTTTTAAGCTCATTCAAAACTCCAGGAATAAAAAATCATCTTGGCTCATGGCAGGAGATTTTTACCATGAAAAATCAACTCTCAATTATCAAGAGCCCCAGTGATCCAATTAAGGACCGATGCTTATAATCGTGTATTATGCCATGAATGCTAATATCAAGGTTGTATTAAATGGTTATTTTTATTCATGTACATAAAGGTACACTTATTACCAACCAGGATCTGAAGCAGATTTGAAGCTACATTCACGTAGGTAATGCACTCCAGGCATATACACAGTCGCATTTAAAATACAAAATAATTAAAGAGCTCTTTCATGGCGATCAGAAAATGAAGATGTAACCTTACGGCATAGGAAATAAGTAAACATTTATCGATCACATTTAGTACACACTGCAGAGTTGAAACGAAAGAGACCCATGCATCTATTGAGCAAATGCCAATGAGTTGCTTGCGCTCGATACTATAGAGAATCGAGTCAACAGGAACCACTGGCAAGTTACTCTCTTACTCCAGCACTCTTGCATTAAAATTTAAAACATACTGAACGATCCCGGTATTTGGTAAATTTACTGCAGAACTACACAAAATACCTACATCGATCAAGCGATAGAATTAACCATTCTCTACGGCTTTAGTAAATGAATAAATTAACGTGTTTGCCCATCCAGTCGTACTATTTGTGGAACTGCGCAAGAATAAAGGTGAAAAACAATTTCATAAATGTACTCATCATAGGATATCCCATTTTTTCACTCCAGATGACTTCCTTAAATATTCAGTACCGACGCATAAAACTTTTGAGTCCGATTCATGCATGCTGACTTGCATGTTCACCTGCAGCGGGTTTATCACTTGAATGTGGAGGGAACAATGGAAGACGAAGCAGAGTCCTTTTCCACCACGTTTGCCTGATTCGACTTGCGTATTTCATTATTCTTAAAGAGGGCATCCCGCTGATACCCTCTTGGACGGAACGAAGGGCCACAAGAAGTTACCTCATTGCTTTAATGCTTAAATGAAAAATGAAGGGCTGGCATGGCAAATGTGTTCGTTGAGGCGAATGGGCATGGCTATCAGAAGAATGCTGACGGATAAATGAAAGTTACTCATTGAATTAAACGCCGCCCGCTCATGAAAAGCCAAGTGTTTACAAGCGAGTACACACGAAGAAAGATCTGGTGCTATTCCCGGCGAATAGACTGAATAAGGTTTCCTCGGTTTCGTGTAAGGTTATTCGGGATGTCCACCTCTGGTCTCGGGATGTCAGGTTCTCCATCACGGCCGACGTTTCGCTGATCGAGTTGCCCATCGAAACGTAGGCCGAGATGGAGAACATGAACCGGTTGAAATCCCGAGTAACCTTCCACGATACCTTGCGCCGGGAAAGCCTGCGTTTTCTCGATTTTCCATTCGGGTGAGAGTGTTCATTTTATCAAACGTATACAGTTCGGGAACGTTCCTTGTCATCAGGGAATGAAAGCAATGTGGCCTACAAAGGAAACGAATCAATCGAACGAATTAAGGATCGCTAGAAACCCCTAAATATGGAAAAAAGATATAAGTTATTAGTAATATTTTGATGATTTATTTTCGAAGGGATTGCTGCAGTATTCCGTGATACTTTTACATTCAATTACATATAAAACATCAAGGAGCGCCCTGCTAAACATTACTCAACTTAAACTTACTAAACTAAATATTGGCCCCCTAAAGTATAATTACCAGTCACCATTGCCTTATTCCATCAGTTACATCAGACATAACATGGAATACATATAATATACATGAATTGCCATGACAAAAAATTCTCCTGGACCAGTGATCGAACTACGGATCTTTGGCCTTCTGGGCCACTGCGCAGACAACAATGGGCCGTTCACGCGTCAGATTTCGAAATATTACATGGAATATGTTGTTTGCTTTTTATACTATGCAGTGACGATGTAATTCGCCGTGAAAATTTTATTTTCGTTGGGATTTGAGCACGGATCATTATCACAGGATTCCTATCTAGCTCACCAGAGTAGAGAATAGTAAAAAAAATAATGCATAATTTAGATCCTGTGAACTCTTGTAGTTGTGTGTACTCGTGTATACTCGTAAACACTCCCGACTGCAATTCCGGTATACCATCAGTTATACCACCACGTCAACACATCCGTGGTAGAATACCTGACTGGTGACGTGAGATATGTTCGAACCCCGGTCGGGCTAAAAGATTGTTTTTAAGGGGATATCATATTTAGAGCTGGTAAAAGTCTTCGCAACCATGCGAGTGATTGCCCACAAACTAATTTCTTCATGCAATGTCCAACGCTTTAGCTCAAAGCAGATGCGAAAGGAAAAGGAGCTTCATCAATGTAATATTATTACTTCGAAGACTCACATAATTAATTTCTGCGAGAAAATAGGGCGGTAAGATAAAAATAGAAGTGGATGCGCTTCATTTATGCCTGATATTATATGGGAAGCCAAAAAATCTAAAATTCTCTGATGGAATAATACCACACCTGTCCAGAAAACGTTTAGCCATATCCTTTACCACTTGAAATTTCAATAGAATTACAGCGATGGAGAATCAAAAAACTAAAGTTTAAATTAGAAAGAAAGTATTCCTATCCAATTATAGGCCAAGTTTTAAAAATACTAAAAAATAAAAATAAAATTGATATGGACATCAAGATCTTCAAACGATCCATAACCTTAGCCGCAACGGTGAACAAGATCCAGACACCCATTCACAGGACGTACGCTGGGACTAAAACTACTTTTATAAACAAGAAAAATGACGATCCCCAATGAAAGAAACCTCTCTTTGATGATGGACGATCGTTACTGCCATATGGAATGCCTTTTCCTTCATATTTCCCGTAGAATACCTACCGCCAAGGATTACATTACAGGTAAAAATATCCCCTGGGAGGCCTTCATTGTGCCATCATGTTCTATCACTTCGGCAGACTTCGCGAGCAGCGCTGACTATCAGGTTACAAAGCGTCGCCAAAGAAACCGAAGTGCCCATTACATATCTATTCGGCCCACCTTCTCGCTGCCACCCAATGCTTCCCCTCTGCCACATCCTGTCCCCCTCGATTCCGCGTCCCTACGCGTCTCTCGCCAAATCCCCCAAATCCCTGCTGGCTATGGTTTTGCCAACGTCAGCACCCCACCGATTATAGTACGTTTACGTCAGTTATTATAGTTACGATTATAGTACAGTTTTGAACAACTGAGAAGTACCTAACACTTCTAACTGATAGGTCTAATCACAGTTTCACATCGTCGAAGCTAATTGTATTTATAATTAAATTCGGAATTTTCCAATGAATTGAATTTTAATTTAAAAACATTTTTAAAGACTATGCAGCATCATGAGGTATATTTACGTTTTTTGGATTAATTACATGTACCTGATGATGCCGGTTGGCGGTGAAACATGTTCTAGGAAAATAAAAATTTTGTGGACATGTACAAATATCTAATTAATTATACATCTGACTGACCCAATGGCATTCCGGGTATCCATCATCATACCAGGTGTCCACGCTGTCCAAACTTTCCAGCTGTGAGTGTTCGAAAATTCAAAGGAAATAAATGATTACAAAATATTTTCTATCCTAAATCCACTGATTCGAGGTATAATAAAGAGGAGGAATTTTTTAAATGTCGCACCTTGGGCAATGGTGGTAGGTAATAGGACTGAGGAATCTGAACAGCACGACTGATTTGAACGCTTGAATCTGTTTTATTAACCCAAGGTTTTCACATAAACCATTAGTTACCAAGGCATTCAATTTGTCTACATAATCTGGAAATAAACTCAATAAAGGAAAAAGTTACGTACAGATAGGATATGCCCATAGAATGTAAATTCGTTGCACTAAAATACGGTTATTCTAGACTGCTTTCGAAAGAGGCGTACTAGATGAAGGCTCTAGATGCCTTATTACCCTCGCAATACAAAATCTAGGGAATTGTTTTTTTTTACTTGATAAAATTTCCATTAACAATATAACCCTCCTACGTTAAAACTTTCTGCGACACAACAGAATGCTAAACATTATGTGTGGGTGCTAGACACTTCACCGTCCTATGAAGCGAAGGTAGTGTCCACTCATAGCAGTCAAACCTTTCAAAAGTTCGTTGCACGTCGCAGAAGTGAGTTCCCGATTCTTAGCTCAACTATCTCCGGCAATGTATCCTCACATTCCAATCACCGTCCACCATATTGGCAGTTCTATTTATCTCTTGCCAGGGACGCCGATTTACAAAAAATATTGGTGGGTCCAATCCGGGGATGATGCCCCGGGAAATTTTATAGTTAGTGAGTTTTAAGTTTTTTAAGCATTTTAGAAGAGTCATATGATCAACATTATAACCCTGTTAACTCGAATATCGAGATCTGGACACTCCGGGGAAAATCGACAAGCCTGGAACATTTTTTCCTCACACTCATAACGAATTTTGAGGGGGCTCGGGCCTCCTAAGGCCCCATGGAGTCGGCGCCACAGTCTCTTGCTCCTACATCCTAATCCCTCCATTCAGGCCCTAAAATCCTTTCACAACTAGACCGACACTCCCAAACCCAGCTTTTGCACCCCTCTTGACGAAAAGTATGGCAACACCACCACAGATCGCGAGCGTTTAAGTGTGCGTGAAGTAAAAAAATCGCACATACAAGAATTTAAAAAAATCAGAAAAAAAGTCGTTTCCTTCAAGTGTAGAGGAAGAGAAGAAAGAAATGCGAGGAAAATCATGCAAAAAAATTACGGAGTCCGGGTGATTTGTCCTAAAGGAGGTGTCATATACCCACGGGGCGGGGAATTACGGTGATGTCCACTCATCAAGACCAAGATCTTATAACACTGCTGCAACTCGTTATCGCATCTTTCATTTTTTCTGTCCTCTTCCCTTCCTTCACTACCTTCGCTCAGTCTCTTCGCAATCCCACACCCAACCGACGGCGGGCGGCAGACGGGCGGAACTGGTTTCTTTTAGCCTTGCTTCGCTACAAACACTCGCAGACGCAAAAAAACGCCCGTCCTCCTCCTATCCACCCTGTCCCGCAATATTCCCTCCCCCCGGCCCACTCGACGTCTCCTCCAAAAGAGATCCCTTTAGTCCCCATAATCTCGTCAAAGCGAAAAATGAGTGAAAGGGATTTGGAGAGCGACTAAGTGGCGGCTAAGGAGCCGACCGTGGCAAAGGAAATCGGATGAGCCTACGCGCAAAATATTACTGTGCAGATCGATCGACCACTTTTGATAACGGTTTTGCCTACGCCAGCTCGACGCTGAAATTTTTGCACCACCCTCCTCAAAATAGGCATTCCCCATCCCTTGCAGGGGCAGTGGCGCAGCGAGGGGGAATTTTTTGGGGATAAAACCCCCCCAGAGCTCAGAGAAATTTTTAAGTTTAATCCATTTTACTTACTTGGATCAGTATTACTTATAGAATAGTGTTAGGATTCATCAAATATCCCTCAGGAAGCCGTAAAACTCGCAATTTTGAACCATTATTCTTAAAAATTTTCTGTAGGAGGGCCCCCGCAACTCCTGCTTACCCTGGTGGGTATGCAATACCCCACACCTGTAAGTATTAGTTGCGCCTAAAACCCCCCCTAGCCTTAATTCCTGGCTGCACCCCTGTGCAGGGGTACAAAAAATAAATGCTCCCACATCGATACTACATAACCCAGGTTAGCCATTTGAAGATGAGAATCAATATTGGAAAACCAAGGCATATTTTTCTTGAATATAATAAGTTATTCTTAATTATATGGGCAAAGTATTATTAAATATCGATCATTTTCTATAGAACGTGGGGTCCTTTCCATCGGAGTAGTAATATTACCTAAACTTCGAAAGAAAATTATCTTACGGGACTCAATATACTAATTTCTTCTTACTATTATTTGAGTGGATATGCTGAGAAAGCCTTATTCATAAATCTATATCACCTTATTCTCTTCATTGGAAATAAGTTGTTATAACTAAATACTGGATCCGGCCTGAGCCAGCACTTGATTTTTGTACTCTCTATGGTCTAAATAGAAATATAAATATAATTGACACTATTGCCTGATTTACTATTAAGTTTATGTTTAATGTGCATGGGAACAGGAACTAACCACTGTATTGGGATAATAATTTGTTTTGTATCAAGCAGACACCTACGGTGGAGCTGTCACTACATACATTCTCATTTCGATTTTTAATGTTGGGGTCACCCAACAATAAGAAATCATAATGAGAATAGTGAAGGTCAAGTACGAATTAGGTGAAATATGATGATTTTATTAATAAGCATAAACCATCTCTTCAAAGCTTGATCAAAAGTCACTCATGATTTGTGTTTCAGTGAATAAAAACCTTAGCCATGTTAACCCAATGTTGCTTCTAAGCAACATCAAAAATGTTCAAACTTTCAGCTTCATTTAGGAAATATCTTAACTGCCCATTATTTTGTTGTGTAAATTTTAATGGCGAAATACTTAGCTGTCACGATAATTATAATTTAATGTAAAATTTTAAAGTTTTCAAAATGAAAAATCTTGAAAATTGATTTCTTACAGAATAAGCTCCGGGTTAGAAAGGGCTAAAGTGTAAGAAACTCCAGGGATGACTTGAGCGTGGAGATGCATAAGTGACGAACGGAAACACAAAATGCGTATAGAGGAGCATAAAATAACCTTTAACGATAACCGCATCCACGGGACATAAATAAACACGTGAGAGGGGATATCAAAGTGAAATTTTAACTAAAGGCGATGCCAAGCCGCTTTAAAGTGATTGGACTTTCCTGGGATGGAGTAGGTATTTTTCGGGAGAAAAATAGCCGTCGCATCAACGAAGCCTTGAGGAGATGTGCAAGGAAAAGGACAGAGCGAGATGAGGAAAAATGAGAGAGATTTACGGTAGGGGATACGCCGTCGGTTAAAATTTTTCTAGGATCCTCAAGCCTTCCAGGAAGTTGAGGCACGGAGTCGGTGTTTTTTTTCGAAATAGGATCTCACAAAAGGATAAGATCTTCGAAATGGCCACTCATTATCGCATTTTGTCAATTCTTCTGGCACTAACAGAGCAATTCCTCTCAAACATTCCATGGCCTTCCCATGTTCAAATCGTCAGGTTAAACCACAACCAAAGGAGCAGTTTGCAATTTTCTCATCTTGCCTAATTCTTCCGAAGTTGACTCTACGCCACTCTTTCCAAGAGCATACACATCAATTATCTAAACACTAAACGGGTAGTAGTATGCTTTCAGGCAATAGGTACACCCACACTTTCTTACCATTCCCTGAATGGTAAGAAAGTGTGGGTGGCATAATCGGACATTCACTCCCATTATGAAGTTTTGAAAACAGTATGCACTCAATAATTCAAGCTTCCAATCACGACGCATAAGAAAGAGGATTGGAAAAACACCTCTACATAAATAGCCCATTATGCAGGAGAAAACGGTTGATCCCCAAAAAGTCTAGGTAAAAAATATAATATAGGCATCACACAGGCACAATTCCCTGGGAATGCTGTCTACGGCGAATATTTTCTTGCGTATTACGGTACTTTCCCACACTTATATCCGGCTTAAAAATGAATAAATTTCACTGAGGAACAAAATTAGACTGAGGATATTTAAGAAAAGAGTGAATCTACATTTTATCGAAACAAAGTAAACTTAATTATCAACCATATGCTAATTTAATCAGATTTGAACTGATATAGCTAATGCAAACTGCTCTTTTGCTGGTTTGGTGATTATTCTTGTTGGGATTGGTACTGTGCATATACACAAGTTGCCATAGCTTGATCGTAACAGGCGTATGTAATGGAAAAGCTTAAACACGAAGATTCTTTTTATATTGACAGAGCCCGGCGGTAGGTAACTACAATGGAGCTAAGGCATCCTGTCGGCTAACCCTCTCATGAGGGGTCATAGTCGAAATTCATATTTTATTTTTACATGATTTGTAAAAATATTTTCCGTTCCAAATTACATGAGAGATCGACCGTAAGGATCCAAACGATGCATACGACCCCACCATAAGCGCGGGACTGAATTTTGTAAACACCACTTATATAATATTAATAGGACAGGTTTGAAGGTGATCAAAGAATCTTTTTTGACAGAGCAATAACGTTTGTCGTCTTCGCCCCATACCGCCAATTGGGTGGGTGACCTCTTGCTCGGAGCATCGTGGATGATCGCATTCTGATATTAGATCAGAAGTAATCCCTTGTTCAACCATTCTCGCGGTCCAAGTCTTCCCAAAGGGAAGAGAGCTCGGCCTTGATAAGGAAGGAATGAATGATCGAGCAAAGAGGGTCGGAGGAAGGGGCTAATGGAAGGGCACGGCTCCACAATCGGTGAAGCTCTGGGGGTAGGCCGAAAAGCAAACGAACGGAACGACATGAGCGTTTTACGGCCCTCCCTGACTATCTCCCGCGGAGTGGTGACTTTTTTCCGGGAATGGAGGCGTGCGTGCATTTAAAAGCACTCTGGTAATTGCCCAGAGTTGACACCCTTGCCTGTCCCGCCCCTCATACCTTCCCCCGCAAACCCTTTTTTCGCCCTAATGCTCTTTCGCCTTCAAGTCTTGTTCGCAAGTTGGCTCCTCTCCTCGACTCCCTTTGTCCACTTCGTTTTTTGGGGCTCACCAGAAGAAAGACGTCGAGGGTGGGAGAGTTGAAGGTGGTCTTACCCTTGTCTTCTTTTTTTCTGCACATGAGGAACACTCCTGAGTCCAGGAACTGGCTCTCGTTGGGCAAAAACAACAGTTATTTCTCGAAATTTCACAAGCATGATGTTACCGTCGCAAATAATTGAGGTGACAATGGGCATGGAAAATTGAAGGTTTATATTGGGATGTATTTTAAATTAAAGGAAAAACAATGGCTAGAGGTGTAAATGCGGGCAAAAATAACTAGCATAAATGATGATGCAATGGCAGCATATAAAATTCCCTTCCAAGAAAACGGAGGCTTTTGCTCGAACTAACTTCAAACCAATGGTGAATCCAATAATTCAGGGGATGTAAAAACGCATTTCAGATGTAAGTGCGTATTTTCTGTTTGCGATATCCATCTATCTACACTGATAGCAATTGGCGGCATTTGTAAATAAGTATGGAATAATGACTATGAGGATTAAAGGTGAAATAACGTTTTGGAAATTGCATCACATCTGATACTGATATATTCATAGCATAACAATAACATAAGTGCCATTGACTGTCCACTGATAACTAGTTATAAAATGGGAAAATCGGAGACAGTGAGAGAAAAACGTTAAAAGTTATAAAGAAATAACTAACTACAATTTTCGAAAATCAATAAGGCCAATCCTCGCCCAAATTATCTTCGATCTAACAAAAAAAACGAAGTCACCCACACTTTGGGGAGGCTCATTCTCAATCAGTATGAGGTGCTCGTCTCGAGACCGATAAAGCTACGTGACGAGGAATTGGCAACGTGAGCGAGCTAAATTATTCCTTCGGGAGGGGAAGGAGTCGGAGGGGGGGGGGGGTCTGAAGGGAGGAAGAGGTTTCCCACGCAACTTCACCGCGCCACGGCCCGTCAAAGTTCTGTCCTAATGGAGGACGTATCCGTCCCGTTGGGAGAATGAGGGATGGGGTTGAGGGCGTCAAAGGAGGAAGGCTATGGGGCTCTATGCTCGCTGCCAAGAGGAAGAAGATGCGATTCCCCGCGGGAGTGTGGGGCTAGGTGCCAGGACTTGGGGGCGTGAGAAACCATCCGCGTAGCACTGCGAGCTGGACACGCACTATATATAGTATATACGCACCCGGGAGCTGAATGGGTTTTCCGCGAGGTCAAGCGAATAAACGACTCATCTTCCGAGATACTCCGCGAAAGTTGGACTTAGGGTATGGGAGAAGAATGGTAGATGAGACGGGAGGAAGGCAAGAGGAGGATTTTGGCAGACAATGAATATTCCTGGTCGTAAAATAAATTTCCATGTGAAAAACTTAAGAGAACGCATCACTTCCGCTGCAGAGGTCCTCACGACGCATTGCTCGTTTAAAACTTATGCCAACATCCAACCACCTGAGAGGGGGAACGCGTCCTCTAATAAAGGGACATTAATTTGGGACGGTCTTTCAACTGACGGCGCAGCTAAAGAGAAAGGAGAGTATGCCCGCTTAACTCCACATGCCACTCTTGCCATCTGGAGTTTATCCAAATTAGCCTTCACCAACTCCAATCCATTTTGATTATGACGATGAGCACCGCAGTGCAACTAAGGTCGTACAAAAGTCAATTCCACGAGGAATAATAACATTTCTTTTAAATTATATTCATCACTAATTTTCTCAACCGCCACTATCTTTGAATAATATCATCCTCTCAAAATAACTAACAATAAGAGGGCATATAATAAATCTTGTCTTATATAGTGCATGCACACTATAGAAGACAAGATTTCATGCAAAGCGTTGTAACCATACCACCTATATCTTTTGCATATTTTTCCCCGAAAAATCGATTTTTCCGATACTTCCTAAGATACTTTCTGATCTACTCCTTCCGCTTCCCCGATGGCGTACTATGACTGTAAATTACATACTCCACAGTGGTCCCTCATACATGAGGGTCTCCTGTAACAACTTTCTCTAACCTCATCCCTTCTAATGAATCCTACGCGTACTTTCACCAGATACGTCTACCACTACTTCCTTTGACTTCCATTACCCACCAATATTTAATCTTCTTCTGCAACCCTATTCAAGCGAATAGTAAACAAGCCTTTCCCATCTTCCACCCGCATTTATCTAGCTTCATTACCATTCACCTATTCCACATTATGCCCTTATTCTTGCTCTTTACATTTTGCACAAGGTAGTCGGAGTAAATGCCCTCCTGCTTTAAAACATCTGCTTTTTTTCTCGTAACATTGGCGACAGTTTTCAATTCTCTTACAACGCAAGCAATTAAACACTCCAGTCAACGCTGATTTGTACCTTTCTTATTTGTTTTTCTGTCAACTCTATTATCTTTAAAGATTCCATTGTGTTCCATAAGTACATGACTTCAGCTTCATCATGGCTAGTATTTATATTAAATTGATTACCTTTTACATCTTGTGCATACATACAGACGAGAAAGCACACCATTCGATGAACACGAAACTTAACCGTGGTCGTAAGCAAATCACACAACGTTGAAAATTCCGCCACCCATTTTAAATCCAATGTAAGCTACTCAAATGCTTTAATGATTCAATAATTCAAATCTACGTTTCTCTTAAATGAGAAGATAATCAATGGTTATTTTAACAACCATTCCACTTTCCTTTAAAATAATTTCTATTTCAATGTATCTAGCTCGGGATGAAATAATTCGTAAGGCATTCCGGCTCAATCAATCCAACGCAAAATAAGCTTGGTCCGAGAGGTAAATGCATTGATTAGATATTTCAGCTAAACGAGGTATTCTAAGCTCAATTTAGGCTCGTGGTCACGAACATTCCGGGAAAAAATGGATAGTCACGTTGCCAGGTTGTGTGCGTATCCCCAAAAAGGTGAGCAGCCAAAGGGCTTTTCCACGTCTCCATTCTTCTCCCGTGCCCCTCGCATGGCTCCGTGTGGGAAATGACTGACGGGACAACGACGTGGGAGTGCGAAAAAACTTTCGGTTGCTCGAAGAGACACTTGGTAAGTTTTGGAACCGGACGGGAAAAGAAAAAAAGCTAGATCCATTGTGCTATTTTACTGCCCCCCTCACGTGGTCTACTGAATACACTCGAGGAGGATTTTTTCCCCTCCCATCCTCTCCCCTTGAGCCATATATCACCTCATTGTGTCTACATTTCATGCAACTTGTCACCTTTTTTCGGCAAAAAAATGCAAGGCTAGAATAAGCAGTGAAAAATAAGTTTACATCAGGCAAGTGGAATATTATGCGCTCCAATTTATCTCTCGCCTAAGCCGAGGAATCCTTTTCGGGAGGACTATGATCCTATCCTACGAGATGACAAGGATGGGCCCTTCCAAAACAGCCATAGAATTTATCGAAATTCAGAAAATAGATGAAAACATTTTTCTTGCTCAATGACGTATGTTTGGATATTTCTCCTGTTCGTGCCAGATAAATATAATGTATATAGGCTGAGATGAAAATCACTGACTTCTCGATAAATCTTCCAGATATTTCGAAAGAAGAGAGGATTATAATCGAAAAAGAAACAATAAATACGTTCTTTCCTAAATTGATGAGAGCAAGAAATATTTTAACAATTTAATTAAATCCCAAGATAAAAAGTCACACCTTAAACAGAATAATTTGGAAAAAATTTTATCATTGGCATTCTCTCATCTAAATGCTGTTTTAACATTATACTATTTATTTCTGTATTCCATGTTCACATTTTTCAGGATTCTTACGAAATAAAATTTAATAGAAAATCTACAGAGCAGCTGGTATCAAAACTGAACACCAACCAACTGGTGCTTATGAAATGTCATCAAAAAGTTTTTTTTTAACTTGAAGGAATATTAGGGAAGTATATATGTTAATGGAGGTCAGTCTTACACTGATTTTGAAAATTATGGTGAATAACATCATGCAACTAAGATGGCACAGCAAAGATGGTATGAATTGAAAGTGGATCCGGCTCGGGCGGAGACCGAAATAAAGTCGAATCTAACTGACGCCGAAAATAAGTCATGATTATTCCAGATCGATGAGGCAGTTGTAAGTTGAGGAAGCAAAATAGTAAATACACTACACGAACACAATAAATTAAGATCAGTTCTAATTTAAAGGCAAAATAAAATACAAATCACGCTATTCCCTGAATTATAATAGGTCTAAGTGGATGAAAAAGAAATAAAGAGCCAAGTAAATGGGGAAAATTTAGTATAATAATTCAAACTTAAAATTAAGCTATTTCTGGTGTGGAAAATTTTAATTAAATTCAACAACATGATGAGGTTCCATTGGAGACACGAAAAAGAGAAACAACTCAACACGCAGAAAAAAATAAAACTCAGAGCGTTTGCTGTTCTCCGATGTGGAAGCGTGGGTCGGTAGTCAATTCGGGAATTACAAAATTGTCAGCTCCTTGGAGGTAAGATTTTTTTTTTCTTGGACTGTACAGTGTACATACATTCCTGTAGCAATTCCCAACGATTTATTCCATTACCTAGGCCTATGTCTTAAAAGCTAGTTTGGGCGGATGCTGTCGGCAATTAACGTGAGCGATGCCCAATAACATTGGTATGATTGTGATAATATGTTTTCTAAATACCTACCAAGTAAAGACAGAGAGGACAATAACCTAGATCCTGTTTCTTTTGGAAGTTTGCCTTGCAGCCAATCTATTCATAACTCCTTTATTCTTCATCCAGAAGTCTGCTACCCTTCTAAGTAATTTTAGGAAACACGCAGCACCTCTACATCTAACATCAGTGGCATTATACTAGTAGAGAATCATAAAATTAAAACAATTTCCATCACCAACACTAATTGCACCTACAAATAAGTTTTGGATTGGACACGTTTTGGGGGAGGGTAATATATATAAATATCTCCATTCCTAACATGTTAACAAATAAGCAAAACGCTTCTAGGAATGATTTTCTGGAAAAGAAACGCAGGAAAAAATTACGAGTAGGATCGTAGGATCCTAAAATATTCTATCGGATATGATGTCGAGAGAATAAATCAGTTTCTGGAAAAGAAACGCATGCAGACAGATAACGCCTAAAATATTCTTCACAATAAGGCATCGAGATAAAAACGCTTTGTACAGAAAACGCAATCGTAAAACCACCAAAAGTACTGCTGAAAACTGAACAAAAAAAATGGGAAAGCAAAAAAAAATCGAATGAATCACGATAAAGGAACGGGAAGTAGAGGCTTTTTATCCAACGCTATGACCAACATGAAAATAATCATTTTATTACAATAATTTAAATGATTATAATTTACAAATTACATTAATAGATAACGAAGTCATAACGGCCATAGGCATAATATTTTCAATTTATGGATTATTATTACTTCTTTTTGTTAATTATGAAAATTGATTGTGTTTATACCTATGTAAATAATTTATAAACACTGGTTGAAAGCCATATGAGCTTCAAAGAGCAACTTTTGGGTATGCTCTTGCGACGAACCCTACCTTTGTTGAGGGATACATTCACTTCCCTCCCATATTTCGCATCAGTTCCTCAGCGATGTGATGTCTTCTATTCAAGTTGGTCTTCCTTTAGCATACAACCGGGGTTGATTTCCCGTGCTTGCTGTGAAACCCGGCTGATATGTCGAGTGCCCCGCGTTGAATGTCGTATTAGTACTATGAAAGGAAAAGGAAAATTTGAGCACTCGTCTCGTAGTGACTCTGAAAATGTAATCAGTCAGTTATTGATCATCTGGGTAACCATTTTTACACACAAGGATGATATATTCAGCCAGAATACTTCATCTAATGGCTATAAAAACGATGATGATTATCCTTCTAAATATTTTTGTTCGTTGCATGATTCTTTTAGGAAAGACTACGTCGTGGAGAACTATTCTTCTCAACATATGTAATATGCAATGAACTAACTATACTTCTCAATATGTACCATTAAGAAATGTATGGCCGTTTTTAATACGTGGTGCTTGTTGAAAATAGATCGGCCATTTCACATGTTCGTGGGATCTCTGGTCTTTATGAATGCAAAGTCGCTTATGAATGAGTAAGACCTTCGGTAGCGCTGCATTATTATGGGACCTTATAATAACCGTTACTATTAATAAATAAAGGCATATTCAAACGCTCTTTTACACAGTAGATAATTACAACCTACGTATTAGCTACACAAATACTTAATGGAAACCAACCCCAGGTAAGCTGAGAGTCACTTTATTCGACATAAAATATGTGATAAATGAAGGTATACCTTATTCTAAATTTATGGAAGCTTCGGAGATTATTTCCTCTAATATTGCGCCCTAACTTTGACGTGAATGAACTATAACTTTCACGTGAATGTTAAAGGAACCTCATTCATGTACGAATCATTATGTTTAGCCACAAGAGCCCGCTGCCAATAATTTTAAAAGCTACCAGAAAGATATGGAGAGTTAAGACGGGGAAGGGGTAAAACGCACTGAATACGTGCGTTGATTGATACGCATTGACCAGGATCCTGGTCATACCTCAAATCTTTTTTACCAGGATCCTGGTCATACCAGGATCTCGGTAAAGAATGGTTTTTTCTCTGTGGATTTTTCGCACAATTTATGCATTGCGGGTGGCTCCGTAAATATATCACCGTGGCTAGTACCGATATTCTTAAATTAGCACTGAATATGCTTAAGTTACAGGAGGGTGCAAACGTTGTTTTTGCCGAATTCAGGGACACAGTAGAGTAGAATAACTAGGATAGACTAATGTAACGAGAGAAGATACCGCGTTAGTTCGTGGACAATAACATATTAAAGGGAACGAAATTAAAACTATTGACATAATGAGTATTGACTAAGAAACTGTGTTACCCCTCTTCTTTTTATTATGAGGGAGCGCTTTCAATGCTCATTCATATAGAAGGGACTACCAAGAAGGCATTAGTGAATAACAGAAAATAAACAAGTATTCAATCTCTAAGGAGTAAAGTAAAAAAAGTGTGGAAAAGGAAGATACATCGGAAGACATCGTTGTAAAGGTTATTTAGAAGACCAAAGGATCGATTTCTAATGAGCCGTTGTTGGCAGAAGAAGAGAAATATGTTTCTAGGGACACCGATAGTAAGAATGAGAGAATCTTTAAGAAGGAACTGGTTTGAAATTATCCTATATATCCATGTTGGGGATGAAAAAAAGCAAATGGCAAAAAACAGGTTATTACATTTCGCTGAAATTCTTTCGAAGTTGGTGCTAAGAAATGGATGTTTCTCGCGTTAACCTATCTACTCACAAATATTTTCCAATGGACATAGATGATTTTGAAAATTACAGCATATTATTTTCACTTTACAGCTTGAAATAATCGCTCCGCCATCAATCTAATAGGTATCCTGAAAAAAAGCCTATACCAAAAGAAATATACAGTTTCAAATAATCTTAATTTTGGAGCCACTTAAAAAATTATGGGAACATTATGCATTCTAGATAGATGAAAATCCTGCAGAACACTAGGATGGTATCAAGGACTTATGACACAATTGAATGTAATAATATTAAGCCATCAAGTCCATCCTATAACTCAGGCAAATGATACCATTCCGTTATCAAATTTTAGGGAGAAAGAGGTGCTATAAAGTAATTTCGATCGGATTAAAATTTGTATTTCAATAATTTGTTTAAGAACCGCGACCCGGATAAAAATTTCACTCCTTTTGGACACAGAGACGAAAGTATTTACTTCATGGTAGGCTGAGGATTGATGACGATCTTTTGCACGTCCTCTCTCATAGTCCCTCCTCGAAAATTCGCACCTCACGAGATATGTTACATCCACCGATAAAAGAGTTAAAAAGAGCGTGGAAGGGAGGAATCCAAAGCGAGGGAGAGGAGGGATGGTAAAGATGCGAGGGAAAGGCGACGCCGAGGCGGAGTAAGTGAAGGATGAGAGGGTGAGGCTTGGACAGGCGGACAAATAACTTCATCCAGGCGAAATTTAGGCCCCCACCGCCCCGTGGATCCAACCCTTACATAGACATACGCCCTTAAACCACGCGGCGATCGCGCGGAGACGGAGGGTGAGGGAGACGGGGCCACCAGACAAGGGTGCTAAGAATCGGAAGAGAAGGCGAGAGAGCGAATGGCAAGGGACTGAAAGGAGGAGGATCGTGGAGGACACTTCTTTTTTTTCTCCTTTTCATTTTCCAGGTCTTAAAGAGGGGTACGGACTGAAGGGAGGAGGGCTAGGGATAAGGAGGCAAGAGAGTGACGGATGTAGGAGAGAAAGACACTCCCTGCGAAGACGTCCGTCCCACCCACTCCGAAAAAGACCTCCTCCCATACACGTTTGTTAGCATACACACATAAAATACACGCACATATGTGCGTGTTTAAATATATATACATGTACACACACACTCAAGCAAGCCTCTCCTCTCACACATACTTATACTATACGCATAGATACCCCCATCCCACCACCTTCCCCATCCCCAACAACTCAGCCGCGATACTCTGGAGGCCCGGGTCTACCAACCAAACTGAATCCATCCTGCCTGTCAATCCCAATCAAGGAATCAGTGTCATTGAGGAGGGAGTTAGAGGGAACCAAGAGGGAGGCGGGAAGGGACTGAGTGGTGAATGTGGAGGAAGAGAAAGGAAAAGAAAAGCAGCGTTCCTCTATTTTTTTACACCCATCCTCCGCCTCATCCGGATTGTGCCTTTAAGAAGAGTGAGAGAATTTGGAAGGGACCGTATATGGGCGGAGGGGGAGGAGGAGGTGGCCATCGGAGGAGGGAAAGGGTGGGAGGAACGCCTTGAGAGGGGACGCGGCTGAGGAGAGCTGGAGACTTTGACGAATAAAGAAACATGACAAAGAGGTGTAAATGCACGATCGGGAGTTGAGATGCCGAGGATTCAGGAAAATAATCTCGTGTTTCATATACCAAATGCTACGCGCTCTTTTGTGCTTATCTATATATGGCGAACTGCGAGCAATAAGTAGGGTGCATTTTAACTACTCCAAGGTTATTGCTATCAAAAATATGATACTACCAAAAAATTAATTTAATGAAACAAATAGAACCTAAGCGAAACAACATATACTAAATGAATCTTCATCAAAGTATGGTGGAAATTATGATAAAAAGAATAACTGCTATGAATCTGTTGTATGATTTCCTCTTGGAGGTGGGTAATTAGGGACTTTAATACAATTAATACATACTTTGTAATTTTCTACAGCGCAAGTGCTTTATATATGAAATTATCACATAAATCCATACTTAACTCGTATGTATTATTCCATACTCTATTTTAAAACCCAGTTATTTATTGGCCATGGGGCCATTGCAATGTAATTATTTTGTCCTCATTTCCTAACATTTGTCATACTATGAAATGAGCCTTATCTTAAAAATAGGTGTCATAGTTAAAGGTAAACACTTTAGACAATTAGATTACTAAAAGAACTAAATTAACCTACAGGAGGGCCACCATTGTGAAGGAGGTAATTGTCCGGCAGTTATTCCCCATCTACAAGTGGTACACAGTTGACAAAATGGCATGATTCGCCGCAAACCTAACCTCTGTTACGGATAAAGAAGCTGAACGAGATAGCTAAGTAAAGTTGCGAGAAAATAGGAAATATCTCAACTCAAACACACAATGAATTTTCCTCACTATTGAGGCCATATATAAGACGTGGCAACGCAGTCTTTATGATTTAAAGCCAGGTCAATAACATGGATGAAGGAAAAAAGAGCAAAAGAAAGCTAGATATTGGTGTAGATACATAATAACCACAATTTCCAGGAAGACAAAGGCTGGAGATGGCAACTGCAATCAAGGGCGAAAAACGAAGTGTCGTGAAGGAAGTTTGTGGCGCATAAGAACGACAGTGAACAAGCATCTCAAGAGCGAACGATATTCGCCTGTCCATTGCATTCCACCCTGCGATATCCAGATACTTCGTGATGATTGGGAAAGCATGGATATAGTTTTCAGGAGGGAAGGATCTCATGCCTGGTGTCGGCTGACTGCCCCGCTCGAGGGCGCATGACACGAGAGCAATCGGCAGTCGTGGGGTGACGCGCATCCGACCTGCCAGCCACAAAAACACACACTCACACACACTCCTCGGACGAAGTCGGCATGAAAATCTTTCCAGACCGGAGTGAAGGAGGGCGGAGGAAGAGGAGGTGGGGATAAGGGAGGAGAGTGGAGTGGGAAGGAAAGGAGATGACATTCGTGTCTAAAGGCCCGGATTTGAAGCGAGGGTGGCTCGGTTGGGACAAGTGGGGACGGACGGGTGGATGAGGGAGACGGGGGTTGAAGGGAGAGCTGCCGGGCGGATCCTCCCAAAGGGGTGGCGGCGGTGTCGAGGCGGGCAAGGAGGGTGAGTTGTGGATCGGAGGAGTCCGCGGAGGAGGAAAACCGGGGGTGAGTCGGTGAGAAGGTGTGCGGTCGTGTGTAACAGAAATAAATACCATGACTCGTCCGAAAATGGGGCTCGCTATCTGATTGTCGTGAGATCAACTTATCACTTCCATGTAATCTCCTCGCATCTCCCGCAGGAGAAAGAGAGAGATACACTTTTGTTTTTGACTATCATTGCTTACTGAGGCCAATCTGTTGCCTTATCCTCTCTCCCTCCTTTGTCCCTCGCCCCCATTCCCGGCGTACACATCTTCTATCCCCTCCCCCTGCTCTCGTCTCATACTACCTTCGTTAACTTCCACCCAGGGTCGACGTGCTAACTGTATCCTCCCTTCTATTCTTCTCCACATTTTCTTCCTTTTCTTCTTCTCCCCGCTCGGAGATTCCTTCCTCCTTTTCATTTCTCTCACTCTTCAGAGTAGAAAGGCTTTAAGGCCTCCCGTGGTATCGTGATGAGGGAGTTTGTTTTTTCTTTCGACTATCTTAAGTCCCGTCGCAAGGCAGGAAAGAAGTAAAAATAAGAAGTATATGCGGAGCGACGAGGAGCCCGTCCTTGCGCTCCCGTTAAGTTCGCGAGAGGGATCACGCGTGACAGATCAACCCCAGCGATTGAGGCCCCTCCGGCCGAGCCCCAAAAAACATCACGCTGGTCCCAACGAAGAGCGATATTCCACGGTGGGAGTGGATGCTGGATGGCTGGGCGCCCTCGAATTCTCTTCCGTGATGACGCAGATAAACGGTGATGGTTGGCAGGAAAGAAACCTGGCGCCTGAGCTTGATCCTCGTCAACTAGAAATTCAGCTTCCTCGAAGGGTCATTCATTCATAGAGCTAAAAGATTGGCTTACTGCAGCCCTCCTTTTCTCCCTATTCCAGACTAGGTCTTGCGGTTCTATAATGTCCTTATTCCTTGGATAATGGTCCCTCGGGTTTCCAGGTGAGTGAAAGAACCCATTTTCTCCACTTTGAACATTTCCGTCACGTTCCTATTGCTAAGGAAGTGATACTGGTGCCATAAGCGTAGCCTGTATAGTACCTACGCTACAGTCGATATTCTACTGTATTGCCATCAACACGAGTATAAATACAGGCGACGCTCGTAGCATCAACATCATTTCCTGAGGACGAGAAAAATAGCGGACTTCAAATCGTCGGACAAGATTGATTCTCTAACCCAGTAGGGAACCCGAGACAACTTGATACTTGTAATTCGCCGGGAAAATACCCTTCTACTTCCTCGTGCCCTACTTTATTCTACCCAACTTATTTTTTCGGGGGACTTTTCCTTCAATTTTTCCCTCAATTACATATCTCACGTCATCAATGTCTTATCACAATGATTACCATTGGATGGCCGTACCCTTCCCTGGAGCTTGCTGCTCCACAGTTCCCTTCGTTCTCATTTTCTTTGGTGGACCTCCCGATTCGCATCCATTCGATCATTAAAAGCCGCCGCCACCATAGTATCTGAAAGGCTTCTATTATTATGATCGGCTTTCATCGCTTTTCAGTCTTGAAGGATATATGCCGAGAATACATCTATCACTTTAGATGCGACCAAAATAGCAGACAGATCTAAGTTAAAATGCATGATGGTGCTCTCCTGACATTGCTGAAGAAAATAAATGGGTTTACTTCGGGATCATCTGGAGAGCTATCTATTTTTATCATACTCATATGGCCTCGGAATGATTTTTCAAAATTTGTAAGAAACATGATGGTAAAATTCCCCAGAAAGCTTGAACTCCACGATTTCACGCTGCAAACAGAAAAGAAGATCAGCCTAGCAAATAATATTTTCCCCAAAACAATAACATCCGCAAATAACACTGACAGAGCAAATACCTAATCATAAAAAACGAAACGCCAGGGATTAATAGAAGAGACAAGTATGGAATGTTCTGGGGTCTGGTAAAGATGAAATTGAACAAAATAAAATCTAGGCGCAAGACAAATTTAAACACAAAACATGATAAAAATTCAGACAGAGAGATAGTAAAATATAGAATGGCAAGTGCGTAGTTTGACTTGCATTGAGTCTAACGAAAAAGGTACGGCTGATTAGGTCGCATAAAATATGAATGGCCAATTAGAATGGGAAATGTTGGCTTTTAAGTCCAACTATGTACAGTATTCAATGATTATTACACAGTGCTGTAGAAAAGCAAACTTTTCGGGGTGACGCATTTTAGCATATTCATTATAATTCACAATTCTTAATCTCTCCAGGAAATATCAACAAATACTATTGAATTTCAGTTTAAAAAATATAACCAATATAACCTGCTGCCATATGGTGCCACTAGGTGTAAATGAGTTTAATATTAAACCTGCACAATTGACCAATGCCCATGCTACTTACTTTCGATTGGGCCAGCTCATATAATCACCTCCATTTTATAACTATGCAATTATACCAAAATTTTGCTCTGTAAACTTAGTTTTTTACTGTGTACATTTATTTATTTCCGTACCACCGAAAACAGCTCATTTGACTATCGAAGTGTTCAACACAGTTAACAATTATGCATGAATGAACAACCATGCCCTGGATAGGGCCAACCTTCCCAAGTGGGACTCGAAACCACGACGTCTTGTTTTGCAAGCGAGGTCTTTACCCCGTCCGCACCAAGGCCGGGAATGTCAAACGATTGGGATGCACTTCATGCAAAAGAAATATTTGACAAGTTTCACTTCATCAAGAAAAGTTAGAATTTATTAATGGCTTGAAAGTCTTCCAACAAATTTTTAATTTACATCAAAATGAAGAAAAAATGTGCACATGATTTTTACTTTCCATGGAATAATTATCGAAAAGTCCAGCTATCGGAAATGCAGAACCGTACAAAAAATCTAAAATAATTGCTGAGAGCTAGGCTATTACATTGACGTTTCATTATTTAATCCGTGCAATAATCGAGTACCGTAGGACGGGTGAATACGTACACCGGGCCTGAGGAACCGAGATTTCATCGCCAATAATTCGCGGCCTTCCGCAAGGCAACACTAAAGTTAACAGATGAGATAACACCCGCCGCCCTGGAGTGTTCTCTCTTTATTATTTACTCTGTTTTTCGGATCACCAAACACAACGGACCGATTGTCATCGCTTAATTAAAGGAACCGGAATCATTATTTCCCTACCGCTGTACCGTTTAGGGAGATCTCCAAACAAAACCACTACCCACCCTTCCCTGGAGCCCTGAGGACCACGTCTTGCCCTCACCAACCCGTCAGTCTCCCTCTCCCTCCCCATTCGCTACCCGCCGAATTTCTCTCTGACGAATCCACCCGCCCCCGGGGGTCGGAGAGGAGAACCGCCCCACCCCACCAAATCGCTCATACTTAGCGCTGGCAGCGGCGTTGGTCGCGCGGGAGAGGGAAGGGAGAATGCCAAGAAAGTATTAGCCCTTCCCCATCCCTTTCGCCCATCACAGACCGCAACAAAAGAGGTGGTAGTTGGACGGGGCAATAGCAGCGCCGAAAGATATGTCACTCGCGGCTCAAGGAAGGGAGTTCTCCTCTCCGGACTTTTCTTGGGGGAGGGTGGGTTGAGGGCGGAATTTTCGTTGTCGGGAGACTTGCCAACCCGAAGAAGTGGGAGATGTGGGGACGTGGTGTGGGAGGGAAGGGGTAGGGAAGATGGATCACCGGCGGGGGATGTGGAAGGGGGAGATGAGAGAACGTAGAGGAGACGGCGCTGCCAGGAAGGAAGGCTGCCACGAGTTGGGGAGGGGAAGGTATGATACGAAGAGGACGTCCGTGGTGGCGAATCGGCACAAGGAAGTTGCCCTATCAGGCGGCCTTTAGGAGGCATAGGAAGCCGCAGATGGGTTTTGTATTGTGTGGTCTTGATGGAGCAGCAGACTTAGAAAAAAAGGGAGAAAAAAACTCTGTGGGGGAGAGGAGGATAGATATTCATTCCGACCGCTCTTCTGTGGGACCCATCTCTCTGCGGGGTGTCCGTCTTTCCTACCTCTCCTCAAACTTCCCCATCCTCCCGAACCATTGCACACCCACGCCACCTCACACCCTCTCCATCAGAAACATTCAATGCCTGTTCCCTGGAACGCATTTTCCAACTTTTCCTTCATTCTCGGTGGCAGCACCACTTTTACTCTGAGCCCTGGTGCCACTGAGCGAGCGAGGTTGGTCGCCCTATAGGGTGACCGGTTGGTAGAGGTGGCATCCCTGAAGTTCCACAGAATTTCAAAATTTGAAGCCAAGTTATATTTCTAAAGCCGAGTTTACGCCGGGGTTTGAAACACGTGTTTCAAACAAAAAATTGCGAATATCTCAGAAAAAGCGCATTTGTAGACGAAACATTTCGATGTTGAAAACAGTTTTTAAGTGCTTGAAACAGTAATTTTTGTTTCCACCTGAAGTCAGTAAAGATCAAAGGGTCTTGCAAACTTTTGTTTGAAACCCTTGTTTCGGTAACTAAGTGCCGTACAACATGAAACAGAAACATTTCCCTCGCTACCCCTTCCACCACCACTACCACTCACGTGATCAATCGTCAAACAAAATTTCAAACTTTTGTAAGAAGCAACTGTTTCAAACATAAGTTTGAAACATTTTGTTTGAAACTCCGATGTGAACACGGCTTAAGGAAGAAAGAGTATTCGGATTCTTTATTTCCCCGGAAAGACTACTATGGTCTCCTTATCAAGCGGAAATTTTACTTTATTATCTCCTTCGTCCGTGTGAATTTCAACCTCTTCCAAGCAAGATATGAATAAATTACAATAGAATCAGAAACTTTAAAAAATGTAAAAAACTGGAAATTTTTCTCCCACGAATAATAGGCTAAACTCCAGCAAAATGTCTTAACTTCAGCGAGATCCTTAGGTTAAAATTCCGTTACCCACCATTTCAATGAATATCGAGCTTTATTAGTAGTTGAAGTTCCCAAAAATGTCATACGTGGTCAATGAAAGACAATAATTGCGCATCGAAACGCTGAAATTCCTTAAAGCACACCTCTTTGTCAAGTTAAAATTCGCTGGCTGCTTTAGTAGAGAAAGCTAAACACTCAATTAATTCATTTTCACATAACTGCTGCTGATATGGGTTGCTAGTACCACTATGCTGGGGCCGCACTCTCTCATCGTGAGTCCACCAAAAAAGTCATTACATGAACGCTCGCATTAGATTTAACAACAATTCAGGAAGCAAGGTCACCGAAACTGAGGATTGTTAATAAGAGGATAAACATGAAAAAGCTCTTAATACCACACTAAAATCAGTACTTTATCCATCAATATATCCATCCTCAAATTGTTCATTGTCAATTTCATACCTCCACCGCATAAAAACTCAACAATCGCCCACCGAATTAAATCCGCTGATCTAGGATCTCAGCAATTAAATTCACAGAGGCTACAAGAATATAAGCGCAGAGGTGAAAACAGACATCTATTTGAACGTAATATAGTATTACAATGTAACGCATGTCAACTGGAGATTTGAAAAAATAAAATATGCGCATCCGATATAGGAAGATGAAGCTTCACTGTGCCTAAAGTGTGCCTTTTTCGACGGTTATCCTGGAGCACAATGTATTCAGTACACAAACTACAAGCGTTGGGCTCATCATACATGTGTGAACAATGAAATCCACGTACTATTTTACAAGTGCAACAACTATACTAATCCTTTGTATCTGGACAGTCACAAAAGTTAACCGGTTTGTATTAACACGCTATAAATCCTAATAATTTAAAGCTTTCCCGTTATTCTAGTAAAATGGTTACATATATTGAAATATATTTCTTGATAACTATTAGTTTTATTTTGATTGCCTAAAATCATACTAGTTTAGCTTATCAAAAAACACATGGGCCAACGCGCCCCAGCCGCTGGGCCAACTTACCCCGATGTACCTGTCATATGCCCAGTATTTATTTTTTTTAATAAGTCATATATTCAAGTTTAATTATCGCCATCCAGATTCAGAAAGACTGTTTTCTAATTTAGCAATAATTTCATAAAGTTAAATATGTATGAATAAATAATATTTAAAAATTTAAAAAAACGGGCCAACGTGCCCCGGTCTACCCTACGAATGCGCTCAGGTGGCAGTAGCCGGAGCAGAAACTCTCACCTACGAAGCTAGGACAATTGGAGGTGAGCGTTTATGTTCCGGCTTCTACCAGCTGAGCGCATTCGTATTGTTGGGCTACTAGATGAGCGGACTTGATTCGGTGGGCGATAGTTGAGCCTTTATGCAGTGGAGGTATCGAATTGGTAAATTTTATAACTTAATACTGTGCGTCTAATAAGATATAGAATTCTCATGCACAAATTTATCATACCTGTAATGCAATTATGAAGAAGTTAATGAACATTCTTTACTCTCTATCATGTCCCCAGTGAGCCGCTGATTTATACGACCGCCTCTAGCCAAATCCCGCTCCAAAAGTGACAGCACCCGCCATGTTAAGTGGGTTGTGTGTAACTGGCTCTCCTTTGGGGGACCAAAAGAACGTTTTCTCGGCCCCTGGGCCCGCTCTTGGGCTTGCCACGTCCGACCCAGCGAGAATTTCTGCCCGCAATGCTCTGTACAAGAGTGGCCGTGGTCGAAGCTCCGGAATGAATTTAAATCATCGTTTGACGTCGTCAAATAAACTTCCGTTCGATTAGCATAAAAAGATCATCTGGCTTCTCCCTACAAGAGAGTTCATATCATTCACGTATACATTGAAACTAGAGACTTATTGCTTGCTCAAAGCAACTGCTTGCTTGAAAAATGAGGCTAGAGATCCCAAAAACCATTTAGCTCTCCATCACTGCAATGTTAAATGTTTTTGTCCACCGAGCAAGTCCTAAGCATCAATTAGAGAACTAACAGTACCAGAGAGCCTATTCGTATTTCTGTTTCGAATCTGTCACCAATAAGAAAATAACAAGATATTAGTGAATTAATAGGGATTAAATAGACGAGCTTCCAACAATGGCAAATGATTTTGCCTCCTTAATATGTAACCATATCAAATGACAATTGATAAATGCTTTCGCTTTTATGCTTTTTACGGTTCACATGAGAAAGTTGAACCGTTAAATTTTAAATGAGAAAATAAAACCTCTTTTCACGCTTTAAATGAGAAAATAAAAAACTTTGGGTGATATTAACACCAATTTTCTGTTCTTTTAGTATATAAAAACTCCCAAAGTGACAAAAATCAACGTAATACTGTTAAACGCCAATCATCAAGTTCCTGCTTCTTCGTATAAATTACATTTTGGTCATACGTTACTGATTAACATGGCATTATTTGAGGAAGATCAATTTTACAACATGCCCTTTATATCATTTTAAACGCATGCTCATTACTTTATCTTTCGATAAATGGAATAAATAATGACGCACGGAATAATTTTAGATTTTTTCGGCCCGTTTACAATTCATTGACGACCCATGTGTAATTCAGATAAAATACTCCACCGCGTCACTGCGGTGATTCAAGGTGATTTCATCCTGAGCAAATACTAGAGAAAGAACTTGCGGTGAATGGCTCGGTAACATGTTCATTTTTACTAAGGAGGGGCCGTTCGTTTCTGGTAATGGCACTGGCTGCTTTCGCAGTGGATCAATATCCGCCACCATGTAATAAAAATTAAACAAATGCCTACAATGTAATGTAAACTAATTCTGCGCAAAATTCTGAGGGGCAACATCTTAAACGATATTTCCTTTAACGATACATAAACGGTGTTAACAAAGCCACACTACTACTTATTGCATCGAATGGAAAATGCTGAATTTTATTGACATGAGAAAAACTTACAAATATTATGTGATATACAGGAGCCTATCTACAGTGGAAAAATGAATAAAATATTAACTTCTATGGTTTCTTAAAGCGTCAACAACTATCAACTAGCTTCCAAAATATGGACATCCTTTGACTAAACGTTAACTAAATAGAAATCATTTCAATGAAAAGGGATGATAAAAAGTGCTGGCGATAATATAAAAGTGTTTTCCCGGTGTCATGAGTTTCCATTAAATCTTGGAATGACTTTTTGTGAAATTCCTAAAAAAAATAATGCACCCAAACAGGGTTCTTTGCTTCCAAATCGGATGCATTTTTGCTCTAGCTAGGTTGGTTTTCAAGTTACTGCAGCTGGTTACGCTGCTCTTGACTTTCCTAGTCTTTTTCAGTCATTTAAATACTTCAAACAGCCTTTTTTGCTTAACTTACTCTGGCCCGAAAGATTAGATCAAAGAGATTATCCACATATAGAAAATTTTCGATGCGATATGCAGTAAATGAGATAGTTTCCTTGTCATAAATAAAAGGGATGAAGGCAGAAATTTTACACAGAATTCACAGCGCTATACACAGGAAAGACGTGTAAACTTAACTGCAACAGTTAACATTCTTCAGCCTCATAATATCTGTAACGGAAGAGAAATGGCATAAAAATGATTCTCTGATAGGAACTAAGTTTCTAAGGCTTTGGGTTAAGATAAGATTTCTTCTCGGCCGTCCCAACATCTGATGGGGAGAGAAAGGGCCTCGCCAGAACAGAAACTACCGCAAACTTGGGTGGGAAAAAGGGGGAAAACGAACATGCCGGAAGGTTAAGGAACGATGGAGCATTAGCGCGAAGAAAAGATGACTTAAAAGAAATAAAGGAGGCAAGCGATCGAAAATCAGAGAGATGAGAAGAGAAGAAGAAGAAGAGTTAGGACGAGGCTGCGGGGCAACTCATTCTTTTACGTCCAATCGATCAGGATCTGTCGAACGGATCGTTCGTCCTCCAGGGGCCTTCATGCCTCTTTCTCTACAAGCCTCGACCTTACCCTCCCTCCTCTTCCTATCCCCTCCCCGCTTTCAATCTCCTCCCCCCCTTTAACTACTCCATTCTCACTCGACATAACTTCCAATCCCTAATTGTCATTCCCACGGTGATCAATATGACGACGTGGAAGAAGATCAGGCGGTGCGCGGACAACTGTTGGAGCACAGCTTATCCTCGCATAGCGCGTCCATCAAGGACGCTAAAGAATTTTGATAGTGTTCAGAAACCACGCTACTGCCGCCGCGAACTGTTCCCGCGAATCTCACTGAAACGGTGAAAAACCAAATAAATGAAGATAGAGGATTCGCTTTCATTAGATGTATCGACGTCACAGCCTTTGAGTTTTATTTTTATGCACACACCATGGTATGAGTATATTCACACTTGTCCACCGCAGAAAATACAAGGAAAACTTAGTTATAATTTAATTCAAAAGGTGAAATTTAATACACTAGTTTAGCTAGACTTACGAAATGGGCTTCAATAAGAAACCCTGATGAACCTTGCTGCACTACTATCCTTCGTCTTGATGCATTTACTTTTGTATGAGCGATAGACACGTAACTCACAGCCCCCATTATCTATTGGAGAATCGAGTAATGACGAAGATATAAAATACTTAATTGAAATTCATCATAGATATGTACAGATGAAACATCAAAATTGTGCAAACATTAATCTTTCTCGCTCATTTATTGGTAATAATCATTAAGTCCACCCAGACAGTAAATTGAAGATCTAAAATATTTATAATATAAATCCTTTGATACACTTTTTCCCAATGAAGTTGTAAATACCTTGTGGCTACATGCTGGAAATTAACTTCGATGAGTACTCCCTATTACTAATACTCCTTATTAACTAATGGAAATTTTCACTGATTACTTTTCCAAGTTGATAATACTTTCTCAAGCTACCATCTCGCTATATACCACCTTCCTTTACTTCACATTCAAAGGAAAATGCATTCATATTCATTTTGTGAGATAGTTCAGCTATAAAGCCACAAGGTTAAAAAAACGTTCCTCAATAATTTTGGATTTAGTTCGTTATTTTATCTCGAAATTTTGCAACGGATGCATTATTGTATTTAAATTCAATGCTACATTACAGGCCTCTTTTTGATTCTCTCATGTAAACTCTTCTAATTCATGAGAAATTCAAACACGTGAATTTTGGTCGCACCACTTCTGCCAAAAAAAACTAGACTTTGGTGTCAATCAAAGAAAAAACCTAAACACCTTCGAATACGAAGACATACCTTGTACAATCCATGGCAGAAAATCTGCCTCCACATGTACATTATGACGGCGACACTTACTGAAGCCATTTGTCTTCTCTATGTGAAAAAAACGTTGCCGCATCTTATTATCTGTAGAATCGGGCGTTGAAGTCTCCCTTTTTTCATGCATAGTTCTCAAAGGGTAATTCATACTATAATTGATGCGAAAAATAATAAAAACCATCATCATCAAGTAGCATTTACGTATTCTAATAATAGTGAAATACCATTTATAGGGTTTCCGATTATAAAATGATCTGATTGACTCTTATTAAGTAGAACAGATACAGCCAAACCACAAGTTTCAAATTAAAATACCAACGCTCCCATTGCCTAATTAAAATATGTTGTATAACTACATGAAGAGCGAACTATTAAATCTTGATCGAGAGTGTTTTTATGGTAGTAAAGTTGTAAATTGAGTATCTCGCATTGACGATAATCATACGACTTTTAAAAACTCATTTTCAGGCACTACTTAGGACTATTGCGAACATAATTCCAAGCCTTTGCCTTTGCTCGGCTTTCATCCACATTTTTTGTTTATCGGCACAATATTCAACAACTTTCCATTTTTCTATTTGTCTTAAGGCTTTCTGTTTCCGCAAGCATTATTTCTATTTTTTTTCCTTTTCTTGACCTTGTTTAATATACGATATATATATTTCTTAGTGTTTAAGTCAATTTTAAAACAAATTTCAGCCAACATTTCTATTTATTTTTAAATCATCATCAGGGCTATGTAAGAAAAAAGTATGAACAATATAAAATACAAAGATTAAAACGATATACCATATTTATACATAAAAAAGGTACAATCGGGATTTTTATACAATAATATAATTTTAAAAAATATATGCATTATTTCTACACGACACTGTTGTAAGAGTGAATATTTACCGCTCCATTTAACAATAATTTTGGAAAAATAAGAGACAAGCACGAATATCACGTTTCGAGTCATTGGAATGGAATGCATCGAAATGAAACTCTAAATACTATCATAGGTACCTTTAAAATGAAATCATTTTCAACTGCGGTTGATAGAATGAAGAAAAGAGAGTAAAGGCTGAGAAAAGATGCTCAAGGAAAGTCACATGTAAAATAATAAATCTCATTATAATAAGATTATATCTGCTCCACTTAAAAGTTTTTGGATGTATTAAGTTCCTTACTTACTGTACAACGATAAATGTTTCATTGAAAATTAGCATGAAGACATGTATGCATGCTAAGAAAGATAACCATGAACAGAAGAATTTGCGGCCTAATTGCGTCATTAATGAAATTTCAAGTGCAATGTAAAATTTTAATATTTTTTAGACAAGCAGTATCCAAATCTTTTGAAAAATAATGTAATTATGATGAGCACTAACCGAGTGATGTTTAACAATATTTCTAAAAGAAGTTTTAAAAAAAAGCTCGGATCTATTGCCTATCATATAGCCTTAATCTTCGAATGCTTAAGGTTCTATTAATATTTGCAATCTCCAAAAAAACCTGCGCAACCAGTAATTTTCCTTCACTATCATTGCTTGCTTGCTTTTACATGTGTAACTTATCGTCCACAAAACTTACTTTGCTCCACCAGGAATACTTGCTGGCCTCCCTTCAAAATCTCAAAACATAAAGCAATTTTCACTTACGATGAGGATAATTCCTGCAAATATTACACTTGCTTTCGAAAAATTGAGGTAAATGAAATTATTTATCCAATAAACGAAAGAATTCGATTCATTTTCAAATGCAGTAGCAATTCGCACTGGACGTAAAAATTTTACTAACAAAATAAGATAAATATTTAAATACTTAAGTCCTAAATTGGAGTGAAATTCCATAATATTCCATAATTGTAAAAAATCAAATGAAAATATATTTCAAAAAAATATAAATAGAATAAAGTTACTTCATAACATATTTAAGTGGTAATGCTAATATCCGAAATAGCTGTTTATTATAACTGTTTTCCTCAAGTATGAAATTCAATTATATAAATAATTAAAAGCTTGAAAATAAATCGCAGTAATTTCTTCGCTAAATGTCTCTATTATTGCAAACATAGTGTCGGAATTGATTATTTTAGACTAATTACACCGCTAGATGGTTCAAATAAATTATGATAAACACTCATGATGACCTCAATACTGCAAATCAGCATAGAAAAAGGATAAGTTCTTAAGGGATAGGTCTTTTCAGGGTATATGTTTCATTATTATTGCACTTCAATTTCGAAGTTTTGGAAAACTTTCCGGGTAGTGCTATCGCACCCTTGGGTGTTTTATTCCGCATATTTATTTTCACCGTTTTCAAAGGTATTTTATCGGCAGGCAGCGGCCCAGATTTAGCGAGCGTAAAAATGTCGTACGAACACGTCAACTAAGATATGAAGCGAATAGCCAAAAAAATGGGCAATAAAGTAAGCTAGTCCTATTATATAAAAAAGAATTCATCACGAAAGTGAAACTGATCACAGAAAGAGCGACTTGCCCTCCAAATATTTTCTCATAGTCTTCCATGGCGACCGCGTGGTAGGCGGTCTGTCAGATACGTCACTGAAGCCAGGCTACCACAATCCCTTGTCCGGACCCGCCTTCCACCCACTCGGGACTACCCTTTACAATTCCGCCGTTCTTTCTATTTTCATACCACCCGAGAGAGAATGAAAGGCGACGGGGGGAAGGGAGAATGGGACCCAAGCGTCCACCTCCTTTAAGGACGAGAAGGGAGGGGAAGTAAGGAAGCGAGACCTTGACATGCCTTCATTTTTCTTTATTTCCGAAATATATTACCCGCAAAGCGATAAAGATCGCACGTCTTAAAACACGGGGAGAGAAAATACGGCCAGGCCAGGAAATGTAGTGGATATGTAGTGGGAGGCATGGAGAAGGAAGGGAGGAAAGGGAAGAAGAATAAAAGAAGTTCAGAAGATAGAAAGTGAAAAGGATAAGCGTGAACTGCGATCCAAATTACTAGATCAAACGGAGTGGGTAACTCAAAGGGAAAGGGTTTCCCATTGGAATCGTCTAAGCCAGCAACGTCAAACAGGTGGCCAGAAGTCTACGTAAAGCCCTCGGGGTCTCACAGTGAGGCCTTTGTAAAGAAAGGGGTTTATATTTTAATGTAACAACAATGAAGCGAGTAAAAATTTGATAAAAACTAAATACCTATTTCAAAAAAAATTTCAAAGTATTTGGATTGAATACCGTCTCCCTACGACTCTTATAAAACTATGGAATCGTTCAAACTTGTATGAACGTAGATTATCTACCGTAACTCTAATCAAGAAACGCCAACTATCGATTGAAACTGACACAAACGTCTCAAAAGCGGTAGGTTAAGATACAGCGAAGGGGAGGTCCATAAATGATGTAAATTTAAAAAAAGGTAACTATTACCATTTTTATCGCTATCTTACAACATATAGCCAAAAGCGAAGACTCAAATATACGCTATTCAGAGGAAGCAATATCTGAAAATAAATGTGATACTTAGGCGGTAAAATTAAAATCCAAATATTGAGTTGGAAATATATAAAGATTTGATAAAACCTAGTATTTATGGTAAATAATACTAACTGTGGTACTTGTGAGGAGATTTTATTGACAAACAAGAAGTCTTCTCTAAAGGAATATATTAGTTCAAACAATTGTGGATGCATCGGTTTCCCTTCACTCCTGCGATAACCGAAAGCACAACCCTTTCCGTTTGGTTAAAATTCATGCTGGTACAAAGTTTACCTTGCAACAGCACATTTCCATAAATATCCCAATTGTTAAGTACACACTTATAAAGAACCAGAAGAAAAAATACGGAAAAAATTCTTTGCCTATTAATCAAAGGTGAAGCATACTCTCTGGAGAAGAAAACAAATAATACTTGAAAAATTAAAGCAGACGCTATGGTAAGAAGCAGATAGTTTAACGAAAAAAATCAGCGCGACGATGGTTCATCAAGCGAAAACCTGATTGGTGTTCACGCAATGATGTGAAAGAATACTGGCATGTTCATTAACACTTATCAATGCAAATTTACGACGCTCGGCGAAGTGGGACGTTTTTAGCTATGTAGGATGACAATTTCAAATTTTTGCATATCATTAACGCTGTTTTGTTTAGCATACCATAGCATTGATGAAGTAATGTAAATACTGTAAGATGGGCTACACATATCCAGAGAGAGTATTACGATCTCGCCCAGAACGCGGAAACCGTCGGAAATTATCATATATTGTTTTAAGGTTGAATCCTTACACACCTAAAATTTACTTCAGTAACTGTATCTCTTTTAGCTGCCAGTTTATTTTTCTGCTTTTAATTTCATGTCCTTTAAGAAATGATTCAGGTATAACGCGATAAATGAGCAGATGATACAGTCATATTAGAAGGTATTTTGGGCGCCATTTACTCAAGCTGTACCATAAATACTGACATCCACTATCCCATCTGAAATTATCATTATACGTTCCTCCATTAATATGCATATACATTAAGTTTCTTGTAGCGAAAGCAATGTTTTTTTCATAAAGTATGAAGTACTGTAACCCTATGGTAAGTCAGACCAACATTTACTTGACAAATTAGAAAATAGTCACGTTTTTGACGATCTTGTAGTCAATCATCTGGGGATATGAAGACAACACTGTAGCCATCAAACGCCTTGAATTCGTTTTTTTATTCTTCAAAGAACGATTTTGTATTAGCATTTCCCCAAAGAGTCATTTAGAATTGAAATATGTACCAGAGATCATGTCAGTAGTCCTTCATCAACCCTTGGCACTTAAATCCTCGTGATTTTTCGGTGAGACGTGAAATAAACATGCGCAAACATACGCAATTAATATTACGGATGAGTAGTTACAGTATCCCCACTCTTAAATTTTCGCCAAAAGTGAGAACGTCAAGGAATTATGCCAATCCCCATAACCCCCACGGACCACTCATAAAATTTCTGACAGGTGGAAACTTGTTTTCGGCGTTGATCTCGCAGCTTCAGAGTCATCGGCACGACATTTTATTTTCAAAGACTACCATTCGTTCTTTGAGTGACGACCTGGACAAATATTCCAACATCAAAAGTAAAGAAGGAAAGTGATTCCTCCTTTGTATTTAGATTTCCGTGTTGTCGTAAGACAATTGCATACACCTCGAAAATTTATCACATAACCCATGTCTGATACGTCACAATATTTTCCGCTCATGGAAAAATCTCGATTCTGCTTGTAGCTTTAATTGTGTAGATGCTTCGTCATGCCATGAACGTTCTTCTACAGAGCCACATATTATAGCTTGTATTGCACCTCTCTTTACCGCCAACGATGGCATTGTTCTTTGAGAAATACTCCAGTAGGTAAGGAATTGCTGAGGCACGAAATTTCTTATGCTTTTATATCTCTTACATCCTATTCTCGAGATTGTTTTGGTCGATGTGCAATCAGAGTTATTGCAAATCACTCAAAAGCCTCTCTTGAAACTTTCATTATTTCACCTGCGTTTATTTATATTTAACCATTGGTTTAAGAAATTTTTTCATCAAATAATTGTGCCAAACGGAAATCCGTCATTGCATTCGGAAATGCACACACACACAACATTAAGGCAGCCACCGGGTAACCTCTATTTAATAACCACCGGAATTAGAACCCGGTCCTGTGGGGATATGAAGACAACATTCCAGCCACTACACCAGCCCTTGAATCGGTGAAATGAATTTACAGGAAAATTATGGCTCAGTCAGTTTGATTTTATGGTGGTATGAGGAATGGTATTGGAGAATATGACGGCGAGAAGGGAAACCCGACGTCAGCGATTACCTGCTCTAAAAGAAAGGCGCCAAGAAGGCCCGATGGCACGTCGGATAGAAGGAACTGGGAGAACTTAAAAAAAAACTTCCACACAATATTCAGGCAGCTATTGGGCAACCTCTGATAAATATCCACCGAGATTCGAACCCAGTCCAATGGGAATGTGAAGCCAACACTCCCACCCTTGAAACGGTTTTCTCCGGTTCAACTTTTTGGGGGACCATTGTGGAGCAGTGGGGAGGAGAAGAGGATGCGATAAAAGAAAGTGGAGAGAAGAAGAGTGGGAGAATCGGTGTAGGCAGAGGTTGGGGAGGAGGCCAGTCGTAGAAGTGAAGTCGTAAATCAGTTCTGGTAGAGTCAAAGGGGACGTTCACGCGATGAGTAAAATGTGGGCCCAGTAGTAAGCGACGGTTCGGGAGACTTGTGACAAATATATAACATTATTCAAATTGCCAACCAATTCTTTCCTTCGGGAGGGTGAAAAAAAGCCTTGTGTCGACATTGCGTCGTCTGGTGGAATGTGAGTTTGATAAAAAAAAACGTGAGATGTGGTAATCTCCTAGCATGATAAGCGACACGGTCGCAAGTAATACTGACTCGCTAATAATATCAAATGTTGAGGAGCATAAAAGGGAGAGAATGCTTTAAAGTTTTCACGGAGGGGTTTGACCCCGGGCCAGGGACCATAATTAAAAAATCTGACCACATGGCTGTCATCGTAATTTTTATGGCAAATTTTTATGAAGCATAACTTCGAAATATTAAAAGGTACATTTTGGACCACTAAGAGAACTTGGTAAGGACGAAGAGAAAGTCTCTATTAGAGCTTAGAAAAAAAAATAAAACATCATTCCAAGGTTGGATGCTAACTTTTCTGCGGATGAAACTTCAAACTTCGCCTTACCTAAACATTTAGTAGCAAGGAATATTTTCTTTATGCATGAACTACGCTTTTGAAGAGTCTAAATAAAACCACTCAATACTTTCGCAATATATCATTCTTCTGACACCTATGGCAAAACCTTAGTCAGGACTAATATCATTATTTGGTATTTCAAGCTTTGGGCAAATAGTAATATCAAAAAAGTAATATAGAGTGGTAAATGTTTATAACGGTTACATATATAAATATTTTACAATTAAAATTAAGAGTACAATCAATGCATAAGCATGCCTGGCGTTCAAAGATCTGAGATATGATACCTACATCACTTGATATTTTTCTTTACGAAAGGCTATTTCTTTAATTCGCGAAAAAACGCAGCCAAAATTTGTTCCACTATTTCGGAACGAATTATTTGTACACGCGCTCCAGCGTGTAAACAATGCCAGAGTATAATATATTTGAACAGAATTTCAAGGGCTACAACTAATAAGGTGCAGCTAAAAGCGATTCGTCTCAGGTTCTTACCCGCATACTCATCGGCCGAAAAGGGGGAAAATTTTGAAGGGAAAAAAATTCTGTTAAAGATAAAAAGTGATGAACATAAACACTTAAAGTGGTGAGTCTCCATAAACATTTAGATATCACGGCGAAGCGAGGACGAAGAAGAAGCGGTGGAGGAAGAAGGGAAGAGAGCAGGGAATAAGAACCTTCCATCTTCCGTCGGGAAAAAGAATATTTCGGCATCCCGTCCCTCTCCTCCTCCTTACATAGATGTCTCCCGAAATGTGGGCCCTTCCCGTGGTCAGTACCTTGCGCGTTTTATGGCCCCGCCGCGCAAGCGTCGCCATCCTTCAACTCATGCCGCTTTCACGACCTTCCCGCCTCTCTCCCCAACCCTTTGCTCCGACACTTTCCACGCCGACCCCCTCCCAGATTCCCCCTTCCCCTGGCCATCTGCAGCATTTTTTCGACCATCCTCCCAATCCTCCCATATTCTTTGTATCTTCCCCTCAACCCTGAGGCACATTATCATATTCCCTTTCCTTCCCACGTCCACATCTTCCTCATGACTCTTTCCCTTTCCTGTGAACAACCGTAGAGAAACACCTTCTCAACGATTCGCATCCGCCTGCGATCACCGCACGGAATGGCTCCCAACGTATGGTGCGCATATCCACCCAAAAGGATAACCTACCTCTTGATTACAGAGCATGGATTATGAGTTGGATTATTGAGGAGGTACATGAATAGTCTGACATTTATGGCAAGTTTTTACATATGTTCTCCTTTGAATAGATTCTGTTTTCGATTAATGATAATAAATGTTTCCCTCATTCAAAATGTTATTTTAAATTTTTTACTTAACCTCGCATATGTAAGGCTATGAAGAGAGAGCATAGAGAATTTTAGGATACTTCAGTTTTTTCCGAATAGTTGGAAACAGAATTGAATATTGAATAGAATATGGTACCTCTTTCACCAGCTCAATAAGTGGATCATTATAATTTAAATATCCAATCAGGCCTCAGTAAGTATAAGATCTGTAATCGAAGAACTTTATCCTTCGAGGTTAACAACTCCATTGTCTTTTCATATTTTTATCAAGCTTAGTCGAATCAGTAATGGACATGCTGAAAAAAGGGTGTAAAATTGGGGAAAGGTAAAAGCGATCAAATTACTGCCGTTATGCCAAGGTGCTGATAGAAGAAAACAGATTTCTACATCACTATAGTCGTGCCCAAAATTACCAGGCATTAGGAGTTACCCATGATGAATAAAGAGAGGACTAATGTTACAAAGTGTTATCGTGTCTAAATCTCGATTGGAAATGGTACATACAGCAAGGCAATCAATGCAACGTATGAGGGCTCAGGGGAGCCCTTCGAGGATACAACGCACCGGGGCCGGGAACCAAGCCAGTGGCTTATACGCCCGATCACCCGGGGAGTGGCTCGAGAGGAAGGGAAAAGGAAAGAGGCGCCACCGCGATAGGAGTCCGACGACGCCTCTGGGAGAGAAAAGGTGCGGAAGGGACGGGAGAGGGAAAAACACCTCAACGCTATAGAAGCGAGGAGGGCCCTGCTATTAGCGAAACCAGGCAAAGGCATTCATGTGCCAACGATTTTGGTGAATTTTCCTGTAAATGAGAAAAATCCATCGATCAAATCGTTGGGTCAGGCAATCAATGCACTCAATGCCACAGCGGTCATGATAAGAATAAAATATATGATAGGAAAAACAAGGCAGCTATATAATAAGGTTATTTATAACCAAAGCTGATATTTTTATAAGGATAAATTTTTTCCCAAAATATTCCAAATTACCTCTATTATAGTTCACAAATCGAAAACAGAAACTGTAACTAGAATTATCATTGCGTTATGTAATTAGAAGCGAATCATTCATTTATTCCTTGCAATCACTCGCACAAAAAATTAGGATGACTGGCGTCCGCCTTTCACTTAATTTTCGTATTATTAATGAAACACCTTGCTCAATTTAAACGTAGGATATTCAGTCAGCGCTGGACAAGTTTATATACTGAGCAAGAAGAAGCAAAAAGAGTTATACACCAAATTAGTAGAAAAATACTCCAAAAGAGTTATACCCTATTATATTAATCTTATAATCACAGAAAAATGGGCAGGATATATATCAAACATTATCTTACGAAGCAAGTACACAATGCTGAAAATAGATAGGCAAGCATTTGGTACTTTTGCCGAGATAAAAACATAGAAAGCACTGAAGAATATTGTCAGCATGTGTTTGCATCTCATATTTTGAGAATGCGTTGGACAACCAATGTGTGAAAATTTATGAGTAAAATAAAGTATTTTTTGCGTACCTGGTCCTAAGATGGCTAACTTGGAGCATCACGTGATTAACATTACATTGGAATTGAAAAATCCATTTTCCCAAAAAAAAAAAAGAACGAAATATCATAAATGTGGAGTACGTTGATTTTTAGATAGCCTAACGCTTTTCGACAAGGCCCCAATACACCAAACTATCAAAGTAGCTATCTATCAGACAATATTGTCAGCCAAAGGCTAACCGGCTGATAACACAGGCCAACAAAAATATTTTGTTTGAAAACTTTTTTATTTTAATAGCTGATCTTTATAGATTTTTTTGTGCCGAATCCAAACCTGGTCTTAGTTTTTTTTTGCATCACCCATAGTTTCCAAGCAATATGTATTTAATATTTAGTCTAATACCCCTATACGGTATATAGGGAAATCAATGAAATACTGTTTTACATCATAAAATTGTTTGTATTTACTGTTCACTACATCATGATAAAATTGTTTGCATTTACTACAACGTGATAATACAGGGTTCACTTGTGAACTGGAATTGGTCTACATTTTCTTTCCCTTTTTTCCTTGAAGCTTCTTGTATAGCTTTTTCGTCGATGAATCGTTGCTGAACTTCTCGGTGAAGTACCAACATTAATCCCCCATTATCTTCGTTCATTATACCTACTTTTTCAATCTCATAAGACATGAGTCAGAAAAATGTTTCTAGGTCTTCGTAAACTATTCCGCAGGATTTACATGATTAATTCATATAGTACCTTTTAGTATACTAATGCATTACAAACAGCATTTTGAACCTAAGCAACTAAGTTTCTCCACTCACGAAAGTTAAAGGTATTCACCCGAGCTGCGCTAAAAATATTTAGCAGGGCTTTCGAAAACAGCTTTGCAGATTTATTAGCGGAATATCACTCATCAAGTCCTGCCGGAAGGGCGGAACACTGTTCAAGACGGCATCCAAAGAAAGGAGAGAGGCATTTTGCCGACCATTTCTTCCACCACTACACTAGTGTAAACCATAACACGTGTGAGATAAGGTGAACCATTTGCCTGAATCACCATCACGTATAATGGCGCAAACTGCCGATCTGGGAGATGATATCTGAACAGCAGCTGAAACTCCTGTTGGACAAGGCTGCTACATATGGTCCCTGTTTCAACCCAATGGGTTCATTGTTCTACTTCTAACAGCCCTCACTTGCGACGCATATTTCCCACCTCTCGTATCTTGATCTATCACACCATGTTACTTCCTAGAGACCCTAAGCTCAAATTCAGTCCGTAACCTAAGCTTGGCTTTCATGATCTAATCTTGTCATTTCCTTATTCACCCGAGGATCGTATTTTGCCATTTATACTGCACCCCTCGCGTGTTTAGGGCGTGAAACAAATTTGACTTGGAATATGACGGAAATAATAAAGACTAATGCTCTCTCGTAAAATTAAGGGAAAAAATTGCACTCCAGGTCACCTAAGTTCCTCTTCATCATTTGAAATCAGAATTAAATGGTGACTGCAATGAAGAGTGACGATAGGCAAATTTGATACTGTGCTGGATCTAATTCTGAAATTTCTAATTAATTGAATAATAATTAATTTCTAATACTTAATTTGGGACTTAATTCTAATAATTACTACCATCACAGTCGGATTGCGAGGTGACAATATGATTAGGGAACATATTACTCATTTTTTATCTTTTAATTATTACACCGCAAAATTATGCTCCTTTTTTGAGAAACATTATTCGTATATTCCACTGTTCCAATAAATTATGATTGTGGCCTACTCCTCATTAACAATCACATGGCCAAACCCACATAAAAAAGCGTGGCCTATGTTTTCCTATCTCTGATACAGCACGATCGTGCTTAATGCTCACGAGAGGAAAAATATATTTATTTATGGATAAAATGATGGTATAGAATTTTCTCTCTCAAAATAAGTGGTAATCATGCATTTCATCAATACTTCAATCACTGATTTTTATAAATATAGAAACTAGATGGTCCATGGAGACAGACACGCAACAGAAATTTCATAAGCAGATAACCAAAAAAAATTAAAAAGCCGCTTCGTTAGTCATCGCTACACCTCATTTCACCTCACTCAAATGTCGGACCCCTTCAATAATACACTACTTATTTTTATAGTTACCACCATATATGGAAACACTGCTAAAACTTTCATAGGTAATGATAGATACGAAAAAAATAATATGAATGAGCTTTTAGATTATTCATTAAAATTTCACACAAAAGGGGTTTAATAGGTAAATTTTAAAGTTTTTAAGTTTGAGATGTGCTTATTAATGCCTTTCAACTCAATACGTAAATTCAGAGCAAGAGCACCTTTTTCCAGTAACAATGAGCACATCCGTTACATACTGCCGAACTTCGTAAATTACTCAATTTCAAAATGTCTTATTTCAAATCATTATCAGCAAGCAGTTGTATTTTCACCTAGGATCAGTGAAAAACTATCGACTAAAATTCTTTACATAGAAGTGAGTTTGTGTATGGTAAAGCTCCTGCTATACAAGAATTTGAAAAGCATTATCGGTTTTAAATGTCTCTCCCTTGGCACATAAGAACTTTTACACATGGTAAAATACTAGTAAGCTACTTATACGCGAATAAGTTCTTAACACATATCTCAGAATAAATTTCCTTCGTAGACTTTTCGTGACTGTACAGTGGACCCAAAGCAAAAAAAATTGAAGGTTCATATGAAATGATGATGAATTGCATATTGTGTCGGTTAAAGTAAACTTTAGGCTTTTACTTAGGCTTAGGCTTTAGGCTTTACACTTTTTTAGGCAATTCAGGTTAATGATCAACGAAAAGTTGCGAGGACAATACAAGAAATCTCAATGTAAGCAGTAATGGTATTACCTACGTAAAGAAGTAGCCGCAGTTTCCAACACATGAATATATCCAGACTTAAAAACAACAAATACTTACAAGGAATTATTAATCCATCTCCCTTATAATGCGATAAACTGGACGATATCCTCAGGTTTTCATGTACATTTGGACAAATACGATTGATTAAAATTGGGAATTCGTTTACGTATTGTAGGAAGTCATAAGAAGATCAGAATAAAAGAGAAGCCTCATGTAAACCTTAAGAAGACAGAACAACTTACAGACCACATCTTGAGGCATAATAGACTGATGAAGACAATCGTCGAGGGACCAGTGGATGGTAATAACGTAAAAAGAAGACTTCGAACGAAATATATGGCACAGGTAAAGAAGGATGTGAAAGAGAAGAAATGCGTAGGTAAGAAAAGTTTAGCTGCGAGAATAATTGAGAGGAGAGCTGCGTCAAACCAATCTTAAGATTGCTGCCCATGATGATGATGATGAAGTGAATTTATAGATGTATCAACTATGTATCATCATTATGTATCAAAAATCTTTAAGTGTGGGCTAATTTGTTTTCGAAAGTCCTTATGCAATATGATATAATATAAAAAAATTTCAGTCAATGTTTTAATTTATAAAGAATTTATTTGACATCGCGATACGATTTCAGGGATAAATACTGTCGAAATAACCTGCTACTTAGTCAGTGGTAGGCACCATTTTATTTATTAACGAATTTCCTAAGGATATGCCAAAATTCATTCAATTCATATCGCAGCGTATATTCTTCAAAACGAAGCCATTAATTCCGTTAATTAAACCATCCACACAGTGAGGAAAAATAAAAATTCCTCCGTCATGACCTCATGAACTTTCTAGACCTTATCAGCTAAAAATACCTAACGTATACCACACAAACCAGTCTTATCCCTTTCTCCCTCTCTCCTTTCAGTAAATCTTTCTTTCGTCAGGTGTATCCGCGCAGTGTGTTTTAGAAGCCCATAGGGAGTTCAACCAAGAGACATGAGTATTATGGATTAATTCTTGGTCGCGATGGTTGCATTGTGGATCGAAAAAATGGGCAAAAAAACCATGAGTGAATACCTGTTACGTCAAGAATTACACAGCATCTAAACGATCTACACTTCTCACTACATCTACGCCATACGTCCTCGTCTATTCGATAGCAATGCCACTTGCGCCAATTGCGCTGAATTAATAACAATGGAATGTTTGTTGGTGAGCACCGCGCAATGGATCAATCGTCGGGCACTTCACATCTGGCCAACTCCCATACAAAAAGCGAAAACTCCAATCGAAAGAACACCGTATTTTGAGGTGAAAAAACTGTTGTCTTGATCCAAGCAACTTATCTTCAAAGCCGCATCTCTTTCGAATCATATGAGCTGAGAAATAAATTCAAATTTGCGCCATTTTCCATGAATGCAAATGGAGCGTAATTCTAGTGGTCCTTCTCAAGATGGCTAGATGCACAATTTCTTGGCTTCATCTGAGAAGGTGGTATCAGCAGTCCATTGTTTAGAGTTCAGTAACACCATGATGTTTTTGCCTTTTACAATGCGACCAAATCCTAGCAAAATTTTCATCAGCCGGCGAGATTTCGTCCAGAAATTAATCACAATACTTCGCAATGATATCAAAATAAATTATTACTTCGTAAAATTACCCATTAAAATTAACGACAGCAAAACTGATATGTTGGATGGCATGGGAGAGAGGAAATATATCTAAATGTGCAAAATAAACTTCCTGGTGTTTTGATCCATACACACTACATGTACTAGTATCCTAAAAAAACTGGCTAAAATAATACGTAAGGTTGAGAAATACTAATGAAATAAGTAAAAATACCATAGCAAATTTACAAAAAATGATGAGTTTGATATTAAATAAAACCTTAAAGGAATAACTTCCAGCGAAAACTTTAACATTGAGCAAGCAACTCTTCGAGAAAGGAAGACATAAATGTGGAGCTGAAATTCAATCTGAATTTAAAATAATGCTTTATAAGTATCAATCAATCACAGACAAAGTCAACAAACATTCATCCTTTGACTGATCTTACGGAAAAGCCACAGAATAATTAATTGATTTACTTTAGCTATTTTGCGCAACATTAACTAAAGGCCGTTTTAAACGGTACACGGAATTGCGGAATCTGACGTACGTGCGAAGGCGCCATCAAAATTGCGTCGTGTAAAGCGGTGAATTGCTAGAACACATGCGAGAATGCGTGGATGCAAGACGGCAAAATAGCCCCTGTTATAATTTCGTTCATGCATTCGCGCAATTCCACGCCATTTTAGAAATTAATGCAGCTCTAACCTGCGCAATTCCGTGCCCCGTGTAAAACGGCCTTAAGAAGTACATCCATTTCGACCTCTGTTCACATGGCCAACTTCACAGCCATTGAAATTATTCGCCTAAAGTTGCTTTCACAGGCAGTGCCTATTTTTGGTAAGAATTTCTTTAATGATTTGTAGTGGAACTAAACCAATCTCAATATATAACGTCATGCAAAATCTCTAACATGAAGGAAACCCTTACATCACATGACCACCCGTTGTTTTTACCCATTGCATCAACCCTCCTCCGCTGAAACAACATGTGCGAGTTATTTTTAAATGGGTCCAAGATTTGAAGTTGAAGATGAAGAATTGCTAGCACCCTCATAATTTTTGCGCACCGTAGCACGGCCATAAAGTCTCCCTGAAATGAAAATGGAAAAAAAATTCAGAGGGATACTTTGAGGCTCTTTGAAATGAGCGCAAAGAGCGGGCGAGGAAGCTGTGACCTTTAACACTACTGGCGCACACGAAGTAGCATGAACATAAGGTTGTCCCGCGGCCGTTCTGAATCGGGAGGGAGGATCCACCGCAGCAGATGCGTTGACCTGATAAATATGAAAAATGGGAAAGGCGGAGTCACCGCCTTGGAAATTGAATCCACGACAAAAATTAAATGGAAAATTATTCCGAATGAAAGAGAAAGAGGGGAAAGGAGAAGAAAAATTAATTTATTGCGCAATCTCTTTTCATTCAATGCAATAAAATAAAAGAGGTGGACTTGGAAAATTAATGCCCGGGGCATTATTTTACCCAGAGACATGAGAGGAACAAAAATCACAGATGCGAGAGACTGCCGCCGCAAAAGCTTGAATGGCCACCATAACCGTTCACATATATGCATAGAAAATTCTAATGGGATACTAAATTTTGGGAGACAAAACGATTCAACTCTGAGCTTTCATAACAAGTAGTGATATTGAGGTTCCCCTGACTATTAGCTAAACCTGAATGCATTCTTTCCATTATAGTGCAAGTAGCAGATAATATTCACTAAAGTCGATTCATGCTCATAATTCTTTCGGAGTTCCAATCATATTCAGCGCACTGAGGCACAAATATCCGCCTGATGAAAGGTTACAATTCTAACAATAATACCAAAAGTAATATTTCTAGAAAATTTGCTCTTCTTTAGTTTAGCACAAGTCCAAAACCAACTTAGCTAATTACTTAAATGACTTTTCTTCCTATTTAACCTATTGCCTGTTCTTTTGCGAGCTCCAGTAGCTCACCACCAATGAAACTCAACATCACCCACTCTGTTTTTATAAAATCGATAATATCTCCAAACCCTCTATATCAAAGACATGTTTTTTTGTTCTCCTCCATCACTACACCTACAGCGTCTGATTGCCCATTACATGTTAACCTCCTTACAGTCAACATTTTCTTCGAAGAAACCTGAATTAAATTCATCGCAATTATTGATTTATATAATTATCTTTCTTTAAAAATCGCTCTTAACCGTTCCATATTTTGTAATTTTTTTTTGAATAAGTGATTGGTTATGAAAGTTTGATAGATAAATAATTACAATAAAATAATCTACGATTTGAAAAAAATCGCGATTTTATTTCCATGACAGATTGGATTCCGATATCTCTTCCAATTAGCGATAATAACACGAAAGTATCGCCAAATATTTCAGAAAAATGGAAGAATAAGTGACACAGTTTACCATAATAAAATATTTGAACTGAAAAATAACTCATGGTCTCATTCTAATAGAATGGAAGCGGGAAAGCATAAGCAAAATAAAGCAATTTTTATTTACCAATATTATCCCGCATAACAAAAACGATTAGTAGGGTGTTGATTTATGATTTCTCTTATATACAGGCAGAAACTAAACAATAAATAAAATATACTTGGCTATTTAGTCTCCAAATCTGAAGGAGGAGGTCAATATCTGCTAGTGCTCGATATTATACTGCTTGCGAGAGACGGAGGTTGGAGGAAGCATAGAATACATCTTAAACGGGGTTCGTATAATATTTCTTTTGTCCGTGAAGGGCATTGTCCCCTATGAAGACCCATCTGGGACCTGCCACTAGTTTTGCTACTTTATACGATGAAACCTCTTACAAAGCGCATTGATGAACCATTGATTGAGCGCACTATCGCAGCCCAGGGAAATTGTGCTGAAATTTTCTTGCATCACCTACAATAATTATTCAGGATTATAATGTAGTTGACACTCATTATTATTCAGACTAATCTTCGCACAAATGCTGTTCACGAACTCATAAGCGGGACCAGTAACCAATTTTTAATATTCTCACTTAACTGCAGCTAAAAAAAATACAAGCGAGGTTAACTTGAGCACATTTGTACTTAACCACTAGGTAATGTCTCGTATATTCCAATGTCTGTGAGTAAATTGGATCTAAATACTCTAGAGTAGGTTCTGGTGTGGATCTCCTAGGCCTAGGTGGATCTCCGCAGGACGTCAAATGATGACGGGAGCGAGGTGTCTCTGGGAATACTAATTTAGTCCACCGTTAGACCTGATGTATGATTGGAGAGGGAAGTGTGAATTGCAAGAAACTTTCCTACAACTCCCGTGGGCATAACCGCGGAAGCACCGCTTTAGCCATTTCCCAAGCGCGCCTGCTACAATAACCTCCGTCCCGAAAGAGCTCCGAGAGGAGATGCTTTGTGATATAGGAGGAGACGCCACCATTCATCTCGCCTCGGGAGGAGCCAACACGAGACACTTTATACTTCTCTCGGATTCCGTGAAATGTTAAGAGTCAATGAGGATTACCACCCTCGCGAGTCTCACATGCATATCCCCCCACGGCGACGCCTCACCCTCCCAAATACGCTCAATCCCCCGCCCCCCCGCACTCCATGACAAGACATGGGTGAGATGGGTGCGGGAGGAGGAGGAAGACCCTCGTGACGATGACGACGATGTCCTTTGTTCTTTGGCATATCTTTACCCTTCACCCATCCCGGCCAACTTGGGGGCGTCGTAACAGCTACCGCTCCCCGCCCCCGACCCCTCTCCCCCGCACACACCACCCGACACTCTGGCAGCAGCTAGACGGAGCACCCCTGGAGCCACACACGTCGCGTACCCTTCCTCAAACTACTCATCCAACGTTCTCTTCCCACCGCCGGCAACTCCATTTGCTGACGTACCCCTCTCTCTGAGATGACAAGACCTGCGCGCCGTCAGGTGGCGTTGAGGTTACACCCACATCGTCCCCGCAACAACTTCACCCGAGCCTCCCCTTCCTCCCCGCGCCTATTCGGGGGCTTCGATTACTAAAAGGATCCGTGGTCGCACGGGTGCCAAAAGCCTGGATTACACGTCCAAGTTGACTGCTACAACAGTAGCTCTAATACGATATCTCGCTACTATTTTCAACACACAAGCGTCCCAAAAGTATCAATCGATTCGTAATAGCAGAGGAAGAATAGGAAAAAGAGAAAAAATTTCATTCCCTCTTCGTGGTAGGAAAATTAAATTTCGGTTTTAAGAAGAAGAAATGAATTTGAAAAAAAGCAACCTAAAATTTTATTCTTTAGCAGTGTAGTTTAGTCAACCCTTAGATATATCCACAGCAATCTACTCCTACTACACTGAAAGTTGAACTTCAAGCATGGCTAAACGGCTGATTGACCGAGCAAGAATGAGGTGGCTGAAGAAATAGTTAAGCCAACGGTGTAACTTAATAATGCTGAAATTCATATAAAAAAGAAAAACCGCATAACTTGATCACCTCACCGGGTGGGTGGGTTACCGGGTAGGGGCCGCGGGTCTCGAAATCGTGGAGTTACATTTTAGAACTCGGGTTAAATATGCGAAGGGAGGTAGCCTGGTAGCTTGATGGGCTATAGGCAGACCATCTGACGCATTCGTGGCGAGTTCAGATTTCATTTCGGTCAACCCGCCGCTTTCTTGTCCCTGAGAGCGTAATACAGTTTGCATTTTAAAGCACTGATTAAAACTCAAGAATCCGGGGAAGTAATAAGGCACAGCGACTAAAGAATTAAAGTAAAACTTTGTAAACTTTCGGGACTAATATCTCTTTCAGCGTCTGAAAAGGTAAACGAGTGAAGGGTATCTATAGGATTAATAGAATTTCGATGATAAAGAGTAGAAGCAAACATTATGTTGTCACAAGTCATGTCAATCATAAACATTGTCACGTAAAAATTATGAAACACATGAAAGACCTTAAATTATTTCATATATTTGTCCCTAAGGTTGCATATTGACTCCATTGCTCGAAAATTTCTTTATTAAGTGGTAGGTCCCTTCAATTTGTTTCTTTTAAGTTATCCAAGTAGATCATCCATTTCCCTTTTAACTTTTTCGCTTCCCTGATGGCTTGGATCCTTACTGCTAAGTGATTTTTTAATGGAGATTTGATTCCAAAGAAGCATTAACTTCATGATGAATTATGAGAGGTTGACGATGAAGTTAATGGCGTCTAGTGGCATACAAAATTTTATTCATCCTTGGCTGCGCTAAATTTTAAAGGGAAAAATGAATTTCTACCAATTGAAAACAATAGTAATTAGCAGCCGTTATTTCTCCAATCTCAAATAGTAAGGTTACTATCTCAAAAATATTCTTCGACCAATGACTATTTCGATTGCGACCCATACTTTGATTACGATTAGTGGACGAGACCGTAGTTTTCACAAACGAGCGGTGAATATCATATTCACCATACACATACACATAGAAAGATTAACGAAGAAAAAGAGTTATTTCTGAATTTTATGAAAGGAGCAGAAAGGGAAAAGTATCTACAGGGTAACAATGAGCACTAACACTTCGACAACGAACCGTAACTAACTCGTTAGCTCTAATCGTCCAACACCGCCAATTAAAACTGGTATTCATTCATTCACTTAGCTAACAAACCCAAAGGCTGGTTTGGATAGGTAAGAGTAGAGCTCAAACTTAACTATGTCACAGGTGTGTAAATTAAACACTTTTAGGGAAGGGGGGGCAAAGCCTTCCTATGGGCCACGTGGAACTTCGAGAATTTTTGTCTGGGATTGAGGAAAGATTATTCATATTAGCAAACTTCTTCATTATCCATAATATTTATATGTATAAATAAAATTACCATATTCTTCAGCAGGGACTATGAGCAAAAATTTTCCATTCAAGTCACACTATTACAAATAAAAATTCTTTCCAACATCTCACATTTTATGCCATAATTTCTTTCCCCATAATTTCTTTTACAATTGAAGCAATTATTAGTGGGCTGCTTACATTCACAACAGAGTACGAACAGCAACAGAATTCACCATAAAAATATGGCGAGCGTAAGCAGTGAAATATCCTAAACAAATGAAGTATTCGAAAACATTTTTTTAGCATGGAGAAATTACAAGAGGAAAGGATACTCGGCGAATTAGAAGGCAGAGAAATAAATCTTATCTTAAGATAAGTGCATCTAGAGGAGGTATATAGGGTATTTTCTTCTTTTTTCCTCAACCAGATTGTAAAATGCAAGAGAAACCAGACCTCTTCTTTTGAGGACGATTTTACTCCAATGCACATCGGTCAGCTTCCTCCATATTTTTCCATAGCTTACGCCGATGTTAATTTATTTTGTATAAATAATTCCCGTCATTGAAATAATGGATGAAAACTACGAATTTTTGCCTCAAGAACCATTTTCATCGCGGATTCCTAGTTAAAAGTGAGGAAAATATCGCAAATATTTCATTTTTTTAGCGGCTCCAAGGTTTGTTGAGGAACTATAAGAGTAATTTTTTCACAACATTATTTCCAAAAACTGATGTGTAGTACAATTTTCCTGCCGCTTTAAAATTATGTTTTCTTTTCCTCAACATAAATTGTGTAAATTTTAGTGCTCCATTTTACGCTTCAGGTACAACAACCAACACAAAGATCGATTTCTTTTAACTGTCCCGTGAGAAAAAATTTCGGTGGAAGTTGGGAAGGTAATACCCCTAATACATTTGCTACAGATGTCAAGGGCTGGTAAACTTTCATTCCGCTACCAGACGCAACAGGTCATAAAACCCGACCGTCAATGATCGAAACCCTTTTCGCTTTCGTCTCCAATGATCTTCCCGACTCTTGGGACACGGTAATGAGCGACTCGAGCTTGCCCGGACGTCAAGACCGAAAAATTTTCCGCCCTCGTTGTTGGCATGCGAATAATTCATCGCTCGCCGATGCCCTTCGTCGCCGGGCACGCAAGAATGAGGATTCCCCCTTTCGCTCTCTCAACCCCTTCATCTCCTCCCCCTTCCCTCCACCCACTCCCACTCGCCTAGATCATCGATGCAAAAACCTTCCGTCCCCGAGCCACAAAAGGGTCTCTCGGTGGAGCGATTAGAAGAGAACCATCCGTGTCGGTGCTTCAGATTTTTCGGGTGGCGAAATTCCGCTTCGCGGCGTTCCTTGTTCGAGCGCCGTTTGAACCCGCCGAAAACGCACCCTCCCTCCCTGACTCCTTTTTTCGCTGGCCTACCCCCGGCGACAAGCCTTCGACAAACAGTGAGCGCCCTCCGTTTAGGGTCGAGCGATTCGAAATCACTTGAGCGTTAAAGGGGCAGGGCGGGAGGGAGGGGCGATCATTCCTCTTCCTTCGCCCACGCCGTGCCTCCTTCCCCTTCGATGGTGGTCAGTGCGCGGCCCGACAGGCGGGTCGCACGCAAGTCGCCACCGTGAAGCGAAGGACGGAAACCATCGCTTCGCCGCTTGTGATAAAGGGAAAGCCCCCCCCCCCCCCGATGTTTTTTTTTCACAAGCGAGAATCCATGTTTTCTCATCCAGGAACAGGATAGTGAGTCCTTTAGAAGTGATAGGGTTGGCGGAAATTTGATATTCCAAAGAATAGGGTAGAGGACAATGTTTTCCTGCCATTCGGAGATTGCGCGAAGGCTGAGTGCCTTGTTTGTTTACGTAAACGGTCCATTAACAAACGTATTACTTAAACAAACTGTAATAGCAACCTTAAGAGCATAAATATATCTTGAAGCAGCAGTTATGAGGTCCCCTAGACAGAAATGTGTCTTTCTGCATCGGTAGCTATCTTAAGATTTTCTTTGTTTTGGTAACAAGCATAGGGATGAACAGCTACAATAGAGAGAGGGTTTATACAATATTTTGAGAGGGTTTATGCAAGTTATAACGACTCATCAAGTCTATTATTCAAAGAGGGTTACATGAATTATAACTTTTACTCCAGAACTGTTATGATACATTTCATCACTGCCTCGGAAGAATTAACTATTTCTTTTCTGATAAAAAATGAAAATTTGAGCTTATGAGTAAAAAAAATCCGTTTCCCCACGAGCAGTTCGAGTGTGCGCCCCAAACTGATGAATAATGCACAAAATATACATATATGGCATACCTTTAAAATAATTTTTCATAACCAGCCGCCTAAAACAAAGATCAAGTTCTTTTATCGATGGGAAATCCAGTACGATAGCCTCTATAAGCATCAGTGGCGCCAACTCCATGGGGCTGAGGGGGCCCGAGCACCCTCAAAAATTCGTTATGGGTGTGAGGAAAAAATGTGTCAGGCTTGTCGATTTTCCCCGGAGTGTCCAGATATCGAGATTCGAGTTATCAGGGTTCTAATGTTGATCATATGAGTCTTCTAAAATTCTTAAAAAACTTCAAACTCACTACTAATAAAATTTTCCGGGGCAAGATCCCCGGTTCGGACCCGGCTAATATTTTTTGTTAGTCGGCATCCCTGATAAGCATTCTACAGACAACAGTCTTAATTGCACCGGCAGGGAAATGAAAAGTAAGTTGGCTGAAGTAAGAAGGTTTGTAAGATAGACGTGATGGATTGATGACAAACTATCATTGTAATATAATTGGAAATAAATCGCTGTAATATTTTCTCATAAAAACTAATAAAATTACATAAAATTAAAAACCAAGTCCGCGAAGATAAAAGTAATCCATAACTGCCATTAGAATAAATTCGGCAAAAAGTAACAAGCTAATAAGGCTAGAGTGACGCCCAAGCTTAACGCATCTAATGATAAGTAACAACGAAACTCAGTAAAAAAAAACATGCAACGCAATTGAAGAAATTAATTATGTAGTTTATGTCTCACAAAATGAAATAGTTCCAAGTACTATTCCAGCCACGAAATAATTTGGGAAACGATTTACTCCCTTTAAGCAGACACTAGCGAAGCTGCTGTATATACTTATTGTTAGTAGAAAATGCATGAATATATGAAATTATACACGTTGTAATCCATCAGCACGAAAAATTCTAGTATTTCATAAAAATATGCAATTTCAAGATGTCGGAACATATGTTAGAGGGGTGCGATGTTCACCACGCCAAAGAAAGCAAGGTTTGAAAATTTAATGGGAATCAATCCTCATAGATTTCAAGAATGCGTTATATAACGCATATTTGAATATAATGGTAGGCGCAAAAATCTTTGAACGGTAGAATCGATCTCATCAAGGACAAAACAGTGACTTTCCGTTGACAGAAATAAGATGAATGATCATTGATAAGGTCAAGTCACTGAGAACTTTCACTAGTGGGTTGTAAGAAAGTGTAACGTAGAATTGAATAATATCTTTGCTTAATATCCCAGGTAAAGATATTGAAAAAATATTTTTTCTTGGGAAAAATGGTCACCACTCGTACGCGCAATGTTTAGACAAAGGCGCAAAATCAGACCGGAGAACTTTGATATGAATAGAGGAGGCAATTCAAGAATAGAGGAATAAAATTTAAGAGATATTGGCATGCTACGACGGAGTGTATTGTCGTATTCCGCTCGTCTTCGAACGAGATATTAGCGACGATACGAGCGTCTCTCAAAGGGAAGGATCAGGTTCAAAAATAAGGAGTCACTCTGACCCAAAAACAGTGACTTCATTCCCTTTAAGAATGAACGAATATGTTCCCCAGCCTCTCGGCTATGACCACCCTAGGCAGTCGCGACCCAAGAACTCCGCCGCGAGCCAAGCTATGCATGTTCTTTTAATCTTCCGCAGGGAAAGGTCCAAAAAAAACCTTTTATCTACCCCCGGTCCCAGCCATCCTCTCCTAGGGGTCAATCCCTGGACCGCCATCCGCCGATCACGTGCGGGTATCTCGTGGACTTGCACTTTGGACTGACATGCGTACGTGCCAGCTCACGCGTAGCAATGGCTGCTGCATGCTACGGTATGCTAAAAGAAATACCTACATTACTCGCTGAGCAAAATTGAATGAGGCCTTGGGAAACATCATAAAACTCAGTTAAGCACGTAGAATACGGCATAGATAATTATAAGCAGTGGAGAAACCAGCCCAAGTCCGTCTCAACGTGAAGAAAAAAAGAAGCTTGTGGTCATTGACCAGCCTTAGTGGAGCATACACGCCATGGCATTGGACGGAAGAAATGAAACAGAAACCAAGAGTTCGCAGTCCACGGACCCATAAGATTAAAGTTACGTTTTCAACTATCATTGGAAGGGAGATGAGAAAATATTTTTCCTAAAAACATTGGGTTAGACATGAATAGAATCCTTTGGGACTTAACATTCAAAAAGGATATGGACGAGGAAATGGTCAAGAAAAATGAGAGCATAAGAGGTAACCACATAAGAGAAATAGGTTTAGCAGTGTAGTATGCCATAAATCTAGGGAGAACACTATGCTATAGTCAATATGGAAAAAATAATGAAAGGATATATCGAAGAAAAAGTATAATATTGAAGGGACTAATACTAAATACTAGATCAGGTAGAAACGAGAATTTTCAACCTCTGCTCAAAGTCTGCGGGAGTTTTAATAGTATATTTATGTGATATTCATCATTCCATACAATACGAACTTTTTTCATGCACACTTATTAATGATTTGATCAAAAAATTCATACCTTCAACCATGGTTCTGATAATGGGATACTTCCACTAAATTATTCTCTAGACACTTATACGCAGAATGTTTCGATGGAGACAAAGAACTTTCCAACTAGATACACTACTCGTAAGAAAGAATCATATGGCAACATGTGCAAACAAGCTGGTGTTTACATAACGTTAAAAATCAAATAAATATTCTCAATGTGGCGGCTTTTCTTTGGACTCACATTAGGATACACACAGTATATCTGCTACATTTCTGAGTGAGAGATCCAAAATATTTTGATCTAATCAAAGGCCGACTAGTGAGAAAATCGTCGGTTCAATTAAAAAAATGAACCAGTTATGAGTTTTTTTCACTTTGCTCTACACCAAATTTAATGTTTCAAAAATTTTGCGTAATACATTTAAATATTGTGTCATGAGCTGTGAAACGAGCGTATTCGGTTTCTATCGAGAATTCGGAAATTATCAATAACCTAAATCAAGTTTGAGGATCCAGAAGGTAAGGTGGCTAGAGTTCTGGGTTTCCATCCAGTGTGCGTTCACTAGAGGTTCAAATCCCGGCGGTGGCAGAGATTTTCCCGAGTCTGCCCAATCCTTGTAATAGTTTTTTGTGGAGGGCACTGAACGTACAGCACTCCGTCTTTCTGATGACGCGTTAAGCCATGGTCCCAGTGGCACCTTTCGTTAAGAGCAGACTACTGCCGACGAAAGTTTTCTCTCCATCGTTCACTACTGGCATGGTGCAAATCATCTAAGCTGTCAGTCACTTCCTCTGAATACCACACCATAACTTTTCGAGGAATATTGGGCGACAAGCACGAAATAAATAAGAAATGATTAAGGAAAAGGATGATCAAGGGCAGCACTGAGGAGCATGGTCTACCAGTATGTCTCCATGTCCCGATACTTTCTCTATTTACTCCTCTAGTCCTGGCTATTAATATACGTACAGAAGTTATTGATGAATATGGCAATAGATATCCGCAGAAAATTACTGCTCCATAGAATTTTATGCGAGAAAATAGGTTCTATCAGCGTATGATAATGATAGACTACCAACAAAAATGTTCCAGTGGGACAGCACAAGATACAGGCCTCGAAAAAGAACTAGACTTGGATTATCGACAAAATACAATAAATCTATAAAGAGATATTTATTAAAACAAAAAATAATATTTAGCAAACTACTTTATCGCGCTAGTGGCGATTTAATAATATATTTTACTACTTTATACGCCTATGAGAGTGGAAAGTTTTCACAATTGCACCCTTCGGTAATGATTAAATTTTATTGACATGGCTAAAATACTTGTCTTTAAAAAATAGATTTCCGAAGTAAATAGCATAGCTTTATTCCAGCCCATGATCAATAAGATGTTTACGATTTCATTTGAATGCAATTAAAAATGCTCCGTGAAAAAATGTTGAACAACGTGTTTTTAAAATGCTTGGGAGAAAGAAGATTGCCGATTATAAACATTTTTCAATGAGAATGCAATATCATATAACGATAACATATCTTATAATTGTATCCGGCAGATTCACCCATTCTTACCGTATATACCATATGGTAGAAGGAATTTTTTTATCTATGGTATTCGTACATCGTACCGCACACACATCTCACCGCACATCACACCCTACACGTCGTTAGGCCCCCGCAGCACCAATTCCCACCAGCTCTCGGGCACATGCCATTAAGTTCTCACCCAAGGACCGTCTCTGAATGCGCAAATTAGCGCTAGCGATTGCGCAATATTTACCCTCCGACACGACACCTCTCTCATAAGAGGGAACGGCCTGGCACCAGCGACCATTTGTTTTTCTCCCTTAACACAATCCCTCAAGAGGCACGGCCAAAATTAAAGCTTTACTAGTTTAGGGCTATTATCTCAGGTGTTACATCCTCCACGAGGAGAAAGAATATTTAATGACAGAGAATGAGGGAGGTTTGTGCTTTCCTACGTCTCCGCATCCCACACTGGGGATCAAGCGACGTCTTACAGCGAAGGGGTTGGAGGTAGGGGTTCGAGGACACAACCTCAAACCCCATCCACACCCCTTCAATCCCTCACCCCCACCCTCCCCGTCATTACTGCCACGCCCACCAACCTCCTCATCCCGGCAGAACCATCATATAAAACTCCTTTCCTCCTCCTCTCCCCTGCGTTTAATACTTTAAAATTCTAATGAGCCGTCGCGGCATTTCCACGCGGAGAGCCCCGAAAAAGGTGAAGACTGAGGTTGGACGGGATACGAGGCGATGGGGGAAAGGGGGATTGCGCGTGTTAGATGAGGAGCTGTGAGATACGGCATTGTCCAAAGAGCTGTGTAAACAGTTACCTCCTCCCGTTCAAACACTCGAGCCTCGCTCATGTGCCCGCTCTTAAGCAGAGTGCGTTCCATCCCCGCTCAAGAGGTTTCTTGACGCGCGGAGTCGAACGGGGAAGGGAGGCTACGTAGAACCCCCCACGACACACGGATCTGGAATCCTCATATTCCCTCCTTACCCCCTCCCCCCCCATGACCCCACTCCGAAAAGGGGATGGGATCTGCCAAGGGATGGGATGGGTTATTCGTACTTATTGCCCCCTCGCGTCTTATATGTAAATCCTCATCTTTTCCCGCTCCCTCCCATGTACATCTCCGACACCCGTTACCACAATTCCATCGCCCATTCCACACGCGATTCTTCTGACGAATATCACCAACAAGAATTTCCCGATCTCCACGGGGGGAGTTCGAGGGACTACCCGCTGAGTCGGAACGCTCTCGGTTCCTTCCCTTTTGCCTATTTTGGGGAAAAGCTGATGTTTTTTTTGGGAAGAGAGAAAGAGACTAAGATTTGGACGCGGGGAGCGCGGGACGGAGATAGGAGGGCGCCGCCGCGCCGGCAAGGATGGCACAAATTAACTAGTTATGGTGCCGCCGATTATACTCTCTCCTCCTCGGCTCTTCAGATGCCTTTTTTTCATCTCGCCCTGTGCCAGATCTCAAATTTTTTTCTTCTTTCTGCTTCGCCACCCCTAATCAATTTTTTCCTTATCTCCATCTGTAACTGCACATATCTCGACCTTTAACTTCTCCCCTCGCCTCTTCTTTATACTGTTTTGTGTCACCATACTAATGCTACTTCCCCTGTTAGAATATATTGTTTTTTGGTTGTAGTCTTCGCACTTTATTTACCGACAATACGGAAGCGGTAACAATAAATTACGAAATATAGCGTTATTATAGCGTTTTTCTACTAAAGGCAAATTTATTATCGTATTAAAATTTTGAATTTCTTTTAAATATATATCTACATCTAATCTATATATCAACATTTGTGGCATTTGTGCTCTTCATATTTTCTTAGTAAGGTGCTCGAAACATCAGCGGGAAACTTTTCCTTGATTTTTTTTCAAAATCAGAATTCCAGATGTCCTTTCTTGATAAAGTTAAAGAAATCCTATTCCATCAGCCGCATCTCACCTGCATCCCTTCATATTAAGCCAAATTAACCAATTAGTTTATCACACCCGTTATCTGTCCCATCTAGGATAGTGGTGCTTGAGACCAATTAAGCATATTTGAACTGTATTTTGGTTTTATACTGACTACCATGTAGTTGATCCTATGCCACGAAAAAGCGAACTATGAGATCCATTACCAAATAGTTCCATATGAATGCGTATCTTTTTATTTATCTCAAGTACCCCCAAAAACAGTGAGGCCTTTGCATCGGGAGATTTAACAATCAAAAATAGACGATCACATACATCCATATCCTGGAAGTGGCAACCTATCCAGGCGGGATTCGAATCCGCGACCTTCGGTATGGTAGGCGAGGACATATCCCCGCCGCCATGGATATTCAAACCTTATTCAAATTTATTATATCACAGCCATTGATGTCCATCAGCGACATGTTGGACCTTATATTAGCCAGAAAACTAAAACTTCTTCTTAATGCAGCTATGTACGTGTACATACGATATATGCTGTGTGTGTGTAGATACTTATTTTAAGAGTATATGTCAATAGTCCCAGTAATGAGAACTCATTGGATGAAAATTATCATTTTTTGTGATATGACTCATGGGTACATGATTAAATGAAGTTAAGAGGGCAAGATTTTAAATCTCGACGATTAGATGAATTCACTTGACTTTTTTTATTGGGTCGATATAATACTGTGCTTAATTTTTTTCCCTTGGTCAGTATTATTCCCATTTCCAATTCGCACTACTTGATAGTATCAGCGATAAAAACTAAATTATTATGCTATTATACTGGCTTCAGGATAAAAACGAGGGAAATTCGCGGTAGATGAAGCATCTGGAGTAACGGACAAATGTGAATGAATCTTCGACGCCCACATTTTCAAGATTCAATCGAGTTTGCCCTCTTCAACTTTTCATTCTTCTTCCATTTCTCACTCTCTTTCCTCCCAGACTCCTCAAACCTCGTGTCTACCTCCCACTCTCACAAAAATTCTCTCTTCAGCTCGACACGACGGGCCATCCTCTTCACACAATGTGTGCACGACGTTGCGGGAGGCGTTGAAGTCTCCCTCACACGACGCGGACAAGAGGATGACAATCACTTTTTGTAATATTCTTTCTGTGAGAGAAAACATTGGCATAATGATGTCAGATGCTCTCAGATGAGACGTGAGTGCATGAAAGTAGCCGGACGCTCCGAGGATAACGCCCCCCCCCCCCCCCCCACACTCTCTCTTCCCCCACTGAGCTCCTCGAAGGAGACGGCGACAAGTAGAGTGGCCCAAAGGGAGGCAGGGTCCCGCAGTCATCGTAGAGGAGTGAATCCCCGACTCCCGCGTGAGAACCCAAATGCTCCTCACATTGGCCCTCATTCGTCTAATTGCCTCAGTCTCATCACCGAGCCCACGGATAATTTCGTCCGACGGCCGATTGTGCATTGCAAGGCCACTTTCATTCCAGACGGTCTTCTTTTTGGCTGGCTGATGCGTGTGAAGGGAGAAGAAAATGAAAACCTAAGATGCATGTTTCGATATCAGAACAAAAATGTGACAAATTAAATCATGAATTAACAATTTAAAGCCTATTCGAGACAAAATTAGTGCTTAATCACCATTCTTTATTATTCAATGAAAATACTCTAGTTGCGAAGAGATGCCAAATTAAAATATGCATTAAATCCTGAGAGAGATTTGATTCTTAAGCAGTATTGTGATACATACCAAAAATACAGAGTAGACTGATTAATTTGTGGAGTTGAAAAATATTTACCAACCGAATTCTGAGCTTTTTGATGAAATACTTCATTTCATAATACGTAAGACATCAAACGCGAGCGCATTTTTAAATAATGAGCTTGTCCGACTCGATAGAGAAGTATTCATACGTGATGACATAGTACTTGTAATGACATTGTAAATCCAAATTTAAAATCTATTCGCTGCAAAGAAAAGGTTTCTTAGCCCTGGTATTATGTGAGAATGATCTGAAAACCATACAATCCGAGTCAGAATGAATTTCAATAGCAATATTGATAAGCAAAATTCGTTCACCATTTATGATCATAAAAAAGTAACTATGGAGCCAGCTGTTTTGAAAACATAAAATGCCAAAAATCAAGAAGCGCACGCAACTAACAACTAAAAAATATATTAATCTCTTTTTACGGATACTTTACAACTGTAATATGATCCATGCCATACCACTATCCTCAATAAAGACGCTATATATGGTCAGAGGTTAAAAAACTACGAAAGTATCTAGGAAGCTTAACCGACGGCTTGAAGCTCAGGCGCAGTTTTCCAATCTGAACAAATTCCAAACAAACATTTTCATTAACGGTTGAAATAATATTTTTATTTCTATGTGGCCTTGCAATAAGTTACAATTTGCCATTGTTATAAATAACATACGTCAGCATATGCTTGCAACGGACAATAAAAAGGCGTAGTTGAGACATAATCCACAGCTTGTCATGCTTCAGTTTTTAAACAAACATTCCTACATGCCTATCTGAAGTAATTCATAACGGGTCATTAAAATTTTAATTAATAAATATCACCTTAAATGAAGAATTGTTTGCAACGATCTGTCCTGAAATGGCACTAGGGAATTTCATGGAGAAACTTCCGCAGGTACAGCATGGTTTCTCGTTCTTACTGGTTAATTGTTACTGGGCTGATTGTTTGGACGTTTTTTGTTGCAGATTTCTATATTTAATTTGATTGTTCAGAAAACTACATGTTAAACATGTGATCAACGAGAATATCGAGACATCGATAAATGTAGCATTCGATATCCAAATAAATTCCGCCATGACTCCGTGGTGATACCTGATGGATATTTAAACGCTCTAATGACTATTCAGTGTATTCCAGTTGATATTCTACGATACGCGCGAACCACGCGTTACACTAAAAACACATTCAAAAACTCCAAAAAAAAATTTTATTTCTAAAAATTTGGCCAATACTACGGTTCTTCTGTGGAAATAAATTATGATTACGCTAAAAAATACTTAAAGCACAATTTTTCTTTTCTCACTTACAATTAGAATATATTTCCAGTTTGACACTCCTAAATTCTGAAGATATTTTTTTAATATTTAAAGAGCCAGCACGACTAGACTTAAAAGACGCTTTCAACACGTCCAATACTCGAATTTATGTTATTCTAGCATGTTTACATAATACTAGTTGAGTTATTTCGCCTGGCGTCTGATTCGCCTAATACCCAATTCTACACCGGAATGGATAACTGACGTAACACCACAATCACAAGTTAATTTTCAGTTCCCACGTGAAATCGCGCGAATCAATATTAAAACACTGGATGAAATTCCCAGACTTCATTACACTACACTCAATCGACTAACCGTAGTGACCGTAACATTTCTTTCCTGTTCAAAAGCAATTGTACGTATTGTTCCAGATGATGCGAATCGGTTACAACGAAAATTACAATCTCCAGTTGATTCCAATTTTATAGACATTTAAATGTGAAAGGCATGGAGTTTAAAAAAAAAACTTTTAGACCCTCCAGGAACACTTGAAAGTGCATTATGGAGAGTTTTTTTGTTTGAAAATGAGCAAAACAAGTATAGTACTACCGCCCAAAAAACTTTCAACTTTAAAATTCAAAAAGACAGGTAACGTGCATATTACGAATGCTTGCAAAATTGAAAAGCAAATAATTATGTAATAAATGGGCGCAATGCATTATGACCTTTAAGTCAAATATGAGCCCTCAAATAAATTGCGATGCACATAAACATAAACAACATAGACACACAAAATATTGGCAGAATGCAATATAATCGAATTAAGCATATGAAATACATCTGTCAACTTTAACGTAAACTTTTGTAATGAATTCCTGTAAATAAAACCGCAGTAAAATGTATAGGCTCTTTAATTGATGAAATTAGGAATCTACCCATTTTTGTAACTCCAAATTCACTGCATTTGTCAATGTTTTATTTGTACAAACAATGAATGCGACTGCTTTTTGAAACATTCACGAGATAATGACCATTCCAATCATTTTGTAGCTATATGCCACGTACTGGACTGGTATTCTCCCGACTCCCCTCCATACGCACGAGCTTCGCATTTCGAGCAGAGCATGGCTAGACCACTAGCGATTCGGGGAATGTTGGGATATCCACCAAGTTTTCGGGGAGCAGAAAAATTCGAGGATCGAGAATGGAAATTTTTACTATGAGAAATGACGCGCTATAAGCTACTCTCCGTCTTCTCATATTCTGAGACTTCCACCCCCACACAATGACTCCTATGGGGGGATTCATAGGAAATATTCGCCTTAGCCAGAAATCGGAGGCATTTTTGAGGAGGTGGGGGCGGCAGAAAAAAGATCTGCGGCTGTTTTGCCCATGGGGGGGGGGGGAGAAGGAGACGGAGAGAGTGAAAAAATTTACTAACCACCCTAAGGACAGAATAGCATTGTGAATTCCGGGAGCCGTCCTCCTCAGGATTTTGGGTCAAAATCTTTCAATAGGAAAAGATACGGTATAAACAACAGCCACCCTCGCTCTATGGAGACTTTTGGGTTACTTCATGCGGCCTGTTTGCCGAAGCGATCTTTTTCTGACATACTCACGAAGAGATATATAAGAGGGACATATTCGGCGAATTATTATTATTATTCGTGTGAGCAGTGGCACTCCATGGTTCAGATTCTTGGACCACCGTTAAAAGTAATCAGAAAAAATAGAGGCCTACCTAGACCTGGAGCTGAAGGATGCCGAAGATAAAAATGACGGATAGAATGAGAAATGAAGAGGGATATAGAAGAAAAGGATAAGAAAGGACACCATGGATAACAGTACGCCAGAGGAGAACATGGTGGATTGGCCAGGTTATGAAACACAGCAGTTAAGTCGGAAACATACATATATATTAAAGTATTTTAACTATTAAGGTATGTTTCATGGAGTAATTACGCAGTATTCCTGTAGTATCCCCTTACTACATGGACTTCCGTCCACAGTTAACAATAAGGCTTACTCCCCTCTATCTAAAAATCTTAGTTCCTACCTTCCTCTCACTTGTTGATACAACATTCCGTCCCCTAACACTGTTTTAAACATCCCCTTCCCGCTCGAAACTTGCATTATCCAAACCTTTTGTCTCCTCCGTATGTCCTCAAGAGGCTGCCCATTCTCACCTACCATGTATAGCACTTGGTTGTTCCTCCTTCTCTCCGTCCACTTCACTTTCCCTATATCCACATCTCGAATGCCTCTAGTCTTTTCTTGTTATCCATCAATGTTTCCACTCAGTAAAGCGCTACATTCCATACCAGGCTCTTCATTATCCATTTATTTAAATTAAGACATTACAGTCCTCTCATAAACTATTTCCTATTCCTGAATGCCTCCTTTGCTAACGCAGTTCTCTTCCTGATTGCTGGTAGCTGTTGTACATATTTGTTTTCTAATAATGAGCTGCCCAAATACTTATTGCCCTACCTGCTTAAGATTTTCATCATTTTGAGTATCACAATCCAAGCTCGCGATGCTTAAAGAAACCGAATAACTCAGGTTTCCTTGAGATTAATCCTCATGCTATATTCCTCACAACGCTGTTCTAACACATACGTTAGAGTCTTCAGCCCTCTCACTAACTAGCTAATCAACGCTTGATCATTTCCGAATCTCGCCGATAAAAACATCATTCCCCTCCTCTCGCTTTTACTCCAGTAACCAACTCATCCCACACCCGTCTTACCAACTTAGCGTACAAGTCAAAAGACAATGGCGATAGTGAACAGCCTAATGTAGCAAACCGATTATATAAAAAGAAAGCTTCAATATTACTCGACACAAATTTTATCTTTATTTATCTCTTACTTATCAACATGGCTTCTTCCACAACAATCCCTTGTTATTATCTCTGTAACCCAGGCGCCAACTCAACACATGACACTAAAAAACAAAATGCAAATACAACAAGTAGAAAATGTCTTCAGAAAACAAAACACATAAAATAATGAAAAGCATATAAAAACATGTATAAAAGTGATGTTGGTCATATAAAGTATATGCATCAAGCCTTGTCTCATTCTTCAGCCAATTCTTGCTCACCCTGATTCTCTGCTACCCTCTGAATCTGCTACCCTCACTTGCACAGTCTGGGCCATAGACAGATAACGAATGAGTCGCCTATCCCTCCAATCTGCGCCTATTTTCTTAACAATCTCCATTGACCTGAGCCCATCCACTGTGTCAAATTCTTTTTTTTAATTCACGAAGCAGGAATACACGTCCAGGTTACTCTCAAGGTTTCTTTCACTGCTGGAGAGAAGCCTTGAGAGTATTACCGCATTACCGCTATTTCATCTCGCTTGACTTCCCCTTCCTGAAACGCAACTGATCGTCGCCCAAGTACTCATTTCCCTCGCCTCCATTCGTCTTTTTTAAATCCTCAGTACCCCCTTCCCTGCTAGGCTTATGGCTAATAATCTCCGCATTCTATAGCTTTCTTAATTTTTGGTAGCGAAATTAGAACCGTTTTCACGAAATCCATCGGCCATAGATATTGCATACTATTCTTTAAAACCTTCTCTTACCATACCTTCCTAGATTCTTCAGAAGCTCACGCGCGGTATTGTCCACCCCCAACGCTTTTATAACCTCCATATCACCGAGGGCGCCTTAAATACCCGGCCCAAGCTGTCCTCCTCTACTGCCATTCCCTCCTCTATGTTCAACATTTCCAGCCTGTTCCTGCTGTCATACAGATCCTCCACATAGTCCCTCCACCTACTCTGAATCTCCAGCTGTTCAGTTAGCATTCTTCCATCTTGAGCCTTAATTTTAGACATTGCTTGCACTCTTTTGCCACCCGATAGCAACTTTACCTTGGCGTAAAGTGCGCTTACATTTTCTTCCTTCCAAAACTTTTCTATTTCCTCACATGACTTTTCCACCAACTCTTCCTTGGCCTCTTTCCTTTTTTCCTTGTTTCTTTCGCTGTTTTTTGTTTCTTTGTTTCCTTCCCTCGTCCTCCGAGTATTCGACCTATCTGGTATGAATATATTTATAAGAAAAATTTATAATTAATCCCACCAGTGCAGCTCTAGGGGTTACACGAACGCACAAGTCTTTACACCGCGACAAGGTTGTAGCCCAAGGGTGGGAAGCATAATAGAAGGAAAATATATGGAGAAGTACCCAGAGGAAGACCAAAGGATAAGTACTTTTGACAGATCAAGGATACGGGAAAGAAGAGCATCGGGGAGGTGTATATATTAGCTTGGAAGTGGGATAAATGGAGAGCTGCGGTATAACAATCTTAGAATTATAATAATAATTACTTATGCATGCAAAAAGAGCTGGTAATTCAAATTAGCCTTCAAATAAATTAAATACACAAAATGAGATTTTGAAAATTGACATTGTGTCACGACATAGAGGGCTTCAAATATTGTTTTATAGGGAAATGTTTGAGGAATGTACGAAATTTAAACATTTTTTAAGCGGAATCGAAGAAATGATCATCATAATTGAAGCTGAATCGATATTATTATTCAGGATCTAATCTCAATGTTACGCCATGGTACAAAATTCATACGTTTCAATTTTTACTCGCGTCATTTATAGCATAGAGAGCAAAATATGTCCATTAAGGGTTATTCATCAAAAGTGGTTCATACGGTAGAAAAACTTTATTTTTTATTAGTTTTCTCTATTTTAGCGAAGTATCTCAGGTTTTCGCTTTTTTAGGGCATAATAAATACAAGGCAAAGATATCCCAGGACAGCGAAAATATTTGGATAAGCAAGCATGGAAAAGTTGGAACACAGGGCACGTTGATGATTCTCTTCAACTATCCACAAAGACAATGGGAAATACCGAGTTATAGTAAACGTTAAAGGACGAAAAACTATGTAATAAATCTCTCTATCACTGGTATCCCGGCTTCAGTAATTCAAACCTCCAAAGAGCAATTCTGTAATTATTGGCGACAATTCCCGTCCATAATTCCATGAAAATAGCTCTTCGCCATTTAACGTTATCCTTCACTACCTAACCTTTTGTTTTATTAGGAAATCATGAGACCACTGGTGCTTACAAAATAACGTGAATTCTTTAGAAAAGATCCAAACGTCATAAGCTGAAATGCTAACCCCTTGAAAAATAGGTACACAACTCGCGTATTCATTTTCCTCCTTTGGCTTGCCCTTAATCTTTAATGCATGTGCGTAGGTGACGCCAGAGCCGTCGCGTATCCAGAGATTTATTCTTCTGTAACATCCTCGTTTACGCTTCTCTCCACGGCGCAGAAGGAAAAGAGAATTTTACCTCGGCCGCGGTGATGATTGTAAGGGAGCGTATGACGCGACTGGAATGCCCATTTCGGACAGAAACCTCGCGCGTCAATCACAAGTTCCTCATTAATAATAGAATGGATAACCCATGAAGATGGTAAGCTGAGACGAGAATGGGTGGATGAGAGACGGATCATTGGCGAGACAGAAAGAGACCGGAGTTCGTCGGAAGTAGCCGTCCATTTTTGAAGGGGGAAAATATGACGGGGATAAGGGAGGGGAGGATGTTGGGGGCAGAGGATGGATGATAGCGAAAAACGCCGAAGGGGGGAAGTGAGCTGGAGGACTGTCCAACCGTCCGTCTGTCCCTGGGGACGTCCATGGCGCTTGCATTTCTGCGAGAGTGCCCTGGAGAGGGTAAGATGGGAATGTCACATGTTGGATGGGTTTTAGAGAACGCCGTCATCTTCCCATAAAAAAATTGGCCGTGGAATGCCATCCAGCTCCAGTTCGTTCCATCATTCCTTTTTCTCAACCTCCCTCCTTCTCCGGGCTTCCATCCCTCGGCATCGTCCGCCCTTACCTCCGCCGCTACTGAGCCACCACGCCCCCGCCTACCCTCTTCCATCCTCGGCATCAAAATTTTTGTCCCCTCAACATTCGACTCCTTTCGACAGGCTCTACGCTGGTCATCTCGGTCGATCTCCCGACCTTCTATCTCGAAGTCAGGTAGTACATGAGTGCGAAACGTTCAGGCATTGCCCTTCCGCGATCCACTCCTTAGATAAAGGTGCTACGAAGAGAGAGCGTTGCGCGATGACTACAGCATAGGTTAACGCTATATTTTCCTTCATCTGGAGGGCGCCTAGGAGAACGCATCACTCTCTCTCTCAACCGGTAGCACTTACGATGAGCCTTTTTCAAGTCGGCATGCTTATTAAAAACTAAAGTTGAGACATTTTGAGTGGGAAAATGTTGATCTTAATCAACATAAATAGTAACTCGTCCAAGAAAATACTGAAGTAAAATTTTGAAATTCGAGGTACAGGAAAATGCTGAAAACGTCCGACGTCATTCACTTTTAAATTTTCAAGATAAAAGCTCAAATTATTAATGAGCAATTCGGGAAAAAAAGACTAGTCGATTGGGATTGATTCCTCCTAAAATGAACATTTTTTTAAAATCTCATTATGTAATTCCATGAGACATCGTCTCATCTCGTCGCTTTAGCAAGGAAAAACTAAGAGTAGAACTTCTGGAGACGATAATGTGAAAAATGACGTCACGGGAGAAGGGGCGTTTTTCGCTCATCATCATCATCATAAGTCAATATTGCAAAAATTATTTTATCGCAGCTCTCCACTCCGCTCCCCTAGCAGTTAACCTTTTCATATTTATATATGAATCTTTTCTTTTATATTCTTCATAACTTATTTTATGCAATTAAATGAGATATTTTCATGAGATTATTTTTGCCGTGGTGTTCTCTTAACTTGGTGTCAGTAACTTAACCAAAACAGGAATCTCTACACAGTTTAGGAATCGAATATTTTTAATGGAGTCAAAGGATATTTTCACGAAGAAAAACATTGCATCCTCGACGATTAGCTTTTAAATTTGAATAGTAAATCAGATACATTGCGAGGTGGATGAAAAAATAAATACATACTGTGTATCATAACACGGAAGATGGAAAATAACTCAAAATCATAGGAATTATTCTAATTGGGAAAGGCCATCATCATCTCTGTCTCTCATTGCAGCTTATTCTGATCAAATTTAGCTATTATTTCCTCTTTGTGATCTAAATCCACGTTTATATTGCTCGCCTATTAGCTCCACGTGTCATTAACCATTATCCCTGTCATAGATACGAATCCCAGAAAGGCCCAGGATAGATCAGAGACAAAGCTATCGCGACTTGGCCACTATACGGTCAGTATTTAGCGATTCATTTCACTATTAAAGTGAAGTATAAATTACACTCTAATAATCCGTTCACCTTTCTTCCAGCCTCAAAACAATTCCTTTCCATACCAAGACCATGACAGTGTGTTTAATTCAATTTTATGCAGCAGGACGGCTGAAGGTTGAGGTCCCATACAAAACTCAGCGTAAGCACATCGGTTATCGAATTAAGTGCATGGGACCTATATTGAAATGGCTAAATCCGAGATTACTTCATTCCGTCCGATTAGCTGACAACGACGGTAGCGATTATTTTCAAGTAGTTTATTTAGAATGGACTTTTTAAGAGCTTAATTTGCCAACATTTTCAATTTACCATTACATAACTGAAGCAGGGGTTCCACTATTGACCCCTGATTTGATTACTGATCAGCCACCTTAAGCGCTTTTGCATGTATTTACTCCGAGTACAACACTTTTCATAGGCGGTTCAAACGTTAAAGGCGACCTAAATAGGTAACGGGGTAAGGACGTAGAATATCCGAGCTTGGGTGTCATATTGCACTAAATAAAATTAATCAAAATCGACTACGTTTACAATCGAATAACCTTTACGGAGTATTGCACTTAAAATGCATTCCATATGGATCAGCAAACAGAATTTGGCCAGAAAGTTTCCGTCACTAACAGGATATGAACTAGATCTCTTAGAATGGGAGTTGAAAAGGGCTATACCACTAACCCAGCCCGAATTCCCTCCTTAGAGTTTCTCTTTGTCATCAAAATTCATCGACCAACTTATTTCCAAATACGACCGACATCTGCAGCCTCTATCCTCTTGTATTAAGACAATCCTCTTTTATAATGGAATGAATTTATCAAGACCGGATGTCGGTGAATTTCAATAGTTCTTAGAAAGTCATTTATTAAAACGAGACAGAACCAGAATCTTCTAATAAAAGGCGAGCGTCGCTCTTTTCTTTCCGCTTGTTTATTGTAGGTTGCGATCTCCTCTAAGGAAAACATTCTTGTGGTTTAATCTGTTGACGGATAATTGAAGCCACCATCAGAATGTAAAATAAGAAACAAATTTCCAAATCATGAGGAAAGTAAACATCATCGGAAAGCTGAATTGACTGCTATAAACCAATTTAAAATTGCAGATATTCGGTTAAAATTTTAAATGTTTGTTAATTTTCTACGCTTTTTAATGAGGCCATAATATTTCAAAATTTTAATTGAAAGGATGTATTTCTGATGAAAAAAGATAGGTGAAGAAATTCTAATCACAGCAAAAATAATGTAAACGATTTGATTATCGTTTACCACTTCAATTAGCTCAAGAAATTCTACTCATTTACAACGACATCTTATTAAATAATTTAAAGAGCTTTCATCACAAGGACATACCCTTTCAACAATTTACATATCCATATATCTCAAACCATCATCAACTTTACCTTCAGAATAAATATTTTTAGGAGAGTTACAGGACTGCGTGGTGATCCAGTGGGTAGAACTATGATATATCAATCTAATCGAAGAGTTTAGAGATCAAATCTTTACTCAAGTCTTCAAAAACTCCTAAAACATAAATTCTCGAAGTGAAAGGTGTCCCAGGGAAAGGAAGGGGCTGCGACTACCCTGCCTGCGTTGATTTCACACGGTTTTGCCCCGGGTGGCCTCTGCCTTCACTCTTACGACCCAACGATACGGCTAAATCACTATGTTAATGAGGTCAGTTGGGGAGGATAATTGGCTAAGTTTTACATTATAAATATAAAATTCTGGGCCGGCATTACCAATTCTACACGGGCTTCATTTTTCGCCATATATATATGCCAAATCAAACGAAAAATCTCATCTCTGAGTTTTAAATGTTAGGTTTAATGATAGAATCCCTAAAAAGACATTTATTTTGCTGTGATTTTTTTTAACGTAAAAAACAAAAATACACGAGGAATATAAATCATGCAAGGGAATTCACAGATCAGGTAACAAATTTTAGATTTATTTGCCACAAAAGCATTGTGGGATCACCCCAAATCATATCCCTAGGTCAACAAGATAGAGTGGGATACATCAATAGACAAGCATGAGCTGATAGGGTTTGAAAAAGCAATCATTCAGTCAAAATTTCATGATTCGAGCAAACATAATAACGATTTCTTTATCTCAAATTTCTTTATCATAAATTTATCAGCTTCCGTGAATTAAATATTTTCTCTCATTCCCTTTAGTACTCTATAATTGGCCGTAATGTCCCCAAGTTATGCTGCTAACTTCGATGAAACATATATTTTTTGCGATTGTATACCTACACTTCAACAATAGTCGCGATACGTACGAGGGGGGACCCAAAAATAACCGGACACAATTTTTAAAAAATTCAAAATTTAATTTTTTGTCAAAAACGCTAGCCACCTTCGAAGTACTCTCCATTTAAACTGATGCATTGTTTAAAATGTTTTTTTCCACTGCGCAAAACACCTTCGGTACTCATTGTTTCCGATGCCTTGTAGGGCCGCCTTCGATTCCATTTTCACCTCCGTAATGTGATGAAAACATTTCCCTCTCATAACCATTTTCATCCGGAGGAACGAAATGAAATCACAAGATGCGAGATCCAGTGAGTAGGGTGGGTGAGAAAGCACTGTCATGTAATTTTTTTATCAAAAACTCAAGTCGTGGCAAGCAGCAACACGTGCCGCATTTTGATCAGAAGTCAGCAAACAGGGGATGAATTTCGCCGCGATTCGTCTCATATGCTAATCTTCAGTTTAAAGTCGCTGCAATAAACACAAAGAAAGACCAGATTGTTCTGCGAGTTAGTAAATAGTAAGCCTCTTATCCTCGTGCACAAGGACACTATTGTTTTCCACATATTCATCAGCTCTGGACCCGCCCCGGGCATTGAATGTCTTCGATCGACATGTTTCCGCGTTTGAATTCCGAATATCACTCGTGCACTTACCTCAGTTATTTTTATGGCGTGTTCTTTATAAGCTGTAGACAAAAGATTAATCGTGGCCGACTAAATTTTACCGAGCAGAAAACAAATTTTCAACGCTGCACGCTGTTCTCAAATATCAGCCATTTCAAAAATCGAAGAGATCAAAAAACTGTTGGAATTTAAACTGTCACAGGGGCTTGCTACATCCGTCTAAAGCCATATTATTTCGCATGCTGACTCAGAAATAATCAAATAATACCCATCTAGTGGGAGAAGCCCAAAATATAAATGTTACGTGCGCAGAGATTTCCATCCGGTTATTTTTGGGTCCCTCTCGTATGCAATAGTAGTTTCTTATAATTCATCAGTCCTCCATTTCTATAATTAATGACATGGGTTTCCCGTTCAAGACCTCTCATGGCAACATTTCAATCATCGGAGAAAACTTTTCTCCGGTAACTTCATCCCCTAAATAATAAAAACTGTCTTCTTGGAGCACAAGTTTCGTTTTCTCTCCAATACGTTTTTTGCCCACTGGACAATACCACATGCTAAACGAAAGAGGGAAATGAAGAATAACAATCAACCAACAAGAAATCTCAACAAAGCAACCCATTTACGTTAGACAGGAGATGTTTGCCCAACTCATTGCACACTGGGGCTACTACATGCAATTAACCCGAAGAAACGGGAACCCTCACGTAGGAATGCACCTATGAACCTGTCATGTAAGGCCTACCCTATCCCTGGAGTGTCTCCAAACGATAAGTAGCAGAAAGATTGCAATTAAAAACGGAAGGACTTGAAATCTTCGGCAGAAGTCTCGCTTCTTCTTTCCCCACAAACGAAAACCCGCTCTCCCCCGGCGAATAGTATGAAATATCACCATCTCCCGGCTGCATTGCCTTTTGTCTCCACTTTTCACCACCCCCCTCTTTCGCACAAGTTCCTTAAAACAACCCCTCCCCCACCTAGAACGCACCAGCTTCCTCCTCATCTATACTTCCATAACCTCTTCTTCCCCATTTTCTCCCCAGTCATTCTTCCCCGTCCCACCATGAGGGGGAAAACCACCCCCTCCTCTTCTCCTCCCCTTCAATCCCTCCACCTCTTCCCTCTCCCACTCATTTCATCGCATCCATGGAATGCCAAGAGCATCCCCTCCCAAGAACGGGCTACTTCCCCCGCCCCCCATCCTCGGTCTGACCCCCACCTCCTCCCCCTCTCATTCTTCCGGACCCTATCTGTCTCTGCCCGTCTTGGCCGCGTCCGGCATTCTGATTCCCTTTGACGTCCCAACTCTTATATGCCTTTTCCCCCCTTTTTCCCCTTATACTCCCGTTTCCTCGCCCAGCCTTCTTCCCAACCCGCCAACGTTCTCTGTCTTCCACGACCAAGCCTTCCTCCTACCGTCTCTCCCCTGCAAGCCCGTCCACAACCCCCTCCCTCCCTCTCTCTCCACGCACTCCTTTCCTTTTCTTATTCCTGCCCGTCCGCACTCCTAGTTTTATTTTCCTCCTCATCCTGTCCTCTTTTTGTTTCACTTCCATATCCAACTGCCTCCACTCTCCCTCTCATCAACCTTCTCTCATTCCCTTTTAGACTTGAGCCGTTCTTTCACCGATTCTCGAGCCACGCGGAGACAGAAGCTGCAAGAAAATCGTCTCTTCTGAGTCGCGATCGTGCCCGAAAGAATAGCGGGGGAAGAATACCGAACGTTATCGTCTACGCCCGCTCAGAGGTTCGCTCAGAAAAAAACTCGGACGTTAATTATTCCTTATTTTTCACTCTACCACTACGCGTTTATTTGGAGAAAGAGAGAATGAAAGACAAAGGTACGCCTTTTCGACTTCCAGCTTTTTTTTTGGAATTCCTTCTCGTTAATTTTCGTCATTGCCCATCCTGCGGAACGCCCTCCCATCGCGTCGTAAGCATTTCTAGTTTACGATCCACGTCGAAAAATTTCGAGAGAAACGTCGATTTTTTTGGTCGATTTAAAATTTTTAATTACTCTCCTTTCCAACTCCTTAATATGGGGATTTAATTGAAGTGTTTTTTTTTCGTCGCTTGCCCTCTCCGACATGTTTCTCTTGATTTACAGCCCCATTGTCTTTCTGTGTTTTCTGAGGCTCGCCGACTCCGACGGCTTCATATGAAAATACCTGCCCAAAATTTTTACGATCCATACAAGCACAATTGTGTCCGCATTTATGCTTGCTTGTTTCCACACTTCTCCAAAGGTATGAAATACTTGCAGAGTTGGTTGTAAATCGAATTACTTTTTTTAATCGCTGCGCAAATTTGGACATTAAGACTCTGATTTTTAGATACTCCTATTTTATTTTTCTAAGAAGAAATTAATACATATAATGAGAGTTTAGTGAATGATATATTGTTCTCTAAATTTCATTACATATCATTTTTTCCGTGGTTGCATTTGTGAAAAGCTGTTATTTTCACATATAATGAGACTGATTATTTCTCTTTCTGACTGTGACCTCTTAATAAAAATAAGATTCGCTGAAATATTCACTCAGGACGCATTATTGCTTCCCCCGAGGTAAATAAATAGCTGTGTATACAGTTCGTACTGCCATGTAATGATTGAGAGAAATAATTATGGACGATTAATGAAAATGGCTGATAAATCCATTTCAAACTCAATTTAAAAACAAACACAACAGCACGTCTGAATGCAATTTAGTTAGCAGAACTGCACCAGTGACATTCCAATCAGTAGAGGGCCAGCCACAAAGAGTTCTAAAGATAACGCAGTTGTCACCGATTAATCGAGAGAGCTGATTCTGCAAAGTAAAAGGAGAGAAGTTCATCGGATAGGGTAGCAAAAGGATAAAACAACGAGAAAGGATGCTTGAAAGCTCTCTCACGTCACTGAGCATGGCCGGTGGACAGCGGAGGATGGAGCGCGGGCAGGTAGGTAGTGTACCGATGAGTTCAATGCGTGCATCTCCGAAGCAGTCAGCATGGCAGATTTCCTCGCAGTGCCTCCTCACCCTCTTGTGTTCCGCATGTCTCTTTCCCTTTCGATTGATCTTTCCTCAACGGCCTGCCGCAACCCACCAGTCAGTCCTCTTCCTCTCCACCCATTCCATCCCTCAAAGCCTCTTCTTCGCATCTGAGCCACGGTGAGCGACCCCCAGGGCCTCCCCCCCTGTCCGCCTTCCGCCGCGGAGCAGCATCGCTCCTGGCCGCACCACTTTATTTGTCCTGCCCGCGTCTTTTTCTGCCTCGTCCTCGAACCTGCAATCCCATTTCTAGAAAACCAGCGCCACCTGGCATCATTGAGGAATTCGCTAGAGAAATCACTTTTAGAAAAAAGGTAAACAGCGGGTCTGGAGAAAGGATACCTCAGTGCCTGCGGGACCAAATGCGAGAATATGCTGGTGATTTCGTTTACATTATCGTAAAGGTAAATAAATATGTGCGCAAACGCCAGCAATATCTGAAAGAGGAATTTGCAAACGACTGGAAGTAAAATAACTGACGAAAATTTAAGTTATATGGTCGGTAAAACTCGTCGGGCTTATATCTAAAAGGAAACGATCGTAAGTATCATCGATTCCCATACGCTTGTTTATATGAAACTACTACCAGATAATTTAACCTGCATTACAATTCAATAAAAAGGAATTTCTTGGTTGTTTATTTCAATTCAGAGGTGAGGAAAAAGGATTGGATAAGCACATTGCACAAAAATAATAATAAATGAAAAAAACCTTTAAAATACGCAACACTTATTAGAAAATTAATCATGAAAAACAAAAATTGAAATCCCAATTTTTCTTTAATCACCACATTTTTTTTAACTTAAACACCAATAACGAAAAATCCCACTTGTCATAAAAGACACTTGGCATTGGCAAACCTTAGCACTTTTAAGTAAAAATCAAAAGAAGCGAGAAGTTAAGAATATGCATTAATTCGAGGTGACACAAATACTCTTCCATCCATCATTATTATCAGTCAACAATCCTTAGATTGGTGTGATACAGTTTCCCACTCAATCATCCCATCAGTCAACTTTTTCATGCCAACGTATTTCCTTAGTTTCACATCCTTCATTATCTGTTACTCTTTCATCACCTCGCACCTCCTTTCTTTCATCCATCATATCCAGTGAACATAATTTCTGAAAGTAAACGATAAGATGCTTATACATCATTTAATGATTTTAATAGGAGTCACATTTGACATCAATTGATTATCCCAAAAAAGAAACTATTTTACCGCGGTGTGACGTATCAATTAAGTTGGACCATAAAAATGTTATCAGTTTATCATTCGTGAATTACGCTTATGATTAAATTAACCATTCAACTAATCGTCTTAAAATGGAAGAGATCAAATCTTCGTAGATACGATACAATGACAGAGGAGTCGCTATACAGTTGGAAAAAATCAATGGCTGAAAATTGCTAATAATATACATAGAAAACTACAGAGAATATTTTCTAATTCTCCGATGATTCTACGTCGGTGATTAATCATAAAAATAAGTCATTAAATTAAATAGCAGCAAACTGCAATTATTAGATAAAAACCTAGATTTTCCGGGAAAGAGATTTTAAAAATACTGAAACTCAAATTAACCTGTTCTGACCCAGAGCTAATTCATGGAAAATCAAACTTCATGATTTTACATTTTGAACACTTGATAATTTTGCAGCAAATCATGTTTATCGTCGTAGCTAAATATTTCGTCATTAAAATTTACACCGTAAAATAACGCGTAGTTTTGCTATTCCCTAAATAGGGCTGAAATTTTGTATATTTTTGATGTTGCTTAAAAGCAACATTGGGTTATTAAGGGTTAAATCCTATACCAACGCGGCATGAAAATTTTCGCTTAGTTTATTTCATTCCCTAAGTTATATTGCTTTGCTCAAAGGGCCAGAGTTAAAATTTGTGGGAGCGATAAAATGCAACATATGCCAAGTTCTCAATACAAGATCAGCAATGGATCATGAATATGAATCATTAAGTAACTGTTAATAGGATTATCAAAAATGTAATGAGTACAATACGTAAGTCAAAAATTTGCACAAACTTCCGGAACAATCCTCTACACTACTGACTAGACATGTTTCACTAAATACTGTTCTGCTTTCCTCATCATCGCTGGTCAACCATCCTAAGATTGGTTTAACGCAGCTCCCTACTCAATTCTTCTATCATCTTATATTTTCACATCTACGTATTTCTGGTCTTTCACGTCCCTCTCTACCTGATCCATACATTTCATTCGAGGTCTTCCTTTTCCATTTTTTCCATCTATTTCCTATATTTTCCGTCATATTAAAATAATTAAGGTAGTGAAATTTAACGTCTAATAACTAATAACACAACTTCCAAATTCTTTATCTACCCTTTCTGGTGCCTTAGAAAATAATCACTTCAAAATATCGGTGGACATTCTTCCTACTGCCTTACATTTTTTAGCTTCACACAATTTGACAGATGACAAATTTGGAAAATATTTCATAATAATAAATGCATCAATCCATTAGTACGGTCGCAGACTTTAAAAAACTAAGTGTCATGTAATCATCACTGACTTTGTGACGTTATGAGAATAAATAAGTTTTCGAATTTTCATAGCGGTTGTTTTCAGGGTGGAACATTCACATTAATTATTAATTGCTGGTAAAAAATAAATTTTACCAGATTAAATCTACGAATGCACATGAAGTTCTTTAGATTAAAAGTTTGTTTTAAAATTGTAAGTAAATCGTGGTATAACTGCGTTTGGTATTTTTTGGTGGTGATGATTCGACATCCGCAGAACTTTTCATGCCTTTTTTCGTTGACTCCAAATTTCTAAAGTAATACTGAACAAATATTAATCCGAAATCAAGTTCGCCCATATCCATAATTTATTTCACATGCCCATTACTGAGAAACTGAGCATGAATTTCACTTTGGTATTCCTCAAAATCTTTTAGAATGCTATACTGAACCACGAATAATACCTCGGTAGTTTTCTCTTGACATCGCAATAAGGGCGCTTTCATTACATATCTTCAAGCCTAGTTTAAACTCAAGAATGAAAAAGTGAACAATTGAATATGTTTGCTCTGTGATGTCAGAAGGATGTCTCTCAACCACTTGGCAGTATCTCTTCCAAATTCTGAGGAATCACAATTATGAAAATGTACCCATGAAAAGTATTTTGAAAACTCTCTTTCTTTAAATTCTTGTACTTGGCATTTGACATCCACATGTTGAAGTCGAAATGTAAAGCCTAAAGAAGCTAAGAATTGAAATACTTATAACATGAATATCCCGAGTGAAGCTTTCGGATTAGCCCGAACAATAAAAGTAATCTTCTAAGAGTGAAGTGACCCAGAACTAGCTCTAGCTTCCACTCTGAATGAGTGAAATTCCTATATCTGTGGCATAGCACGGGGTGAGTTCTGCCATCACCTATCCACACCCACCTTTGGATTGAATCTCCGAGAGAGTGATGCAACGTCTAATAGAATTCTTAAGCCCACATAAGGCAGGCCTTTGAAGTTTTTAATACCCAGTCCAACTCAAAAGGGGAATCGGCGTCTTCCATCAACCGCGTGACCTTCCTGGTGTCGCAGGGTAGCTCGTATTCCTCGCGCTAGGAATTCCTGGGAGAGGAAAACCCCCGGAGCGTGGTCTTACTTTTTGACTTTTCGGCACCGTTCCCTCTCATCCTTCCCACGCTCCGTACTTCGGCCACGCCGTGACCACCTCCTACCGTCTCATCCCATTGCCACTCTCCCCATCTTCCTTCAGTCAAGTCACATAACGTTTAACCCTACTCCAACCCAACCCCCAAAACTTTCCTCCTCGAAACCAAGAAGGTAACTGTGAACTTCCTATTACCCCTAAACTCCCCTTCGACCTCTCGCTCTCCGTATCCTCCCATCCAATAATCCCCCCTCTCTACGCCTCGACAGCACTCTTATGGCCCAGCACAGTTTATGGCACCGAATAACGAGGGTGATGGCGTGGTAAAAGAATAAAGCGGCGAAGACATTACCGCCCTTAATTCCGTGGGGCGTGCATCACTGGAAATCCCTCGTGCTGAGTTCCACCACAACACTGATGGGCATGCTACGACGGAGCATAAGCGGCGGGCGAGAGCGTTAATAAAATAAGTACATTCAACGAGGAACGCGACGGTCCGATGAAAACCAAAGTGAGGTCACTAGGCAAGATTTAACTCTGAGGAATTGTAATGGACGTTCTTCGTGAGTGTGTTGATGGATAACTGTTAAGCTAATGAGACAAAATAAAAATCTTTCCTTCAAAAAATATCACACAAAATCGACATCCCAAATAACTTATATTCCACGGTGTCTCAGGGCGACGAAAGCAATTATAACACTTTGACATTATCCATAACCCGCAGCAGTAACGGATCTGTGAAAGTAAGAAAGTATTTAAACTTGGATTTCATTTTTATTTTGAAATAATTAGGAGCATACGATGGAATATGAATAGGTAAAGGGATTCGTCACTAATTGCATGCTGAAAATCAATAAAGGCACAAATAGCAACGTTTGTAAAAACATGATCAAAATTTATAGATGCAAGTATTATTTGGTATTTCTTTACTGAGAGATACCCAAAAGTCTGAGGATATTGGGTTTAAATGAAATATTTACTTCTTCCGCCGATTTAAAACTTTAACAACGGTTTTGCCAGTTGATTTGACCTGAAACAGTCAATTAACTCATGAGTTCGGTGGGTGGGAAAATAATATTTTCGGCAAAAAAATAAATTTGCTCATCTTTTAAATGAAAAGCGAAGTTCACATAAGCCACGATTAAACATTTCATGATGTAAGCAAATATAATTTATTGCACAACATGTGGTTCAGTATCAACCCAATATGCTTATTATTGGAGGAAATAGAAATAAAATGCTACAAAGCGACTAAGGTGATCGGATGGCAACAGCAAATGTTATCAACAACGAGTCTCATTCTGTGATATGGTTGAAAATTCGATGCCTGTATGGTTAAAGACAAAAATAAGGCCACGGCGAGTGGAAGGGGTACAGCAGTTCAGACATTCATGAAATGGTTGGGAGATACGGTCTTAGGTATACTCCCTGAAAATGAAACTCCCCTTTAATGATTGTCTCCCTCCAGACAACCCGACTCCCCCGAAAACCTTTTTTGGAGACCACCTTGCTCAAAAAGACCGAAAAAATAAAAATACAGATAAATATCCTAGTTTTCTAAACTATGGAGTAGGCAATTTAACGAAAAATGTAAGAAAGCCTTCGTTACAGAGATATTAAAAAATCATATGTGAATTTAATCCAGGTTTGTGAGTCTATGAGTGATTCATCTTATCCTTGAACATTGTAGAACAAAGTGTGGCATTGCAGCGAAGTCTCGTACACCACACCACATTGGTTGACTGCATCCCTTCGCTTCTTCCAAACAGCTCCGCAACCACTGGACTCACTCGCCCTCTCCAACCCCAATATAAGCTCTCGTTTCCATCTCCCCGCACCCTCCGCCTCCCTCCCACGACAACCTCCACCCATTCCCGGCGCCCTTAACTTCCCTCCAATCCTCTCCTCTCCCTTCAGCGGACCACTTCACTCCCGGACCTCCCCCTTGCATCATTAGCTTCCCTCCTCCTCCCCACGGAGACCACCTTCGAGACTCTGTGAGTCCGGGATGGGATGGGAGCAGCGGGGACGATTCGCGGCAGATGGGATGGGGAGGACGGTTTCCAACCCTTTACCCACAGGGCGTGTCGAGATGCTGCTGCAGATGCAGGCGTTGAAGTCCCCAGAGTGCAGCGAGACAAGAGAGCAGCGGAAAAGGAGGAGTCACCTCACGTCGAGAAGGGGGGAAACCCGTTACTTAAGACGCTTCATAGCGTGTAAATGTTTTTCTTCAAGACTGATGATCTGCGGCCTTTATTCTCCGCACGAATGTGCACACACCTACGGGCATGTTGCATTTTATTCTCTTCCGTAAGTTTGCTCTCTTTCCCTGTCGAGAGAACAGGATCTGAAACCGCCGCCCTCTAGGTTAACTGCTACTCTCTCATGAGCCTCCTTTCGCTTAATTGCTTTCGCGCGTCTGGTATGGCAATGGTGTTGATGTGTGATAAACATAAATACGATTCTTGGGAATTGTGACATAGTAGGCAAATGGCGAATATTTTAAAATGGGAAGCCTAACCGATCACATTCACTCACGTAACAACTCAATTACTTTTCAGTTTCAAAATTGCACCATTAATATTATCAATTCTCCATTACAAAAAAATAATACATTTTTAATTATTTCACCTAAATCATAATTTTTTTATCATATTTTTTTCTGACAGACACGATAAACTAATATAGATATTTTTCCGAACGGATAGTTACGGGAATTCGTGTTTCCAAAGCACGATAAAGAACTATAACAAATGCTAGGCGTGATTTCGTGCGAGCATTTCCTTTCAATATGATTTCCTGATACCTTCCACCACTCACCCATTGAGGCGGCTCGCAAGGGAGTATGTACATGTACAAATAGGTTAATTCTGCATTATTATTTATCCAGTAGACTTCAAAAAGTAAGTGTTATTACTTTTGATAAAAATTCGCATACTTAGTGGTTCAACCAAGATATTACAAAACTCGAAATGGACTCTCTTCATCAGAGAAACGTATTAGAAGTAATTTACAACGTCTCTGCTTTATGACACCATCCTTGAAGCCTACAGCACTTGCCAATGAGTAAGGACGAATGGGTACACATTGTAAATTTTCCGCAGCCTCTCCTCTCTACGCCCTCATCAGACCATTTCCTGGAACGCATCCCTCGCGTAAAATCGTTGAACCTGTTTTTTTTCCTCGCGTTTCTCGGATCGCAGTTGTCATTGCAAGACTCTTAACCTTTGCGTTTGCTCGCTTCCTCGCCTTCCCGAGGAGAGATCCATCTCTGTCGTGCACGCCCTGCTCGATCTTCCTTTTTCCTCAACCTCACACCACGTGAGAGTGCAACTCCTTCTCTTCGGATACGCCCCACGCAAAATTGGACAACTTCCGCAGTGTGAAAAAGTGGGCGGGACCAGGTGTTGGGAGAGGAAAAAGCGGATGGTGGCTGCGGGGGAAGATGTACGAATTTCACGGAACCAACGGTACATGCAAGGAGGAGGACGCCAGTCTTCCGGATACAGTGAGTTCAAGACGAGTCTTGCTCTATCGTGCATTTCGGAGCTGTTATGCAGTGACGAAAGGATGTAATGGGACCGATATAAGAATTCATAAAAAATATCCTTTTCAGTTAGCTCACCTCCAACACGTAAAGAATATGTAAAATAAAATGATAATTTTTCAAAGCTACTGTTATGGCGATGAAAATAACTCGTTCATGAACCACAGACTCAACTAGGCTCTCCTATTCCATCAGGTCCAGAAAACGATTCAATAACTTATAAGGAGATTTGATAACTTAAGAAAGAAACAAAAAGGGCATTGTTTAAATAAGCATATACACTGGCATTTATCTCAATCACAATTATGAAAGCTGCCCTACCGTATATTTTTCGACTAAATGAATAAGTATACATTACGGAAGTTGGATACACAAGTTAAGGACTAGGTACAATTAATTAAATACAAAAATTTTTAATTTATGTTGCTTCAATCTCTTATGATAGTATAATATGCTAAAGGCAGCTGTTTGATATGGTGGAACCTATTAATTCTCATTACTATTAGTTATTCTTACCCATGGATAAACCGTAATTAATTAATCTGTTTGCATACAGCTAAATGGGACGTGATCCAGATATTCGTATTGCTGCCGAAAACAGTGTACATGCTTACGAGAATAAATTGTCAATACCAAGGTTTAAATGCAAAGGACTGAAAATTTGAAATGAACCGAATACCTCATTCATAAGAAAAATGTTTGCAAACTCGTGTGATTAGGGGCATAAAATTTATTGCCAATAAAAACAAACAAAACATTCATGCGATGAAAAGCGATTGTGACTGGAATTCACCGAATAGGGCAGCAATGATTCATAATTCACCCTCAATAAATACCAAGTGAAGACTGTCCGTACGGTAAATGCCAGGTTAAACATAGAATTTAACTTTGATTGTTGTCATCAAGTCAGAACCTAGGTCGGCAACAAACTAAAAGACAGAAGAAACACATTACTGGATATTTTACAACGCAGGATGTATCCTTTCGGTCCAGCCAGATTCCATTCTTTATTATCAAAGCAATGGTGAGAAATAGCTTGCTTGGAGAGCGAGAGAATAACAGCTGAGGGTGGGTCGGGCAAGGGGGTAGCAAAAGCAGCGAGGGTTATGAGGCAGTTGAGATGGAAGAGTAGAAGAGTGGCAGGTCAGACATTGACGAACGATTCTTCGGGCGAATGAGCAAGAAGCGCAAAGAGACCATGCCTACTTCCATGGCTGCTCCCCGGACATACCGCCGATGTTCGCGCGTCCAAAGCGGGAGCACCACCCGGATTCAGGGCGGTCCTACGTGTCGCGAAATCTCGATATAGCAATCTTTCTCAATCTCAATTTTTAACTCATCTCAACGTGAAGTTGAGATGAGTTAAAAATTAATATGATACTTATTCAAACAATCATAAAGAATTTTTAACGTCTGAAATAGTTTATTCGTGGTAATACTCGGCGTTGATTTGCATAATTCTCCATCGCTTTCGAGTTTCACCGCCTGGAAATTATTTTGAGGTGACTGTTTCGTTGGTGTTGCAACCGGCATCGTCAGTTCAATTGCCGGACTGTGGTATTCGGTCTACTTATACAGGGCACTTTTGGCCCATATTTTCAAAAGTAACGTAAATTAGTCGACTGAAAACCTAAACCCGACACTTGACCTCAGAACGCTGGTTGGAACACAGGCAAAAACTGTCGTGTGTACAAGTGTAAACTTGAGTGTAAAAAAGTGCGTGTAGTTTTCAATTAAAAATTGACGTGATATAAGGTTGTCTATTTAGGGCGGCTATGATTGCACTGCACTCACTTCTGCAAGATAACCCGTAATTCTGTATGCAATTGATTCACACAACATTATAGTTCGTTTGACGGGTTGCCACCTTCCTATCTGCATTATGATGCTATTTCTATGCACGAAAACCTTATTTATTCTCTTTCCATTGAATCTTCTCAAGCATAAATGCGATAATATGTCGCAAACTCAAATTCATTAAACCAGGGATTATAGTATCAGACTAATTCCGAATTCTTCCTTAAAGCCACCCATAGCCCTACGTTAACTTATATTTAGTAAACTTATTAAATTAAAATTATTAGTTTTGTAATTCAGTTTATCATACACGATGTTTCATTTAAGACAAACTTTCTTTCGACTGCAGATATTACCCACAATCATATAGGTTTAGGCCCTAACAAATGAATTAATATAAAACATCGGATGATGCCACTACGCAATTATTGTTCATCAGCTTCAGCATTGACTTGATTTGACCTTTGCCGTTAAATAAAAGAGAAATTTTATTCCTCAAGATTTCCTTGAGCTGAGACGGATTCAATATAGCACACCTGTAACAAAGGAACAATCACAACAATCGATTCACTAAGAACCAACGAGCAAACCAAGCAAATCTGCGACAGAATGTGCAGGCGATTCTTCAGTACTCGAAAGGTTATGCTACCGTGTTTTGGGATTAAAAATGTTTGTTGCTTGTGGATTTCTTGCAGTCTGGGACAACGATAAATACAGCTGCTTGGTGCTGGCACGGCCAAACCCCTCCTAGAGCAATTTCAATTGGATACTTTCGATCAACCGCCCTGCAATCCCGCCCTAGCGCCGTGTGACTTCCGATTTTTTGCTGGAATGAGAATTAGCCCAAGGGGGAAGCGTTTTCAAACGCACTATGGACTTCAGGACAACGCTAAAATTCATTGAAAGTTATTAGCGGCAACGCTCCATGATGAAGGTATTGTAAAGCTTGTCCACAGTCACGATCAATGTCTCAATCGACGAGGCGATCGTGTTGAAAATTAACCCAAAATATATTGCTATTTAGCGATGAAATGATTTTTAATCAATAACATTGCCTTCTTTTGATGACACATCGGTGGTTGAAAAAATAGCCATAGTAATTAGAGAAAAATACAGAGTCGTGTATGTAATATATCTCATATTTGACCACGGCAGGAACACCTTTGGCAACATATTTTCACCAAAATTATATAAAAAATTCTAATGAAAGAGAAACTAAGCGGTCTGATCTTATGAAACTCAAAATAAATGAGCGCGTCATGCGGAGTCGGTCGACCAAAGCGCCAGTATCTTCCCCGGTGTGGCTTGCTTGTTTAGCTTGCCGTGCATGTCATATATTTTTAAACATACAACTGAATGATCCATGAAAACAGATACTCTAAACACTGAGAATAGTGAAAAACTTTAGTCAAGTTTGTCCATCAGTTTTCACACGGCCCACTGACGCGGGTGGAGAACGATTTTTCCCGGCAGCGCTGCCATGAGAAATTCATAGTCCTCAAGAATCGTAACTCTCACGTGTGTCTATGGGCATTAAGTCTCTGTCACGGCCAATCAAGAGCAAGGTTATCGGCTCCGGCTGTCGCTCTTCATAAGATGCACGATTAAATGTGCCGCCCAGCGGCCCTTTTGTGAAAGTCGATGGTCGTCTGTCCTCCTTTTGTTTTAAAGCCACATCATCGGTTATTTTGTCGATCCGAATTTGCTCTAAAGAAAAGCGAAACGAGGAGTCACGTCTAGACCCTGGTGATGCTTTAAATCCCGTGGGGTAAAGGGAAACCTCCCTTCGCGAGTAATAGTAAGTAATGTTCCACGAACGAAAGATTAATTGTTCTCGAAAGTGAAACTGAGGCCTTCACCACCGCGTCGCTTGGACACATGATACGGTGGTGGATGATGATCGACGCCAATTTTGCTGACGTCATAGGCGATTGACGATAACAGCTTGATAAAACAGAGCGGAATAGAACTACGGATCACGATGAGATTTCTTAAGCGGATGGATTAAGAATGCGAGAGAAGTGAGGACTCACAACGAATTGAAAAATGCTCGGCATTCAGGAATGCAAGCTGTATTTGATCTAGATCAGGTTTTCATGGTCATCGCCACGGTTTTTTTTTTCAAGTGCCTTTTCTCTGAGGCATCTGAACTGAGTAGAATAGATTTTCTATATTTTTTGAAAAATGTGACCTAACAATTTAAGCTTTGATTTCAAATAGCCATAAAGTCACTATGCAATAATGACGAATTGTGACTGAGAATATTTAGACGGTAGTATTACGACTTGAAATTTCAAATAACTTACAAAATATAAATAAAACACAGGCTATTTTATCAAAAAAAATTGGAGTGCTGTACGCTAACTTCTAGTTCTTATTCATCATACTGATCGTAGCATTTCCAATAAATGCGTATTACGATTTATAGTGACATTAATGCAAAGTTTGAATGACTGGCGTAATTCAGTGTAAATTGAAATTCCATTCTTTAGCCAAAGAAAGGAAAAGTCAATGTCGATGTTCCACAATAAGTTAAAGAAAAGTATTCATTCCTAAATATATAGAGTGGTTTGTAAATCGTCCAATTACAAAAGCTATAGTCTATCGGTAAATACTTACCTTAAATAATGATGGCACTCTAATCTAGGCCGCTCTAAACCGTCGCTGAATTACGCTGATTTTGCGGCATCAGTGATATCAGCAATTTTTAGCCAATCCGTCCAATTTCTGCTGCTACGATTTTTCAATTAGGCAGCTGAACCACAAGACTCCTTCCCTAGAAATTGAATCTCAATTAAACTTTCAAAAGAAATAGTATGCATTGAATAGAAACTACATTTTAAATTATTTAGTAAGTTTTACTTTTGATCTTTACGGGAAAATGTACTTTGTGGTTGTTATGCAAAGCCGTTATTGCGATTTCTAAACATGTGGAAGATATATTTTCTATTATTGCTATTATTAATTAATACTGGAAGATATATTTTCTAGAGTAAATAATTAGAGTCAGCTAAGAAAATTTAATCATACGTTCAGCGTCATAGACATATAGCATATAATTCCTAGAATATAATGTCCCACAGCTTTCCTAAACCTAAATTTGCTATTTTGATACTCGTTACGAGGATACGCATCAACCAAGTGGCACCCAACATGATTTTGGATCATTATATATGTACACAAATCAAAAATTATAGAAAAGGGAACATTCCTCATCAGAGCAATGCAGACTATCTCTGCAAGAAAAAATTACAAAACCTCAAATGCATAATGGAAAACATATTCACTTCGGGAGCATGAATATTAAACTACCTTCATTATTTTATTAGAATTACTTTTCAAATCAAACCAGTATTCAAAATAGCGTGGAATGCACTATTGTGTGAATCGGCCACGAAGAAAGATTATGGGAGGAAAGCATTCCGTCGGAAATATTTTAGCTCTTGCTCTAAATAAAAAATATAAATTAAAATAGTTATGTGCAAAATTAATTCACAGAAAGTATTTTTATTTAAAAACGGAAACAAGTTTTATGTCCCCTACGATCATCGAAAGGGTTCAGAAGAAGAGCATGAATACGGTTTTCGGACGTAACCTCAAGATGACAGTCAGCGACCAAAGAATTGAAGACCGAGCGGACGAAGGAACTAGGAACTTTTGTTGAAGATTAATCTTTCTAGGAGAAACGTTTTCACTTCTAACGAGGGTAATACTTCGATAGATTGAATCAAGAGTTAGTGATTTTTTACTTTCTGAGTTCGAGTGCAGGTTCAAATAAATTCAAAACTCCTAATATCATAGTGGTGATGATTATGCAAATGGAACGTAATTTATAACCGAGACGAGTTGGACTATTTCGTAGATTTGTAGAAAGCAGTCGTGAATTGAAAGAACCAAGTAAACAAGCTAAAACAAATAGGGGGATATGTTAGGGAAAGTCCACTCACTTAGTATTTCTTTTATACCAGACCATGCAATCGGTCAAAATTTAAGATGAGGTAATAGAAATAAATGAAACTTTCTCCAGATGAACACGGTCTCATTTTGTTTGTATCAGGACGCAATTTTAAATTCAAATTCAGTGGCAATCTGGTTTTGATTCAAGAATCGGCAAAACTCACGACAGTACTTATGTATTGTGGCCTATTTAGATGAAAATTATTTAAACCTCAATTATGCTTGAGGAAGCGTATGCTCTCAGATGCGTAATTTTCGAGCCTTGTTGCAGAATATGCTAAAGACGTATAACTGCTAATTAACTACTTACAACATCAATTATGAGCCAAACAAGCGCTGTTCTAAAAATTTAAAAAATGAAAAAGTCGTCGAAATTCTACTTACTTGGTTTAAGCATGAGCAATGAGATTCAAAACACAAAATCGATGCCTACTACCGAAAATTGAGTTATTACATAAGGCAAGCAGTTTATTTAGTGCTTTGCAAAAAAACACCTCCGCAAATGCGTCATTATATAATAAATTCATTTACTCCTCTCCCAAACATTGAAAGCATCACAAAAGACGACATTAAATAAAGATAAATATAAATATTGAAAAGATTAATATTCCTGTGAAATTTTTAATCGATGACATCCTTTTAAATTTTTTTCGTTTTTTTATCGTCCAACTCATTCATCGGAGAGTTTATTGTGAAGACTTTAAGACCCAAATTCTTGAACAATTCAAAAGCATTTTTACATTACTATCTAGCTTTTCAAAAATAGTAATATTATAATATGTTGGTAATAAAAATCTCAATTATGTGCTCCATACACGAAGAAAAATCGTTTTTCAAAGACGAATTTAAAAAGGTCTTTTTGGTGAGAAATAAATAGGTGAGTACTTCAGTTGAGCTGTTAAAGACACAATCCATCGCAATGCATTCAAAAGCTCAAATTAAATATGGCTACATGATAAAAGCCTTGTGTTCCTCGAAATCATTTGAATTGCCGGATTATCGGCGTGCAAACTATGAACGATTTTTTCACGAAAAATAATGTTTTATGTATTTCTCTGTACAACTCGATTTTGAAGGGCGATGAATATCTTGAGTAAATTTGGGAGGAAAAATTATACCCATTATGAGAATAAAATTGGCCTCAAACAAGTAATATCAGACATCATTATTTAATTATTCCTTTTACATGAATTCCATCAGGCACCTTTGGATAAAATAAATGAAGACAATTCTAAAATACTATCGCACACTAAAATTTAGCCTACTGAGCCATAGTGCAGATTAAGCAAAAAAAATTCTACTAATGGTATCTCCGACTGCATTTCTAAAGAGCTTGTTGCATTACGATGCGAAGATCGTCACGACGAAGGCATACGATAAAAAAACTAGGGAAAAGAATCTAAATGAGAGAGCCATTAATGCCGATGCAAGCAAGGAATCTCCACACAATATCATGACATAGATATGTAGAGTAAAGATTGAATAAGATGAGGCTACTCATACTAGCCGTGAGTGAAGTAAAGTATTCATACACCGCAGATTCAGTCACACTGATTGAAATTCATCATGAAGATGTATTATCAATAAACAAAGGCTTCTCACTCAAACATGAACGCTTTGGATAGGATACAAAAGTTCTAGCGATACATAGTCAGTCACAACTAAGAAGCCCTCTTTAATCTTTGACCAACAACTGCATGCATGCATTTACCTTGAGCACAAGAGGAACACCACAGTCGCTGCTTTCTTTAGTAGATAGAAAATAAAGAATAAATTTTATCCGACTAAAATAATCTCAACAGAATGAAATATTGTACAAAAAGGCATAGGAAAAAAACGAGAGTCATTCAAAGCGTCTGTTACTCTGTTACAACGGATAGGTGAGAAAGAAAGAGCCTAGAGATAATTCAACAGAGAATCTTGATAGCTTTCTTCATTTGTTTTGGCTAGTCATAACTGTAATCATTGGTTCTTTCGTTTTTCCCTTGAAGACTCATATCGCCAAGTTTTCCTTTCGGGTTGAGGAAGAGGAGTAAAGGCCAAAAAATAGAATCTCTAGAAAAATATACTACACAAAATAAGACTGAAGCAGCTATAACAAAGGAACATATGAAATGGGGAAATATTGAATTAGATAGAAAGGGACACAATCATCTAGTGTTTCAACATGATCACCTTTACAATCAATACTAATTATGTACTTTCAACCGCTTGAAATTGGAATTTTAGTGATTCAAAGGGCACTAAAGCAGTAAACTAGTATCACTCTTAATCTATTTAAAAAAAAGAATATATGGGAGAGTTTACACGATTAGAATAAGTGGCGCTCCATGCGAGATACTTACTCAAAATGGAGAATCTAAATTGATCTCTAAACCTGATCTGTAACTGGAGAATAGGTAAATATACTCTTTCCTTCTTTCAATTCATAATTATTTAATTCATCGTAGTAAGCACATCTTACTTACTTCCCTCTTTCCCAACAGCCTTTCGAAAGTATATTTCCCATGACATATCCCGATGTCATCTTACAACTTAGTTTATTCGTATAACCGGCAGTAAGTAGTCCAAGGCCTCGATTACAACTTGAATAATTTCTGCTTCAACCTCGGGAAATTTCAATTCTTGTTTAAAATTTAACTTCAAACAAATTTTCATTGAAAAATGCCTTAAATGGAAGACCAGTTTCACCCCGCAGTAATTTAATTCAACACCAAAAACCGTTTCTCAATTAAATACAAATTTTATTGAAAAATTTTGCAAGATTATTTTGATATCAGTAATGAAAACAGTACGTTAAGTAATTTATAATACTAGTATTTCGTACCGAATAGTCAGCATTTCATACCGAACTCGAATGACATAGAAAAATCAGAAAATTCGCAATCGCCTTCCAAATGAATCTATTCGAAACCACGGGCTTAAGACATTCGCGAATTTCACTCGACGACGCCAGGGAGGGGAAGCAGGTGGTTAATACAGGATAGTGGGGGAGTGCTTGCATGAAAAGAGAGAGGTAGGGGAGGAGAGGGGAGTCAACGCCCCGAAGAAGAGCCACCGACACCCCAGCTACCCGCCCCCTTAAGTGGAAAGGGGTTGGGATCCCGCGGTAAGGTGGGTGAGCATGCATGCATGTGTCCCGACCGACGGGCGAAGGGGGTGCAGGAGGCGAGGGAATTTATAAAGCGCGGGGGGACACATCAGAGGAGTTCCGCCAAAGGGTTTAAGAAGGGGGTTCGAGAGGGTTGTGCGAGGGGGGGGCAGAGAGAGGGTGAGCAATTCGTACGGGGGGGAGAGAGAGGCGGAGGTGGATAAGGGAGTGAGAGAGAGGAACAGTTGAAACGGAAGGAGGCAGCGCCATTGGAGGCCATTACGGACCAATAGCAGCTGCCGGTGGGAGTGGCCTGTAGGTAATGGACACTCCGCAACCACGCCTTCTTCATTAGCAAATTGCTTGTCCGATCGGGAAGGGGAGGGATTACAGTGTTACCAACCCCTCGGGGCTGCTATTAACGGCTCCCGTCCTGGGCGAGAGCAGCCCTCCCCTCTCCCACGGCCTACCGAAGGCTCTCCCTCCGCCGCTACTGCTCTTAGCCCGTCCGAGTCCGAAGACGCCGCGGCAGACCGTCGAAGGCCTTCCGGATTTAGTGTCGATGTCATTCGGGACTGGAGGGGGGGACAGGGGTTCGCTTGTTTTTGCTTGACCGCTTCCAACCCTCGGTTTTTCATGAGTCCGCGGCGGAGGCTATTAGCGTAATCTCCTCAATGCGATCTGTATGATGGGCTTATATTTATTGGTTCGCCGGACATGAGGGACGAGCCATAAATTTCCCCATAGTTGATAAAGTTTAATGGCCGATGGCTGGAGGGTAGTTTGGGGGAAGGGGGGTAGAGAGTGAGGCTACTGGTCGCTCTGCGGGAATAAGATGAGAAATATTCCGAATCGGGGCACGAAATGCTCCGTGCACGAACGTGCATGACTGCGAGAGAGGGATGGGTGATGGGAATGTCACCGGAATAAATCATGGGAACGGCGGGCTTGAAGAGGGGAGACCGATTTGCGTGAACTTACCCCCGCGCATAACTCCATGCCTGGTTCATTTCTGCATCGGTCCAATGATGTCTCTATTGGACCTAATTTACTCCAGATTTTGTATCACGGTAGGGAAAGGGGATACGACCAAGATTCCATCTCAAGCCAATATCTCATCCATTTACAGAAAGAAGATGGATCGAAAAATATTCCAGGCAGGTTACAATTAGATAACATAACTGGCCTCAGGAACAACAGCTATGTGAGCGAGGCAATTTCCTGCAAATGGTTATCCATGATTTCACTGGATTTCCGAACTCCGATAGAATGAATTTTTATTATTTTCATAATTTTACAGAACGTATTTATTTAAAATATAATGCGCGAAGAGTGAACCAGAGATCGACTACATCTAACAAAGTAAAAAAGGTTATTTGTTCTACAATGTGTACGATAAAATATTAGTTTTCGTAATAGAAAATACACTAATCACAGTCCTGGTTAACAATCTCTTTGATTTATTTCAGCCTATTAACGAATATTTTCCTTTTATTTAGCCAATACGTACATTGAATTTCTATGAATAACGGTCAAAGTTCCGTCATTCGAAATAATTTACCATTTCAAATATTTATTTTACTTGGATACAGGTAAAAATATATTCAGGCTGTAGTTAGGGGCAGGTTATTACTTTTCTATGAATGGAGATCCGTGATGTGAAAATTTCTGTGAGTGAACTGCAAAATAATAGGTTCTTCATAAAAACTGTTTTATCGCCCACTAAATGCAGGAATGAATGCAGGCAATGGCGTCTACCTAGTATTATCACTCCAGCCGTACGTCAAGAGGATCAATTGTGGTGGAATCTGCTCCACGACGTTCCATATACCGAGTCTGGAGCGAGTGTTATTTACGTTCTATTCGCCTGCATCAGGGAAGCTTAAATGCTGCTAAGGTGATATCGAAAAATAACTGGTGCCTACCTAAAACGCTTCCATAAAACCTTGTAGAATTTAATAAAAAGAGCAAATTGCGTGAGAGGCAGAATTTATCCCATTACCGAATATGTCCACCCGTTGGGCATGGAACACTTGTGAATATTCTTGTCAACGGGATAGATCAAGCTTTGAACTAGAGTTATTACGTGAAGATAATTACATCAACGAGAAGGCATACTTACTGAGAGCTAGTAGAAGAAAGTATCTCTTATCAAGGAAGGCATGTTAAGAGTATGATACAGCGAGTGTAAAAGGACAGAAACATGGTAAATACGTACACTGCGGTAAATTTAGTAGGGAAAGATGAACTGTTGTATTGCGGGTAATTTTTAACAATAATGATAATTCAGTCACAAATTACTGGGCTACTAAGAATTATCCGACGAAAGTTAACCACGAAGTTCGCGTTAACTTTGCTTATGACAAGAAATGGGCCACTAAACGTCCTGAAGTTGGAAGGAAATTTTAGCAAGGGAAAAATATCAAATGAAAACTTATTCAGAGGGATGTCATATCTTGGATACCGGAAAAACGAGTTGAAATTTCACTCTTCTTCACATACGCATAATTGACTACATAGTTTTTACAGACCTTGATTTCGAAATGGCGGAAAATCTCAATAGTATGAAAATAATCGTGGAGAAATAAAAAAGTTTAGATTAAACCCAAGTACCGTTAACCTAATGAGTGTTCTACGCTTGAGAAAGTGAAAATTCAGTACTTTATCGATGAAGCATTCCTCAAAGTTTTCAAAAATAATTGGGTTAAAAAGGAATATTTCCACTATTTCGTTTACCAAATTTTCAGCTTTCAGACTGCTGGTCAATATTGATTGACCAGGGTTTTCGGTAACCATAATTTCTCTTACAGACACAATGCATGCCCTTTTATCATTTCAAGGTAAGCCAGGCACAAAATAATTTTATCTTGTTCACTCTCATATGGGTTCCTTTATTATCAATATGATAGTACTAACAAGTTATCCTGAATTCCATAACATGGTCATTAAGAGATGCAATTCTAAACTTTTTTTGTCTTGATGGTAAATACATCCTGATGAGTCTAAGTTCTCAGTTCACCTTATTTACATTCTTTACATTTACATTATTGCGTAATTCCTCAAAAACTAGTACAGCGACCTAGAGTCTAAAAATGTATGGAAATGGTGATGATGATGGCACAGTTACAATTTGTGTCTTTTTTATGTACCACGGATCTACTAATTTCTTTCCAGCTATGTAATGAAATAAATAGCAAACAATGAATTCGTAGTATTATTTCTACCTTGGGCAAAATAAAAAAAATTATAGAGACGAAACGTGAAAAACGCACCATGCTAACCAGCGATGAGATAACTACACACACTTTGTTCCAGTGCATCGTTAATTATAAGGAAGCCACTATGCCAGAACAAAAAATGATTTCTTACGCAGTGCGATAATTTCCACTAAATTAATTCAATTTCATGTTTATCCGAGGAAGTGAGACTTTTGAGTTGAATTTTTAAATTATCATGCTTGTTTAATAGCACCTAAGACGAACTTTTGGAAAATATCTCAAATCATCTTACGTATTTCTTATATTTCAGTCAAGTTCATCAGCTTCAACTTCCATTCAACAGGCTATTTATTTTAACTCTTACCCAGTTCTACAGTGCCACTTTGGATAGACCAGACTTCTTCAGAGCAGCTAATTATTTTTCTTATATTTGAACCAAAATAGGAATTCGCACAGTATTTGTTCAAAACAAAGAAGACTCGTTTTAATCGAACTTTTCCTTACGAAACAACATTAAGACTAATTTTATTCGGATAAAGATAATATTCTTTCATTTATGCAAATTTATCAGGATTACACTACTACAAAATCAGAGTTGATAGGATATAATTTGAAAGCCTCCAGTCCTGTGAGTCAAGCTGTGAATGAGTTTTTGGCGGCCGCCTGTTTCATTGATTATACTTGGTATACCCTGATATCCTCTACGAAATGTTACCTTCGCCCGCTGCAAAATTACGATTTACATGTTATATTGGGGAGATGGACGAAATTTACGCATTATGAAACATGGTGATAAACTTGTAAGCGTACTCTAACATCAATAGAGTCAATTTGGCCCTATTTTTATCCCTGCTTTATACAAATATGGTATTTAACGACAATAATGAATTCCCATTATTAACTTCCATTACCTACAACTTCGGAAATAGTATGCATGTTTGGTAAATGGCTAATCCACCTGAATTCGGGCGAATATTATCATTTGACTAACAGATTTGTTTAGAACCAAATGCTTCCGTACTGAAGCCTGTGAATACCACCGTTTTCGTCGCAGTCTTGACTCCTCACACTTTGACTAAACTGATAGAAATTCCGAGAATTTTAAATGACATAAAATACTTAAGCAAAATTAGTAGCACTTGCAGCTTTCAAATACAAGGGAGATGTCACCCAGCGTTCTTAAGGCCGGCGCTTTATTAGGGCCATATCACCATTCGAAATACAGTTGTAAGATAAAAATCATTTTAGCTCATAAGTACAAGCAGAAAAATTTCCATTGGGTTGGTCACGGGTCATAAAACTTGGAGCAGTTACAAATAAGGGGTGTCACGGATAACAGTCCACAAAAATGATTATTGACAAAATCAATTACCGATGTTGTATACGGCCATCCCTCAGCGAACGCTCGAGAATAACGACGCAATAAAAGTCGCCCGGAATCTGTGAGCAGGTACACTACCATTTTCATCTTTTTAATATATTCAGCAATGCATGGATCCGAAATATATGCGCGGAGATTAAGCTGGGAGCGAGGCTATTCGGGAGAGGTTCGGATAGAAACATCCGAACGCAAGAGCTACTGCCGCGCCGCCGTTAAGAAAGACATTAAAACTTTTCCAAGCGATGATATGTGAGGGGAGCGGGAGCAGGAACACTAAGGAGTGAGAATGAGCCAAGTTTAAGGGCGGGAGAGAGTGAGGGAAAGAGGGGAACGGAGTGAGAGGCCAGGATGGAAGCTGCCCACAAAGAATATCGAGCAGCAGAATGGACACGTCAGGATGAATTCACTCGATGGCTGCTTGTTTGCACGCGGCGTAATTGAATGTGACTAAGCAAAGGAGTTATGATTTCCCGAGGAGGAGACGGAATAATCTCGTCCCGTCCGATGGCTCTCTCTCTCTCTCTCATCCACTCTCCTTCTCCCTCGCCTCTCCCTTCCTTCCACGGTTCCTACCCCTCTTCTCTCCTCCCCGTCCTCGCCGCCGCCGCGGACCGAGACATCTCCATACGTCCGACGCGAAGCTTTGAACGCATTCCCTTCCGTTCCGTCCGCCGGGCACGCCCACATCCGACGAATCCCCCAACGCCTCCCACATTCAGCGGCGATCGAGGTTGGAAACTGGAGAACTGACGGTGAGAGGACGCCCTCTCAACTCTTTTGCCGAGCGCATTTCTCATTTGGACTCACCGGCAATGGGGAAGCATTGAGAGAGACGGGTAGATTAAGTCAGATGCAAGGGCAGAAGTCGGTGTCTTCACTCGCGAACAAGGATCCGTCGCCTGTTTTTTTTCCACAAGCCCGATGGATTCCATCGATCCACCGAAGTGACATTCTGGCATCAGTGCTCTCTCCAACAAAGCAGCTTCCGAATGTACTCCATCTCCACCACCACAGATACTTAATACTCGATATTCGTTTCCATCAGAAGAAATATTTCCATTTCTAGGCAAGATTGCATCGAAATCAACAGAAGTTAGGCAGCGAATGAATAGTATAAGACAGTTATTTAAAGTGATTAAGTAGGTTCTGAGCTAAAAACTTTTTTTTGTACAAAGTATAAGTAGGTCTATAGTATATGTCTAAATCTTGTTCTTCACAAGCAGTAGGACAAAGTCAAATGCATCGACTACAAGAAGAGTAAAATTCATGTCATCAGCATAGTTCAATGATCCTGAGATTGGTTAGAGGCAGCTCTCCGCTCAATTCTAACTTCAGCTAACCTTAAAACATTTCCTTATAAATCTTTTTCGTCTTTCATTCTTCGTCTTTGGTCGAAACTAAATTAATAGGAAGAAAACTATATATCACCATTAATCACCCTATGAAGAGTGATACTCAATACTTAGGCGATAGCAGGACGATTTGCATTAAAACTTCTATTTTTTCCCGATATTTAATTAATTTTTCTAAATTATCTTAACGCCACATGAACCTACCTACAAGTGAAAAAATTCTAGGGCATGAAGCATTAGGTATCTACAATTACTTCATTGTGTATAGTCATTCAACGACAAGATGTTCGAGGCACGAAACTATAATAATTTTTCATTCTGGCAGATTGTCCATTGACTGCACAAATCTTTTGAAATTTTACCAAAGTTTCGTTTCAGCAAATTGTATTCATGCAAATACGGCCGATTTTATGGAGGAATCAAATGTCTCAGAATCTATAGAACCACGTTTCGATTCCAATTTCCATAGCGAGAAACATTTGGAGTCCATTACCAGAATCCAGGTATCCAAGGATCTAATCAAGATGATATCTACAAATCTCAAGTTACGAATAGAATTATGACAACTAGTCATAGACACCGAAAACAAAAGTATCATTCATCCCATCATGCTATTCCCATACGACTATAAAAACCTGGAATGTTTATACATTTTGCTCCAATACCCATTTAGTCCGTGATACTAAGAGTTTAAAAGAGCTCCCTGACATGTAGCTGAGGGTAAGTAAAGTTTTTTTATAGAGCGCTCGTTCTTTGCGAAGGTAGATGAACTATTTGAGGTGCCTATCCCTCAATATTTTGATAAAAATTTCTCATTGAGAAACACAAAAATGAAACAAAAAAAACTAACAGAGTTAAAAATCTGGGATACTCTTACGTTCGATGTTCTACAAAATAGTCTCTCACAATATAATCAAATAAAAAAAGTGAAATTAGGGGCTATTTAAGGCCAATAGAGAAAAATATTGCAAAAAACAATATCAGCTATAAAAGGCTTTTGTTTCGATATAAACAAAAGCATTGATGAATTTCCAATAGATTCCTACTGAATTTCACAGCATGAAAAATCGTTTCTTCTCTTCAGTTCCTAGTGAGAGGATGGATGAAGATTTGAAAGGAATTTATCGCAAATAGTAAAAACATTTCAAGGAAAAAGCCAAAATATTCATTAATGGCCTTCAAACGGAGAAAAAAGATTTTGAATCACAAATAAGCAGTGGATAAAATTAATGGGAGACTATAAGAGCTAGTGATTCAGAAGGAAGGAGCAGTTCAGGATAAAAGGTGTATTGGCGGAAAAAACAGAAATCGCATACTAAAACTATGAAAGCAGACAACCACAATTGTTTCCAGGGAGGATTACCAATGATTTCAATATTTACGTAGCCTATTGCCGATTATCTCGTGTATCATAGGGAGATTTTGAACTAAATACAATTATATCCTTATTTATTTAGCGCAACTAAAACAAATATCAGCATCGCTCGGTTCAAAAGTACAGTAGTATTTTACTCCTTCGCCAATTAATCACAGGTGAAAAACAAAATTCATTACTTCTCCGATAATATGTAGTACATATTTCCTAGGCAGATGAAAGACTTTCTCAGTAACGTAATTGATTTGTAAGAACAGAAAGCGCTCATTATGATGGCCATAGATGAGGGAGAACGTAGGAGAAAAATGTGAATCTTAATGATTTTTTTCTATAACATTTGTTTTAAAAGAAAATTAGACTCTAAAACTGCCCAAAGAAATCCACGAATTTATCCTGCCAATAAAATTATATATTTGCTTTATTATAGCTCTGGCCTTCCGTGATCATGAACTTTCGTGTTTAATACGTGCCAATTCTGAGTGACCGAAGTCTCGATCACAATTTAGGTTGACAATATAATGGTATGGTAAGTTAATTCTCACTACATATTCATACACTTAGTTTAATCTTTTACCACCTTCATCAGCCGTAAAATCTTGGAGGGTAGACTCTTCAAAAAGTCGTAAGTAGGGTTGATGGCACAAAGCCAAGCAGTGTTCACTACTTTCAGTATCGTTATTCTCCACCCACAATGCCTTAACTCATCAGAATGAGGACGAAGAATGAATGGAATTTGTAAGTTTCTTAACATATTGTATGCAAAAGTGGTGTTTACTCATGACAAGTACTGACAAACTACGACAATTTCCATGAAATTCTGTATTCATATAAAAATATTATCCTTCTCCTCATAGTGTGCGAATTTGCAATAATTTTCAAGCACATAAAATTTAAGGCCGACATTTTTTTCACAAGTTTAGGACATTATTTAGTGTTCACCGACAGTAGCGGTGTCAGGCAGTAGGTACTTTTGCAGCGTGCGTCCTAATGGCCTCCACAACGTGATTTGCTCAGTAGCGAGTAAAAAATTAATTTCAAGAATTAAAAGTGATAATCTAAGATTACAAATTTTGGTGTTATAATCTCGGAGATACACGATCTTATTTTCAGCGGATTCGGTGCCGGCGCAGTGATGTGGAATTTTAGGGTGCAATTGGTGTGACGCCCACTGACATTTGCTTCCACTTTCATTTAGCTTCTCGCAGCGAATTTGTTACTTTTAACTTTCACCAAAGCCTTGCGTCTATGACCAAATAGTACTCGACATATTTGTTTCTGCTGATTCCTCATATTCGGATCACAAGCTCATGATCTATTTCCATGTCCTTCTTCCACATCATGTTTCCGAGCAGAGGGAGTCAAATCCAAGTCATTTTGCATCCTCCACCCTCCCTGCGAACATTCCTAACCTTCCCCTCACAATTTCGCTCCCTCCACACGCCTGAATACTTCTGCAGCTTGCCCTCATCTCTTCCACGGCACCTCTTCTTCACACAAACCCTCCTATCTCGGTGCCACACTAGGCCGTTATTTATGTCCGACGAAATTTATAATGCGTAACATTGCGACGACTCAGATTACCGTCGAGTAGCTATATATCCATCCCTTCCTCCCATCTCTCTCAGTCTTCTTCTGCCTTCCTCTCCTCTACTGCTCCATTGCCGCGAACCCCACACTCCTCGTCCATCCATCCGCCTAGCATCTCCCTTCCCTTGTCCACTGGCCATTCCGAAATTTTTATGACAATTCCATTTTTCACGGCAGATTTCACTTTTTTTGGCCCGCGCGATTTTTTTGCAGTCCTTTTGCGTGTACAAAAAGAGAACACGATGTCTCCGTGGGAGCTATGGCATACCTTGCCGGGTCGGCGCTGCCAGTTTTATGGCCGTTTATTTCACAAGGATAGCAATTTTTCCCCTTTGCGATCCAGATGGGCCGACTGATGGATTTGGAGACTAATTGGCCCGAGAATTGCACCGTAATTGATATACGGTCACGCGTAAGAGAAATTTCGCAATCTAGGACAAAAAATTGGTGAGTAGCTTACGATTTTGTAAAAACGCTCACATGAGCACAGATGCGACAGTTCTTGTGTAGCCCAATATCCTATGATCAATTTGCGTTACACAAGCAGTGTTCGAAACGCATTCGTAGCAACCGAGGTCGAAACGAATTATTACTTGAGAACAGACGGTGGCCACATTCCATAGAGAGTTATTTACTATTGGTTGCGAGAGTTATAAAAAGAGTAAGCACAAGATCTTATTTCACCTCGATTACCAACAGTAGCACCCTTATTCTTCGATAGGTTTAAAACTGCCAAAATATTTACCATATTATTCCAGCAATAATGATACACCTAAATTGGAGGAGTTTTGTTTCCATGCAATCATTCCCTTTCCATTGAGCTTTATCGTAAAAAATCATCTTGTTTTTTTATTCATACCAGGAAGAGAAACTGAATTCATACCAGTGAGAGATCTTAATCACGCTTGTAGAGCTAAAGGAAAGGAAAAACTTAATAAAATATCTAAGAGAGACGCATTTTTGCTTGCCGTATTTGTAGAGGAAGCACCATTTTCTATGTTTGCCAAAATCGTTATTAAGTTCATTATAATCTCTTCGAGAATAACAATCCAATAGCGTTGCAAAGCCTACCTTGGTATAGAAAAGAGGAGTTCATCTGCTTTTTTTTCCGACATGTGATACTGCTTCTGGCACTAGAATTTTTCATCTATATTTAATGGTAAAATAACTGAGCTGGCGCACACTCACACCCCTTATCAATCAACGAATTACAAACAGAGTTTCACAATTCATAGAAAATATTTGCCAGTATATGTTTTCGACATCATCATTTTGTCAAGACTAAGGGATGGGGATAATTACCTACCAAGTGCCTCACGCTACCTCATGCCAGAATCAACATTCTGCTTGATTTGCAACGGTCCGAATATTTCTGGGTCTAATTGTGGCATTAATCAGAGGAAAACTATCCTAAATAAAATATATAAGTCTTCCCCACTCCACCTTAAACCTGTGTCATAAATCCAAATCGGTCTTCACTTGGCTTCCATCGTTTCTCACCGAGGGAAAACACCCACAAGAAAAAACGAAGATGCTGGAATCAGATTCGAAGGAATCCAGCTCCAAAAGTGTTGTTAAGATCTCATTTTATATCTCGTGTCCGAGGAGCGGGGCGCAAGAGATGAAGAAGGAAAGGACATAACCACCCTTGTCTGATGAGACTTCATCCGCGTGTTGAGGGAAAAACACGTTTAGGAATCCGCGTGCTAGGTATTTCTTTTTAGGAGCGTGACGTGCGAGGATAAACGCGTGAGCAAAAGATGAGCGCCGTCTAAACGTTTAGCGTCCTAAACGAGCCTTTTCTTCAGCCATCTTCAACGTCCCTTCTCCCCTTTATGTCCCATCCTCCGCTGTTAAAACCTCCGAACTCGAGAAATGGACGACGAATCAGCCTTCGACCAACAAAAGAATGATTAATCTCCAGTCCCCCCGTCATTCCTATGCCCTTTCCCACAAACCCCACACCAAATCTCTTCCTCTTCATCTTAACCCCACAATTCGTCTTGAAAACCACAGTCCAAAAGATTAACTGCCCCGTTTTTTCCGCAATGTTTATTTGCACGACGAATCCCAACCCTTTCCACGCCGTGTCCCGTCCTCGCCACCACGCGCCCTTCGGAGCCTACCGCACTATGGTGGGAAACTGCCGCGCCTTCGTATTTTCATCAGTACTTGTGCTGCAACGACCACGACCTTCTGCGCTTGAGCGGAGATTATAGTGACGTCAAGAGGTCCAGCACGTGGGCTGATCGCTTTCCTCGCAATCTTCTACTACAAAGCAGACCGTGGCAGACGCAGAGATCGTAACTCCAGCACACTTGGAGCCTCAATCCGTCCAAGAGAAACTGAATTACTATTGTCCCAGTAGCACTCTTTTCGGAGTGGTCCGCCTATCACAAGATCGCCTCCTTGCAGTTTCCATGGCATATTCCAAAATTTCTGTACCTATAGACCTAAGTCACGAGGAAAAATTTAGAACCTAATGAAAGATGTCATAATGGTGAGCATTCCCTGTCAGGACTACAAGTTTGGCCATCTGAAAATGCTACACGATAATGAAATAAAGCTCAATCATCGCATGCTTAAAGGGACTAGGGAAATGAAAATTTAGAAAAAATGAACGAAAAGAATAGAATAAAATAAACTTCCGACGCGAGGAGGGGGAAGAAGGCCTATCATACTGATTTTCCCGCGGTTTCCAGGGCGTTGATTGGATGTAACGGTTTGTTCCCACTATACTGTTCGTATTAGATAAAACATTTTCAACCATCATCAATCCTATTAGCAAGAGCTAAGCCGTAAAATCTCAAATTATTTGGCCTGAGGCCGTATGGTAACAATAGAGACACAAACTACTCTTTACTGAGAGTGTTGTCGAGCTAAAATAGTTCAGCAGTGGCATGAGATGCGAGACAAAAACTTAACCAATTCGTTTTCAAATATTTTAATTCATTATTTTCAAGGTCATCAAATTATCACTTCTCTTGCTGAGAAGGAAATTATTTCACGGGTTGAATAAAAATTAATATTGTGCATATTCAATCGAGGATCTGAGTTAGAATATAAATGAAATATAAAAAAAGTTATAGAATCAAGGGAATATCGATCATACTGGAATACGACCATGTCCAAGGATTCAACGAACATATTCCGCGAAAACTGAAAATTGATAGTAAAGAACCTCTCCGGTACAACAACGATGTTAGGAGGACGATATTCCCACAGAAGATGCTGTCATTTACGACGCAACACAGTGGAAGCATGCGCAAAGTTACGCAGCGCAAACGCTCAAAATCCTAGCAATCGATGCATATTGCACTGCGAAATTTAAAAAAAAAGTACTCGGTGAATCACCCTACGAAAATCAGAAATCTTTTTGGCCATATGGGAAAGAACTTCAGGGAAATCTTCACCATATATTCGTTATTTGAGGGGTTGTAAACTTTTCATCGAAAATATTGAAAAAACAAAACGTTAAATTCCCGCTTCAAAAGTTTACGCACTGCAGACGGAACTGCGTGTAGTATAAACATGCCATTCGCTGAGGAACTGATGAATTAAATCACCATTCATCGCGATGGGATAACTAAACAGCTACAATCGATTAAAAAAGGAATAAATCTCCACATTCGGAGGGAATACCCGCGCGTATCATCAAGGAGTTTTCCCCATAAATCGCACCAATCTTAGTTAGATATAATAGTCAAAGTCCTGCGGTCTTTTATTGCCATTCTATCATCAGACTTAAAGAACGCTCATAGTAGGAGCCGAGAGTGGGAACTAGAACTTAAACTGAGCAAATGTACGGCGGTGCATTTCTGGCTTATGTCATCCAACTATCCCTTTATGAATGTTGTGTATGGTGTCATCAGAAAGGCAACATATTAATTGAAGTATCATGTAGTTACGATAACTTCGAAACGATTGTGGAGAACACATACAAGAAATATTTGTAGCAGAGACCTGAAGAAGGTAGGATTCGTCAAGCGTGTTTTAGGAAGAATTTCGGAAGAAAAAGTAAAAGAGAGAAAATATTTCGCACTCGTCCGGCAACACCTTGAATACACAGCGAGCATATATTGGATCCGGCGCAGAAAGACTTGACCCGTGAATCTAATAAAATACAAAGGTAAGCTGTACTATACTTCAAAAACTGCTTAGGGCATACAGAGAGCGTTACACAGATGTTAAGAAAATTAGGCTGGCAGCCGCTAGAGACTCGGAGGCTGCGCGCTAAGCTTAGATTGCAGCAACAATTGAGAATAGTTATCTTTCACAGCGATACGGAGAACATCATATTAGAACCCCACTACATTTCCAGGTCCGAAAGAAATGGTAAGCTAAGAGAGATATTTTACCGAACGGGTAGGTATGGGAATTCGCTTTTCTCCCGAACAATGGAAGACTTAAATAAATGCTGGGCAGAATTTCTTTAGTGCACTTCCTTTCTATTTGTTAACGACTGGAGTCTTTACACCACTAGCCTCACGCCTATTGTGGCGGCTTGCAGGGTCGTATGTAGATGTAATGAATTCCAACGGGTAAGTATGCGAATTTTTATATCACAATAACCAATGACACATTCATGGAACTTAAGAACTCATGCATTGCATCACCATCATTACAAATTTTACTACCTTCACAAACTGACGATAACGGTACGCGTCCCCAAAATTGCGTTACCCATGTTGAAATACACGGAGCTCCAATTTTCGCTTCGTGAGCAGCGTTTCAAGTAGCGCCCATTTAAATGACGGCACGTTTCTTGCGGATACCTCGGGGTTAATTCCGCACACGACAAGCTGACAAGGCCTCGGCAAGAAAATGTGGGAAACCAGAGATAGAGGGGATGGTTCGTGTTCCCCGTGGAAAGACGCGAGAGAGAGAAAGAGAGGAGAGAGGTGACGAAGGCGGTCGCGACATCGGATGAGAGAGGGTGAAAAAAACAACGCAGTCTCGTTGGACGCATCAGCGGGTAATTTATCCCCGCTCGCGCATCCAAACCGCCCTCCACCGCCACGTGACGGGGGTGTGAGCCGAGAAGGGTGGTCAGCGGCAAGCGGCGGAAAAAAAGTATCTCTCTCCCTCCCTTATTTGACACGCTCGTCCGTTTAGCAGTGGAAGCGTGGACGATGCAAGGCAGCGAAGAAGTGCAAGTGCTGAAAGGGATAAATGACGAAATGTTGGTATTGGGGTGAGGGAAGATTTGGAATGAAAGAGTAGGGCTTCTCTCCATAAACTTTTGAAATAATCCTATCAAAACCGTTGAGCGTGGTGGCCTGTAGGGTAAAATGGTTTGAATTCCAAGTGAAGTCCTCGAATATCCCCAAAACCCTAATAACTCGTAGTTCAGGGTGGCAAGGGAAAAGACTGCCCCCTTACCCTGATTCTGTGAAACCCAAACGCCTGTCGCTTAATCTATGACGATTCTGATAAGAGATAACAAATCAACGCTTACCAGCCTCCTGGTCGAATACCAAATAAGAAGGAAAGAGTAGGAAGGTTTTAATGATTTGGGGTAAACAAAAGCGAAAAGACCATTGCACTAAAATTTCTTTATTAAGTTCCTTTGAACGAATGACATAGTGAGCATCGTTGAAATCATCTCCTAAAATTTTTCATTTCATCATTACGTAATAAGAGTCATACTTAACAACATTTATTAATTTTACTTTCTAGTGACTATTTTCTACCACTATTATATCTATTATCAAGATAGAAAAATGAATGTGGCCGTATCGCATATACGCTTGCCGCGTCGTGCTACCATCCGCCGCGCCCGGCTAGAACCCGAGTCGACAAACGCTCGAAAAAACCATGTAAAATTCAGGGTGAGAGGTGGAGCAATATTTTACTTTAGATTTACTATGTAGTAGCTTCATAGAACGACTTGGTCACTTGGTCACAGCCACTTAGCAGAACTTGGTGGAATTATCTACTTTTTCTCTTCGTTTATGTAAAAGATTGGCTGAAAACAGGATCCGCCATTCGTAATATATCTATGGTTAATAATTAAAAAAAAACTTTTAAAACTCTCCAAATGAAAGAGGAAGAAGTTTTTATAAATATGGCATAACATTATTGTGAAAAGCAACTTATGTAAGCCCAGAAAGAGGATAAAGTTGGCAAATTTCAGAAAAAATCGAGGGTGGTCGTTTTTCGCTAAACTTATTCAACTTTGACCTCATGTATATTGTTAACGTGAATGTACAGGAATGAATGAATTGGGAAAGTTATGCACAATATATTTTAAAATATTAATGCGAAGTTTCAACTTTATAGCTCAAAAAAATCGTTTTTTAGGTTTTAGCCAGCTTTTTTCGAATCAAGCCCACTGTTCGCTGTCATGAATGCGACGCGAGCTATCACTAGTGAAACCGAATTTCCTGTATCTAGAAAAATGAAGATAATACCCCGATCTTACTATCAGTCTCCTAGCTGGTACAAAATTACCCATATGCTGGCATTCTTTAAATGTGTTTTAATTATTATGGAAAAATAAAATAATTTTACGCAAAAGATCAATTGTGTTAATTTCATGCGATGAAATTTCTCTGAGCTATGATCAATGAAGGCTTATAAGCAAGTCCTAATAAAGTAGTAAATAGCCACTGATTAGAAGTAATCAGTTAAATTTGGTGCCGATTCCCAAATTCCAATTCGTCACACGAAAAGTTTTCTTTAAATTGTGAACCCACCTCATATAGATTTTGCCAAGCATCTGACGCTGAGAGGATAATGCTCCGGATAAATCCCCATATTTCCAGAAGCGCTTACCTCCTGGATATAATCTCGACTCCACAAAAAACTCTCTGATGAACGTGACGACGGAAGGATACGTAACGGGCACGGCATACGTCTAGAATACCTAATGATTTTTCCTACGTTGGCTACTGCATTACTCATTTAAAACCGTATTTCTCAATGGTCATGATACAAACACAAGAAGAGGGGCAAAATCTGCTATAAAAAATACTAAGTTATTTAAAATCAAAATGGAACATAGAACCGTATAATGTTTATCTTCCCTTATTCTATACTTTATTCCACCAATTTACATCTCTCGACTAATTTTGGAATTTACCATTCCGTCCACCTACTACGCCATGCTTGAGAAAAATTCAGCTATGTTAATATACGTTCAGCTTTCATTATTCAGCTATGTTAATATAATAATACGTTCGATGATATGAGGATAATTACTAGAAAAATGCAGCACTGGAACAATTTATTCATTTAATGATAGAGAAACGAAGAAACTCGAAAATATAAGATGTCGGAACGGAAAATAGCAATAGCAATCATAAAAATTGAAAAAACCATTTTATGAAAAAATAATTTTCCCTTATTATTATAAATGTATAAAATGTATAAAGAATCGGATAAACTTACAATTTTCACAAAATAGTTATCCATCATGTTGATCTACAGCTGCGCTATACGCGCAAACAACCACAAAAGCTGTCCACTACTTCATCAGAATAGAAGATTACGCATAAGAAATTGGAATACCTCCAAAATGGATACAAATGATTGCAGGTTCTATTACAGACACTTCTAAGGTCGTGGATTATTCATCGTAGATGAAATATTAATTATAATGTTCATTTTTATCAGTTGTTATATGTACGAGAAAAGCTATCTAAAATCATAGTTGGTCATGTGTTTCACGAATTCTTAATTACGCCGTGAGAAATACTTACCCCTTCCCATTGTTATCAATGGAAAAACGAACAATTAGTAAAATAATATTCGGTTTTCAAGGCTTCCTGCCAGTTAAGGAAGGGCTGATTACCCAAAATGTAAAGCGTAGGGTCTGATCCAAACCATCGTCACCCGTCGGCGCGTGACTGTAATAGTCTTTAGAACCTCTTCGCTATCCCTCCAGCAAATGAGTCGATTTTTGGCAGCATCCTAACTAAATTCAACTCACAAATATCTATCATCATTTTTATTTCTTACAAAAACTAACAGTAAAAATATATCTTTAGAGAAATACTGATATACTTGTGGATCGGACCATAACAGTTGCCGGTTTCACTTTTCATGGTTGTATCATAAATGGAATTGAACGTTTAAGAGCCTTCCAGATAAATTTTTTGTGACAGCAAAAATATTCCAGGGCCACAAGAATGGGTAGCAGTAAATAAATGTTGACATAAATAGGGCACTATTTACATTGCCTGACAATAGAATTCCTTACTTAATTTTGGCTCGGTTCGACGCGTAAGTACACGGCGCGAAAACAACGTCTCTTGGCCACAAATAGGATCTCGTAAATCACCATCTCTAAGAAGCGGAGAACAATTCTATCTAAGCATATTCAAACCGTAGTACTAAATCAATCTTACTACTAAACATCTAAGGAAATGACTCAGCCACCATGATCTTTGCATCAAGCAGTAAGTGCGCCATGCTACAGAGGATAAACATCTTATAAAGCTCTTATCTTTTCCTTCATTAGTTTTCAATTTCAGGATATCCTTATTTTTGGTTTAGCTATGGCACATCAGTCATCCATTGAGGTCTCTTTCTTTAAGAATATGATGACATACATCGGCTCCATAATGACAGGTATCCCATCAAACAATATATCTACATGGTTTTAATTCTGATTTCCATTGCTACCAAGCATAGGGCCTGTTTGTATGAAGTACATCCCTCAATCTTCCGCTAAGGTATGTAAATCTTAATTCGAAACAAACCACTGCACGATGACATGCTCAATTGCATTCTATTTTTTTCATCAAAAAATATTCGAGGGAAACTTCAAAGACACCTTACTTTCAGCTTCACAATCCAATACGTTGAATATAATATGCTTGCTAAAATGCTAATTTAATATCAGCCATAACAATACGACTTAAGATAAAAATGGAGTACGGGAGCACATTACTCCAGAACTGTTGGCTCCTGGAAAGTACACTTCCCTATGAGAGTTGAATAAGAGAAAGAAACTTTACTTCCAAAGAAATTAAATTTCCAACCAACATCAATCTGATGTTGATCCGCTTTTTAAAACTGCGAGTCCTTCTTTATCAATGCAACTATATTTAAGTACTCTGGGTACTTATTCGAGCAGATGGATGCGTTATTTAACGAAAGGAAACGATTCCAGAAAAAAAGAGATATATATTTCAACTAGGAAAATTTAAAAAACATATTACTGAGATTCACCGCGGTGAACTACAGTAAATACCACAATCAATTCCTCACTATTCTACGTTAAAACTACGCAAAGAGTACGCAAAATAGCAGCACGTACTAGAAGAGAGGGAAAAATCACATGACCTCCCCACTCATCATTTTAAAGTAATAGCAGAAAAAAATGAAGCGAGGCACCGGGACGAATATAAACCTCATCCCCCTCACCGAACGAGTGCTTCCAACCAGCCGTCCACAATAGCCGTTTTGTTTATGGCTGGTCGGAATCAATTCCTCTTCTCCCCTCCTGCCATTTCGATGCACTGATGTCCCTCCTCCCCCCCGGAGACATCGAATTCCGTCAACGTATCCACGATTTCCTTCGGCGGGCGGGTGGACGGCTTGAGGACAAGGTGAGGAGTGAGGTGGGGGGGGGTATCAACAAGAGGACCCACCATCCATGCACCGCGAGAGACGTGAGTTTTCGGATGACGACCGCCTGGCCGTTGCAAATCCAGAACGGGATGAACTCCCTTCCACCTCCACGCTCCGCCTTTATGGGTGCAGCCCAGCCCCGGATCCCCTTACGGCCGACCGTGGACTGACTTAATAAGTAACCCGTCATTACGAGCGCTTTCGAAACCCCGGACCCCCACCCTGTTTTCTATGGGGTTGCCCTACCTCACCCTCTCTCACTTCTCCCTATGCGTCCCCACTTCGAAGCCTTTCTCCGATGTGCATCAAGTCTCCTCATAACCGTGTTCCCGCGTCCTCCTAGTCTCATTAGAAACGAGAGAGCCATTCCGCAAAAAATGTAAACACAACGATATGTAGGTATACGTGTTTACTATAAATCGATACTAATGTTTTTAAAACGGATTTCATTTGAATATGGTCCATAGGTGATCAGCTTATGTCCTCCAGGCTTTTTATCGCCAATTACAAAAAACCAATTGGCTACCAACGATTATCTAGACCAAATTTTTACTACATAAAGTTCCGATCGATAATGAGATCAAATCGAATAGTGAGTGTGGCATCTCTTGTTTAAGGAAATAACCACGAACTGACCAGAGGCGTGCCTTTACCCACTACCCCGCAGAGTGAAATTCAGGGAGTCACCAAAAAGTGCGAAAATTTCACAAATGAAAAGTCAATCGCCTTGACCGGGAATCAAACCCATATCCCAGAGAGCTTTGGTAGAACTATTATTAGGGCACCTGGCTCAAAGCCTGGGATTCCGGGTTCAAATCGCAAGGAAATGACTTTTCCCCTCAGGAATTTTCAAACGTCTCGTTCACATAAAGTGTTTACAATAAAAGAATGATTTTACCTGATGATGGTCTTTCTCCATTATCTAAATGAAATGACATTTATTGGAGCACACCATAACCAAGCATTTAATCAATGAAAATTTAAAGAAATGAGTATCGATTGGCCATCACCGACTCCATACAAGAAGGTGAAGTTAAGAAAAGATGAGAATTTCGTCGGAGACAAGTAGTACACGTTAACAATAGCAACGAACACATTCAAAATTATGCTTTCATCTCATAATTTCAATGTATGCGACAAAATAAAAGATGAAAACAAAAATCACGTAAAGTGGAAAAGCCACTAGACTTCGTCACTGATTCCACAAAAACATAATGCTAGTTGATTAGTTTTCCCGAAAAGCTAGAATTTTATTCCCTTAAACCAAACATTCCATTTTAAGCTTCCCACACAACCCTTATTCTAGCGTATAATTGACCAGTACCTCGTCCTCATTCGACGTTATTAAAACGTACCCAGAAGAATGTAGGTTTGAATGGTAAAAAGGTGATCGATTCCCGACATACCCCACTCGGTTTCACAGTGAGAGTACGAAGTGAGTTTATCCATTTCACCTTCCCTAAAATTAAAGACCTAGAATGAGGAGTCGGCCGAGCATGAACTGTGGAGCGAAAAGGACAAGAGAGAGCTGGGAGGTGATGATGTGACCAGAAAGTTTTATGAGAGCAGACGAAGTCAGCGGGAGAGAGAGAGAGAGAGGGAGAGAGATCGGTGGTGGTAGCCAACTTCCCCGTCGTCCTCGGAAAACTGTCCCCAAACCTCCACCCCCCTCCCCGACCCCTTACACCCCCACCCCTTCCCGCCTGTCTCCACCCCGACATCCATCCCGCAACAGACGACCAAGCATCCCACTCTCTCGGCGAGAAAAATATCTTTTTTTCATTCCCCTGTCCTTGTTTTTCTTGACCTTGTTTCGCAAATTCACTCCGTGGTTGAAATGTGCGTTACCCTTTTCAATCGGTAATGGCTGTCAGCTATCATACACAATAGACCAGGAATAACATATGAAGTAAGGCGACAACAGAGGAAATGATTCTACCCGGTGCGCTTGAGGAGTTGGTCCGAGAAACGAAGTGCATGTCATCTTTATGAAAACTTTAAAATATACTCTGCTGCTTATTCCTCATCGAATGACGACTAATAATAGGCTTTCCATGATATATTTTCTCGAAATTGCTCTTGAATATCAGTGATATTACACATGTCCTTATTGCGACCTTGTCTGAGCATACGACAAATTTTTCTATAAGTTTGAATGTATTTGTTTTCAGTCAAAAAACTGAAATAAAGTCCGTCATTCTTTGATGGTGGAAATAAAAATAAAATTTTGGCTCGTCGCCGGACTATTTAATGAGTTAATAGAAATAAAATGCTTTACCTTAAGTAAAATCGTGTTAGTTACATGAAAATGACGATAATGTCGGCTGAAATAGTCGGAAAAAGTGTTAACTTAAAAAATAAATTATTCAATTACATACTTTGTGCCTTAATTTTACTCATTAAACTCGATGGATTTCTTCTACGATGGCAAGTAATTTTTTATAACATGTCTATGCGAAAAGCATTTTTTTAATCGTGCAGTCTCGAACGTACCTCCAAAAAGTGTTCTCCCGGTTTTGTAAGGCTAAGGTGAATTTCCGCTCTCATATCTTTCAATTATTTTTCCCTCACTAATTTTTACTTCCAAACAGCGTGCCTTTCTGCGTTCCAGTTCGCATTCTTTGCGTTTCCCTTTCTTTTGCCTGTTTTCCAAGTATTTTACCCCAATTAATGTCATAAAAAAAACCCTGCTTCTCTTAGATTGTAGAATAATAATTGCAGATGATGGGTAAAATCGAACAAAATATACGTCTGGCTTAACCTTGATAACTATTCTTGATATAAATATTGTCAATACTCCGAGATATTCCGACTTTTATAACATATGTTTAAAAAAAGAAACGGAGGCATAAGATGTCGTACAAGATCATCATGTATGGTGTAATAGGGTGGTCCTTATTTTTAAAGTTTTCGGATTACTTTTGGGACGCCCCCAGTTTTTCTTCGTTTAGTGAGAAAATAAATAATGAAAATCATTTCTGCAATCGGATACCGGGAAAACGTGCCGCATCGCACTTAAAGTTTTGAAATTTCAGTAAATTTAGGCGTTTTTCGGACATAACTGAAGATGGTGTCACCCTTGGACTATTCAATCACTTTTTTGTCTTCTACAACGACTCGTTAGACATTTTCAGTTTATCACCTCAATTATCTTTCATGTCTGCCCTTTGGTTCCCTGGATGTCGCACCGAGAGTGAGCGCGCGCCACCCCTGTCAGACAATTTGGGTGGCACGCGGGTTGCATACTCTCAATATTTTTTTTTTAATCATTCTCATTCATTGTAAAAGCATATATTCTTTAGATAATGTTTAAACTTCGCCAATATAAACTTGAATGCTAGAGTTATCAATTTTTATTGTGCCAAAACGGGCTTAGGAGCAGTGGTTTTTCTCCATATCTAAATATTATATCCAAGAGCTTCTTTCTAAATTCAGATAATAATTTCTGAGAGCTAAACCCCTAAATGTTATGTGAATACACGTTTTTCCGGTATCCGATTGCATAAATAATTTTCATGATTTATTTTCTCATCAAATAGAACAAAATTGGGGGGCGTCCCAAAAGAAATTCGAAAACTTTAAAAATTAGGACCATCTTAATGGTGTATAATTTAAGAGAAGTTGCAAAAATAAATAGATATCCAAGCGTTATCAGTGACAGGAAATGAAAACACAATACAAAAATTCTTAAATAAGTATGTAAATAAAATAATATTGGTGGTAATTACCTAATCGTTATAAGTACCTGAGAGCCGTATGGCATTCTACCCAAAAATGTATAGGTAACGACAACTGAACGACCTTGATTTTAGCATTATTAGGGTTATTTTCTATCTCACGTCAATCCATTCTTGCATGTGTTCCAGCAAATCACTGCTTTACTCTACGCAAATTTTACTGCGCCTTCGTACACACGTCTGATTGTGCAAGAGCGTACCCAGAGTGAAACGGCCTTAAAGAGGTCAAAAAGCAGAATAATTTCGCACATGGAAACACCATGTCAAGTGCTGGTATACGCAGAGGAATAGGGGCAAAGAAGGCGGTGTGCAGGATAACAGAGGTTTGATTTTTTCGGTCATTTCCACCCATTGGAAAGGCTCCGTAGATTTTCTTAATACTTCCTTAAGATTTACAGTAGTTTCTGAATGCTAATTTATACATTGAGTCCTACAAATCTCAACATGTTATTGGTAGAGATTGGTGGTAACAAAAATCCCTTGGCGAAAAAGATCACTCTGAAGCCACTATCTGAACACTTCGTACTCCAATAAACCTTCGTTAGATATCCTCAAAGCTCTACAAGCTTAATTACGCCGAAAATCTTTTGTTAAAAACCTACGGTACAATTCTACGGTATTCTCTAAAAATTACAGGCAAAATTATGCATAGTAATAAGATACAAGCAGCCGTACTTCAATTATTCAATACATACATACGGCAGTAAATAGGGAAAGCAACAACTGATAAAATCACTCAAATGAGAGGAATCAGAGATTACACAATCTATATCCCATTGATTGGCAATGTACCAAATATCACTTGCCTTTGTGATAAATAACAGGACCAATTGCGCTCCTAGGGTGTATCACTACCAGAAAAAGGAAATGACAGTAGCAACCGAGTAGGAGAGGGTAAACATTATCTCCTGGATAAAATTCACTGAGGAGAATAAAGGCTGCGCAGTAGGCCGGCCCTTATTTTTCAGAATTGCGAAAAGTTATGTTTTCCTGGTCTCAAAATGATCCAAATGGTGTTTATATTCACGTGTTAAAATTTGGTTACTTTAAAATAACGGCAACCCGTGCCCCAAGGGCCCTAAGTACTAAGGACCCTCAATTGAGTTATTTGGAGCCGAAAAAGCACTATTTCTATGTAAAACGTAAAAGTAAAGGTCTTTAGGGCCAATTTTCTGTTTGTTTTAACCTATCTCTAAGCGTTTAGGAGATATCGTCCGTCGTAATGCATCCCCCCCTAGGGCGCCACCACGCACCGCGGCACCGCTGAAGTATGTCCCGCACCACTTACTAGACACTTCCCCTCAACCCCCTCCCCTCCCTCGGCAAAGACTTTGCTCCTGATGACAATATTTACATGCTAGTGGTACAGTATTGAATAGGTTGTTGCTCTTGTGTCATGATTAATGTTGTTAAAGCCTATAATGTCAATTTTAACCCTTGAACGCCGTCCTATGTACTGGGTACCGACCCCTTAAACCTTGATTTTTGCCGCCATACGGCCGCGAACCATTCCAGCAGCCTTTGTTCCAAAGTGCTTTATATGTACAAAATATTACAAGCATGTGTTACAAATTTGTCTATGAATAATAAAGGCATGAAGGGAATGAGCAGGGCTTCCAGGGATCCAACATTAGATAGAAATATTCAAGGAAGAAGAAACGAGGCAGTCAGTTCACGGATGTAGACTACTGTGGATAGATAGAGATAGTTCTTGTGTATATTGTGCAAAGGATAGGAAGTGCTAAGTTTTTTTAGGATGTAAGGAGAGAAGTGGTGAAATAAATACTTTATCATGAACGTGACGTTCATTTTAAGAATAGACCAACAAGGAGAGGCATGTAATCAAGACTAAATCCAGGCATTGAACTGGTTGGAAAAGAAATTGAAGAAATACTCGGCTCAAATTTACCGACAGTGAGAGAAGTACATTGCGTTTTCTCTATCACCTAATGGGTTCGAAATTTGTAAGACTTAGTGCGAGAAAAACCGTGAGAAATGCGTCTCATCCATAGTATAAAACTTGAATTCATGTTGTTACGGAAAATAAGGCGACTGAACAGTTAGAAAAATGAGGCAATGAATGGATGAACGTGCAACGGCATAAAGAGAGCGCGAACTACAGTGGATATGAAGAGAAGAGAATCTTTCGTAACAAAACTTGATGATTTGTTTGACATTGCAAGGAGTGGTACCATTGCATTTTTGACGCGCGAGGAGGAAAGTGCAGTTAATCTCTCGGGTAAATGTGCTTGGGCTGAAGAAATAAAGTTCTTACGCAAATAAAGAGGAGAACGAAATGCAGTGATTGGTGGAATAGATTTCAATATATTCAAAAAGAAATGAAAAGATGTGGTTCTCCGCTCCTTTTGTTGCATTAGCTCCCATCAGTGACCCGCAGTTCCTACAAAGACTTGTTAATTAGGAAAGTGTTAACCTGGACATAGCGAAAGCAGCACAAAAGAGGTTTTCAAACCACTTGTGGTACATGAGTGAGGAGTTGGTATGCCTGTCATTCTTTGACGGATCCATTGCTAGGTGTGAAAAAAACGTGATACGCCGTATGTGGTCTTCTGTAGGAAAATATGATCCACCGAAGAAGGCATTCTATAAACGTAAAGACATGTAAGGTATCTATACAAAATTTTGTCAACACTAATTCGAGAAAGCTATTTAATGTATTGTAAATATGTATTGCATTCTTTGATGTGAACATGCGAGAATTTGATGAACATACAAGAACGATTTGCAAATTATTCGGGGTCATTAAGTGGGAAATTATTGTGCAGCGAGAGGAGTGAAACTAATTCAAGAATTTTAGACAGTCACGTTGAAGGAAGAGAGCTTTCTAAATTTATTACTAACAATAAGTGTGACTTTTCATCGCAATACAACCCTTACGTGCGGAAAGGCACTTTAATTGCCAAATATGGGATGTCGGTGAAAAATATATTTTATTTTGGTTAATGTACCGAAATTCATGGACAGAGTGAAAATAAATTGATCTCTTGGATTGGAAGTATTGTTATGGCAATTAAATTCTTTCTAAGGTAAGCACATTTCTTCAGAGGCTAGATCTTGACATCAGGAGCAATGTCTTTGCCGAGGGAGGGGAGGGGGTTGAGGGGAAGTGTCTAGTAAGTGGTGCGGGACATACTTCAGCGGTGCGTGGTGGCGCCCTAGGGGGGGGATGCATTACGACGGACGATATCTCCTAAACGCTTAGAGATAGGTTAAAACAAACAGAAAATTGGCCCTAAAGACCTTTACTTTTACGTTTTACATAGAAATAGTGCTTTTTCGGCTCCAAATAACTCAATTGAGGGTCCTTAGTACTTAGGGCCCTTGGGGCACGGGTTGCCGTTATTTTAAAGTAACCAAATTTTAACACGTGAATATAAACACCATTTGGATCATTTTGAGACCAGGAAAACATAACTTTTCGCAATTCTGAAAAATAAGGGCCGGCCTACTGCGCAGTGGCTAGCACACTTGCTAATACGAGGTAATGAAGGCCAAAATCTATGAGATACGAACAGTAATTAAGTAGTACGATTGTATCAAGTGAATTTCGCATACTTTTCTATAGAAAAATCACTCCGCACCGATAACAGACTATAGAGCTTCGCGCTATTAAAACGCTGATTTAACTCCATTAAAACGTCAATAGGTTTATTTATAACAAACTGATTAGGTAATCCCTTAAAATCAGAAAACACGACAAAAAAAATTCAGCAAAGGCCAATGAACATGCCATCGGTTCCTCCTGGCTTCCACTCCTTTTGAGGTGGAAAATGAACTTCTCACTACTACCCTCAACCCCTCTCATACTTCCACCCCCTTGACGATATATAACATTGTTGCGAAATAAACAATGTCATTACACCGAGGAAGTCTCCTACAACGGAAACGAAACTGTTGGTGCATATTTTTAAACTGTGTCGCGGGCTAACCCAAAAGGCAAACGCAGAAGATCTATTAAAATGGCATAAGGGAAGTTACTTACGCAACGAGAGGAAATGAGAGATAAGTAAGTGAGAATCCTCTCGTTCTCATACTCGAATTCTTTGAGCCCATCCCCTCCATTACGCATCCAGCATCACCCGCCCGCTGCATTCCCACGCCACGTGAACAAAGAGAGCGCACGGCAGGCGAGGGAGAGGGAGGGCAGCGAAGGTTTGCAGACGTTTAATCATGCAGCGGAGACGCCAAGACGATGCACTCACGAGATGAGGGAGGGAGGGAGGATGTATTCGCATGGAAACAATGCGACTCGTCAGCATCGTTTTTCCCGACCGGGGATTGGTCCGGAAGACAACCGCTAGCCCTCCATCGAACGTCCATCCCTCCCTCATTTTTCGGCGGAGTTAAAGGGGGGTGGGCATTTGCGGAGAAAAAGAATGCGCCCCACGGTCCGGGCGCATAATGACGCGAAGTCGGTCCATTTATGACGCGGGCGGGCGGGGGAGATGAGAAGGGAAGAGAGAGGAGTTGAAATAATGGATTCCATCCTTTCAGACTCGATACAGAGGTTGAGCGGCATAGAGAGAAATTGAAAAAAATTGAGGGAGAAAATAAAGTGGCCGACGGAGGATGAAGATTGGCGGGACCGAAGCAGCGGATTATTCCATCCCTTCGGACGCAATCCCTTGATTGCACTCGTGAAGCAGAACCATGGATACCCCTTTAAGGTCCCGATCCACCGCGATGGGGGGATTTTTTTTTTTGCTGGAAAACGATGCAAAAGCTGAAAAATATAAAGCTGTGTTGCAACGGGGACCATCGCTGAAACGCTAACTGCAAGAAACATTTCACTCCCCCAGGAGTATAAAAAAACTACCTTTCGCAAATATTTACTCAAGATACTACGTGAATTTCCGTAATACTGGGCCTAAGGCTGCTCGAGATGTCATTTAAAAGACTATTTTACTTCCTTTTCAAATGACTAATGACATTAGCTTGTACTTCGCGGCTAACAAATACACACTTTCCCAGTGACTTTGGTAGTGTTGGTTTGAACAGGTGAGGTCAGAATTCACCCCGGACCAAGTCCTAGGCGTGTGAATTTCACACATCCAGGGTAAGTGGAACAGTTCCCTTCTCTGTGCAACCTTGCACTTTGAAAGCTTTTCGGGGGCTTCGAAACCTTCACCACTCCGTAAACGAACCAGGGACCCTTGGTTCAGAAGCCAAGCACACTCGCATGCTCCAAAATCAAATACTCTATCTCATAAAATTAAAAGCCAATCAATGCCAACATGTAGACACATCAATTCAAAAAATATTATCTAGAAACATTTAGGATTAACAAAGAAAAATTTTTCACCTTTTGAAGTATTCGTTGGGCTCAAAATCAGATCAGTTAGTCGCATTTAATAATTTGATTAAATCATTTCAGTCGGGGCAGCACGGTGAAATGCACAGGAACTACTATAGGATCTTGAACACTGTGGACGACATCTCTTTTGACTGATTGGTTGCTATCAATTCCGTGTGTCATTATTGTCCGAGAATGAATAGAATGTCCGAGTTTACACTCGAATTTCTAGAAATTTACAGCTATTCAGGAGGAAATTACAATGCAGACTCTTCAAATTTTTCTCTCCAAGCACATGACGAACTAAAATCACGTTCAATGAAAGATAATAAATCCTCTTACATCATACAGGACCACCGATAACTACCAAATAACTTTACAAAATTTATTTTCACGTAGTCACTTTTAACCGCAAAGAGAATTTTTGAAGTATTTGAAGACATAGCTGCGTTCTTTCATTAAAAAAGAGAGTAAGAAGTAAGATTTATTAACTGAATTTTTTCCAAGGATATAAATTATGGAAAAAATTCGAAACGAATTCCAAAGCATTTTCATGAAGGGATTTTGATACATAACGGCTGGATTCAAGTAAGAATTCATGTGTTTTTGCTGCGATAAAGACGTTCCGCAGCTGTCATCTCGTCTTTTCAGAATGTTTGAAAGAGAAAAAGCCACTGCGACAGAAATTTTGTTCCTCAAAATTATAGCATCGTAAAAACCCACTAAATGATAAATAACGGTTCCCAAATTGTATAAAAGCAAATTTTCTCATCTAGTGATATCAATGGAGAATGAAGAGGTGTTTATAAGCATTCACAAGGTATACCAGCTGTGTTGGGTAACTATTAGACGGTAGCTGTGTAATGTGAATACCCTTTCATTGCGGGTGAAAAGCGGAGATTTTCAATTAATGCATGATATAGCAGAAAATACCGTTTTCATCACATTATTTGATACCATTATGGTGATGAAAAATTTTTAATGGTTATATGGGAGCGGAAGGTATCATTTTTATAGAATGATATCAACCTCAAATTATCGCTAAATGTCTTCCTTTCCTTATAAGTTTTTTTTGTGGCTATCTTAGCCTCCTCGACTTTCGCTGCATTAAAAAAACCATGAGCCTAAAACGACTTCTGAATTCATTCGAAAGAGAGAAATACCAACAAAAAAGTTAGCTTAGACATAAGAAGGAAATCTTTGAAATTTTAAAATACACCTTGCTTCGTCTCGAGATAACTTTCAACGATAACGTGAAAGAGACTGAAAAATGAAGGAAATCGCGTAAAACCACGGAACTTAAGCTCCCAAAAAGGTGAAATCTATCCTGCGCTCGATTGATGAATGGATATAATGAATATCAACTCAGCCAAAGATAGAGAGGACGTATAAAATTGTTCGCAGATCGAACCTTAATATGGTGGAAGGTGATAGTAAGTGTAAGACAAGAAGCATTTTCACATAATATCCCACAGTCATTATTATGTGCTGAGTCATTCCAAAGTGATGATAATTTAGTGATTTGAAACGCGTAGCACGATTAATAAAAATTTTTAAATAATATTTCTAAGAATTTTGTCATTTCTGAGCCGCACAACCCTTTTCATAAGCTATAGCTATTGATAAAAGCATAATAGCAAATAAGCATATAAATAAATGCATAATTTAAAATATTTTATGTAAAAATGGTTAATATTTCCTGAAAACTACTCTGCTGAGGATTTAATTGGCAGAGATATTCAAAATATTATTGAACGAAAATAAAAATTCACATAAATATTAAGTAAACGATGTAAATAGAAGATTGGGCTGATTAAGAGAATTCTATTATGGAACTGTCCAATTTACGACGTTCATGAACCCGTCGATACACTAATGATCGCTCAATCAGGAAATCAAAAACAGGAGGAAGAACTCATTCGACCTCATCACTGCATTTGCCCTATGGACTTCGCAAGAGAGTGAGATGGAGGGGAAGATTTCTTCCGATGATCACGCTTCCTGCATTGCGGCCGGTTCTCCATTTTGATCCTTCTGGAAAGAGCGGCCGTCTTCCTCTCTCATCGTCACTCTCTCGTACAGGAGCACACAATCCCTCCTCCCCCTCCCTCTTCTCCGACTCACATCCCACCCATCATACCCTGAGATTCCTCTTCCAACCCCTACCCCAAACTCCTACCCCCGCCCCTTCCAACATCCACATTTGCGGATCAACATTCTACTTCCAAAATGAGAAAAATCGGAAGAAAGTAGGTGCGATTGGGATGAGGGGGGGGGGAGTTGAGGCGTCTGGGAAAGGAGGTTTGAAGGTAGCGGGGAGAGCCAACGCAGAGATTGTCGCTGGAGATGCAAGAGGACGGATTCCAGGAAAAGCATGTCCATAAGGGAGTGAGAAAAAGCCGGAAGGAGGATTGGTGGTCGTCTCACGCAATATGAACGTGGAAAATGCCGACTCGAGACAAAAAGGAAGATACCGTTTCCATGTTTTAAGTCTAGATACGCACGTAGCCGCTCGCGAGATACGGACGTTGAACTGCTCCGAGTAATTTACGAGAGAGGAGTCATTGTCACCGCCATCGTCACGCGGAATGAGCTTGGGTTAACGAGAGGGGAAGTAGCTCGTCGCTCCATGGTTTATACGACTGCAAAGCGAAATGAAAGTATTATCTTTATGGAAAACCTGAGTTTAAATACAATTTGTCCATGGTAATGGGTAGGAACAGTTTTTTTCTGCCCATAACACTAGGCTTCAACAGACGCTTAATCCTACGGCGCGATAAAAAGGTTGAACATGAATTTTATTAATAATAAGAAAACTGAATCAAGTCATTGAATTGAAGAAATTCGGAGCAAATTTAAAAGGTATAAAGCATGTTCATACCTTAGAGTGTGAATTTTTCCAATATTTCCGAAAACTTAACCCCAAAAAAGTTTATAGGTACTTGTATGTCTCAAATTAGGGCGGAAACTCGCATAACGCATGTCAATAATAATCATTTCATATTAAGAGGAATGCAATCGACTCTAGTAAACTCAAACCAGCTGTAAAATTAGTGAAAAAATGCAAAAGAAGAACTCCTACTATAAACTTCACAGCAACACATAGTGCCATACACTTATCATTTATTATGTTATACTTCAAATATAAATCAAAAGTAATACATCCGCAAGAAAAGAATCAGATTGAAAGAGAAGATTGCCCCTATTTAATTTTATATACTTTAAATTATATTAAAATTGAGACGGAATTTGATGTTAAAATGTTAAAATAATTACATAAAACACATGGGATCACTACAATTGCGTTTGAAAATGTTTTTTCCCTGAATATCCTCAATACATGCGACTTAATTTGTGATTTATCTCAAAATAAATACGAAATTTAAATGAGTACACACTTAAAACCAAAGGGCTTTGGGCTCCTTAGTTATCAGCATTTCATTATTTCTTTCAGCAATTCTTTAGACCTGTATTTTCCAATTTATACTTAATACAAAAGCAATACTGTGAAATTTCTTTCGATTTGGTTTCATGCCACCAAGTAATCAGCATTTCAAGTGATTTCTGGCATGCTCTTAATTCGTTTGTTTGAAGAGAAAACAAGCCGCGCATGCAAGCATTGAAATCTCCAGCATTCAAGTACCTATGTATAAAGCGTGATGAAAGCTACAATCCATTTATTGGAATAGTACTATCTCATACATGCGTCCCATGACTTCAGAGATTTCAGGCGCTTGAGACGTTTATCGAAGATCTAATCTCGAAAGTATGTTTTTCCCGGAAAAGTAACATAGAGCGTAAATGAAGTATTTATGAGCCACAGATTGAAGGGCAGAAAATATTTTAAAGCCTTTAATGCAACGAATAACCATAAAATAAAAATCAGGTAATTATTTGGGTAGAGCGAAATAAAGTTTACTTTTTCCCGAACTAAGGCGTGACAAATAAAAAACTATCCCGTAGCTTACTATCGGTACAACTAATCTTTAAAAAATCGATTTTCACTGATTTTGGGAAAACCGTTGTTGTTCAGAAACTATTTTTTTTGTTTCTTCATCGGAATTAAATTATATTGACTTTTAATTTTTATTTTAAATTTGCAGCTATGATGTTCCTCAGAATGAAACGTTGAGTAAAATATTTACCCACGCATACAGGTTAGCCGCTGAGGGATTAAACCCTACCACCAATGAGAGTGACTTGAAAAACCTAAGAAATTAATTTAAAGGACCCCATTTGCTATTTTCATTCGGAGGGCCCAAAGTTTATTTCCATGAAATCCAAAACGCTTAATGGAGAGGATGCAATAGAAGAGAACCTTCAAATAATGTCGTATTATTCAAACATAATCATGAAAATAGTATTTCATGTTCTTCATCAATTATTCAAGGTATATAGGAAAATTCTTGTGACGAATGACTCTTAACGCATTTTTTAATAATTATTACACAGTAAATAAGGGGAAATCGGAAGAATCGAAAGCATCCATCCACCTCTGCGGACCACTCCGCGGTACCTTTCTACCTAAAATATAAAAAATTAATTGGAATTTCTATCACATTAGTATAAAAGGATAAACTTATTCCATAATAAGCCGAAGGAGACCGTTGCTATTGTTTTTCTTTATTACAACGGCATTAATGACGCATGAGAATGAACGAATATAATAGACTTCTAAACTTTTTGATAGAAAATGAATAAAACGTATGCCAGGATTGTATAGAAGATACTAGAATAGGGGGGTGGGTTAGTTGAAAAGAGTCAAAGAGTCAGAGTCTCTTCCACACATGGCTTAAATTATATCCATCATCCCTGTTAAAATTCATAGGTCGTTTAGAAATTTCTATCGCCTCTCTAATAAGCCGTGGATAATACGCAGATTTTCTTGCAATGGCTTTGGCCTCATTTCATGCATTTAAAGTACCAATTAATTTACGGAAGATGAGAACCATAAAATAAAAAAATGATTTTGAAAAATCAGTTTATATACTACAAAAGAGGCCTGTAAAAATAAAGATGACTTAAATATTTCCAGCCCCAAATCTCATCTTCATCCACTCCATACCTCACTGTTACTTGTACTCAAACATTACAACTAGTTTATCATCGACTAATGCGCAGTTTGAGATACTTCGCGAAGGCGTAAAACTTATTTCTGAGGACTTGGAATGATTTCTCAAAATTTTATCGAAAAGAGATAACTCCTCAAAGCACAGCACGTGTGCTACCCCTAGTGCAATCAATAAATGAGTAAAAATTATTACCAACCATAACTCGATTGGCAATACGGTACATGCACATGATTGTTATAAATGAGTGGCCGAACACCAGTGGAAACGTCAGAAGCAATGTCATCTGTGCAGCGTACGAAGTTGATCCCGAAGGCCGTCGGAAGAGAGCTCGGTCAACCCCTTCTGAGTCCTTCGGATGAAGCCAAGAAGCGACGAGGAATAACAGGGGAATATGAAGATGGGATGAGAGGTAGTTTCAGCAAAAAAGGAAGACCCTCTTCCTCTAGAAGAATAGGGGGGTGGGTTAGTTGAAAAGAGTCAGAGTGTGGGTTGCACATTGGGAAGTAGGCTGGAGAGGTTAGGGGAGGATACGAGCGGTGGAGATGGACCTCAAGGGGATCGCTGAGGAACTGAGTGGGGAATCCTTGAAGTATAACGATATAGAGAGAGAGAGAGAGAGAGAGAGACAGAGGGGCAGAGGGAGGAAATAGGAGCGAGTTTTTGAAGACGCAAGGAGGAGGGGAAAAGAAGAAGGAAAGAACAGTGGCTTTTCCACTCATATATACGTGACCAAGGCAAGAATTGAAAGACGACATACTCGCATTCGTCAGGTGTATTGGGCGGCGGTGGTGGAGGCGGGGAGGTAGGACGAAATGAGAGGAAGCGGAGGAGAAGAGGCGGCGAAAGGACTCCGAGAGGGGAGAGAGGGCACAGGAACTCAAGTGGAGCGGGGCAAAATATTAATTTTTTGGAAAAGCCTCAAATGGGCGGAGGAGAGAAATGAAATGGGGCGGGTAACTGAAAACAGAAGGCGCAACCCATGGAATGCAGTGCGCATACCCGGACTAGCTCCAGCGAATGGCACGATAACTCGGGATTTTTGACCGTTTTTTTGTTCCTGCTTTCGATCCCCTGCGTCTCCAAGTGGAGCTTTACGTCAATTTTATGATGAGACTTCTCATGGATGTAAAAAAAAGAGCTGGTTCGGTTGAGCAAACGGAAATGAAATTTTGGAGAGAAATCCATTGTAATGTATTATTGATGGGAGAGGAATGCGACTTCCCAAAGAATATAAACTCTGGGAGAAACATGAAAGGTAAACTCCGATCGATTTGCGATGATTTATTGGATTATTTTTTGGCCACAGCTGCGGAACTTCTCTGCACAGATGGAAGACTACCTTTTATGCTGCAGTCTTAGGGGTATTTCCACAAATTCGCGATTAAATAAATATATCACTCACTTATACAAAGCTTTGAACCCTAGATTACCTTGAATAAATGAGGATAGAGCTCACTCCATACTACGCAAGCCTCAAGCACGTGTCTCCCACACACTCGGATGAATAAGTGAACTGGAGCCTATACTTGGATCATCTCGAACCTCCGCGAGAATTTTTATTTGGGAATGTCCAAAGGATTTGCATGGATTTAATCTCTGATTTCTCCGATAAGAAGCCCAATATTCAATTCACTAGCCTGCCATACTACCTCTTGGAAGAAAAAATTTTCTTTTATTCATATTTCCCTGTTCTATGGATAAATATATTTCGGAAATGATAACGACCTCGATGAGTAATACACTCCACGTGTTGTCAGTTTCAAAAAATCTAACTTGACGAACACACCGCATGATCTTCGATTAGTATGGAACTTACAATATTATTTCCTTGAGTACCTACTACTATTGAAAAAATATCAAGATTCATTAATTAATTTACTTTATATACTTGAAATTACCTAAATCCCTGTGGGATTATCTCGGCCTCAAGTCATTTGACTTTTACCGTCAACTATACATTTAAAAACTAGTTAGTTCGGCGCTCTAATTTCATTACAGCCTAATCCAGAGCTTCAGATTCAAGGCACGCCCCCAAATGTCCACACAGACGGAAAGTACGACATGTCGGAAAGAGAAACCTGAGAGAACGGCACAGACGCGAAGGCCGCACTAACGCAAAAATCCCTTCAGTCATCGCAGAACACGCCCGATCGAATGCAATTCAATTAAACGGAGACAGCGGTTAAGCATAATATTTTTCCAGCGGGATACTCGAGAGGGAAGGGAAAGAGATAGAACGTAACAAAGGAGCTACACAACCTCGCGCTTTTTAAACTCCGAGATTCCAGAAAGATAATGCTCCCTACCTTCCTTTTTAACTTCCAACGAGGTGGAGCGAGGGGATGACTTGAGGTGGACGGGAAATAAAATGGTCGGAGAACGAGAATCGAGGTTTAGCGGGAGGGGAACGAAAAGAGGAATGAGAGAATGGAAGAATAAGAGAGAGGGGGAGGGAGAGAAGTCCACGTAGCGAGAGGGGGAACGAGGTGCAGGACTCGAGAAGACTGACGGGAATCACTCAAGAACTTCGCCCTGCCGCTCTCGATCCGCCCTCGTCGCGGAGTCAACCCGTCCCACCCCACTACGCCAGACTCCTCGGAAAACCCGTCCAAAGACGCACACAAGCGCAAATTCACACATGTCAACCCCATCGCTTCGCCGCCTGCTCCCTTTCCAGCAGCTCTTTTACCCTAACCCATTTCCCTTCACCCCCCTCCCCCACTCACTGTTCCTCCTCTACCATGAAGTCCGCTCAACCGTCTCCGCGGACGCTTCAGACGCCGCAGACGGTCGCAAAGAAAAATATATTCGCCCAGCGGTCTTCTGCCCGACTCTATCGTTCACAATCCCCTTATCCATATCTCTCTCCGACTCTTCTTGCGACTTTACTGGCCTCTATCCTCGATTCCTGATTTAGACCACCCAACTCCAGCACATTTCATCGATACAGGCCTCCGACTTGCAGTTCCAAAACTTAACCATAAAAATTGCAGTCCAAAAGAAACTTGAAACCATCGTAAATACATTCAGAATATTGGACTGGTTCTTACCCCTATGCCATCTTCGATTTTAACACGAGGTTCTTACCAGCACGACTCGTGGTCACATGGATGTTATACATAATAAGTTAGATTTAATGCATGAGAATCCTCTACTACGGATTGCGAATTGGAAGCCTTTAATGTTCCAAAAGCTAAGTTATGGAAATAAACGTTCGCAATAACCGTGTGCGCCGACAATAAAAACTAGATGGCGGCGGCGCTGAGTTCGGCCATGTTTTTGTGAAGTCCACGACGACGGTCGTTTCGGCGCGATGTGGTCACTAACGACCAAAAATTGAGTTCTAAAAATTAAAAAAGCGCAAGATAAATATCAAAAATCGAGTCACTTTCATCATCACTGGTCAACAATCCTAGGATTGGTTTGACGCAGCTCTCCACTCAGTTCTCCTATCAGCTAATCTTTTCACTCCTACGTATTTCTTCTCTTTCACATCTCTCTTTCATCATCATCACTGGTCAACAATCCTCGGATTGGTTTGACGCAGCTCTCCACTCAGTTCTCCTATCAGCTAATCTTTTCACTCCTACGTATTTCTTCTCTTTCACATCTCTCTTTACTTGTTCCATATATTTTGTTCGAGGTCTTCCTTTTCCATTCTTACCTTCCACCTGTCCTTCGACGATTGTCTTCATCAGGCCATCATGTCTCAAGATGTGGCCTATAAGGTTGTTCCGTCTTCTTATTTTAGTACTGAGAATATTCTAAGATATATAACGTGTTATTTTCTACAGAGCCGTCGGTATCGCGGCGTGGACTAGTTTCCGGTGTCGGTAGCATTCGCAAAAAACAGCATCAACCGTTACAAGACGGTATATATTTTCTGTATGCCTTACCTTCACTCAAAAGTAAGAACATGGCAAGGAGCGATTAGCTTTACGCTAGCAGAACGACGTTTTGAGCCATTTTAGCTATGGCATGCCATCTACGCGAAATATCATATATTTCCTAAAAACATACGCACGGCAGATAGCCTGACTGCACCAACCTAAAGATCGATAGAGTGGATTAAAAGTCACGAAAGGCCAAATTCATTAAAAGCAATAGGTGAATAGAGTGGAGGAACGAATTTCACTAGCTCACTCCGCCGTTCTAGTGCCATCTAGCTGTTATTAGTATATTAACATCTCAAACAAGCGAAACGACCTAATTACATCAGGACTAAGTTTGGTGTAGAAAAAGGATTTCTCTCACTCAATACACCAAATCCATATGCTCATCACAGAATCTCAACGACTGCCACTATAATACAATAGGGTAGTTTCCTTCATCAAAGAAGACGAAAGGCATTGATTGAGATTCGTTACCCACCATTAGTGTATTCATTATATACTAATTATTTGGTTTTTAGATTTCCCAGTTCAGACGAATGCCAATGGTCAATTTTAACCGCATTTGAAAAAGGCAAGATTGGCGCCCATGCGATGCCACTCAACGTGACGTCACAGGGACCTAGTTTCTATACGAGTAGATAGTAGTTTTACGTCTGATATTACCAATGCATGCATGAGGCACAGAGCTCAGAGAAACATTTCTTAATAATCACCTATTAAAACTGGCTAAGGTCGGAAAGTTTTCTTCGTTTGATAAGGTATTAATAATCCTTATTTAAGCCAAACGCTACCAGCTAGCAGGGTACCCTGCTACATGCTAGCATCCTACGTCGTATCAGCGCTCAAAGCCTCGCCCCAAGGTCACCTCACTGTGCGGCATCGGGAACTAGAATGACGTCACTCGGGCTTTTCCCTGCATTCATACTTAGCCGTCGCGTTTTAGCGCGCTTGAAATTTTTCAATTTTCATTTAATCGCAAAAAATTGATATCGTCATTTAAAAATCTAAAAGTGTGAAATTTGTACTCTAGGAGTAATATCTTTCGATCAAGGCAATAAGAAAATAATAGGAAACCACCCTATTGTTACACTTTTCACTCCACTTTGCGCCTAACGTAACCAAAGGGAAATTTTAGGTTCCGCTCAAACATTTGCAGTGTTTGTATTAATAAAAACTGATTTTGTATTTAGTTAGTGTTATCAAAGCAGCTATCATTGATCCCAGAAGCTCTGATTTTAGCAGGGTCTGCTATTTCACCGCAAAATGTTGTCTTAAGGACAACACCCCGATGCCCTTCATTATTCACCTTAAAACATATACGTATATGTTAAACCGGCGTGGGTAGCGATCACTAAAATATATATCTTACTGTTCGTTATTCTAGACCAGGCGCCCATTGGATTTCCAATCTCCCAGATGCAGTTTTGGTTCTCGATAATGACGTACTAATGTTCACCTCTTCACGATTAGGACAAATCAAAATAAAACTATAACAATCTGGTAGACGGAATAGATTTCCACTAATGCTAGTAATTTAACTTATTTTCCTCGCACCTCAATGATTCGCTTATAACAAACACTTTAATTCAATTTCTTATTACTCCATTGTTGAAACCATTTCCCAAAGCTTTCATAGTTTTGGTCATTCCTCTCTTTATCTCATTATTTTTCTTTTAAGTGTTTATTTGACGCAATCAACTGACTCATACAACATATTTCCTCGCTTGACGTTTCAAAATTCTTGGAACCACACCGATTTTCCGGTAAATCCCCATAACCTATCAATACCTGCAGCTCATTTATGAAAGATCGTCATGGCTTTCAAAAATAAAATAATTGAACAAAGTGTACCGTCGTTCAAATTGTGTGAGTAATCAATAATTAAGCTATTAGTAGTAAAATATTTATTGATTTGGATATTACAACATAAAAGAAACGTGAAATTTCTACCATTTTACTTGCGATGTGAGGATTATTTTATATTAGTGTTGAATGCGATTCGAGCCCAAAATAAAAACCAATGCTTTCATGAACGTAAAGCTCTTCAAAAAATAAAGTAGCCAGTTAAATATTCACTTCTAAAGACTCAGCATGTACATTCAACTTTTTAAATATGATAACTTGTTACCTGTACATAAACACGAGGTAAAGGAAAAAGAATAGTTTTAATATATAGGTTACTACCTAAAATTTGCATAATTTTGTCCACTCCTGGAGTTGGAAGAGAGTTCTCTACCAAAGAGCTTCCTTCTTAGTAGTGTCATGTTCTCTACGACGGTATCTTTTAATTCATGTACATTCATGTTCACAATAGCTACGGCCACCATTCTCCTGCTGATGCGAAAACAACATTGATAAAGCTACAAAAAATACCAAATATAAGTCGGTGTGGTAAGAATGTGGCTCTGAATTTTGGAGATTTTATTCTAAGAACGGCTCAGTCATGTCTGACGAAATTTTCATAGAAAACTTAGCTAATTGAAGCACATTGAGGTGATTAATACGAAATTTTGAAATACCAGTTTACTTTTTGTGTTAGTTCGAAAAAGAGCCAAAATTATCTTGCGAGAAGCAATCCCCAAATTCAATGATTATATTGCAAAAGTTTTAAGAGCATTGGGAAAAACGACGTACATTTTCCTGCCTCAATAGAGAAAAAAAGCAGATAGGATAATATAGAGAACACTCTACACTATCACCCATACTATTATTTTGATTACCCAGGGATAATTTTTTTTAATGTTAAAGATGGATATACTACATACAGCATTTTATAGTGAAGAAGTGGAACTATGACGAATGATGTCGAGATACTCATACTAAGGTCTGAGGAGATATTTATAAAAAAGATAGTAAACTTTACATTGATACAGGATCAAGTGCAATTATACCTTTGATGCAAAGAATATAATGACATAGCGAGCTGAGGTTTCCATAATAAAACAAATCATAATAAATTGCGTCAAAAGAAGTTAAAAATATTCGAAGAATAAAATACATCGAATGACCAGGGATATATTAACTGCAAGGAAAATTGATGGAAAAGGAAGCCAAGTTAACAAAAATGATCATGGCATCTAAACTGTAACACGTTGATAGTTTTATCGATACATCCATTGGTCACACGAAATAATTGAAGCAGCAGACATAATTAGCTCTAATTTGTAGAATTAGTGAAGGAGAATGAAAAAAACGCCAATATCTTTTGAGAGAATCTTCGAATAGAAAACAGAAGGCGTTATCATTTAAATGAAATTTTTGAATACATACTGCATATGACATTTTGATGAATACATCACCAATAAAAACTGAAATAAATTACTTTGAAACAGTAACTACCCGATCGTTGCCGTGAATTTTCTTACGCTTTAGGAATAACGACTAAATATGTCGTAAATGTATCAGGAGGGAAGATTTCCAAATGGAATAAAAATCGTTTTTTGCTGCATAAATTCGAGAAGGACAAAGAATGCGAGGTCGATGCAATAATTGCATGTATTTCATTGGAATATTGATATCGACAAATTTAATGCATCTCAAACCAAACACAAATTTTAGAGCCATATTTCTCCTCAACGTAAACTTCCCCTGCAAAGTAAACGCATCCCAAAATTTTAAAGTTTGCAACGTAAATATAGGTAAATTTAGGGATATTTTGAAGTACGTCGAGTCTTTACAAATATGCATTCCTGTCAGGCCTAAGCCAATTTATTTGGACTAAGAGACCACAAATTCAAGACATGACAACAGCAAATTTCTCTCGCACAAACGGAGTAAAAGATTTCTTACGATGGAAGCTAAAGGTGAATCAACTTTTTATCATCGAAATTGCTCGTAAAATAACACGAGAAAATGTCAAACTGGCTACCAATTATTAATGTGCCGATGTCATTCGCCACACGTACGCATTCGAGCATGCAATTACGTTGGACAACGACATTAAATTAAGGAGCTTGACTTAAAGTACGTCGTAAAGCCAGACGCTGGGAAAAATGTTTTCCACCCCGTGGTTTCATTATACTTTGCACTTTTTTATTAATATCCCATCCGTTGGAATCCCGGTCGGGATATTTGTCTTTTTTACGACGGCCATATCAGTTACAGTACGCGACTATTACTTCTAAAAATTTCAACGCCCCTTCAACCACCCACTCTCCACCAGCCCCTTAAGTTTTTTCCTTTCAAACACCGCCACCTTCCTTAACCTCGCCATGGGACCCTTTGCCCTCTTCCATACCACCCTCATCCTCTCTGCCATTGGACGAACCTGCATAACAACGTCGATTATCAGTGCGATACCAAAACAGGCACGTTTCGGATGTCGGCAATCCTTCTGGACACCGACTCCCTAAGATTCTTTCCAAAGCGCTCTCCCGAGACGAGACGAACCCGATCATTACCCGAGATGGGACAAGCGAGACAAGAATTCCAAGCCACCCCACCCCTCGCACGAGAGAACTCCCTTCACGTGTCCCACACCCCTTACCGCCCGCCCACCACCCGGAGGGCCTACCCACCCCACGCGACTAAGAAAACCGCCCCCGCCCATCAAACCAGCGTTCCTAAGCGCATAACCCCACCGACATCCTCTTCAGCGTCTTGGAGAAGACTTTATCCGAACTTCCCACCCCTTCTCCCCCCACCACCCGACAAGGCTGATCCCACGTCACCCCCCCCTCCCCCGAACTCTTCAAAAAGGTAACCCTTCCTCCTCGCCCCTGCGCCAACCCATTCCCACGTCCCGGCCATATATACACCGTATACCACCTCCCAAAAAGACACGCTCCCCATACCCCACCCCCATTTCCCTTTCCTCTCGCGCCTCCCCCGACTCCCAAATTCCCCCCACCCCTTCTCCTTCACCAACTTCGATCTCCGCGGCACGTGACGTCACAGCGAGGAATGCCAATCCGTCAAAATGGCCGCTGTCCTCCAGGTTGGGCCGGGAGCCATCCCAAGGGGCCAGGTGGAAGGACGGTGATGGCACCACCTTACCTTTCCCTTTCCCTGCGCTTCTCTCTGTCCTCCACGCGCGAGCACTCTCCATCGCTAATAACCCTCCCTCCTCACCCTCCCTCTTTTCCCCCTCCCTCTGAAAACGCAATTCTGAGGAAGGAGTGTTCATCCACGTATAAAAAAACACGGCCCCTATTGAAAATTAAATAGTAACAACGTAGGCAGCGGTGTATCCAGGCGCTTACCGAGTAGGCAGCCGAGGAGGGTTTTGTAGGTGTTTTTAAGCCCCCATGAAATTTTTCCAAAAATATTGCTTGCGGCCGGCTACACAAAAAAGTAGTTAGCGTGTGAAAATTTGTATAATAACTTGATTTGTTTGTCAATGAATATTTCCAAAATTCATAGTAAATCTCTGGATTCAGTGGTCTATGCGCCAGTTGAATGTGCTCACATTTGGCAATTTTAGGGGAGGATTAACTTGCAGTAGAGATAATAAACCCCTGAAATAAATTTCTAGCTCTTGTTCTGGGCGTACCGAAATGGCAATGAGTACGTCGCACTACCTAGATTGGTCGCAACCTAGATATGCAATCTATGATTCGCAAAATCAATTCAAAATTCATATTTTCTGGCATCATTTTCAAATAAAAATTATACCTTTAAGATGGGAAGTCTGCAAGACTGATATCTAAGAGCAGACATTAGTGCCTTCTTAAAAATTGATTGGTAGTATTTCTTTATCATGCCGATGCATTTTAAATACAAGAAAAAACAAGGTAATGGCCTGATATGTGAGTAGGTCCAGGAACTAACTCTCCCTGTCCATCGTAATGCAACTCAAGTAATCGAATGCAAATGCCATGAGAGCTGGGTAAGGCCAGAGCATCGCATGGTTTCCGCGAGAAATTTATTTGCAAAATGGGTACTTATTTTACATGATGCGTAAAAAAACATACCTTTGCCAACCTTTCCCCTTTCCCCAATTTAACGCAGTAATAGGTTAACACTAGTCCCCAGATTTAAGCATATCCCTCACTCATCCGTGAAAAAACTCCAGCGTTAATTTGAAACTATTTACGAGGAGATCGAGTTCGATCTTTGGGGTAATTAATAATAAAACGTTATTGTACTTTTCCACACGATTTAATTAATACGACCGGTTTCGTCGCAGAGGCGACATCATCAGGTACAGAATCCGCCTCTGCGACGAAACCGGTCGTATTAATTAAATCGTGTGGAAAAGTACAATAACGTTTTATTATTAAGAATGGATTTTCACAAAGTAAAGCCAGAAACAATCAAGTTTGGGGTAATTATTCCAATACTTATACTTTTACCCGATAATTTACGCCTAAAACTTGTTTCTTTGATGGTGAGCAAACAATTCTCTGAGTTGCACTTGTTTAATTCTCACTCGCTAAGTGATTCAAACGGATTTAGATATAAAACGGTTTAGTTGGATAGGTGAGCTCACCCCAGCCTTAGCCACAGGCGTTTTTATTTTACACATTCAGGGTTGGGGGGCCAGTTCCTCTCCCTGAGCCACCTCGAACTACAAGGATTTTTATTTAGGGTCGTCAGCAGGTTTCAAGCGCTCTACCCACTAGGAAACCACGCTCAATGTTAAATCTATTTCCTTATTCAAAGCGTATTTATTGGATGTAAGAGTGTTCTCTGAAATCGATTACAGACGATACGTTTTCTGAGTATAGTAGACAGGAGCAGCTGTGGAAGTCTATCCCACCGCCATTCATTTATAAATATATGATTAAATATCGATAGAAGAATAGATGCGGACAGCTCGTGTTCAATTCTTCGTTAAAACTTTCGCGGGTGCTCGTCATTATGATTAAAAACTTTTGGGCCATGTCGCCGCGCACGCGGCGCATAGCCCAAAAGTTTTTAATCATAATGAGCTCGTGTTTACTTATCCAAAAATTAAGTCACAAAATTATCCTAAATGCTTTAGGCAGTTTTCATCAACGTAGGACACTATGCCGGGAGGAATGCACAATAAGTGAATCCAGCATAAGTTTTTAATACAGAAAATGCGCAATTCTAGATAGCTTTGTGATAGTATAAATAATAAATGTGTTTTTCACATTTAAATTGTCATTATCGAACATATAGTGAAAGGTTTATGCGTAGAGAAAATAAATATACATGTGAAACTGAGATTTTCGGGCCGTCGATAAGTGACAATTGTACTTTTATCCCACTGTCATGCCGCAGCGTCTCCATAAACCACGGCTAAGTAGTAGCGTTTGGGGCAATGGGAATTCTAGCATCGGTCATCTTTGGCATAAAATTTTGCCTAATGGAAAGTCCACTCCACATGGAATTTTTCTTTATCCAAAAATTTTCAGATAAGAAAACATTTTAGATGATTGAGATGTATGAGTGGAATAGAATTGAGGAGGTGTAAAGGAAAGAGAGGAAAACGACCGACGACATGATGGATATAGTGGGAGAGGAGGGATAACTACAAAAGGAAATATGGAGGATAAAAAGGGTCTGCCTGGATTGCGTTCTTAATGGGGATATATACTGAAAACCGCGATATTAAGATAAATGTAAGGTAAGCGAGGAATGGGGAGGAAGAGAATAGGAATTACGAATAGAATGAACAGACGAGGGAAGTCCATTTGGGTAGAGATGTAGGCCAGGGTAATCCGCAAAATACACCACGTAAACTTACCTTAACCGGTTAAATACTTTCACTTGACCCGGTAATAAAACTTTTTAATTCTGATTTCTAAAAGAAGGTAAAATTTATCTAATTTCACGCCTAAACATACGGAATTAGTGTGCACTTAATTAAGTTACTACTAACAATGTCCCTGCATAAAGAAAACGTTGCCTTATTCAACCTAAAACTTTATTTAAAATGAAAATTGATCCAAGTAACTTGAATATACGGTCCTTCAAAGACATTATTACAAAACCATACTACTTCCGAGAGCGCACAGGTGCCTGTAAATATTTATGTTAATTGTTAGTCCAGGCGCATGTCGGGATAGCTTTTAATATTGAGTGTGACATGATTAACTATTATACTCATAAACTACGCACAAAAATAATCAACTAACTAACTTAAATTTTCGACTCGATAGCCAGCTTTTCCCGTCATTTTTTCCCACTGTGCGCCACGATCTCGACGAAATACCCACCCTCCCGTGCTTACTCCCTGCCATTCGTCTCCGGCCCAACAACTCATGTCCTGCCCGACCCCTCTTGTGGACCTCGGCTCCCCAGCTCATCTCGGCTTTAAAAAAACACTGTGATTTCTCATTCTGAGTTCAATCCCAAATGATTCCCATGTTTCTTCAATCTCTTACCCTCCCTCCTTCCCATTCCACTCCACGGGCTACCATAGGCAAGACGCAGCGATGAGGTAATGTCACCGGCCACGCAGAGTTTCCATTCTCTCCCTCCAAAGCTTTCATTTCTGCCTCCGACACGACCCATCCTCTACCGATCGTGACACGAAATATGCAACCCCATTACTCGATTACTCCTTCAACATGCTCCTCCCTCATACAGTCGAAGTGGTCCCATTAAAAGACTGAATTGGCGCCGGGAATCGGTGGAATGGAGAAGGTCGAAATCAATTTTCGATGGGCCGCTCGATTCCCAGTACCATTGCGGCGTCTTTAACCTTTTGGAGGATGAAGGGTGACTGAAAGGAGAGGAGAAAAGCGGAGATGATGTATCACTTTATTTAGGGATTGAGCTATCTGTCTGGGTATGCGGATTGATATTTCCCTGCCTTCCCCATTCCTCTAGATTACTACCGCACCATGTCTCTCGTAAATGAATCTCGTTCCATGAACGAAAAACGGACGATATTGGCGGTGGGCAAAGAAAACATCCTTCATGCGACCAAGGCATGCCGAACACGTGCAATCGTGGCCGAACGATTTTCTTTAATAGATAGATTCTCCTTAGATGAAATGTGAGTTCATGAGCGCCGAAAATTTATTTTTGAATCAATCCAACGTCAGATATATTTCTTAGCATGGGGCCAACAAGCTGCCATGCCAAATAAGCTCTTCAAGTCATTGTAAGGAATTAAATATTCTTGATGCATGACTTGCTTCGTTTCGGTGGCAATAAAAATAATATCAGATGAAATCTTTCGTTCCAATAATGAGTATGGGATAATATGATCATAGGCATAAACAAATTCAAGCCTTACCCTCGTTCAAAATCAATCAAAACCGACACATCTTTATATATGTACTACTGCAGAGATCAATATTCAACGCCCTTGAAGGTCAAAAATATTTACTCATCCAAATATTTTTAACGACTAAGCTCGAAATTAAATAACGGCTCCATTAATTCTTGAACCTTGTTTTCACTCGAATGACACTTGGACTGAGTGCCCTATCCCGCGGCAGAACCAGGAAAGGGATAGTAACGGGGAAATAGCTCTTAGACAAGAAAAAATGTACGGTAATAAAGGCATCCGATATCCCAAATCCCCCCGGCCAAATCACATACAAGCGAAAGGGACCATTTGTAATTCAAGGGTAGTGAAAACAACAAATACTTTTCAAAGTAATCAAAATATCTGTAACTGTTTTACAGTGATTCAGACAAAAGCAGCATTTTCTCAGCACCTATTAAATGTGTGCATTACGGGCACTCAAAAAGGTATTCTTCTTTGAGGAGAATACCGTCTCTGTATCTCCCACTCATTAATCGCATTTTCTTTCTGCTCCAATATCACGTAACCAGTATCCATACCGTGGCACGAACTTTGGGGATCCCTCGCCATTTTACGTTGCCTCAACCACTATCTCTACCAGCTCTTTAATGTTTTTCTCCCTCCAAGACATTTTAAGTGCTTCCCCTCTCGTTTTTTTCTCATTCATCACATCTTCTCTACCCCACACTTACACTAACCTTGATCGCCTGTCGCCAATTCCCATGTTAATATCTCACGTTCTACTCCAAAAGATACGTCATGCATAAAATTCAGGACTCAAAAGCCAGCAGCGTGTTACGTTAAAATTTAGGGATAACCAACAAATAATTCCAAAATAGGGTAGTTTCCTTCATCAAAGAAAACGAAATGCATTGATTGCGATTCGTTACCCACCATTAGTGTATTAATAATATACAAATTATTTCGTTTTAGAAATACCGGTTTAGACGAATGGCAATGGTCCATTTTTATCCTCATTTGAAAAAGGCCAGATTGGCGCCCACGCGATACCACTCCACGTGACGTCACAGGGACCTAGTTTCTATACGAGTAGATAGGAGTTATACATCGTCTGAGATTACCAATGCATGCATGAGGCGCAGAGCTCAGGGAAACATGTCATAATAATCACTTATTAAAACTGGCTAAGGTCGGAAAGTTTTCTTCGTTTGATAAGGTGTTAATAATCCTTATTTAAGCCAAGCGCTACCAGCTAGCAGGGTACTCAGCTACCCGCTAGCAGCCTGCGTCGTATCAGCGCTCAAGCCTCCCTCAAGGTCACCTCACAGGGCGGCAGCGGGAACGAGAAATGCGTCACACGGAGAGATTTCCCGGCATTCATACTTACCCGTCGCATTTTCGCGCGCTTGAAATTTTTCACTTTTCATTTAATCGCAAAAAATAGATATCGTCATTTAAAAATCTAAATGCGTGAAATACGTACTCCAGGAGTAATAATCTTTCGATTTAGGCAATAAAAAAATAATAGGAAACCACCCTATTGTCATCTTCAGACAAAGAAGAAGGCACAATTCTTTATAAGTTTACTTCGCACTGCGCTGTACCGAAACAGATTTCAAAATGTACTCAACATAGATATGAAAAATAAGCCCGCAGAAGTGTAGCATGATCATCTTGTGAAAGCCACTGACTCAGTAGCAAAAGAAGCCGCGGGAATCAAAAATAATAAATTTAAAATTAATCACGAAACCTGATGAAGTGAAGAGTTATAAATGTCAAACCAATCACGAGATTTGCAAAGAGCAGTCGTTCTCCTCATATTTTAAATATTCTCAAATGGCAAAGTAAATCTTGGAAATAAATTACTATTTAACGCTTTTTGATCCACCAAGAGTGCCGTTGCAAAAGCAGGGGTTAACGCTTTTTCCCGGCCTTATAGCTGGATTATTTTTCATTTAAATATTTATCTTTTACCTTGGAAAACACGTAAAGACTCTAAAGACATTGATTGTACAATCTATGGCAAGAAATCTGGCACCATATTTGAAACATTATTATGGAGACCTTTGCAATAGACATGTGTCACCCTTAAGCTCTCATACGGAGCCATAAATTATCGCTAGTGTCAAATTTCGAAGTCTCCAGTATTACCTAATTGATTGCTTAACTATCTGGGGATAGATCCATCTAACTTAAATTTCATTTGCGGAAATTCCATACTGACACACTCTAAAGTCAGTATTCTCAGCTGCATATGTTTACAGTTAAATTCCGTGTATAGCGTTTATGATTACTAAATTGACTCATTCATAACTATTAAGTAGATAACTAACATTATAACTACGAATAAATCCAAATCGAAATCCCTTTCGTTTCATTTTCTGATAAAATAAAGTCTCCAAATGTATGAAATTAAAATTAAGTAATAGATTTTATCATGCATTTCATGATGCACGTAAAATTATAACTTCCCCGTAATACAATAACCATTTTTAAGTTCCTAAAGAATTTAAATGTAAATTTTTTTCTGGTGTATTCTAATGGCATAATCACTATGCATTGATGCTTACCGCGCACTTGGTAAAAAAAAATTTGGACCATTTACCCGAGTTTAATGGTTTTTAGCGACAAAGAAAACTGTCAAAAAACTACGAGAATATTCTCCGCCCAGGAACGAAACGCCACGAAATCTATTCTGGATATTCACTTGTCTTCAATTTTTATGAATTCTTCTCCCCCAAATTGGAATACGATGATAGCGGTAAGTTCAAAAGTTTGTATAAAAATGAACGGATAAGGTAAAAATATTCTAGAATACATCGGATTGCAATGCATTTCAACCCAAACCAAGCGTACCTGAGACCTAGTATTTAATAAGATGATTTCCTAAAAGGAAATTCTACATTATTGCTAACATTTGGTCATAGTTATGGCTACAAGTCTTCGACTATGATCCTTCTACACTTATCTATCGCACATTATCACCGTCAAGGACACCTAACTTATTACCCGGTATCATGAAAACTAAGTAGCAATTACAGGGTAATATTTCTCATCTTACGACAGGAAGTACTGATTAAGTCTCACGATGTTATTGCCTTTGCACTTTTTTGGAAAGATGTTTCATTTTTGAATGAACCCACCAGTTCGACTTCATAACAATTAGCAAGATATCTTCAGCGGCTAACGCTTAACTTCGAGCTTCGGCATACAGTAGATAAAACAGAATTAAAACGTGATATTTTCTTAATCAATCATAGCTCTGTGAACTTTTAATGCTGGTAGAGAGCAGAAATTTTCATTAAACACGTTTGGACTTACGTCCGTAAATATTTGCATCGATTTCTGGAAAATTCTCAAGCTTTATTTGTCGTAGGTCTTCGCATTATGGCACTCCGAAAGTATCCATGCAATTAACCTTTTATTCTAGACTAAGAAAGTCTTCATTCTAGACTAGCATTTTATGAGACTGGATGAGTTTTAGCCGGAGATGTATCGTTAAAATCTAAAAATATTTTCAAAAATACCTCGGAGCTGAACTTCAAGGTCCTCTACCTCTACCTCCCGGTAGTAGTTGCGGGTCGTACGTCTACTACCCGCAATAATTATTGTCCGTTCGCCTTGAAAGAGTCTTCAGATTCAATGGAAGATTAATGCTTCGCCATAAAAGCATGATTTTTTATAACTTAGAAACCCTATAGAACATCAACTTCGAATGATATTATTATGGCATGCAGCGGCAATAGAAAATGAGAGGCTTACAAAAATCACACTAGTTCCGTGAATTTCGCATTAATTAAAATTAAATAGAAGACCCCCCTGGTCACTTTTTAAATGCAAACTTTAAAATATATTATTCATTTAAGGAAAAAAAATTATTTTTCGGTAAATTTATTCCTAGCCTATCACAACTACCATAATCTCATAAAATTAGAAAACTTATCAAAAAAATTCATTTTGCGACAGTAAATAAAATGGCCAATGGATGTAGAATAATAATTTTAATATTTCTCATTACTCAGTTCAATGGAGTTATGACCGGAAGGATGCAGAGAATTGGTGCTAACGGAGGGAAACAAACGCCGGTGCACATTGGGTACTCCAGACGATGTATACTAGGGGTTGCATCTCAAAAACCACCAGTTAGATGGACGATGACGGAGGAATGGGGGTGGGGAGGTCACGTTAAGGACGGGTTGAGAAGTCTAATCGTTCATTCGGACTCCGGCCCCAGTTGTCCAGCCGGGCGGTGAATCGGTTCCGCCACGCACCGCTGAAACGAAGGCTCGTTTTCGAAAGATCTCAGTCCGCTTCAAGAAGGGAACAAATCTGAGCAAGTGAATGCTTCCCAAGACACCGAGCGAGCGTTATTGATGAACGCCACGCCCTGCGATATTTTGACGAGTGTTTTCGAGACCACATCCGCCCTGGGGGCATCGAGCTGACCACTTTGGGAGGAGGAAGTTGCTTCAACACCTTTTTTTTGCCGGATGATTAATCCGCCCGCCTTCGGGAAAAGGGGTATGGGTACAGGCTTTGAAAACGGATATGGTCCTTTTTTCATTCAGGAAATATGGAAACATTTGGCCCGCGGGTTTTTCGGCAAGGAATATGGGAAAAGCATGACTGTTAAAAGAGCAATAATTCATGCTTTGGAATGGCAATCTGTTTGAAAGAGCGGGAGGAAAAGGTCCGTTGACATGCGCTGCGAGGGCCGGCTTTGAAAGGGAGGCATCGATTTTTTTTCTCACCTGTCACGCCACCACGGAGAGAATTTTTTTTTTTCTCCTCAGGAGAATTGTGCTGGAAGGAGAAGCATCTTTTCGCAATAGCATCCGCAATTTCTAAAATATTACCACTCGGTGACATTACCCTGAAAAAATCGGCTCGAAAGGATCTTTTAACCCCGCGATCATTTTATTATTTCTCGCCAAAGAGTCTTATTTAATCATATTCCAGCAGTCATTTCCGGCTGGAAACCCAAGTCTCAAGATAAATGTAGCACGACCATATGAAAATATGTACAATTAATACTGGTATTTGAACAATCCATCGTAGGTTTATAGGTTTCTGGTGTAGAATCAACTAAAGCAATGAGAAAACATCAGATTCTGGTAAAGCTAAAAAAAAGGTAATTTTTGTGGTTTTTCCTGGTTTTAAAGAAGTGAATACGGAATCGCATTAAGTATAATGAAAATAAATAGTTTCATTAAAAGTTCATCAGTAGCATATGTACTCTTAAGATGGACAACATTCCAATAGTAATAACAGATGTGGTTGTCACACGCAAGGAAGTATTGAATACCCTCCTAACTCCTCGAATAAAGGAGAACGACTCCAATTTCCCCTCTTACCAAAAGAAAGACAAATTTATCAGTGAAGATCATAGAAAACCTGTGATATTTTCATAGTGTACACTAACGTGGCCAAAATGAATTTTAAAGGAAGATTTCTTACAGGTGAGTGTTGGAAGATAAGAAATGTTAGAGAGACGAGAAAATGTTTCAGCAATACTGATGTAAAGGCTTTTATAAAAAGTGTGGGTGTAAGATGGCGAAGCCAATATAAAGATGAGACAATACCAGTGTGAATAAACAAATTTGGAATAGTAAACATAATGGTACCTTTGATTGGAAATAATTAAATTGGGAAAACAGGAGCAGAATCATTTTCGGCAAGACCAAAGTATGAACATTCACATTTAAACGAATTCTCTCATAGAAAACATAGTTCCAATTCCCTAAAGCACAAGCCAGAGACTGTCCTACTTACTCGTTCTCTGGCCACCCAAAATCGAAAAACCAGTTTCGAAGATATTTTTCTTCCAACATAAATTGGAATTTGGATTTCCTGTCTCAACACTTTTACTTGTACTAGCTCAAAGTTTCGGGCACGGATTTACGTTCATGGACGTGTTTAGGATTTTTTCGCGTGGGTTCCAGGAGTGCTTATTAGCACCCCACTCACCCTCTATAAATTCAGTCTCTCTTGCAAATGACTGAATTAACAGCTCTAATGACGATAAAATAAACGTTTATAAATAAATGGTCCCCTCTATTCTTAAGGTAGAGAGGCCAGAGAGTTTAATCAACGATTAGAAGTTGGAGCTTTTTCTTATTTTACAAAATTTTCCCACCTAACCTGTTGCGGTACTTTCATAACATTATCGAGTATACAGGCGGTCCCCGACTTTCGCACACAATCAGTAGCGGATAAAGAGAAAACTCATGAGGGGCGCAAAAATATCTTACGTTACCTCTACTTTTATTGTAATAAAAAATAATCAAGTCATATGCAGAGCTCCACAAATTTTTAATTTAAGTGATTATACACGAATTCAAGGCAGCGGAAACGAGACTCCAGAGCGGGCTCGCGGGGATACGCTTCAGGGCCGAGGTCTGTAAGCGCGAGTTTTTTTACCTCTGCACCACAGAAGGGGGAGGACAAGGTAGGAAAAAGGAGGGAGGCGCCGCCGCGATAGGAGCCCGATGACACCTCTTGGGATAGGATAGGATTGGAAAGCCAGGGAAGATGAATTTCGCACAGTCACAGAGGGTCCTACTACTAGCAAAACCATAATTTAATTTTTCTTCAGAAAGGAATAAAATCTCTTATGAGAAAGGAAATTTCTATGATTTTCTGTAGATACATTTTCAAGGCAATGTCATCTTATGAAATAGAAAACTTTCAATTGTGGTTCTGCTGTTTGGCAAAAAGGGTGGCCCCGCAAAGGGTGAGGCGCGCTCCCCTGTGCCCCCCATCTGTATCCGCCACTGCACACAATGAGATCCTGAAAACGTGTACGAAAGTAGAATCATTGAGTTCCATATAGTAATTAGGGGTTACGTTCCAAAAGAACGAAATATACATACTAAAGCATTATTTTCTGCACAGATTATATTTTTACGAACTTTTGTTTAATAATAAATTAATAAAATTCCTCACATTGTATATGATATTCCTGACATTGTATATTCCTGACATTGTATATTCCTGACATTGTATATTCCTGACATTGTATAATGACTTTCGAAAATACGTAAAAAATGCAAATAAAATTTTAAGAAACAAGAAATCCGTTGCGGGTACCAATTGAAATTTCCTCTCGGTATTTAAGGACATAGGATACGCAGTAAACATAGCGGGAATTTCAAAAAATTACAGTAAAACGTTCGAAAGTACGAATTTAGTGTATGGAAGTCAAGTAAAAGGTGTCAATTTGGAACGTACCTACGAAATTCAAGTGTACGAAAGTCGAGGACCGCCTTATTTTTTTTAAATTCTCCAACCAGCCAGCTTTGAATTCACAAGAAGAAGAGAGAGAGGTTCAGGGGGAGGGGGATTAAGGAGGCCGAGAGTATAGGAATAGGCAGGGATAAGGAATATGCTCAGGGCCAGGGTGGAAAAATGCTATGTATTTCAATTGGGTAGGAGAGACGCATGGTAAACTGGGGACAGATTTAAATGTTCCATTTCCTTAAAAAAGCATATTTCCTAATTCTTAGACGATGATGCATTCTTAACATTTTCTAACATAAACGTTCTACATTTTTGTCATGCACAAAATTTCTAAAGTATCATCAGACATTTAGTTTACATCAGATTATGAGATGCAAAATGGACTAACTACTTTGACGATTTTAGCCACAAAACTGACTTAAAAGAACAATTTAATAAATTATGTAAAAATAATGTAAAAAAATGTATTGTAAAAATAATGTTACATAGATATCGAAGTTTTAATATTTATGATATTAAAAAATTCAGGAATTAAGGTTGGAGATGGAAGTCAACAAGGAGTAGCTTTGCTATCAAAAAGGAGACTAGGTAGGGTAGTAGGTATTGATCAAGTAAGCAATAGGACTTTATAGAAATTAAGGGATGACATTCAAAATTATATTGGTACAGATGTGCATGCTTACGGGCAATTGTAGAGAAGAGGGAGTCGATGAGATACATGAAGAACATGCAGGAAAAACTAGAGAATCGCCAGATAGGATAAATCTGCCAGTGATGGAGGACTGGAACACTGCAGAAGGAGATGGAAGTAATGGAAATGGATTAGGAATATGATGCAAACAAAGGAAGAAATCAGAGGATTTCTGCAGGAGAGAGTCATTTTTAAGAAACATTTGATTTAGATATCATTACAAGTGTGCCAGGGAGAAACCAGTGAGCCCAAGAAGATATGAGTCATAGATATGTCGTAGTATGGCAAAGATTTAGGAACAATTTGAATAACTAGTGCAACTTCCCAGCAGCTTCTGTGATTAAGACCACAATTTATTACTTATTTATATGCAATCAGGGGCGGACTAAGGTGATTGGGGCCCCTCAGCAGGGGTTCGTGATGGGGCCCCCAATACCGGGGGTCCCCATTATTCCATTCAGGGGTCCTACTCAGGAAAGTTTTTTATGAAATTGCATACCCGGAAATGGATTTGACGCTATTGAGGATCTTAAAAAAAACTAGATAGAAGTTAATAAAAAATAGCAATTTCCTAAGAAAAAATACAATGAAAAGGGAGAATTTTACACGTTATAAAATTTAAATATGTATGATGGATCTATCATCCGTTTAGAGAACTTTTTCCTTGAAACTGCACCGAAATCTAAAAACCTCCGATAGACTTTTCAAATGACCCTTCAAAAAAGCTTTGTCATCGGACAACTTTTTGTCAACATGCCTTTTTACGAAATCTTTTTACATTGAGAATGCTATAAATAAACAGCTAATGAAGACATAGAATTTTAAAATTGCAAAAAAATTGATTCGAGTAATCTGAATCTTTCCTTTTTATAAAACCTTTCACTTACGCTTCACGATAGACACCATTGTTGTGAGGGCTACCTAAACTCGGGATTGCCGACCAGCCGACCTGGCCAGACCACCCCTGTAAGCAATAACAGGTTTGAAAGGGCAACTAAAGGTAGAAAGTTCAGCAAGTAGAATAAAGAAGCTCTGATGAGAACTAAGGGGGGTTAAAACCAGGATCCAGGGCAGGATGAAGGCAAGGAAAGTGGCAAGCATGAACAAAATTCTGGCTGAGCTTCCGCAGAATTTAGAGATCATTGGGAGAGAGTTTTTCAAACTCGCCCAAAGGATGTATGAAGAGGATCTTGGCCTAACAATTTTGCCAAGCAAGTTCTTCATTCAATACCAAAAAGTGGAAGAAAGCCTATGAGTATAGCAACCATAAGTCCATTAGCTTAATAACTCATGCATGGAAATGGGTTTAATGGATTGTTGTTTGATGAGCAGAGACAAGGAATAATGGTCAATTGGTATGAGTTTAATCTGAAGTGAAAGAGAGAAAACTTCCTTCTCGTAAAAAAAATATTCCCTAAAAAATTTTCACTTCTAGATTTATAATTCTCCTGTAAGGCCAGTCCTATTCAAACCACCGCTAGCAGCTTATGTTACATAGCCAGGGTCGTGGTAATTAATTCCATCTGAATTTAAACCTAAATTTTCTTATTAGCTTAATAAAAATGGATATCCTTTTTGAATTAATTCATATTTTTATGCAGATTAACCAGTTAACAAGCCCTCAAACAGTTTCCTCTAGCTCTAATCATACAGCAGTTCTAGAACAAATCAGAAGTGCTGCATGATAAAACAAAATTATCTCTTTGAGAAAACATCGGAGAAATTCTCGGTTTCTTTGTCTAGAACTTCGGTAATTCAAATTCATACAGGACCCAATCAGAAAGTAGATAATAGCATCATAGCAGTCATCTTCATAATAATTCTACTTCAATCCTAAGAAGAAACTCTCCAAGGAAGTGGCATAACTAGGGTGTGACATACTAACTCCCTGTAGAATATCTTGAGTCGTATTTGTTTATTATTACTTCAAATAACTTGAAAGGTATGTCAGAATGTGCAGAAATGCATTTTCTTCCAAATAAAACAATAATTACTGCTCTATGGGTCATGGTTCCTTAGAAATCAGCATTAATGTGATTTTTCATTTTTTTACTCAGAGGCCTGACTCAGTAATGTTCAAATAACTTCATAACGGTTCAATTCTGAGCTGAGATAAAGTGATCATTATTAATCATAAGGATACTGCTTTCACATAAATACATTTCAGAGAAATCGGTGACGGTCACCTGACACCCCTCTGCCTTATTTGAGATGAAATCCCCCTGAGAAGTTTCCCCATTAATAAATACGCTAGTTACAGGATCACATAGGAATAGGAAACAATTAAATCCTCAAATTACTGGTGAGACTATTGACAGCAAATTTGACTTTTTCAAGAGCAACCTCACTACACACTATAGAGCAGTGTTTCCCAAACTTTTTCGATCCATAAAGCTATACTCAACGCCCCCCTAATCGGTATCTTTAAAATAATAATCAGAATGATATACTAATTAACCAAATGAGGAACATTGTAATCATTAAAATAAAAACAATGACTAATTAAATGTTTATTTACAACGCAATGGATGTATAGTTTTTAATCATTTATGCAAATGATCTAATACACTATAAAAGTAACTTAACTGAGAATATACTTTTGACATAAAAATAAATAATTTTAAGAAAGCTTTCTTAGAATTTTACATGTCATTTTTTCACTTAAAATAAGTAATTTTATGGCATGAAAATTTTCAATTTATAGTCATGACCAATCATGTTTTGTTAAAATTATTTTAACAATTAAGTGACTTTTTATTATAGTTTTTCATGGTCTTGAAGTCATTTAAGAAGATTCTATTGCTAAAATTAATTACATATTTCCATCAAATAAAATTTTAATGAGAAGGATGAGCTTGATGACATGATACAGGTTTTCCAACGTCTGGTTTAATGTCACTTAGCAGAAGTCTTAAATCACCGCATTCGCAAACCTGAAGTGTGTTTCTCTGCTTGGAAATAAGCTGAGTGACTGCACTAAAACTACATTCCACCAAATAAGTCGGAAATGCAAGAAGGAGTTTTTTAACCAACATCCATAATGCAGGATAACGATTGGAAACCTCCTCCTGTAGCCAAAACTCTTGATAATTTATCTTAAGCTTTGGTTTCAGTTCAATGTCATTTTGTAGTCCAATTAATTCTTACTCTAATACTCCAACTTCCTCAATATCTATAAACGGATTTATCACCTATAAAGACAAAATTAAGGTTACGGTAAACGGAACCTTCGCATTTGTCACATTGCCAGGACCCCCCGGTGCCCCCCTGCCGCCCCCTTGGCACTTTTCGCCCCCATAGACTACAGCAACTCCCCCCAGGGGGCAGTAGCCGCCCTCTTTGGGAACCACTACTACAGAGCATTCCAAAGTTTGGCTCATACTGTGTTGCATTTCTGTGTAGTAGTCTTGTCCAGAGGGATGGTAAAGAGGGGGCAAGAGAGGGCAAGGTAGGGAGAAGAATTAGTTGAGCACAAGCTTGCAGCTGGGGCAATCAAAATGAAAGCAAAGCATAAGCCTCACCCTTCACAAGCATCGACCGCACATGAGATTTGGAAGTATAACATTATCCAGGGTCAGTGATTAAGGTTAAAAAGCTGCTACCCCACATAAGGTGTTCTAATTCTCAAAATGAAGTTTTGATGATTACATGATTTGTTTTTTTCAAATGTTTCATGTGCGTTAGGCCGGCCCTTATTTTTCAGAATTGAGAAAAGTTATGTTTTCCTAGTCTCAAAATGGTCCAAATGAGGTTCATATTCACGTGTTAAAATTTGGTTACTTTAAAATAACGGCAACCTGTGCCCCAAGGGCCCTAAGTAATGAGGACCCTCAAGTGAGATTTTTGGGGCCGAAAAAGTGCTATTTCTATGTAAAACATATAAGTAAAGTCCTCTAAGACCGATTTTCTGTTTGTTTTGACCTATCTCTAAGCGTTTACGAGATAACGTCCGTCGTAACGCAATCCACCCCCCCAGGGCGCTACCCCGCACCGCGGCGCCGCTGAGGCACGGCCCGCACCACTTACTAGAGACTTCCCCTCCACCCCCTCCCCTCCATCGGCAAAGACTTTGACAGAAAACAAACAGAAAATCGGCCCTAGAGGGCTTTACTTTTACGTTTTACATAGAAATAGCACTTTTTCTGCCCCAAAAATCTCAATAGGGTGGTTTCCTATTATTTTTTTATTGCCTAAATCGAAAGATTATTACTCCTGGAGTACGTATTTCACGATTTTAGATTTTTAAATGACGATATCTATTTTTCGCGATTAAATGAAAAGTGAAAATTTTCAAGCGCGCGAAAACGCGACGCTTAAGTATGAATGTCGGGAAGTCTCTCCGCGTGACGTATTTCTGGTTCCCCCTCCCGCCCTGCGAGGTGACCTTGAGGCGAGGCTTAGCGCTGATACGACGCAGGCTGCTAGCGGCTAGCCTAGTACCCTGCTGACTGGTAGCGCTTGGCTTAAATAAGGATTATTAATAACTTATCAAACGAGGAAAACTTTCCGACCTTAGCCAGTTTTAATAAGTGATTGTTAAGACATGTTTCCCTGAGCTCTGCGCCTCACGCATGCAATGGTAACCTCAGACGACGTATAACTCCTATCTTCTCGTATAGAAACTAGGTCCCTGTGACGTCACAAGGAGTGGCATCGCATGGGCGCCAATCTGGCCCTTTTCAAATGAGGATAAAAATGGACCATTGCCATTCGTCTAACCCGGTATTTCTAAAACAAAATAATTTGTATATTATGAATACACTAATGGTGGGTAACGAATCGCAATCAATGCCTTTCGTTTTCTTTGATGAAGGAAACCACCCTATTGAGGGTCCTCAGTACTTAGGGCCCTTGGGGCACGGGTTGCCGTTATTTTAAAGTAACCAAATTCTAGCAAGTGAATATGAACCTCATTTGGACCATTTCGAGACTAGGAAAACATAACTTTTCTCAATTCTGAAAAACAAGGGCCGGCCTAATGTGCATATAATAGTACACTGCATACTTGATGTAAAGCTTTAAGGTAAATTTGTTATAATCTATATTCAATTTGAAATTATTAAAATTTTGGTTTGGTAGGACAGTAATCCACCAACTTAACTGTGAAATGAAGCCCAATCACCAGTCTCAATATAGAGAGCTATTAGCATAAAATGAAAGGAATTTCAAATTTAAAATATATAATAATATAAATCTCTGCGTAAAAATTAATGGAATTTATTATGCTAGGTATACTCAAAAGTAAAACTGGCATACCATAAGATAGTATACAAGTGAAGGATATTTTTATTACTTTCGCCTGATCAAATGATAATTCTTAGCAACCATGTAATTATGGCATAATTGAAAATCTGTGCAGTAAATTCTTGAACCATGGAATTCACAAATTGAGTCTGCGATTTTATGTTTCTTTCATAATTTTCACTAAGCAATCTATTAGTGACTTTCACCTTTAACCCTTTCCTGCAAGTGCCTCCGTGTTTTTCATGCTACGAGTAGCATAAGAATGTGTATTATTTCAAATCCTGCCGCGTGAACAGCCACCACAGCCCTCCGATTACCTTGTAACATGTTACATTGTGTCATAAAACAAAATCGTGTAATACAACAAGTCCTGGTTCGTGCGAGAAACCAAAAACTTGTTGTATAACACGAATATATTTGTTTTGTAACACAATTTTACATGTAACATGTTACTCAGCGTAAACGCACCTTCACCTAATTTATGAAAAGAAACGTATGGTTTGAATTTGCAAATTAAACTTTCAAAATAGCTGAAAAAGAAAAGGAATTTTGAATGAATCAGCATATGAAACATATTTTGTCTGTTGGTGAATTATGAAAAGCATCAAGGTCGGCAGCGTTCATGGAAAATGCCAACATATGCACATAATATCATTTCCAGAGGAGAGGCAGAGATATTTGCAGATGATAATCATTCACATAGCGACTCATTACCTTAAAAAAAACGAATAGATACAGTTTTCACCCATACATTTTCCCTGAAAATTTTCAATTCGCAATTAACCACATGCCATGTGGACTTCAGCTCGTCATTACCAGTAATTACATTAAATTCAAAAATACCTTACTTCGTTTGATAAGTAAAAGCAGTTAAATTAAAGATTACCCATTGAACTATACATCTATTCCTTAGATCATCACAGCTTGGCACACGAGGCGGGTCGCTACAAAGATCCTGCCGGCATGCTTTATCAAGTTGTCCATTCTCAATTTCACCTAAGTCACTAAGTTTTAAAAGTAATTCATAGACGTTTTATGATAGGCCATTTTTCCACGACCAACACAACGATTTGCCTCGGAGGTTAATATCTAGGAGCCACCTTTAACAAATTCAAATTGACCACATAGCCTCCATTTTTTTGTTTTGAAAACAAAAGAACATAGAAATGCACAGCCTAATGCCGGCCATTACAAGCTTTTAAGAATGCTCTTTGATGTTTTGATTGGTGAATGTTGATGAACTTCGCTCGTTTTTATATTTTGTGATGTTTGATTTTATTTCGCATTGTCATGTTCCCTTCGGCAAGTGCCAGAAAAGTCGTACAAAAGCAAGCGTACGATATTTTATCGCACAAATGCTCCTTTATAATTGCATGTATAACTCTGACTGCGGTCATTGTGTCTACTTTTCATTTTGGTGAGGTAAGATAAATATTTAATGATTTTCCTGAATGTATTAAGGTTTTTGATGAATAATTGGGCTTTTGGTGTGATTATATCGTTTATAATTGGTGTATTTGATTCCTATTTCTCTTTCATATTAGACGTGGCTCACCTGGAGTCGAAAGAAATACGATTCATTTTTCTCAGTGTTTAGCGAAAATATCGTTGGAAAGTCCTTCGAAAACGAGTAAGAAATTATATACGCGAGTTTTAAATTTAAAAATGTGGTGGGAATAATATGGTTTTTTATCTTTATTTTCAAGGTTATGTCAACATGCTCCAATCGATATTGTTTATACTTGGGTGAACGGCAGCGATCCCGAACTACAAAAGGAGTTGATGAAGTTGCGTATGGATGGAAAAGGCTCGGATGGGAAGACTGTTGGTTCAGATCCGAAGGAAGAGCAAGGCCCCAAAAGTGAATGCGGATTTCACCTATGTATTCCTTCTAGACATATTTCACTCAAGTACGTCGCTACTTTGTGGTGGTCGCTGCCTTAAACTCTTGGTCGAAATAAGTATTATATTTTAACTATCAGAACATTTGTAATGCTCGTACTATAATGATTAAAAAAGCATGCTGGAATAATTATAATAGATGATAATGTGATGCAATCAGGATTCTTTGGTGAATCAGATTTGATTGACTAATTCACCTCCATGATCATTAGTTGTTGCAAGAAAAAGTTTCCCCGATCGTTTATGCAAGGGATCTAAATTAATTAAGATTAATGGCAGTGCCAAGGGTGATTATGGTGGCCAAACAGCCTCCCGATCCTAGAGCCAAAGGTGGTCCTGGTAGAAAAGTTCAGTAGATGAAAGCTTTTCTTTACTGTCATATAATTTCTTTTTTTAATACCTTTCCATTTTCAAGTAACAAATTTTGTGATTGGCCTTTAGTTTGACCTTTTTTGGGTCAGTGGGATTCCACTTCCTTGTTTAAAAGTGGAGCTCACCTCTCATTGTCATTATACAAGTTATTGCTTATGTTTGTGGGATAATGTGTTTCAAGTGTGTGACTAAGTTACAGCTTTAAAGTAACCGCAATAACTGATTGACGAGGTTATTTTCAATTATTTCTTCATGAGGCAGGAATTTGTTTGATGTGGTTTCTAGATTACTGGCTTCCCACCATATGGGTCAAACCCCGGCATTGGTGGAGATTTTTCTCAGAATGCCTGATCCCTGCTTGAGTGCTTTATGGAGGGTATACCCAGGGGCACAGCTAGGAATTAAGGGTAGGCGGGGTTTTAGGCACAACTGATACTGGGGGGTCTGAGGGTGTGGAATAATCGCCAGGGTAAGCAGGAGGTGCGGGGGCCCTCCCCCAGAAAATTTTTCAGATAAATGGTTCCAAATTGTGAGTTTTACAGCTTTCTGAGGGATATTTTATTAAACCTTACACTATTCTACAAGTAATATCAATCCAATTAAGTGAAATAGATTAAACTTAAAATTTTCTCTGAGCTCTTGGGAGGGTTTTACCCCCCAAAGCCCCTCTCCTGCTTCAAGTACAACATACGTCTGTCACATTGTCATCACGGACTTGAAGACAAGGTCCCCTATGCCTGTTGTCCTACCTATTGTCAAGAGTACGCTATTGCCTATGCCTGATTTCTTTATACCTTTCTCTCATGGTGCATATGACCTCAGCTGTCAGTCGCCTACTCCAAATATATTTTTCCTCAAACAGCGCTGTATCATCCAAGGGCCAAGATGATACCTGCGGTGAGCAATACATGCATACTGTTGTCTCAGAAACCTTCTTGGCTCAAGTTTGAAGGGAACAATTGTCATAAATCATTAATGATATAAAATACGGAAAAGAATATGGAAAATAAAATTATTGCTTCATATTTTTTCTTGGCTACATTTCAATACCAGAAAGGCATTTTTATAAATTTTACGGTGGTTGAAATAAAGCAGCTACTGATTTTTTTAGGGTGTTTGGGCAAAGCACTAATTTTCAATACCTAAAGCATAGGAACAGGTCATTGAATTCTAACACTAGGAGAGCACTTACTAATTACACATCTTTGCTTGATATGCTCTTCATTATAAAGCAGTATCTTTGACATTAAAGGAGTTGATATATGTTGTACATATTTTTGTACGATGTGAACATATTAAGATTAGAGTGCAATAAAGTTGTTTTTCATAATTTAAAAGGCCTCACATTTTGTTGTAATCCTCATGTCACAATTATGTTATTATTCACTAGATCAGAAAGTGCTCTGTTTTAAAGAATGTAAATAAAAGACAACTCTCAGAAAAGAAGAAAGGAAATTCTTTAGAATGAATTAATGAACAAGTGTATGGTAATGATTCAATTACTTTCAAGCTGCAATAAAAAAACTCTTTGAGTTTTTTATATCCAATGGTTAGTATGCAGCATGCAGACTAGTGCATTTAAGAAAATTCCTTGTATAACTTGAAGACATTTTTTAAAGAATATAAAATTTATTTTCTATTATCATTTTCCATACTAGTATGTACTGATATTCACATGTATTTGATTGCCATTTTCATTTACATAAAGCCACTGGGTATAGTATAAGCGAAATCGTGTGATTCCTTTATTACTTAATGTATGCACAGGTGTATGTACCAGTGAATGATTAATATGGTGGCTTCCCTGTTCTATGTATGATATAAAATATAATTCTCCTCCAGTATTCATTCTATGGTGAATATTTTCAGAATTACGTTATAGATGAAAATGAGTGTTCATATCAGGAACAGGCGAATAGATAACTGTCGTTTCCGCTGCTTCTCAAAGCTTGAATGAAAAATAGTCAATAACAGACAATATTTGCCTGTCTAAATGCAAAATCTGCATTTTGTTTAAATCAACTTTTATGTGCATTTGATAATTAATATTTTTAATTCTTATGAAGATTCGAAGTAGAATATTTCTGTTTTATTAACTGTAATGGTCTCTTACAAAAATTACTTAATGTCTTATTACTTAGCTACTATTAATTACATATTTACTTTATATTACTTATTACTTAGTTACTAAAATCTTAAAAATTACTTAAAAAATTGATGGTATGCATTTGATTCAAACTTGAAAATTGCCTTCTTTTATTCTTAGGTGTCAACTTCCTCGGCATGCATCATTAATTAGCATACGATCTTCTCATGCCTCCTTGGCCAGTGTCACTGAAGTGCGAATTCTTGACAAAGTTGAAAAAAGCAACCACCATTGGACACTGATTTCATTTCCTTCTGAGGAAGCCGTTCTCTCTGCTCTTATATCATTAACTCAAAGCAGCCCTTGGTCTAGTCAAAACTGTTCTGCACACAATGCATATTGGACAACTGGTATGATATAAAATGTTGTTTGACACTAATTCAAATTGACTATTGACTAAAGTAGGCACTAATTTACAGGAAGCAGTGCCATTCAATCTCTAATATCTTTGTTTCAGCTGAGCAGAAAGCACCATTTTCATATGTAATGCCAAGAACTGTACTGGTTAGTGGCCTCCCCAGCACAACTGGTTTATCACATATATTGTCTTCCCCCCTTGGTGCCTATGTAGCTGTTGATCACATACTGCTGTATCCAGAAAAAGGAGTTGCCATTGTATCTCTTCCATCCACTGAAATTATGAATGATGTTCTTAAGGTTGGTGATAGATGTATCTTGTCTTTTCCTATTCAATATGCATCATTTTTTCAAATGGGATCAGGTGTGTTTTCATACATATGAATTCTAGTCTGTGGCTGATGAACATCATGCTGAAAAGGGATTATAATTAAAAGTAAAGGGATTTCCAAATATTATGAATTAAATTACGACTATGATATCTCATTTTCTAATGAAATCTCTCTGATGAAATTTTATTATATTTTGCTATATTTTTCACAACTTTACATGTATGTCAAATTATGATTATAGCAGTAATTTTATTTTTCCTTTGCCACTCTTTTTAAATTCTGCATTTGCCGTCTGTCCTCATTTTAGCTGACTGGTAATGTGACCATCCTGGGAAGGAAAGTGGAAATCAATAGAGCGTCCCTCATTTTGGAACTTCCAGTGACTATGAATTTGGATGATTTCTCTCCTTCACGTTTTGATGACAAAGAGGTGTGTTCATGAGATTTTTTCTATATGTTGACTTATATTCATGACTTAATAAGCTATTGGGAATTTATCTTCCATCTTGAATTTTCAGGAGCTTCGATATTCTCTTCGATCTGTTGAGCAATTTGCTCCTTGGGTCAGACATATTTGGCTAGTAACTAACGGGCAGATACCTTATTGGATCAATCTTGAACATCCCAAACTCACCCTCATCTCTCACAGTGAAATCTTTCCCAACAAGTCACATCTCCCTACTTTTGGCAGTCCTGCGATTGAAAGCCACCTTCACAGGTAGGTTTTCCATGCATTTATACTTTTGTTTGATTTTTCCCCATTAGTTTATTATTGTTATTTCTCTTCAGTGGTACTTCATTATGTTTACATATTTTGCTTAATTATTTTAGTTTATGACTTCATTTTTTATAGTTTTAGTATTTATCTTTTCCCATTAAAATGGCCCCAAGTGTTGGATTTTTGTAAGCAATTTTACATCCCAACATAAAATATTAGTTTTAGATAAAGGTGGGAACAGGATACTGGTGAAAGGTGGTCCATTGAATAATATTTGGTTATATTAGGACGAATTTGGAGATTATATTAGAAAGTAAATTTTTTAAGGTGAGGAATAGAACAATATTATTTAGAAATGATTTTAGTTGGGGATATGAAGCTTTAATGGGTAAAAGGAAGCTCAGCTAGACAAAGGTATGGTAGTGATGTAGCCTGCATTCACATTGATTGTTTTTATATCCTTTTTGAAAAAGTGAAAATTTCCAGGATTATCTCACAAAAGTAAATGCTGCAATGCAACACACTTCTCACCTTAGCAATACAGGCATCTATAAATTGAAGGGGTCATTATTTATTCCAGCAAGTTCATTTTGGGAAAGTTTTACAGTATGTACTATTGTTTACGTATCTAAATTTCAGTGCATTAGCATCAGGGGAATAATTTAATGTTATCTTACAGGAAGCTCCTTTTCTTGTGGCTTTAAGATCAATATTAATTATTTGTTAGTAAGAATAAAAAGTGTAAAATGATTTTTGTGTCATTTGGAGTAAAGATATTTAGAACAAATTAATTCTAAATGAGGTTGAAACAATTTATGCGTAGATAGTCCTTTCCCTGGATGATATTTTCACCTTCTATTGGTATTAGGAGTGATACCACGTCTAACATGATTTGATTGTAATGAACAGTGTTAGCACTTAAAATATTCTTTTTTTTTTATTTGTACTACCTTTCATATGTTTAAATGACTTTTTATGTCCGCAGAATTCCTGGACTGTCAGATAAATTCCTCTATCTAAATGATGACATGCTTTTTGGAAAAGAAGTATGGCCAGATGATTTTTATACAACTACCTATGGACAAAAGGTAATGATTGGGTATTGACTTAAAACAAGAGAAGTGCATTTCTTAATGATTCCATTGCCGCAGAATAGGTAGGTTTGTGGTGCCGCTTCTGCTTCACAAGAAAATTTAGTTTCCCTTACCCCTTTTGTTTTCCTTGCTCACGGACTGCAAGTATTTCACTTCCATGTGAAGATATATGCACTAAGGTGGAGAAGTTACTTGCGAAATTTATCATTTTGTTTCGATCTATGTTGGATTTAATGATTGATTTCTTGTGCATTCTCTGCGTCCTTGCTCTGGTTTTTACTGCTGATTTAGATTTTACATATTATAATATCTGTACTGCCAGTAGTTGTGGTGGAGTAGTGGAGTAAACATGACATTGTCAGGGTAAAGCTTGTAAGATCAATTCCCCTTCTAGGAATAATTTAATCACTACTTTTTTTGGCAGTTTTGCTCTTTTTTTTATGTCATAATTTGTTTCAAATCATTTAAATTCCCTGTCACAGTTATGTACTTTTTTAATGATAAAGAGTTCGCATGTGTCCTTCGGCCCACAACTACTGACGATAGAGTTGTTATAATACGTGAAATCTAAATCAGCAGTAAAAACCAGAGCAAGGACGCAGAGAATGCACACAAAATTAATCATTAAATCCAACATAGATCGAAACAAAATGATAGATTTTCCAAGTACCTTCTCCTTCTTAGAGCATATATCTTCATGTGGGAGCGAAATACTTGCATTGCGTGAGCAAGGAAAACAAAAGGAGTCAGGGAAACTTAATTTTCTTGTGAAGCAGAAGTGGCCCCACAAACTTTGTCCTAAAACTTTTGAAAGTGACTGTACATACCTACTTGTTTCTCACCATCATTAGTTAACATTCCTGAAATTATGTTGATGTACTTAGAGCGATGTGGGGGAACTTTTCAGCATCTACTCTTGAATAAAATAGAATTTTTCTCTTTTAATTAGCTGTAAAAAAAGTGGAAAATTGCATTTTTTTACCAATAACAGTGAAGAAGAAAAAAACCTACAAATATGCAGGTTGGTTAGGGTAGGTGAGGGCAAAGCTATTCCTGGACTAACCCACAGGCTATTAAATTTCATACATTCAGGATAAGAGGGCCAATTCCTTTCCCTGGGCCACCTCGCACCTCAAGGATGATTTTTGGTGTCTGAAGCCTTCACTCGGGACTTAAATCTTGGACTCTTGATAAGCAGCCCTGTCTTTTACCCACCTGGCTACCTATGTCCCTCATTTCATTCATCAGTTTGCTCCTGAAATTAGGTTAAAAAAACCTCTACGCTCCTGTCTACTCCCAGTCAGCCATTTTTTTTCAGTTTTAAGTTTTTATTCTCTTTTTAATAAATAGATAAAGTAACGATCTTTACTTTAGTAAAAGTGGCTCATGTAGTGTTATCTTTCAGGTGTACTTGTCATGGCCAGTCCCTGAATGTCATGAAGGCTGTCCACCTTTATGGATAGGTGATGGATACTGTGATCGAGCATGTAATCACTCAGAATGCCACTGGGATGGAGGAGATTGCTTGCCTGGCAATGAAGTGTCTGCCAGGTGGTTGGGAACTGGCTCCCGTCCTAGGAGAGGTGAGCCTGATGCTCTTGATGAAGATGAAGACACATTGCAAAGGGCAGAAGATGAGGGTGACCTCTGGGGAGATGGCGGAAATAATTTGATGGCTGAGGAGTCATGTGGCTCACACTGCACTGATTCGTGGCTTGCTGACAAGTACTGTGATGTGGTGAGTTTTGACTCGTAAAGTTCTTTTTTTTTTCTTTCCTTGTTTGACTTTTGGAATTTCTTTGTGATATTACATGGAATCATGTGGTATTTATGGCTACACTAATATATGATCTGTTGTCTTGGGTTTGACTATGTGGAATTTACTTATTTTTAATCATAAGAATAACCCCACCCATACTGGATGCGAGGGTGACCAAATACTTTTTTTTCTTGACTTCTCACTAAGCCATTATGAATGCAACCCTTCCCCGGCATTCTTGACATCTGCATCATCTCAAAAACCTCCTCTCTCCCAATACTCGTTACCTTTTGCCCCTTCCAGCCTACATCTCCTACTCAATGTTTGAATGCCATCTCCTTTCCTCTCTCCCCCAAGTTTGAGTGACTATATATTTAATGTCTTATTTATGTACGTGATGCTAACAAGTCTCATTGAAGCGTAGGCCAACTGAAAGTAAATATGCAGAAAAACTAAGTTATTCTTATTAATTAAAACACTTGCTAAAGTATTTTCAATAGATTGAAAGGTTCTGTTCATCGCCACAGCTGAAATTCTTACTATTTTAATGGCGTCTCTTTAGATACATGACTGTTAGTAGTAGGTACTCTGACTATTAATTTTGTATCTCCATGGGCTAGGTTCTGTACTCTTTTTCTTCTGGGACTTAAATATTGCAAGGCTCACGTGTCGCAAGAAATGAATTGACGAGAACAGGCGGTTAGGAGTCAAAATAACAAAGCACTAGGATTTATTTCCAACAAGATACATGTATTTAATTAGCAATTTCATGCAATAGGTACACGATACATGCAATACAGTTAGTTGTCTGAGGTTATTTGGCGTCCTTGCGTCTTCAGGTTGCAAAAATGCCCTGGACACGAACAGGTCCATTCATGTCTGTCGTCACGAGGCAAGAGAGCGGCCGCTGCGCAGAATGCCGAGAAGGAGGCGTGAGAGGGGAGGTGAAGCAGATAGAAGGGAAGCAGGATTCTATCTGACGTTTTCTCATGCCATTGGAAAGGCAGTGGCGTAGAATAATGGAAGTACAGTGAGTCCTTGTTTAACGTCACTTACCGTTCCTGAAAAATGTGACGTTAAACGAAATGACGTTAATCGAAGCACAATGTCCCATAAGAAACAATGTAAAAAGTGAATATCGGCTCCTAGACCTCACAATTCCTATGCGAAAAAATTTTAGCGTATCATATTTGGGCCATTTCTTACGATGGGAATGCCAAACTATGGCATAAACACGAGTCCCTGTCTTCATTGACGGCAATACCAGCAGCGACGTACATCCTTCTCCATTTTTGTATCTTCCCGCGTTTGTTTTTTCGGCTTCGCTATGGTGGTCACCTGGGCATCATCATCGCTGAAATATCGTCGCAGTTACAGGAACCAAGATTATTGAGAACACGGCGAAAAAGTGACAACAAATACTCCGAGTTCTACCCGGAAAAATTCCTAGAAATCACTTTTCAGGTTCCAGAAAACCGTTATGTCAAGTAAAATTTGCTAAAACTTTACTTGACATTTACGCACTTAACATTTGCGCACCTACCTAAGAATTCATTTTGCAGAAAATTTGCTATAAACGTAATCGAAATTGACAATAAACACACCATTTTACACATCGTTTAGACCGACTGTATTACCGCCCACAAAACGAACAACCTGCAACGCCCGCCGCTTCGCATTTTTTCTCGCGCGAAATTTAAAAGACCTGACCAGACCTGACGTTATCGCGAAGCAAAGGTGCGATAAACGAATGACGGTCTCAAAATTTTCGTGACGTTATCGCGAAATGACGTTAAACGGGGTGACGTAGAATGAGGACTCACTGTACACACACAGGGCATAAAGAGGCCGACACCGTTGAAAATTTCACTAAAGAATGTGCCCTGATGTCGGCACATTATCCAAGTTGGAAACTTTTAGCTGAGAGAAATCAGCCCATGTATTTGACTAGATTTTGTATGAAATTTGTAGGCATATAATTACATTACATGCTAATCATTCTTAAATAAAATCACCATCAGCTAAACACTCAATGCAGTTGTTAGAAGTGTATCAGCAGCTACTCTCAAGCCTCCAAAACAATCCTGTGTGATGGACTGTATGAAATTTAAGACTATTTCTCATTTTCTCTTAATTTCAAAAATGTAAAAAATGGATGAGACTTGAGATTTTTTGATGCTTCATTGTGATTTTGAAAATTTTATTTCCAGAAGTTCTATGCGTCATCTCTGTTGAAATTCTTACCATTTTAATGGCTTCTCTTATGGTAGATGGCTGGTTGCAATGAATTTTGAATGTCCATAGGCAAGGTTGATAAAGCTTTTTGCTGAAATCATTTTTGGGTACCTAGTCTCCAGGGCATTTATAATGATTTTTGTCACTTAGGAGTATATTGCTGCTGCTAATATTAGCTAGCCATAAGAAGATAGCGTAATAAACTGTGCAAGAATCACATATTTCCTCCCTAACGTCAGTTTGCAACCGCTAATTATAATCAGAATAAAGCTTCAGCTCTAGGATTACTCTTCACCTTTTCTGCTGATGTATGATGGATGTTAGGTGCTCTTTGGTATTCTTGCAATCTATGTTAGGTGTCTGAACTACATCAGCACTCCCTCAGCTACATTCACTTCATACATAGTGCTTCAGATTTCCTTATATTGGTTTTCCTTCACTCCTCAGAGGATGTCAATGGTCTTTTCAGTTGACCCTGGATGAAAATTTCATTAAAAAGAGTTCTAATGGTGCAGAATTTTTACTGAAGGCGATGATGAGGGACTGTGACTGACCTTGGTGAAGGCAGACTGAGTCCACACATGGGGTTATTCACGTTTAATCTGGGGTCACAGTGTGTGAGTGGGTTTTTTACTACTTCAAGATGTTTTCATGTAAAGTTCTGTTGGTCTAGCCCCTGGAAAACCTGGGCTCGGGTTACTTCTTTTACAATTCTATTTGAGCCTACAGAATCATCCAAGAAACAAAAAAATCACACAACTGCTTGTAAATCACATCCAATACATACCTGTTGGGAGCTGCCATAGTTAACCAAACTTTGGTATTTGTTAGCGGAGGTTAAGTCTATTATAGTCCAATACAATTTCTAAAAATATAAATATTTTTCAGTAATAAATTTTTGATAGAGTACATAAGAATGGCTGTATGGTCAAAATTATTCGTTCATATAACGTTCATGCTCTATTGTATTATTGGCATCTTGTTATCTTAAAATCCTTTAAAAATATGTGGTTATTTGGTATTAAACCTTATCTCATGATTATGCCATTCAATTAGAAATGAAAATAATTGACATCTTTGTGCTGTTGAAGAAATAATGGGAAGAAAGTCAACAGTCAAAAAATTATGTAGGTGTTCCTGAAAACTTTAACATTAGATTTTCATTTTTCAGAATTGTAATACTCTTGCCTGTGGTTTTGATGCCGGAGACTGTGGCACATCTCATTTTCAAGATATGCCAGCATTTGAACTCATTCCTAGTGTTAAAAAATACTTTGTTCCTGAAGGTATGGATTTAATTAATTTGTACTCTGTAATACTATGAGAAGCATGATATGATGGAATTTTGTTCATGCAAAAAATTTGCTACATTATAGGGGGCATGACAGCTGCATCTCCTGTATAGTTGTATGCATGAATTTCATTCATCACTCGGGCCTTTTGTCTGGTGCTCTCCTTTCCTACCATGAGGCTGACATTTTTATTTGTTATGAGCGAGAATGTTTACAAAAAAATGTATGCAATCGTAACTATGTATAACTATGTAGTTCCTTAGATCAAATTATGTTAAGTCGAAGGAGAAGAAAAATCAACTCAGCAGTTGTTTATTAGCATGCCCTCGTATCTATGTATGTGGTCCTTGTTTGATAGCTGATACCCTCACTCATGATTAATCAGTAAATCACCCCTAACAGTTATAGGGATTGCCAGTCCAAAGTGAGCGACCAGTTTTGCCATCCACAAAAGAGGATTTGTGTGTTTTCATTTTTGTTTTCTCCTTGTTCAAAACCCCTTGTATTTTCATTGCACTTGACCCAATGTTGCTGGTGCCAGACAATGTTCTTCAAGGTTTAGGTATACCTTGATTTATACATAAACGATTTATACGTATATATAATAATAATAATAGTTTAATGACGGGAAAATTACCCAATTACAAAAATGTACAATTATCATAAGATTGAAATATTTTTAAGCTCTTAAAAATACAGGAATAATCGTATAAACTTGCTGTAAAAACCAACAATAGAAAAAATAAACACAGTAGTTAAGAATACTAGATTGAACAGTCACATATCTCTTAAACAGTGGAAATAGACATTATCATTATACACAAGAACAAATTATTTAAGTCAATGCACAAACAAAGGTAGTTTTCTCTTTAAATTCTTTGGATTTAAATTACAAAGGTCAATGTTACTACATTTGTAGTTAATGCTCCGCATAGTTCTGGTTAAGGGTGAGTGGAAGGTGTAATTTCTATTGGGATGAGGGAGTGAAAACATGAATGTTTGCCTAGTGTTAAAAATGGGGACATGGAAAGGGATCATTTCTACCAGATGAATAGAGTCAATGTCTCCATGCAGTAGACGGTGAAGGAATGTTATGTCCAGGTGTAATCGACGGGTTGCCAAAGGTAACAGATTAAGAAGGGATAGTGTTAAGTCATAAATAATAGGGAGGATATTAAATCTGTAGGATACTAATCTTATGAATCTGCGTTGCACACTCTCAATAGCTTTGATGTGAATGTTATAGAACGGGGACCATACAATAGAGGCATACTCAAGAATAGGGCGGATTAAAGTGCAATAGAGGATCTTATAAGTATGAATATTATCAAAATCTCTTGAAATTCTGAATATGAAACCCATTGTTTTAGTAGCTTTTATGACTATGGATTGGATATGATACTGAAATGTCAGGGATGAATCAAATGTAACACCTAAGTCACATATTCTACTAACTCTAGAGATAGTAGCATTATTTAAGCTATAGTCATACATAATTGGAGACTTAATATATGTTTTAACGGTTGCCCCTGCTCAGAAGGATGTCCTCCCCCCCCCAATAGCTTAACAATCAGGAGATATGAATGCGCCGGACAGTGCAGCATCACTGTCCAATGACTGCCAGGCCAACCCCTGGAAGTGAACCACACATGCACAAGCTAAGAAAGCAAAGAAAAACAGTGAAATTGAAACACTTCAGGTCCCGATAAAGAATTACATAGTGACCAGCTCTTTCCTTGATGGGGAGAAAAAGAAAACTTGGGCCGAGGGCAAGGTGCTTGCCGATTACTCATACCATTCGATTTAAGTCTCCTTCCAGCACGGCATGCACACCGGGACGACGCTGGACAACGAAATGACCACCTGTTTGACCGCAGGGCCATGCAGTATGAGTTGAAAATAATTTTTTTAAATATTGCTTTCACTCGATAACTTTCTTTAATTAAACAATTGCATAAATGAAAGAATTTATACCCTGATGAGGTGAAGAATGCAATGAAATGGCTGGTGAAAAAAATGAACAAATATGAGGAATCGCAAAAAAAAAATTGATACAGATAACAAAAATTAGCATGAAATACAATTATGGTAAGATGGATGTTCCCTTAAGTTTTGTTGAACAGTTATTTTTGAAAGGGTGACACTTTGCACTTGGTGTAATAATCTGTGGAGGGATGGGACACTTGTCGGAGATGGGAGAACGATGGCTGCATACTCTCATATACAGAGAATATCTCCGAAAATTATGGCACCAACGCTCGCGGATAAACCGCTTCAAAAGGGGTTCACTGGTTCGGAATTTTCTATGCTTATATAAACTGGTGAGATGTTCACGGAAGAACTGCGTCACTCCGTGTAAGGAAGCCACTGCCACACCAGTCGTACTCTGTTGAAGCTCTCTCTCCCGGCCACTTTCTCGTGACCACTGCTCCTCGGTCTCTCTCTCTCGACCGTCTCCCAATGTCCCGTCAACCATTCTCCCTCCGACCTCGTCATATTCATGCGTAACCTTTCTTATTCCCAAAATCCACTGCACACACACAGAGACACGCCTCTATAGGAGTCATTGGGAATCACTTAAGACTCCCACACGGGGACATGAACACACAAAAAAATCTCACTCATACAAAACATACAATGGTAACTGAAATAATTTTGTTACAATATTCAGTATTTAAAATTTTCATGTGACTTAAACTTGGATCAGTTGTAATACCTTTGAGGAATAATAGCCTGAAGTTTGTAGAGCTCATTAGTGCTGAAAAAATCATCCATTAGTGCTGAAAAAATCGTCCGTCATATGTCTGATCAGATTCAGGCCTCGAAAGGTGTAAGCAGTTGAAGACAAAAACTGCCATTTTTATTCCAACTTTGCTGGTTTTTCGCTTGAAAATCAGTAGTACTCCAAGCAAATTCTTAACCCATTAATGCATAAAGTTATTTTTGTCAAATATTCATTTGAAAAGTAATTACGTATTCTGGATAATAAGGTTCATTTAAATTTATATCTGCCATTTTTAAATTTTTACTATCAATAGTTAAAATAATACAGCTTGTCCGATATTTCGGACGCCATGTAGAAGGAGCAATAGTGTGGATTACTTTAGTGCATAACACCGGAAATTTCGCTAAAATTATTTAATAAATGAGAGCAATAATCATGACAGTAACCTAATGATGCTTTTACTTTAAATGAATTTTGTTTTCCCTTCGCACTCTACGATACGTCTTTGGGTACCAATAAACAGTGGCCAGAGGCTTAGGCGATCAAATCTAACAGAATTAATATGAAAAGGGGTACGTTTTCCGTGGATAGTTGATTTTCAAAATTATTTTTAGTATGATCAAGGCAAGTGACCTTCGAAATTTCAAAAGAAAGTCTTTTCAGTTCAGTTATTTTTCGATAAAGATGCCACGCATTTGGGATAGCAGCATCGAATAAATGCTAACATTAGCCACCACCACCATTTATTCTGTCTTATTCTGGACCTATATGAAGCAATAAACTGGTCCATTTGATCAGCTCCACCCACCCCTTGGCTATGAGATAAGAAAACTGTTGGTTGAGGTACAGAAATCTTGCTTTTTTCTCTCTTGACCATCATTTTGTTGCACCGACGGAAAACTTTTCATAGAATGTTGAAGCAGTGACAACATAATAATCTTTGCACCTGACAAGTAGAGCATTATCGCACTTTTAAAGTGATAGGCACCTCTTTGTCCCTTCTTCATCATCATCTTTGTCTTGAGAGGATAATTTTATACCATATTCTCCTGTATTCCACCACTTGCACTGATATTTAGAGAAGCAAGGTACCTTATGAGTTTCATCAAAGTGAAGTAATAATAAAAAAAACTCATATCCTATATCTTTTGGTACATTAGCAGCATTTACAAGGGGTAGAACAATATCTCCACTTAGACCAAATTGCTGAGGTATGTAGGCATCATTACCGAAGTACACTTGAAATGTGAGCTTATAGCTAGCACTGGTACATTAGGACATTTTTAAAGACAAATGAATAGGCTTTCCCTGATGCATTGTTTCGCATAATGCTTCCCATTGTAGAGTTTCCTGCCTACAACAATCGATTAGATTTCTTCCAGGATGCCAAAAAATTGGAAGGGAGTTTCAATCATCATCAAAAACAGTCTGATTTTGAAGAAACAGTCACTTCCTTCACTTTGTGATCTGTCATTCAGGAGTAAATGTAATATAGATTCAAATCGCTTACAGCAAATACTTTCCAATAAATGTGTGGGCACATCATTCTCTTTGATCCAAAACAAAGGTTTAATAGGATAGGTACCTACTAGCCGGCCACCTGGAGTTGCTCGGGAAGGATAGTACCCAGGGAAGGGGAAACTTAAATCTTGGAATTCATGGTCATATTGACCTCTCAATGGGAAAATATGAAAGAACGTATGAAGAAACACGATTTGTCAACATGCACGATTAAAAGGTCAGCAGGGATATTCGTGGGCCATTTACCTTAGAACGGTGAAGTTGCGAGAATTTGCAGTATTGGAACTGGAAGCTTTACGTATAAACATGGCAGAGTGAATGGGGATGTTATCGGAAGGTGGGAAAGTAAGCAGAGGGTGGGGAATGAGTGCTAGGTGGTGCTGAGCATAATTGTAAGGTTCGGTAATGAGAAAACGATGCAAAGGACGGTACCGAAAGTAGCACTACGGGATTTGTGAGCATGAGATACATCTACGTACAGACTTTGGCCGCAATCCATGCAGCTGTATGGAAATGCGATAAAAAAGATTTAACATAGCCTGATGTTATCATATCACCGAAGAATGCCATAAGTTCCTCCTTCTCCAAAGCTAGGTTCACATTTTTACAGTTAGCATACATGCCACTTTGTCATGTAAGTTTGCATCATTTTTCACCTCCAGAGGTGGCATTGGGTGTTTGTTTTTATTAATTGCCAAGACCAATGATCTTTTTATGAATAGTTACTAAAAATATGTTTGTACTCCACCATTAAATAAAATTAATTTGATGCTATAATTATGTATACAATACTAAAACAAAAATTTGTGGTTGTTATATAAGAGCAGCCATCTTTAGATTAGCTACAAGAACTGACCCCCGTGCATGGCGTCCAATATATCAGACTGTCAGTTTTCATTGTTGATAACAAATACAAAATAGTTTAGAAAAACTTGAGAAAATAGAAACACCGACCTTTAGAACAAAAATGAGATAAAATTTATCAACATATTGAGCAAAATACTTCAATAAATAATAATTTACCTACCCCGTGTGGGTGACTGAAAATTCTTTCGATGCCATGTCTCACATAAATGCTACTCAAGTTGATAAATTCAAGGAGGCAACTAAAATATTAGCGCAGCGGTGAAGACAGACATCCATTTGAACTTAATGTAGTATCACAATGTGGTGTATGTCAACCGCAGCCCAGAAAACAATTAAATACGCACGTCCGATATATCGAATGCTATGTACTAATGGGTTAATGTTCATAAATGTAATCTTTAAATTAACTTTTTGATCTCATTCATAATTTAGGAGCTATAGCCAATAAGTGGAAGTTTGGGTGGTGAAAGTGAGATATTTCAGCAATTTTGAAGTTTTATGAGCAAAGGAATAAGTTGAAGTTGGTGAAAGTTTCCTCAGAACCATCCATCTCAAGGTATATTTTTGCCAAATTTCTAACATGTATCGCTTCTGGAAATATTCAGGAATTTGTATCGATTGTTGAGTGAATTACACCAGGAGCTATCTAATACATACATATACAGCTGCATATACCCTTATGCTGTCAGACATTCCATTCATGATTCCAATTAAAAATATAAATAAGTCTCCTCAAGTGTAAAATAATTTTGGAATGAAGTGTAATTCCACTCCATCATCAATAGTGGGTCTGCCCAGGTTTTACAAGGTGCCAGAAGTCAGCTTGCGAATTTTATATATGAGGGGGAGAGAATCCAAGGGATACAAGTGATTTTTTTATCTAAATAGAGTTTGGTACGGAAACTAGCAAAAAAAAGCAAACTAGGTACATACGTATTTATCAGTGCATGTGATTTTTCACTCAATGTCAGCACAGTACAGAGACCCTGTCGTATCCCTTGGCCAGCGAGTTAATGTATATTTCTTCAATCATTATCTGTACCTAACTCTGCATGGAAAAAAAATCACTTGTACCCCATGCCTTCTGAGCCCCTCATATAATTGCACTCATGACATTGTATCATAGTCTCAAAAGCAGCCCTAGACTTGAACCCATCTCGTCAACAGCAAGCCTTAAGCATAAATGCAATGCGTGTCAACCTGCCCTTAAGAAAATTACACAAGTAAAATACAACCGAACATCAATAATTGATTAAACTTAAACTTAAGTTGAAGATAGAGGGAGATATCATCATTTAACAGAGAATACAATGGAACCCCGATCTATCGTTCCCGCACTCATCGTTTTCCCGCATTCATCGTTCGCCGTTCGTGGTCCCAAATAAAGTTCCATAAAGACAATGTAATTTTTTCCCGCATCCATCGTTCCCCGAAGTATCGTTTTCCCGTATTGATCGTTTGAAGATCGCTATCCCGCCGTATAATTTTCCCGCATTCATCGTTTGACGAAAATGAGACGAAGTGTTTACAATGTGTTGTTTGTGGCTTATAACGACAGACACCCCCAGGAGATTGAATTACTATAGGGAGAAGCTGAGTGCCGTGGGATAGTTACATTAGCGCATTTCCCAAGATCCGCTATCCCCCTCCATTCAGCACTCGCATCCCCCCCTCTGAAGCTTTCCTCTTCCCCGAAATAAAAAAAGGTTCCAGCTCGCGCAGGGATCGTATTACGAAGACCTTCGCTTCGAAATAAAATATCAAGTTACATGAGAACAATAGAATCGTGTTTCACGCCTCTCCGATTCTCGCCCACTGAATTTTTTAAGCGTATGAATCACCTACTAGCCCAAAAAGGTGTCTAACAATGAATTTCGGCAATTGGTATTATACTTTTATGAGATCAAAATATTAGTAATGTGCACGTAATTCAGAAAAGAATGATACCATATTTCGATACGTATTTCTAACGTTATTTAAGCATTTTAAGCGAGGAAATAGTTGGAATAATACGATGGTGATTTCTGGCGAATCTCGATATCCTCGTAGCTGATTGTGAGCTTCTCGGCAGTTGATGCGGCATTTTTGTTTTTTAAATAGGGCATCGGGTTACAATTTATCAGTTATGCTACAAGTCTCACTTGCCATAGTTGCTAACGAAGCAATGTCTTCTCAGGATATTTTGTTTCTCCCTACTAGCAATCTGAATTCATCTGCTCATCTGGCGCAATGCTAATTAGAAAAGAATGGGTAATTTGCCATATCTTTCGGACAAAAGATTTCATGACGCAGTCATATGGTCATGCTTCACCCTCTGCAGTAAGCTCTGCTTGCGCCGAACGCGATAGCATTAGTGCCGAAATTCTCCTCGTACGAGTCATTCCGTACTTTCCAGGGTGAGTTGACTTCAAACCAGCGAGTGTTTTCCGTGTGGGTTCAATGAAGTCCGGTTTCATTTTTATTCGTCTTCGGATCATTGCCCTTCCGAAGAAACAAATGAGAACTTTAAAAGATGGACTGAAAATAATAAAGACTAAGAAAAGAATCCGGGCTAGAGGCACAAACAAGAGAGAAACAAATGAGAACTTTAAAAGATGGACTGAAAATAATAAAGACTAAGAAAAGAATCCGGGCTAGAGGCAATATTGCAGAGCGCCTCGGGTTGTCCGCTAGCACATGACGGCAGGGGTGGGGGTAGAGCAAGATACCTGGTGAAATTAGAAGTGGGGTGAAGCCAAGGAAGTGGGATGAAGGGCGTGCCACTGGCGATTAACGCAACATTGTTAACGCTTTGCACATTGCCTCAATCACATTAAAAATTTAATTGTTAGAAAGGAGCATTTCAAATAATAAACTATTTTTGGCTTTTTCATCCATCTCACAACCAATCACTGCATCTGCGAAAGCGACTGTTTTAGGCATAACATGAACATTGCTCTTGTAAATACGTGTACTTGAAATGACATTTGATGGATAAGAATTTTTAAATCAGACAGAAATCCATAATAGCAGTGAAAATGCCGAGTGGAGTGCAAAAATTTTTTAGCAAGGTGGCATGTTCCTTTAGGATATTTGAAAGAGATATAAGTCGAATCAACAATATGACGGAAGTGGTTCGATAAAGTAATAATATTCCTGTAATCAGCTAAAATCTTGTTTGAATCCATTAATAAATATCATAATTCGCAAAAATTCAGGGTTTCCTGGGACATAGGCAACCTTGTCAAACATTCCCTTATTGATCGTTTTCCTGCATTCATTGTTTTTTTTCATCCATCCCCCTGAAAAACGATAGATCGAGATTCCACTGTACACTCTTCATGGAGAAAGGTTGGCCGCCACACAATGCAACAAACGGAATGCTTTGACCAGGAAGTTCACCCAACACATACCCTAACCTTAGAAGTCATATTCTATCTCAATTTCATGCAATCTCAAGTTTAAATAACTAATAATTGATCTAAATAACAAATAAATCAAAATAACTTACAAAAATAGTAAATAACAGACGGAATGCTTCGACCAGAAAATTCACTCACCACATGCCTTATTAACTTCGAATGGTCATTTTCTATCTCCACTTCTCGCTAGCTCAAGCTTAAACCACTAATAATTAATTATCACAACAACAAAATTTAGAAGATACCTTGGACTTGCCGCTCAATTTCATCCTCAATCTGGCCCGTGGCGAACATTGACTCCGAATTGTAAAACCATTCATTTACAGCCATTTGCCTCACCATAATATCCCCCGAATAGTTCTATAACCAATTTTTTTTTAGCATTTACCATCCTGGATTTCTTAGCGACTTCTTCCATCAACTCCAAATGGTCATATAATTGCTGGCTTGGTCCACAATTGTTTTGAACACCATTTTCTTTCGCCTTCCTTCCCGTTCAAATTCATGCTGAAAACCTGTTCGCTCCAGCTCACCCACCTATTTCGCAGGAGCGTTTGTAGCGAGAGAGAAGCGAATATAGTGACATCATGCGTGACGTACGATAAAGCTACGGGAGCTTTTGTAGCTTCTACTGGACCACACAAAGACTCGCTCCCAGCGCTTCGGAGCACTGGGAGCTTGTACTGGACTACGCCCAAAGACATAGCTAGTACCTATGCTGGGAAGAGAAAATAAATATGCATGCACTCATATAAATCAGCAGACTGACAGAATGGATAATACAGAGGAGCATATCAAGGACAAGGATATGTATTAGGATATTACCCACACCAAAAGGGGCATTCAACTATTCCACAACAAAATTTCAACTGACCACAAAAATGAACAGCTCATTAGGAATCAAGTAAACTCTGTTATGATATGGAGAAGTGGGATGTCATGGGGATTTCTGTTTCTCTTGGGCCTATGTAATGAAGGAACTAACAATCGATTTGTTAAATAGTAACAAAAGAGTAAACCTTTGCAATTGAATATGAGTATGTTAGAATGCATTATAGTTTTTTTACAGATTGTATTGCAATGGTAAGCTTGATCTTAAACAGGTAGTTTCTCTTTAGTTACTCATTCAAGAGAATGCAGCAATAAGTATCAACTACAAAAGTTGCGAAAAGGTGTGGATTATTGGACTAGTTGAAGGTGGACTAAGCTAATGTGGTTTCCATATATTCTAAAGTCGAGTAGAATAAACTTGTTTCCTTCTTCTTGTATTCCTTATATTGTACTTTGAACTATATCTTGTTGTGATAATGGAAGTAAAAGTAACTTTGTGGCTACATTCATGAGCTGTAATCCCTTTTAGGTATTTATGTATTTATATTTTCATTCCCTTAAGTGACTTCTTTGTTTCTTTGAGCTGTCACTGTATTAATTCCTCCATATTTGACTTTTCTCTCCTATTTATAGTTAACGCAAAATTTATATGAAAATAGAAAACCTATTAGAAAATATCATCCGGTAGTATGTAGAGAATAAGCACATTATTATTAGAATTACCTTTGGTCTGCAGATTCAAAAATTATTTTTAAGTTATGGTTAATGTATTTTTGATGTTAAGTTCTCATTTTCATTTAAATATTTATGTTCATTGCAACCTGTGTGCTTCTTGTGTTGCAGGTGCTCTCTCAGTTTACTGGAACTTGACTAATTTGATCAAGAGTGGATATGATATTGTACAAGGAGAATACTCCGAGTCAAAAGCAGTCAGAGTTATGGCTTTGTCAATCAAGACATTCACTCTTACTTTAGTTCTCAAATCTGGAGTTAATAATACAAATGTGTACGTCGTCCTGAAAGGAAAGCACAATGGGAACCCAGTCACGGTTGGTTCTCTTCCATATAAATATCTATCCTTCTTTAATAATTGTATTAAATGATTACAGCTGACTACATTCACTTTGTTCATACAGGTGGATTTTAATGTATACTTCAGTTTAACGAAAAATCAAAGTCTGCATATGCCTAAGGGAGAGAAAGCTCCATTCTTTGGATTGAAATCCACGTCGGAATCAGTTCAGGCTAACAAAACTGGTCCACCAACACCGAGTACAGAAAAAACCACCACTGACATTACTCCTTTCCCGATTGGAGTGAGACTTGCTCCAGTGGTTTTGATGAGAGATAAACCAGCCCGGGAACAAATTATCACAAAAAAGCAATTGCAAATCAATATGAAGGTAAATGCAACATCTACTTCATCAAGGAATGTAGAAAAAAGTATAGTGCCTTCACTGCTTCCATTAAAACAACTACCTGAGCTGAAAAAAGAAAATAGAACACTGATAAGGAGTCTCCAGTCATTGGTGGAAAATAAATCCCCTAGATCAAAATTGAAATTACGTGATTTTGAAGTACCACGTACCGGTTTTCCTCAAGATGAAGATGATAGTCATCAAGTATGGCCTGAAACTCCATATTATACACGAAGATGGATAGGAAGAAGGCTCCATGACTCTTTTGCTGATTCTCTGTTATACGTTAATCGGTTATATGACAAGGCATATGGGCTAGAAGCAAGGAAAGTTCCGGCCCATATGGCACATCTCATTGACTCAAAAGTGATGAAGGAACTTCAAGCAAGGTAAGCCAATGACACAAAGCTGTTCATATTACCCTAGGCATTTTTTACGAATCGATAATAGAAAAACTGTCCTTTTAATTATAGAATACAAATTTATATTTCACTGATATTCTGACTTGCTATTTCATTTTTTTACATTTTGTATAAATAAGACCATTCAAAATATCTTAACAGTGGAATATATGTCAAAATGCTCGAAATTTTTGCCCTAGAAGGGCAGTAAGTTGGCAAAGTCTATAGGGACTGACCATAAAATAATAAATTTTCCTATGTTTTACCCTCCCCCCCATAAATGGCATTTAAGCAATGTTCAGGGGTTCACCTAGAGGTCTCAAATTTTTCAAGCCTCATTTTTTATCAGTCCCACAACTTTTTTTCATTGGGCCAGATTTGAAAAAAATCGATTTTTCTGATCCACCCTAGTATATAGTCAACAGGTAAATTTGTAATGTCCTGGGCATATAAGGAAAATTTGAATCTCAAATCACTTATATCTTCTCTTAGAGCAAAGTTTAGCTTAACTCAAATCAATAGAAACTTTTTTATCAAATTGCTCCATGTTTCTAATGTTGAGATACACAGTTGGTTTTCTTAGTCAACAATATTAAATGATCCATTGTAGAGTATAAATCTGAAGATGCCTATGGGGTCAGAAAAATCTGGGTTGGTTGATGTATATTTGGTTTCCTAATCATTCAGTTTCACCAAGTTATTCATATCATTTTGTGGTTTTTGAAGAGATTGCGAAATGAATCCTTCTCTTTCAATCAGAAATAATTGGCTGCATTTAGAAGGTACCTTGAAAGCACCATTGATATACAGTGCTTTGATATTAGTATCAATTATGAGTAGAACAGAGGTCCTTGCAAGCTGGAGAGAAAATGTGCTGTTTTTTCACATAAATAGAAAATATCATTTACCACTCCACATTTACCTCTACTTGAATTATTTCTGCTGCAGTGGTTTTGATATCATCTTTGAAATTTGATTTTATATGTATCAAGAAGAATTTTAAAAAGTGTGTCAATTATCTTGAAGTGCAAACTTCCTCCCCTTCCCTTTTTTGGTCAAGTACTGGTGTGGCAAGGCTAATTTTTTCCTGCCTTCATTCTTCAGGTTTCCTAATGAATGGGATGAAACATCTTCACACAAAGTTCGAAGCTCTCGTGATATGCAGTATGCTTTTTCATACTACTACTTCCTGATGAGCGAAAAAACAGCCGTTCCTAAGTCTCATATATTTGATGACTTTGACACCGACAACTCAGGGTAAGTAAATTTATGTGCTGACATCTTCATGCGTCTAAGTTGAGATACCTACTCTCTGGTTATATCATGGAATTAAAATTTTATCTGTATAATACTTATACATGTATTAATATGTATTACAGAACCTGGTCTGATCGAGAAATTCGCACTGTCCTTGCTCGAATTTATGAACATCCACTTACGTATGATAAAGTACTTCGCTTTGAAAGGATGTTGTTGAATTGTTCTCAGCACCTAAATCTGGATGAAAAAGTCAGTCATCAAGTCATTCCATTAAATGAACGATATTTGGATTCAAAACTGGTAAGAATAACATTAATAAGAGCTAAAACTTTCCGTGTTACATTGCATTTCTGCTAAAATGTATTGAATTCTTGTCTCTCTTCACTACCAAAGAAAATCTTTATATTGTCCTTGTTAATCTTGGTTTAGTCTCTTACACCCATGCCATTCATCCCTGCACTAGATAACCATTTCCTGCAAAGATTGACTTGTTAATTGAAAAATTTCTATCCTGTTAGTGTTCACCAAGGCCAGAAATAGGAGTGTGGTCAGGGGGGTAAAGATCAGTTTGCTGCTTCGCCACCCCTTATCCCCTTTGCTCCCTCCTTCCCCCCCCTCACCACCGAACCACTAAAATATAATACGTCCTCAAAATATTTTTTTGAGATGCTGTAGTTGAAATTATACTCCGTATATTTGCTATTAACACGTTGCGTACCGGGGTATTTAAATTCCTAGGTATTCCGATTCTGGGTGGAGGTAAATTAAATACACCAAAGGATGAAGTTCGCCATGAAAAAATATTTGACTTAGCCGGGATTCGAACCCGGATCTCCCGATTGCCGGTCAGTGTATTTAACTTTGCACCCGTGCGCGTGACTGCGTACAAAGTCACTTGTTCCTTCAGTGCTCTGGGTGGAGGTGTTGAGATTGGAAATATGCCTTTGGTTTAAACATGGTTAAAAAGCTAATGTTTAGAATATAACTTTACCCAATCAAACGTTATGATGCATCAATTCATTATGAATAATGAACAACAACTGAAAACGTACTAACAAATACGTATTGTACGCTTTAAAATTGTTTAGGTTGACGCGCCTAAATGACGAGAATCTTCGTCATTCATCCGGAACGTTCGGGAAAAAAATTACGAGAATTCTCGCCATCTGTACGCAACGCGTCAAGGAGTTTTATTAATATTATTGTATAATAATTTATAAATTAATAATTATTGTTAATTAATTTCATTATAAAAACAAAATAACTTTTTAGTAAACTTTTCATATTTTGTCGCCCCCTGAAATCTGCCGCCTGGGGCACATGCCCCCCTATGCCATCCTAGTTCCGGGCCTGGTGTTCACCATTTCCCACTTTTTAATTATAGAATTGCTTTATAGGTCTCTTGCATCACCTTTTGATGTTAAACCAGAAAAAATATCAATGTTTATCAGGCTTTTTCACTGTGACTCTCCACAACCCAGCCCTGTTTCCCTGTTCACAACCTTATCAGATTGTTTAACTATTGCTATCCTGAAAATTTTACCTCATTGTCTGTTACATGATGTTTTTTTTATTACTTATTCCCTTCTGGTATTTTACCCTAATCCTGAGTATATCCTAATTATGACTCTCTCCACTTAATTGCTTACATGTCTCATGCCTTGACATTTCTGCTGTCAATTGTCAGTGTGTGACCACCATGTAAATTACATCTCGTTTTTTATGAAAATAAATACTGTTATTAAATAATTCTCAATGAACTGAAAATTATCATATATATAGCTTGCTTTGGAAACCCTTTTGTCATCAGCAGTCTGTCTATAGGATTTTTACTTCTCATGATTGATTTTCCTCTCTCACAGCCTGTGGTAACCAAAGCTCTTATTGTTGGATGCCATCCTATACAAGAGATATTGACCAAAAAATTTGGGAAGCATCATCGCTTTAAATTTCAAGTTGTTGGTGATGAAGAAGTTGCTTTCAAAATGTTAAGCTCTGATCTGAACTCTGCCATTGCTCAGCTAGATGATATTCGCAAAAAGCCCAGGTAGGTTACTCAACCAAAAAATGGGAAATTTTTGTTGTTATTGATTTGAATTACCTTAAGAGAGGTAGTGATAGTGGTTGAATTTATTATTGATGGTAATTTATAAGAGACTACTGATATGATTATGACTTCAAGTATACAAGTACAAATTATAGCCTACTTGAATTTCATTTCAGTGCATGAAAAATGCTGCCTGTAAAGTTTGTGCAGTGTTTTTTGGACAGTACATATTAGGGTTATGTAAGTCATTAAGTTGTTTCCCTATGAACAATGCTCACGTAGTTCTCTTGGATTTCTATTCTGGCAAGGATTTTGGCTATACTGACATTTCCATGACTACTCCAGCCTTTGTCATCAAAGCTAATTTCAGATCTATATCTCCTAATATAATTCTCCATCAGATTGGGGTGTTGTTTGATCGGTTGTCTTATTCCCACCTTTTGCTTCAATAGCTAATTTCCTAGAAAATAAGGAAAGTAAATTAATTAGAGAAGGTGAAAAATGTCATTAATTTCAGATGCTCATTGGTGCCCTGTATTTCTTTTTAATATGCTAGTGTTTACATCGACAAGACTGACTTAATCGTTGCAACAGGGAGAGCAACACATAAAAGTTGTAAATGCACAGAAAAGTTGGCAGATGCAGAGCGTAGCATAGGCCACTGTCTTCAAGGAGAAAATGGCTTATTGGAGCCACAGAATGTTGTGACTGGCTTACTAAAGAAGCCATCAAAATTAAAATGGAAAATAAAACAATAACCACCTATATGAATATCAAAATAGATACACTGAAATACCAGATTTTTGGCGCAGTGCGTAACCATTTTGAATTGTACACCTTGAAATGTGATTTATTCTTAATTTCCCACATTAAACCATGACTTTCCTGGTTTTCCAAAAGACTGGCTCCTCTGCAACAAAATTCTTATCGTTAAACTATAAGATTTTTATCATTCACTATGAAATTCCATAAGCTCTTTGTCCTATTTCCTCAAGTGTCAAGTCAAATACTAAACCAATTTTATTTCATTTTTTTGTAATCAGAATCTATCTGATGATTCTTAGTAATTCAGTATGATGTGGGTAAATTTTTTTTGTTGTACATTACAGAATTCTTGAAAATACTCGTGCACGTAGAAACTTATGACATCTGCAGTCTAAGTATGTTTGTAAAAATTCTTATAACATTATCATTTATTTATTTGCCCAAAGACCTAGTACATATGAATATAGAAGATATAAGGCACATTCTCAAAATCTAGATACAAAGGTTTAACTGCCGTTATTAAGGTAATCGTCAACAGAGTAATACATATAGTTCAGTAATAGCCTTTTTAATTTACACTTAAACAAATTGATGTTGTTCACATTTTTTATACATGTAGGTAGTTTGTTAAACAGTTTGATGCCCATTTCCTTTGGGCCCATTTTAGCTACCTTAGTGCGTACAAAATTGTAATGCAAGTCACTTTGTGACCTAGTGGGGTAATTATGAAAAACACTATTCATGACGAAATTATTAAAGTTATTTTTTACATACATAATAGTAGATAAAATATACACTCAAGGAATCGGTAGAATTTGCAATTCCTTGAAGATTGGTCTGCTAGGAGACCTAAAACCTTTGTTAGCAATTATTCTCATTGCACGTTTCTGTCTGGAGACGAAAAATTCTTGATGCGTGATGGCTAGAGCCCCAGAAGATTATGCTGTAAGTAACATGAGGGTAAAAGCCCCCATAATATAAACTTAGCAATGTAGTCTTTCCCACTGTGGAGCTAAGCTGTCTCAGCAAGTAGCAGGTAGAATTTAATTTACTGCTGATGTAATTGATATGGTCGTCCCAAGTCATTTTATAATTCAGAGTTATACCTAGAAATTTACATGTATTAACTTGCTCAATTGATTTACCTTCCAGTCTTACTAGCATGCTTTCCATTGGTTGGCCACTAGACTTAAAATGAATTAGTTTGCTTTTATTTGGGTTTACAATCAAGTAGTTGTCATGGGCCCAATTGCTAATCAAATTACAAACTAACTGAGCATCTTGGTTCAAAGATTGTTCAGAGTTAGTTGAAATGATAACAGTGGTATCATCCGCATACAGTATGTACTGGTGAAATATTGTCCTTAACAGATATAGAAAGAGGTAAGTTGTTAACATATAATAAAAACAAAAGTGGCCCCAAGGTTGAACCTTGTGGAACACCCACTCGTGAATTACATGCAGTAGATGTATACTTGACTCCATCAATTGTAATAGTTACCACCCGGGATCTATGGTGTAAATATGATTTTATCCATTGAAGTGAGATGCCCCTAATGCCCAATCTATGAAGTTTAAGCAAAAGATGGTCATGATTGACAAGGTCAAATGCCTTAGAAAAATCATAAAATAGAGCCATTGTTTTATTTTTCTTGTCTATTGAATGCAGTATTTTGTCAAAAGCTTGTGTGATAGCAGTAACTGTAGACTTTCCTTTTGTGAACCCATGCTGATTGCAAGAGAGATGACGGTGTTTTTCCAGAAATGACACAATTCTTGTGTATACTATTTTTTCAAATATTTTAGCAGAGTTTTGCTAGGCAATAGACCTATATTCTTTTGATTGATGTCTTTATTGAGTCTGTTTGATGAAGATGACTGATATTCCTGGTATTTTCTTTTCTCTGTGAAGGAAATTTGTTTGCTTGAATGACAACTTGGATCCACGGCTGCCAAAGAATAATGAAAAGGTTCGAATTCTCCTTCAAGATCTTTTTGAAGCTCTCTTCCCAAAGCCCTCTAGCTTCGAATTGCCCCCAGAATATCGGAACCGTTTTCTAAAAATGTCTGAACTGCAAGAGTGGCGTACACGACGTGCATGGCTGAGGCTGATTGTCTATGTGAGCATCGGGATTCTAATTTTGTTTTCGCTCACCAACTTTTTCTATTCTGAGGTAAGAGAAATGTGGATTAGACAATGCCACAGAACCATTTTAAAAAATTAGAATTAGAAGAAAATTTTTTTACAGTTAGTCATTTGGTTTTTGACTCTACTGTCCTAGCAAAAAGTTGAGGTTTCAGAAACCAGAATTGTGTAATAGGAAGAAGATAATGTACGGGGTAAAAGGTTATGGATTTGATTAGATAAAATGATTGCTATGATTTGAAGTAGGAGCATCCACAAAATTTAAGCAACATCAAATATATAAACTTCCATGTATGGCTAAAAAAAGTAAAGATAGAAAATGAGAAAAATAAAAGATGAGCAGTGCTTTAGTTCAGCTTTAGTCCTGCTGGCAAACATGGATTTGAGTCCCTATCAGGCTGCATTTTTATGCTCTGATTTCTGGCTTTTTCCATCTACCACAGCACCATTGTCCACATCCTTTTTCAACTACATATTTGTTCCTATCTCTTTCTTTCCTACCTAATGAATTTATTTGTATATTTGCACTTACGGCATCAGGTGAATGAATATAGTGTTGAAGAATCTGAGCTTTTCCCGGTGAATAGCGTGGATGAAAGCTTCTCGGGTTTCCAACCGGGTCAGGGTCTGCATGGTGTAGGCCGACGTTTCGTTGGGAGACTTTCCCAACATCCTCAGGGCTGATGATGCCGTTGTCGCGGTGTTTCGATATATATACCCTCCTCCTTCACCTAGGTGGTCTCTGATTGGTCCGGGATTTTTCCTCCTTCCTCGTCCTATTTAATGCCAGGTTCCAAGCGCTACTTAGCTGCAGTCCTCGATCTCTATTTATATTGTTGGGGTGAAGACGGATCTCCACGGCTTCTTTAGTTATACGGTCCCAATAGCCCCGTGTTCTTCCAAGTTGGGCAGTTTCTTCCCAGTGGATATTGTGATTTTCCTGGACACAGTGTTCAGCAATGGCCGATTTTTCAAGCTGTCCGAGTCGGAGGTGGCGTCGATGCTCCTTCACCCTCGTCTCAATGGTCCTCTCCGTCTCTCCAATATACACTTACCACATTCACATGGAATGCGGTAAATGCCGGCTGTCTTGAGTCCAATAGGGTCCTTAGCTCGGACTAACTGATCCCGGATTTTGCCAGGAGGAAGGTGAATGCTACGAATATTGTGTTTAGCAAGAATCCTTGCTATCTTCCCCGAGACCGTGGAGACGTAAGGCAGGATGGCTTTTGATGCTGGAGGCCGTTCTTCGTTTTGTTTGTCTCCTTTGTCTTGTCTAAAGGCCCTTTTAAGGGCCCTATGGACTTGGAATTGGCTGTATCCGTTGTCAATGAATGTCTTCTTCAGATGTTTCAATTCTCCTCGTAAATTATCCTCGTCGGAGATCTTTTTGGCCCTATGAATTAGTGAGGATAGGACCGCGTTCTTCTGTGATGGATGATGGTGACTTTGCCCATTTAGGTATAGATCGGTATGAGTTGGCTTCCGATATACCTTGTGTCCCAGGGTACCATCTCCCCTGCGACGGATGAGGATGTCCAGGAAGGGTAACTCTCCGTTTGTTTCAGTCTCCATGGTAAACCGTATGTTGGGGTGACGGCTATTCATGTGGTCGACGAATGAGTGCAGGGTATCCATTCCGTGGGGCCAAATGATGAATGTATCGTCGACATACCTGAAGAAGCACTTAGGGCGCAGTGGAGCCGAGTTGAGGGCGTGTTCTTCGAAGTCTTCCATAAAGAAATTAGCAATGACAGGCGATAGAGGCGAACCCATAGCCACTCCATCTGTTTGCTCGTAGAAGTCTCCGTTGTATAGGAAGTAGCTGGAAGTTAGGACGTGGCGGAAGAGTTCCATCATCAGCCCTGAGGATGTTGGGAAAGTCTCCCAACGAAACGTCGGCCTACACCATGCAGACCCTGACCCGGTTGGAAACCCGAGAAGCTTTCATCCACGAATATAGTGTTATAAATACCTATGTCTTTTGACTGCATTTGTTTTTCCTGCAAAATGTTACAATAAACAACATTAACTTAAGCCAACCATGAAATCCAAGGACAAAACAGACAAAAATAAAGACAGAGGTAAAACTTTGTTTCCAAATTTTCATTGACATCGCAATGTCTTCGACACCCATTTTCTGAGACATACCCTTTTTAAAAAAAAGCTCAAAGGATAACTTCAAAATGACTTTCTGATTTAATCACCTTAGAAATAACATCTTTATATATATTTTGCCATCATTTGACTGCATTTCTCTTTCAATCTTGAAAAATCATTGCCTAATTAGAGTGTAACAACATGAATTATATAAATATCAAGTGGTAAGAATTAAAATTTAAATATTTATGACCAAAAATTTAAATTTTCATGCATCATTAAAAATGTTTATTTCAGGTCATGAAGGTTTGGAAGAAATTTTCACGACATTCCCGGCGCCGTCAATCAAGAAACCAAATTAGATCACAAGACATCACTTGTGTTTGATGATTGAAGATGTTTGCCATTGCTGTGATATTGAAGAACTTAATTGTTCATGATCTCTTTCGAATTTTTATCAGTTACCTTATATAATTTGATAAATAAATTGGCTTTAAAGAATGTTTTTCCTTTAAATCTTTCAATTCATATTACTTTCTTTCCTGCGAATGGAACCTCCACATCATACACTGCCAGACACCATAGAAAATTTTGCCAAAAAGTCACTGCACAAGTTACATCTTTTTTTTAACACATGTACTTAATTTGCCTTCTCTTAACTGTAAATCCAATAGGAAGAAATCACTACCTGCATATTAGTTCATCTCTGTCTACTGCCATCAGACCCTGAGTAGGATTAGCAATAAGTGCCACCATATTTATGAAATCCTTTTTTCCCTATCCCAATTTATTCGTTGACCAAACTAACAATCAGTGAACTGAAATTTTAGGTAACGATCAATGAACTTATTTTAGCTACCTCGTTTACACAAAACCAACAAAAATCAATAATACCATAAGAAATGAAACAATTAAGAATTTGCACTGGAGAATCAATGTCACAAACTGAACTGACAATTAAGTGGCACTGACTCATACTTAGAATTATGTAAATTAAGGCAAATTGCTTATTTTTGTTAATGGGAGAATAACCAATAAGTATAATAAATGAGTAAACAAGGAAGAGAAACCTAGGTAGTGTTCATCCTTCACCTCAATAGTCTACATCCCAAAATTCAATTCATAATCGAACAGGAATGGAAATAGTTGAAAATTGCCTTTCTTCCTTTTGATGTTGGAATTCAACCAGATACATCACCAAACCAATTTTTTTTAACATTTGAAAATGAGGGAACTTGGAACACAGCCACAAAGAAAAAAAGTGTATATGTAGATGAGCATTTGGAAAAAATATAAACATTACCAAATGCCCAACTACAGCAAAATACATATTTTTAAAAAATATCTTCCAGGCTTTGAGAGCTAAATGGCTGAAGAAAAGTGATGGCTACTAAAAATAAATTTAATTATTTTGATAAAAGCAGGTGGATATATTGATATTTTTAATGACTATTTTTAAGGCTATGTATGATGCTGCAAGCAAATAGCCTATCCCATAAGGAAAAGGACTTCCCTGGAAAAATACGGCTGGTATCACACATCTGGAAGGGGGAAAAGGTAATGAACCAAGTCACTATAGTGATACATTTTGTTACATGTATGGGGTGTACAGATTGTTATGCATATCCAAATGATATTTTGTGCTTAGTGGGATATATCCATGAGAAAATATGTACATATTTTGTGAATATTATTTAGTTTTCCAGGGCATCATACATATTTGCATATTATGTACATAATCAATGGAATTATATTTGCATCATATATATAATATCCATTTATGCAAATTTTACATGTTACATATAAATTTTGAGTGTGCCGTGTGGGTATTTTGCAGCACTAGTGAAGAAATCGTTTGTAAGAGGGTTAGTAATGATTATAGCAGAATTACTTAGCTCTGATTTCATTTGACGAACACATCATGAAGGATGCAGAATTTTTTAACTTAAATTTTAAATTGTATTAACCCATTCAGTGCTGTGAACGTACCTTTTCTACCTTCCAGCCATGTGCTCGGCACTTTTCCCACATGTGAGGAGTAGGTTTTCGGAGATTGAGCAGCAGTGAAAGGGTTAACTGGGGAGTGTTCCAAAATTAAGACCAGAATAAATTTAAAAAATAGGAGGAATGGCTCATTTGAAAGCATAGGCAGACATGAAATAGAGGAAAAGGTAATCTAAAATGGAGGAACAGACTGCAACCTTAGGAGAGCAGCAATTATGATGAAATGATCTGTGTTTATGATGTACCTTGGTACTTACCATGTGAAATTAATTACCACAAAAAATTAATTGCAGTAGACCCTCGTTATTACGAAATTCACGGGACCGAAAATCCGGATGTTAGTAATAACGAAGTTCGTATGAACGTTTCTTTTAAGAATCGCCGAAAAAAATCGTATATAATAAATGCGTTTAAATTACGCGAAATATATATAAGTAGGAAAATTCATTTCAGTATCTCGACAGAAGAATGCGGCATGACGCAATCTAGGGTTGATATCTTCTCGAATACAGTCAGTCGGATATACGAACTAGATGCGTCCCAAGATCTTATTCCTAAGTTGATAAACCTACAGAGACTCATGAGAGCTCAAGGGGAGCTCTACAAGGATACAACCACTGGGGCCGGGAACCCAAGGCCGAGCCTTATTCGCCCGATCACCCGGGGAGGGGCTGGATGGGAAGGAAAAAGGAGAGAGACGCCGTCGCGATCGGAGCCCGCCGGCGCCTCCAGGGGATGGAAAGGGCTGGGAATAGGGATAAAACACCCCAGCGCTATGGAAGCGAAGGGGGCCCTACCTAGCGAAACCATGCGTACGCAATTTCTCTACCACCATCCCGGGGAGATTTTTCTATGAGGAAGAAAAATCCCAATGAGAGGGACAGTGGTGATAAACCTACAGTCCGGCCGCCGAGAGTTGTCCGATGATAGGATGAATGGTCTTGGTCAGGGTATGGGGCAAGGTTGCCAGGTAAGAAAGGGAAACGTCTACAAAGGGTTCCATGAAGAAAGGAGCCGGAATTGACGACGAGCGTGAAGGGCCCAGAGGAAGAATCACTTGGTTTGGTGTTTCGAAGAAAGGGCTTGTTTGGGTGGATCAGGCTTATTTCAGTGCTCCTTATGCATTTGACGTTGTATGACTGGGCGAGGGTGTGTTAGGTGCGTTTGGGGGAGAGCGATTGGCTGTAAACCGTGCTGGCCCAGGGTTATCTGCCCCTCCTATTGTGCCGTCATCGGACAAATCTCGCCGGGCGGACTGTATGCAAGGAATCGAGAGCGATTATCCTGTAGAATGCAACACCGCATTACACGCATGCGCTAACTCTCGAAATTTGACAATTTTGAATGCTCGTACCTCTGAAAATTTGTAAATAGAATGTGCGTAAGAATACTATGCGTCCAATTTACGAGCGGTTATGAGTGGGTCACCGTGACTCCACAGGAATGAAGCTTACTATATGACGTAGCGTATAAACTGAGTAAAGAACCATAACTGACGCTCTTGAGCACAGTACACGAGAAGAGCTTAGACGTGGCGCGATTATTAAAACTGTTAAAACTTATCGTAGTGAATTTCCTCCTAAATGCCGTTGCTTATGTGTGGAACTTCGTAATAAAGTTCATTTTGTTATCGCTGGGACCGGGACTGAGGTTCTTAATTTCGTAAAAACGAAAATTTCGTAATAACGTTTCTTTTACTATAGCTTGTATAGGCCTTTTCGTAGGAACCAACTATTTGCTTCGTAATAACGAGAACTTCGTAATAACGTTGTTCGTATTAACTGTATACACCATAAAATGTTCATGTTCATTTGCATGGTTACTTCGTGCATCTGTCAGAGCAGGCTTCTAACTGAAGGACTGAGCTTCTCACTAGGTAATGCTACTCTATGGTAATATCTATGAAGGGCATTCTTAATTATGTTCTCCACATTTTATCTCCAGTGTTTGTGGGGAGCTAAGAACCGTCCTTAGTGAGTCAGAAACAATGGATATGAGATGGTCCAAAATCATAAGGGACCAAGATAAAACTAATAAGTTACTTGGAATTCATACTATATCCATATTATTTTCAAGAACCATGCCAAAAAAAGTCTAAAAAGCAGTTTCCAAAGTGAGAGATTCCTATGAAGATAAGGGATGGTCAGATCGGATACCTTGGATTCAAATATCTGCGGATATTGCCCTTAATTGGATACATCGGATCCTAAGTCGCGGATGACATTGGATCTGGATCCAAAATTTTAAAATAATGCTTAGTGAATGCAGCATCCAATAAGAGAGTGGAAAGAGTTCTGATCCTCTCTTCGCATGTACCGCCGCACTGCAGCACTTGTCCTACTCATGAAACATTTTGTTTAAAATCCCTCGTTGGGGTTATGCAACAAAATCTCAGACGAGGAAAATTTTAAGACAAACTACAATAGGCACAGTGTGATTCTTCCCAAGAAATTTAACAATCATAGGGGGAATCTCAGCACCATAGGATAACAACCACGTCAAAAGTAACTACATCACAGATTTCAGAAAACCACTCTCGGCCCTCCATCAGCCCATGCCTCAGATGCTTTTTTTGTTTTAGAGATCACACAGACCATAAATCATTGTCTTCAAATGAAAATATCACGTTACACAAGAACAATCGAATCATGTTTCATCCCTACCCCATCTCACCAACTGACCTTTTTTGGCCAACCTGCTTCAAATCTCCGTTTCTGGAAGACAAATGCTAGGCGAGTGACTGTCTGGACCCGAAGATGTCTCGATGGTTTCGGCAATTGGATGACATGCATGAGATTAAAAAAGAATGAGACCAAACGAGATGCATTTCTGACGATATTCTAGTTTTTTCAGCTCTAACTGATTGACACTAAGTTTTCTAGTTACTACTAGACTATACCTATATTTAACACTGTCCAAAGAAACAAGCATAGTATGAACCCAGTGGCGTAGCCAGGAATTTTGTTTGGGAGGTTCAAATCCGGGAGGTGGAAATTTTTTAAAAACGGTACTAATTGTAAGTAGAGGGTTTTATACTAATTTTAAAACTTTTCATAATCGAAAAAAACTTCATTTTACAAAGAAGTCTTTTAATTCATGATATTTCAATATTTTGTTTTCTTCATGAAGCAAAGTAAATGTGTTCAAGTATTTCAGGGGGTGTCCAGACCCCTCCCTCCCTAGACCACTGCATTAACGCCTCAAAAAAATAAAGACGGACTGGAAACCACAACTGCATGTATCACATAGCTTGCCCGGCTTCGCTTTGAAGGCAACAACATCACAAAATAGCAAGATCTGATGCGTTCGTCCTTGACTTCCTCATTCGTAGTCTAAAGACAGAGGGATCGTGCTCCATCCCCTCCACATCTCCTTTATGCACTTCTTCTACCCACCCCTTCCTTTTGAGATCGTTGTGTGGTCATCTCGTTCTGTTCCTTCACCTCGTCGCATGGGAAGTCAATGTTGTTCTAAACATTTTCAATTGTTTCAGATTAAACAATTGCAATTTAATTTAAGTATATATTGATAAAAATGTATTTCACTGTGTGGAAACATTTTTATTGAGACAAGGAGAGCTCAACATATGCTGCGGCGTGAAACTATCGTAAGGAAATGCAAAATCCACCTCACCGCAACTGAAGTATTTGCCGTTGAAACACAAGTCAGCATGCGATGAGAAAGTGACAAAATTAGGGGAAATGTGCAAGAGGAAAATTTGAATGCTGTCAAATAGCTTGAAAACTTATAAAATGATTTTTAATAAGTTGAAATATTAAAATATGTATGAAAATCAAAATAGCATTCCTTTGATCGCATAGCCATAAGAAACTTGAATAATTACTTCATTTTATAGCAGGCTATTAAAAATGCATTTGGATACGAATATGTCCGAAGTTCCGACACCTGAAATCAAGTATCCGATCCGGATACGAAAAATATCCTGGATCCGTCCATCCCTATCATGTACGACAGAGAAAAGCAAATGGTTTCAACCAAGCCAAAGCAGAATGGCTTGGGTGGAATGCAGGAGAAGGAGCTAAGGAGGCATTTTTTATTTCAAATTAGTTGGAATGATAGGAACTTGAGGAGGCTAACCACATAACTTGCAATGGTATATTCTGGCCTTGCTTCATTGAGCAAAAATGAAGCTACTTCAGCATGTTAAGCAAGCAAGCATCCTTGTAGCTTGAAGTTGTGCCTGTTTTAATTACATATGTACTGTTATCCCCAACCTAATTCTGTAGGTTAGTTTAAAAATTAAAGTATAAGGTGATAGGTATCTATTGGTAGATATTGCAGGTAGCACAGTTGAATGAAACAGTTGCATGAGAGCATATTTCAACAACTTATTTGCAGTGATGTTAAATCTAGAATAAATAATAATACCAGCAGGAGAAAAATCTGACATTGTTTAATTATGAACAGAACAATAATAAGAAATTGCATTTATATTTAGAAAATCACACATGATCAGGACTAACATTGAGAATTCTCACCATAAGCAGAGTATATACACATCTTAGAAAGTCTGGACTGGAGGACAATAAATGATCAATTAGTGCAGGCTAATTAACAAATTAAAATCATTCACATACATAATCAGAGAGGCTTGCACAACTCACGCTTTTATCATCTACCATATTTTTTTGACTGTCCATAATTTTCAAGATAAATACATTAACTCATTCTTACACACATGAATTCATGCAAGCATAAAATATCACAGGCAGCAAGGAGGTACATTCTACAGCTATTCAGCTGGAAGGACATCCATCAACTCATCCATACCAGGCATTTCTTCAGAACAGGCTTTTTCTTTTACATCACCACCATTACTAGCCTCCTTTTTCTGATACCAATGTTTACTTTTCCCACCTCGTAATTTGCTGCCCACAAAAGTTCTTTCTTGACTGTGGCCAAAAGTAAATGATTTTGGCATAGAACAAATTCCGGATTTTGAAGCAGGAAGCTTTTCATTTGCTTGTAAGAGAAAAAAAATATCAATAAGGATTACTCTTAGAATAAAAATAGATATTATATGTGCATGAGGACTTCACCATCTCTTTCACTCCTCTCAGCAGTCATGACTTAAACTTAAGAGTTACATTCCCACCGAGAGAAAAATTGGCAAGTGCAGCTCTACTTTCTTGTATTCACTGAGAAAGCCTAGCATTACCTATTTTCATGCACAGAATACTCTCAGATATTTCTCCCTTCCCTTAAAACACCTTAACAGCAAAAGTACCTATGAGACATTTGCATATACAGTAGACTCCCGATTATCCGGCTGCGGTTTATCCGGGTTGCGGATTATCCGTGCATGATTTTCACTCTCGCTCAATTTTTTCCGCGATCTTTGTTTTTAAAAATCCTACGCAAAATCACCAGAATTACTGCATCAATGCTAGGACATACGGGGCTTATCATTTCCGTTAGAATCCCCTTCGTAAAACGGAAGCGATCGCGCTCTAGTTGCATTCACGGGAGCACCGTGTTCCTGTTTTCCAAGCCTCGCAGTGCGCGACCGCGCTTCTTGATCACGGATACAAGTCCCGCAGCAGTTTCAACCCGGGCAACTTGTGCGAGACGCGAGTACGTGGCGTAGTGCCTGACAGTGTAGTTTGCGACGTGAAGCAGTGGTTTTGAAGCATTCGTGCAAACCACTTTTCTATATCCGTGATCATGCCACGGATGTGTGGTTTTCGAAACCAGGCCATACACAAAGCATTAATAATACGAGTACATCCACGCTATCGTCGCTAAAAAAAGATCGCGAACTGGCGAAAAAAGCTCTCAAGGAGTCCTGGAAGCACTCTAAAGCAACACAATAACTGCATAAATAATAATATATTGTTTGTTTTAAGTAAATTATGAACATTAAAAGACATTTAACTGAAAGTTTGGATTATCCGTGTTTTCCGATTATTCGTGCCATCTCTCCCCATCATTACCCCGGATAATCGGGAGTGTACTGTATTTAGCAGGAAGTTCAGTACATCTCACAAAACTGTCTCATAGCATTTTTCAAGGGGCCCCCACGAAAAATAGTAAAATGTGAGAACAGGTATTAGCAATCGAGATTGATAGCACCTGAAAAAGATACCATGGACAGGGAGAAATATCAGATTCAGGAACTCAAAAATGGGGTTCTAATATGGCTCACATCCCTTTTGAAATGAGTTCAACATTTTAAAGCAATAATTTTTAGTAGCCACTAGCCACGGCATAAATTTGAGTCACCCACAATGCACAGTTTGTGTGAAAATTCCACAGAGAAAAAATCATTCGCCTCGACCTGGATTCGAACCTGAATCTCATAGTTTCCTGCCAAGTGCTTTAGCCAGTTGAGCTACCAAGGTGTCTTTACCCTCTGTGGAAATTTGGGCACTATACCAGGCAAAATGGTGTGGACTGCTGAGCATTTTATGCAATTAGCAGTCCAATTCCTGAGCACTGCACCACAGCTGGAATGCAAAGTCCGAACTTTGACCACTAAAATGTGTTCGATCTTGACTAATTCAAGTATACCAGGACTAGCTACGGTAAAAACTTTTCAAAGAGGGTAAATATGCAGCAGTAGCTAAACTGGCAAAAGCACTCAATTAGAAATCGGGAGATCCATGTTTGAACCCTGGTCAACGTGAATGATTTTTTTCTCTGTAGAATTTTCACACTCCCTCCAGGGTTTCACAAAGTTGGCGGCAAAGCAGCAGACTCAGACCAGATGTGACAATTACAGGCATGTCTGCAAATAACATTACAATTCTCCAACCCTGCCAGTAATCAGCATTTATATACAGGTAGCTACCAAGCTCTATATTTCGAATAGTCTACTTCGTTGGGTAGCCTAATGCAACTCTGAAAATGGGTGAAGAAGTGCTTACTGAGACAGGAGACATTCACGAACAGTTGTCCCGTGGTGGAAAGGGAGAGGGTAAGTAGTTATTGTAGTTTTATTTTCAATTGAAGCTTTCATTACATGTAGGTACAAATGCAGTGTTTAATTAAATATATTACATGCATGTGTGTATACAATAAAACTCATGTAGTTTCTGCCATTTACCACATCACATCATTAATAGAGGTTCCCAGTAATCCAGTGTTTTCTGTAATCTGGCAGTGCTCTCTTCGAATATCTTCCACATTATAAAGAGACCACTGTATTGCCCCACTTTAATTCAAATATGTACTGCCCATAAACAGTGCCGGGGATATTTCAAAGCATATAATTATATGTACATCTCCTAAGTAAATCATGATATAACTTGCATAACAAAAAGTTAATCAATGGTCAATGAGCTCTCTCGTTTACAATGTTCGTAATTGTGAATACCTTCTGTTTTATAAATTAAAGGTTCTACTGTGGTGACACCTTTTGCTGTTGCTCAATCAAGAAAATTATGGATATTTAAATACTTAACTAAGCCAAGAATATAAGTAATCAAGATGAAATTCCTCACCTGCCATAATATCACCGGCTTCCTTGCAGGACACTGTTTTAGCATCTTTGTTTTCTTTCTTGTTTCCACTTTGGCCTTTTTTACTCTTTCCCTTCTTTGCTGAATCATACCGAAAATTTGGAGGAAATTTGTGAAAATCTATGCAATGGCTACGCCTTTCCTCTGGTGTAGTAAATTTGGTAGTACACTCCTCCACAAAACACTGATACTGAAAATTTGAGAAGTTTTTTTTTAGCAATAGGCCATGAAAATGTGGTGGCTAATGTGCAATAAAATGTGGTAAATAAGCCCAGTAATATATATTGATGCATGCACCACCAGGTTATGTTTAATGTTCAGAAGGAATACTATTCTCCCTGCATCCCTACATACAATGATCCCTGAGAATGTTGAATGTGATAAACTAAAAAAGAATTCAAAACAATTTTTCAGAAGAGTTTCAAATCTTTCACCTCACTTAATATATATCTCCTTTCCTCATGATTCCCACTACCCTTGCCTCGAGTCTCAACTTCCGAGTCAGTTATTCATCATATGACACCTTATGATGAAAAATGACTGATTCCAGCCATAAATATAATTTTTGTCATTCACAAAAGGTATTTTAGCATAAGTATAAATAATCATTACTCATTTTACCCCTCCTAGTACTTCACCACTTGTCTACATTAAAACGCTCACTATCCATTCTACTTAAGGTATAAGTTGAAATTGTTAATCAAAAGAGAGTTATAATAACTTCTAACCAATATTTATTTTGGCTTTTGTGTTACTCCTTTTCTGATAACATAAGTAGAAGCTATTCCAATGAAAAACTAGTTATTTTGACGTGAGAAAAGGAAGGAAAGAGAGAAGAGACATGGTCTCCTTTTCCTACACTTCCCCACAATTCATTCCTACCCTCGACAGTGGGGAAGGAGGAGTGTAGGGGTACTATACCCTTTTTCCAAACTGTTGCCGGCTGGGCGGTAGAGAGCTAGCAGCCAATCAGAAGCGCTGTCCCTTCCACTTCACCATTCCCCTTCCCTATTCCCCTCCATATGGCCAACCAGCGTTGCCTTTCCATGGAAATAACTGTACATGAGGCAGTACGAGCACGATCCCCCCAGATTACATTTGGCAACACTGCGACCTGGAGAGCGATGTTCACTGCACGAGAGTCGGAGAGAGACTGCGGCCTCCTACACACTTTCACCTACTAATCTTCTGTGATTGGCTAGAAGAGTGGGTGGGTCTTGAGTGCATTCAAGGGCACTCGTGATCAGTTGGGAATAAGAGTATAACAATAATTGAGCCAGCCAGAGTTATCCCATGACAAGTAGATGCTTTTACTTAGATTACTAGCATACCTTTATTAAAAAGTAGGCAAAATTACATGCAATTATGGCTCACTAAGCCTTCTCACCAATCAGCCTGTACAAATAATATTGCTGTAAGATATCAGCCTCTCCTGGTGATTGTGTCTGCAAGTTATTGGACCAAAGAATCCTCACACAAACATTAATGCCATTTTTATTCTTCACATTCTAATGGCACTCAAGACTGCAGTTGTTCATTAACTCCTCAAATATGTATCTGATGCCCTGATAAAAATAAAATCCTCCATGGTGGGTAGTTACCCTCTGTCAACCCACAATCCACACTAAGTGGAGGGCAAAGGAAGAGTAGAACTACTCCCCTCGCTGGGAACTCCTTCGCTTACCATCCGTCTACTTTCAACGGAGGTTTAGGGAAGGATAGCACTACCCTACTTGCACCTTTGAACTCACAAAAGTGTTGCCAAACGTAAGGTTAAAGTTACTGGCTCAATCCTTACAAATACTTCCTTAATAATAAAATGTTATTGTACTTTTCCACACGATTTAATTAATACGACCGGTTTCGTCCCAGAGGCGACATCATCAGGTACAGAATCCGTTAAAATAAGTTATTTTTCAGCAATAACAGTTAAAATAACTGTTATTATAACGGATTCTGTACCTGATGATGTCGCCTCTGCGACGAAACCGGTCGTATTAATTAAATCGTGTGGAAAAGTACAATAACGTTTTATTATTAAGAATGGATTTTCACAAAGTAAAGCCAGAAACAATCAAGTTTAAATACTTCCTTTACCCTTGCAAATATAACCTTTTGCTGTGAACGAACAAAATTCATAAGAATTTGACCCAAAAGCAAGACATTTAATAGATTACTTCAATTGTATGAAAGTATCATATAACTCCTTATGTTGGTAACAATAACTGAAATAATATGGAGGAGGGGAGAGATCCATGGGACCTCTCCACGTGAACCCCCAATACCCTGGTATACCCGCTTGCGAGGCGTGCACATGGTATATCGCTTCTGTCAGTGTTCTATCCTCTTAGTAATTCGTTACCAGTCTACTTTAGAGTTGGAACCTAGCATGGATTACAAGACATTGTTCGCAAAGATGATGTTCTGTCGTGAACACCGTTAGGGATGTAGCAAGCAGTGAGATCAATAAAAAGTGACAGCAGGCACTACAAGCCATTGGCCCTGGAGGACTTCAATATTCAACACCACTAAGCGAGGAAAATGGATTAACTTTACCCTAACAGAGCAAGGAGAGGTGGTACTTTACAAATTTCAGCCGTCTGGCAGGAATGATTAATTCATTATTTTACCATTGTCTTCACTTGTCGTTTTATGTTCACAATAGGGTGGTTTCCTGTTTCTTTTTTATTGCATAAATCGAAAGATGATTACTCCTGAAGTACGAATTACACACTTCTAGATTTTTAAATGATGATATCTATTTTTTACGATTAAATGAAAAGTGAAATTTTTCAAGCGTGCGAAAACGCGACGGCTAAGTATGAATGCTGCGAAAAATCCAGTGTGACATCATTCTGGTTCCCGCTGCCGCAAAGTGAGGTGACCTTGGGGCGAGGATGTGTGCGCTGCTACAACGCAGGATGCTAGCAGGTAGCTGAGTACCATGCTAGCTGGTAGCGCTTGGCTTAAATAAGGATTCTTAATACCTTATCAAACGAAGGAAACTTTCCGACCATAGGCAGTTTTAATAGGTGATTATTAAGACATGTTTCCCTGAGCTCTGTGCCTCATGCATGCATTGGTAATCTCAGACGATGTAAAACTCCTATCTACTCGTGTAGAAACTAGGTCCCTGTGACGTCACATGGAGTGGCATCGCATGGGCGCCAATCTGGCCTTTTTCAAATGCGGTTAATTGACCATTGCCATTCGTCTAAAGTGGGCTTTCTAAAACCAAATAATTTGTATATTATGAATACACTAATGGTGGGTAACAAATCGCAATCAATGCCTTTTGTTTTCTTTGATGAAGGAAACTACCCTATTCTTTGCCAAGTGTTTGATTGGCCCTATTGTTTTATCATATTAAAGGCTATCCAGCCAATCAAAGTGGAAAAATTCATGCATAATTCCAGGTTGCCTCTAGTGATTAACTATATTAATACTATATCACTAGGAAGAGTCACACACTAATCATAGACTGCCTACCTCTTTGTTCATACACAAAAACTATGTCACTCAAAAGGTGGTAAAGCAGAGTCATTTTGAAATTATCTATATTTGTAGGATTTAAGATACCTAGTTTCCAAAATTGGTGTAACATTTCTTATTTCTTATGAAGATTGATCAATGTTCACATGAGGCATTTTCCGTCCTTTTTCATTTTTGTATGGTTTGATAATAATCTTAGTTTTTGATCCATCCCCTCAACCCCCCCCCCCCCCCCCCCCCCATAGTTATGCCACTGAAACATATATTCTCACAAGTTCATCCATATGGTATATGCCTACGGTGAAATTACATCGCGTATCAATGCAATATGACCTATTACAAATTAATCAAATATAATCTATAATATTCAAAACAAAACCAGGATTCGTAAATCATAAATATAGTACTCTACCATTGGCTGGCGTTCAGAGAGAATGGAAAAGTAAGTGTCGTGGGTTTCCATAATATGAATGTCCAGAAGATGAGGAGACGGCAATGTTTTTCTGCATTCCTTACAAACGTAACGATGCACTGAATTATAATGCTGTTCATAGTCATAGACCAATGTGAAAGTCCTCGTACACCCCGCCGCGTCACAGGAAAACGTTGGAACTCTATTACGAAGATTATCAGAAAATTAAAATACTAAATGACTTTCAAACAAAAAGATATCATATTTCTAGCAAAAAAATTCATACGTCTTATGGCAAAGCTCCTCTTCGTCAGCGTCGTATACGGGTTCAATACGCCCTATTAGACAATACGCATCACCTTCGTGAAATATTTCATCCTTAGGCGATCTCCGGGATACTTGAATTAACCTAATAAATTCATCCATTTCAGCATCGAGGTGAATACAGTTAAAGCCAATAGCCGTTATTATTGCATTCACAGTCGAGTACATCCATGGGCAAAATGTGAGATTTTCAAATTTCACAATTTTGAACAAAAAACTGCGAAATACGATGCTCTTGTGTAACAACAATGTAGCCAACTTCGCCAAATATCATTTTGTTACCAACGAGACACCAAAAAAAATCCGATCATTCCACAACCCGAGCATTTTCGGATTTATCACTACCTTAATAAGTATAAAATAACTTCAATGGATAAAAATTACCCAATAATATTCTTCATTAAAACTGTTTTTGACTAATATATAACCAAATCAGAGAATCTTGATCGTATATCTTATCATGTTGGCGAAACTGTAGCAGGAGAATCAACGGATGTCGCTGCCGCCGTGTTGCGTGTCTCCATTACCCTACTGGAGGATACCCGTACTAATAATTTTGCACCTTGGAGCCTGGGGTGGAATAGAAGCCACAATCGTGACGAGAGAGTAAATTTGGCGGTACGAGTCGTTTGGATTGGATGAATATTTGGCTCTGAAGTTTCGAATGGTTTCTATCAGTTGATTTTCATGTAGTATTGACTCTTACTGAAATGTAAAGCACTTTATTTGTAAGGTACCATTCTGTACCGTTTGTCCGGTTTGATTGTCGTTGAATCGTAGCATCATATATAAATTTTATTGGTCATAAATAATTTTGAAGGAATTTTTGTCGGCATGAGTGGAACACGGTTTAACATTTTTTCTTATTTAATTTCATAAACTTTCGTTTATCACCATCTTTGCAAAGTAATTGCCCATTTTTGTTGATTAACTCCATAATGAGATGCCTTTCGTAAAGAGTAAAGATGTTAACTCCTTCGCAAACAAATTTTATCCTTCGACTCATGTTTGAACCTGCACTCTCATAAGTCTGTTTTTACCTATAATGTTACACACTATGCCCACCAACCTCTTCTGCTGGATGCGTTTGATCTTTGATTGCAGTAAGCCCGGATACTGAAACAGTTAATTTAGTTTTCTAAATGTAGTTTTCATCATTCATGTAGGTGTTCATTGGAAAAGAGCCATGGATGAAGAGTTGGGGTGGAATTCAAACAGCCTTTCATCGTTTGAAGAAACTCAAGGTATTCACGCATACTGTCGTTAGATTAAAGTTAAATCTGTTGAAACACTATTCAAACTCACCAAAATTTATTGATCTTTTAAGGAAATAATGATGGAGGCTCGACACCAGTCGCACGATGCAGACTTTGTGTTGACGGTTGCGAGGAATTGGTACCTATTTTTAGTGAGCGAGGAAAGGAAATGCAGCTCGGCTATAATATCAACAAGTTACTACCCTCCATGGTGAGATCACAATTAAGCTTTAATTGTTTAAGCATGACTAAATTATTCAGTTTTGTGGGTATCATTATTTTGGGAATGATTTCCTGAGATTGTGGATAGATTTTTATCATCATTATTATTGCTGCAATTAATTAATGGTCATTCTTCATCCACCACTCTGGAGGGTAAGTATCGTTACTCAGTCTATGGAGCAGTTCTTTTTCGAACGTGGTAACTGTTTGGTCTAAACAAAATTTGACCCAAGGCAATATGATAATCTATTAATAATGCTTCTAATATTCCTTAAGATACGATCCACCATCTCCATAAAATCATGGATTTTTGTTTTCATTGTTTATAAAGAAATGTACTTAAAAAATAATTTTCATGACTGGTAGTCGGTGATGGGCCTTCCCATTATGATCATTCAATCATTTTGATTGATGAAATGGGTTTGATCAAAATCCCTGGTTGATTCATGGAACCACAAGAATGACCCCGATTATCCAATCAACGCTGATCATAGACGAATGATGATCTTAAGATTGAAATGAACCGGATGACTCTATTGAATTATGATTGAGAGATAGCAAGAACTGATGTCAATAAACACACCATAGAAAGTGTAATCAACTGTTAATTTTAAATAAATCATCTCCTGTAATTAAGTGTTAATAGTGAATTGCTCTTCTTGGGATATGCAAAAATTTTTATAAAATTCATTATTATTTAGAGAGAGTTATGAATTGAGAAGGAAATGTGCTCTATGAAAACATTCATACATGCATTTGTAAAAGCATGTCTGAATAAAAAGATATCCAATGTTGGATTCAGCGTACCAAATCCAGTTAATCTTTTGTTATTAATTTCTAATTTGCCTCTTTAACCCTTAGATGCACGCTAAGCCGGGATTTTGCCGCATTTTTCAAAAATTTGAAATAGCGCATTTATTGCGCATGGATCACTGGTGGTACACTTGGGTATTCCATTTCTGTACTTTTCACTCTACCAAGAACATTATGTTTGCATCAATGTGACGACCAACTATTGCATTAGAATCTTACAAAGTGAGAACGACGACAACTTCTTGTGATTTGCCGCTAGATGGCGTTCACACGATACTAAAGCCGATGTCCCTTGGTCAAATTTGCATCAAAATATTTGCATCAAAATGTTTGTCCAAATATTTTGATACAACTGGACTGGGGGTGTCCCACGATGCATCTCATTTTGATCAAAAACAAACGAAAGACGATATTTATGTAAACAATTAGGAAACTTGTGGAGGTGGATGATTCTTTCTTTTTTAGCAGGCGAAATTGTCTGAACAGGCCTCTTGAACATTAAAGATGCGAAAAAAAGAAAACAGAAGGAATGCTGAACTTGGCCTTGGCTGGAAAGGGGGTATGAAAGCGTTGGAATAAGCATGCTAAACATGTTGGAGAAGGAGTTGGTCGCCGATGTTCCCGTTTATTATCGATAATAATTGACAAGTGAGGATATTTTCATGTCCCTTATCAGCAAGGTTGAGGGCAGAATAAAACGCCAGGATACAAACGTGAGGCAGTTTATTCCCGCGAGGAAAATGTTATTAATAAATGATGGACATTGTGGTTGAGGAGATGTTATGAATAGTGCTGTAAGCGTGCATTTAAATCACATTTTTCTCTCCTTATCTAGCAGTTTCTAAAATAAGGTCCTTATCCGATAATCATAGTAATAGAAACGGGCAGCTGTAGTGTTCCATAGGTACAATCGTCAGTTCATATTAGTCATTTCTCCAGCTGCTTGCTCGCATTGTATTTGCCTTCCACAAAGCGTAAAATTCGGCCTCGATACCTTAAGTAAATCTTTTATTATTTCCAAAACATCCCTCCTGGTATTGCGATTCTAAATATCGCTTCCTTTCTATTAAAGATCAACTAATTATTACAGATTTCCTAGTTGAGAGCTTCCATCGCCTATCACTAAGACAAATTTTTGCTCATATTTACCTTTAGGGCCACACCAGGCGATGAAATAGACGATCACGAACGTATATATATATATATATTTGAAATAATGTTTTTTGAATTCACTTCGTGGTATGTTGATATTATAAATTTAAAACTAAGCCTTTTAGTATTCCATACAATACTAATGAAAAAACTCAACCGGTTTCGATCTTTTCAGGTCCTTATCTAGAGGTTTACGATTAAGATAACAACCTGAAAAGGTGGAAACCGGTTGGGTTTTTAATGCAAAATTGTGTGGAATACAACAAATTTTATTTTTGTGTCCATAATATACATAATTATTAATTAAAATACTCATGCAGACGATAAATATGTTTAACCTATTTGGCCCATGTGTCAGCGCTTGGCGATGCTTTTTTGTGAAAGGCTCTGTGATTGGTCGGTTTCATCCAATTGGATGAAAATTTAGAACCTGTCCTATCCATTTGTACAAATCGGTGATTTGTACAAATGATAGGACCAAAAGCCAGTTGGACAAAATTTTGACCGTGGGACAGGGTGCGCGTCAGTTGCATCAAATTTTGATGCAAATATTTTGACGCAAATTTGACCGTGGGACATCGGCTTAAGGAACTTCTGATAATCTGTCGCTAACGTGGAAACTTGGAAGCATAATTCTTTTTTCAATAATATGTTAATATATTGTTTCGTATTTATTATATTTTTTGTAAGCATTTGCATTATTATTTCGTTATTATTATTATTTGTATAATTTATCTCAACCTCAAACCACATGCCGTAATTTAAAAATTTCATCTTCATACTCAAATATGAATTACATTGGTGTAAAAATGCGTTATTTACATTTTATGTAAATCCTTGACCGAAAAATAAGTTATGCACGTTTTTTATAGTGCATTATGCATTAGAGTTTTAAGGCGAATAGTCGGCACTTGGTGTATCTACCTGCGGGAAAAGAACATAATGCTGCAAAGGAAAAGATTCAGGAATCGTAACCTCCTCATGGACGTAAATTGCATTATGGTTTTATCAAATTGTGAATAAATTGAGTCGGTGGTGACTAATGTAGAGTATATTGTACTCCAAGTTCAGAGTGTATTTATCACCCTGGTGAGTTCTAACGAGTGCTTCAAAAGCTTGATAATGAAGATGGGAGGGAAGGGCAGGCAACCGCCATATTGAGAATATTTTTTTGATTTCTCACATGAAAGTGAAGGGGAGGAAGGATGTTTTTGAAGGCGCATTACATTCCAGCGATAGTTAGCAGTCTTATGATAATAATATTGTTAGCCGCTCACATAATTTCAACCTTTATGTAGTTCAACGGAAACGGTTAAACGTCTTGGCTGTACTCTTCGATACAATTTCCTGACACCAAAACAAAAACTAAAGACATTGTTCTTGTTTCACCAGGGCCAACATCATTTCCTAAGAATGCCGCAACCGAACTCGAATTGTGGCCGAAAACGATTTCACTGAACTTGATTGAAAAAGTGTCGAGAATACCAAATTGTATATTGAAGGGAAACTGACATCTCATGTGTACTCCAGAATCAGAGATTGCATCACTACCTCTCGTGTAGAAATAATATCTTTATTTGGAATTAAATACACTCTCTCTGTAAATAAAGTTGCAAGTCAGATGCTAGAGAAGAGCTTGTAAAACGGATGGAACAGGCCTGATGATTTGCAGAACAGCGTTCGGAATAGCAACGGGAATACGGAAATTCGAATGGGAAAATAACAGCAAAAAATTCTAACTGTTCTAATTCTAAAATGGTCTAACTTTCTTAGGTACCTTGGAAAAAGGCTTAAATCCACAGTTTCTACCCTGCAAAATTCGATAAGCTGGAACTTCATTTCTTGGTTTCCAGGATACCTGCATTCTTGTTTCGTACTTCACTAAACCAAACAAATGTGAAATTCTGCTTTCTATGTTGCACTGCAAAGTTGACATCGATCTAGAAACTGCGAAACCTGAAATGATCCTGACCTACAACTCAACCACGAGAGGTGTCGAGTGTGTAAATTTCAAGACGAACACGAAGGTGGACTCAATCACAATTATTCCGGTTTTGTTGATATGGCTACTCTTAGCGACCACGTGATTTTTGTAGCTAATAATATTGAAAAAAATCCATCGAAGATGAAGAATGGAGTTCATGGAACCTCTCGCGTTAAGTCTTGTAGATGAACATCTGAAGTCGAGGGTGGAAAAGGTAATCTTCCAGCTGACACAAAGGCTTTTCTAGCATGAGACTTACGAAAATTCCTGGAGTATCTGCTTCTACATATGAACCTCAATGTAAGGCGGGTGATTGTTTTACACGTGGAAAATATATAAATTATAAGACGGCAAATGTACGAATGTTTTCGATTTATATGCAATAATCATTCCACCTGCGTCAAAAAATGTCACGAATGTCATTACAGAGACAGTGATGGTCAATAATGATGAAAAAATTAATTTTATTTATAAAGTTTTATTATTTTAATGATCGCATTAACGATTTGGCATATCCATTTCCTTTTTTGTGTGTGCTTTTTGACTTGATAGTGTCTAGATTATCGTCTGCAATTCCTTTAGAAAAATTAGTCTAAGTATTCATCTAGAAATTTGGATATAATTATGCAAAATATTTGTTTATAAATGAATGGGAAAATATTTAAAGTGCTTTTATTTATTAGAAGTTACCCAAATACGTTAAAACACTCTCAAATTTGAATGTATATTTGGGAAAATCAAAAATGTAAAAGTGCGGCAAAAAAGCCGCTAGCGTGCACTGGCGCTATACTTGCAGGTGCGTGCACCTAAGGGTTAATCACTAATACCATATATTTATTTAGTGAGTATTTGTTTTTCTTTTTGTGGTTTTTGTCTTGTGCATGTGGGGCACGAATACATACCAAAGTGTGCCACATGCAGAAGGCAAAAACCACAAAAAGAAAAACATATACTCACTAAATTCACCAGCAGAAAATACTAGAAATATAGATTAACTATACAATTCAACAAAAAGTGCATTATCAGAAGCCTTTAATAACTATCCTCAATAGTTTCTCCGACGAATGTCTGTCACACCATCCACTCACTCACAATAAACTGATCCACATCCACCATAGTTCTATATGTCACTTCTACCACTATGTATTTCTGTATTCTAGATGATAGTTAGTTAACTGTGAAAAAATGGCACATTCCTCGAATCTGGGCACCTTTAATTCCACACGAATTACCTGCCCCATATTCTCGTGCAAGGCCACAGTTTTTCTGATGTCACTCAATCCCTATTGGAAAATTTCAATGGGAAAAAATTCAATTGAACGGTTCAATTGAAAAAATTACAAATACATAAATACATCCAATATGGTAAACTTATTTTTAGGTAGGCTATACTTCACATCTAAATTTCACGAATCCCGAATTCTGAATAAATAAAATACCTATGTGAACAAAAATTAAAGTTGAAATATTTTTAGAAGAAGTGTCATAAAAACTTAAATTGGGCTTTTCCACATCTTCCATCACTTCTCACAAACATGAATAGTTATCGAAAAGCTGTATAGTTTTGCCATGATTATCAGAACAGCAACTATACCACGAGAGCCACATCTTTTATCAGTTCAAACAACGTTGAATAGTTGTCGAAAAGCAAACATTTTTCCGCGATTAGCGATAACAACTTCACCAACAAATATCTCACACGTCTTTATCTAAGAAAGGCTTCTTTAAAATATTAATTATGTAATATAATTCTGGTTTTGCATTAAGCCAACATAACTTGTTTTTGACAACAGAAACATGTCACTCATGTTTATACAAGAATATGTACACGGGAATTTCACTTCACACAAACAAACCTGCGTGATACACACTATTCCTACAATGCTAGTAGTTTTTTGTCGGCAACGTAACGCACGTACACATAATTAAGTGAAATAAATATGCTTACATTTTAAACACAAACGTTAGTATAACCAGTCAAAAAACTGAAGGCTGAATTTCCTAATATTCAATTGAACATTCGTATTTTCAATTGAAAATTTGAAAATTCAATTGAATTTTTGGATATTCAATTGAATACAAGGAAATTCAATTGGAATTTTCAATTGAATCGGCTGATTTTTTCCAATAGGGATGCGAAGGGAATCCCACACACCTAAAATCAATAAATAATAAAATACCATGTGAATTATGTACTTGGTCATATCCAATTTTAGGCATTTCTGCTTGAGAAATATATCTAATGACTAGGCTAGTAAATATAGGAGATGATTATATACCTCAATGATATTTTATTTAAAACTAGAGCCTAAGATAATTTGAGATGATCAAAGCCGGACTCCGTCAAATTCCGGTTCATTGTACCACTCACGATTTTAAGAGAAAAACTCATATTTACATTCACGGTGGTTCAGACACACAAATAACGTTATAAATTCTAGACAAGACTCAATGAATTTCTCATGATTAAATGCTTGTCATGCAACTTATCAAGTAAGTAGCGTTGCTCTTACGAAATGATACGAAAGCTGAAATGAATCTGAAAGCAAGAATAGCTAAAAATGTATGTGCTTTCCTCCGTAATATGTATAAGGCACTATGCCAAAAATAAAATGACTCTGGTAGTTTAATCGAAAATACCAAAGTATGGCCATAAGTTATATACTCAGGTACATTTTACACCGGCGTAAATAATTTAAACAGCTGCTTCTTTAATGTAGTCCTTTGATATATCAACCCCTTCTAGAAGAATTTTTCAAGTCACTTATTCTTTGAATGAAAAAAAATCTTAGGTAGTAAAAATGTCAAAAGTTGCTGAAAAATGTTAATGTCCCCTAATTAAATTTGTAATTCCTTCTGCATGTGACAATGTTTCAGAAGTAAATGAATGGTGTGTGAGGAAATAGGGTTATCAGTAAAACTTGAAAATCGAAGGGTTAGATTTGCCTAATATGTAAATTCATTTAATTTGTTTTAATTTTGTAATATAACACATTAAGTAACTTTTTAAACTCAAGACCTTCATTGCCTTTCCATATTTATAAATTGAAATATGGCATTTAATGCTAAGATGTGGATGGTTGGAAAAATTTGGGTCAATTGATTCTTGCTTTATGTCTCTTTTGCTTTTTTTTTTTAGATACATCCATTGGATAAATTGCCTCAAGAAGTGTGCATGCCTTGTATCGAAGAGTTGAATGCAGTATGCAAATTTATGAATAAATGCATTTCCAGCCAGGCCAAACTTCGAAATATGCTGTACATAAGCCAACAAGATGATGGAATTTCTCTTAAGGTATGTGATGAAATCTTTAATGTAATGATGTACATAGGCAGATCCAGGGGGGGGGGCACGGGGGCACGTGCCCCCCCCAGACCCTTAAAAATATGCTAGATATTTAATACGGTCCCATTATCATTTCGTTCGTTTTGTATAATGAGGTATCCTTGTGGACTCCCCCCTGAACAAAATCATGGATACAGCCTTGCTTGTGCCCCTCCCAGAAAGAAATCCTGGATCCGCCCCTGATGATGTATATGCACAAAAAGCCACAATTTGGGCCAGCATAATTGCTATCATGCTTGGATCCGAAAATTCAGTCACTCATAAAGATAATGGAAAGAAAATCTGAAACTAGTGTTCATTTTTCATTATACATACTGGCAGAACCAAGTTTAATGCCACCTCTTTTTGCATCTCACACAAATTTTCCCAATTACAGGGAAGAAAGAAACATTTTTGTACTTATAACCCACTACATTGACCCGGTAACGTTCCTTTAATTATCTTCTCTTTAATGTCTTACAAACATTGTTATTACACAGTTTAACACGTTTTATTATTTAAAACTCTGCAGCAAAAACCCATCCGCATGCTGTGACTATTACAATTCAACTCTCTCTGCTTTGCCGTCCCGCGCCGTCAACAACAATTGCCTCCCTTCATCTCAATTGTTAATTTTAATTTATTTATTTAAACAAACAACATAGCAGTTTGTTTACATTAGCCCCATTGGAAAAGAAAATGGAATAACATGTAATTATATTTTTCAATGCCTTCAAAACTCAACTATTCTTTCTTTTTTAGACAAAGCAACTACAAACAATTTGGTTATCATGTTATCAATCTACATTTTACAATCGAAGCCCAGACCGCTTCGAGTTAGACCTTCCCTTATTGTTTATCTTGAATCAATGAATGACTACTAGAGACTAGTACAAGAATATTAAACTGGAAATTCAAAATTATTAGTAAAATTTTGCCACAGAACAAATCTCACTCTCCGCCATTCACTTGACTCATTCATTCTATTATCACACTGATACCATAAAATTCTTCAAGTTCACTTAGTATCCATTTTCCAATTAAAAGAAGCAACTAAACAACCCAAAATTTAAAAACATGTAACTGAAACCTGTCAACACATTCATGCTTATTGAAGCACAAAATTCACTCCCCCCTTCTTCAAAATACCCTACCTTACCCTAGGAACTTCTTTCAAACCATAAAATGCCTTCATTTATTTGCAAACCTTGTTTGCACCATTTTCAAAACCCTTAGAATGCTGAGATAGAACAGGCAAGGTGAGCCTCAATAATAAAACAGAAAATCATCTCCAATCAGATTGCTGTTATGTTAGGCATCACGTCACGGGTATGAGACAAATTACTGTGTTGGTTTGCTGGAAGGGGAGGATTTGCAGTTGTGTCCAACCCCAGCCTCTCAACTGGAAACCCTTCACAAAAATTCAATTAACAAAAAGAAAATTCAGTGAGTGTTGAAGGGGCCTTACTGGCCCTAATTGAGACCAATTGCCACTAAAATCTGGGAGGCGATAATGGATTTTTTTAGTAGAGTCGTCACACTGAATCCTGGATTCCTAATTTTTCACAGCATATTGTTAACTTAATTTACAAAATATGTAGTTGTTAAAGAGAGAGAATAGAGAGCAGATGGTGGTGTATGACTCCCTGAAACTTAATTCTAGTGCATTACAGGGGTGATATATGGCATGGTTACACATTGTAATTTTCACAGTTTTTCAGATTGATGGCCTTAGACTTATTATTGAATTTCATTTGTTTATTTGAATTATCAAACTTCATAAGGATAAATTCGAAGTTAACATGCAAATTTCATTCTTCATCAAAGTAATCTTGCAAACAATATTGCTAATTTTTTGGAAAAAGTTTCAAAAAATTTTATTTATACACAAGTTAATATGTTTATTTGGCCAATGGCAGGAAATTTTACAAACTTCCATTTTGTAGTCTTGGTATTCATTTTTGATTAATGGTGTGCCTAACTTGCATGTTTTTACCTGCTGCGTTTGACTTTCATTCTTATATTTTAACAGAACTCATTACTCTTTATGTCATCTCAATGTGTGTTGTAAAATTGGTAATTATTCATTTCAGGCATTACAGAAGTACTCTTCTCATTGGCCTGTTCCAGATAGTGTTAAAAAAATGGGTCATACCAGAGAAATCCACGCCTCTAGGTATGTTTGGATTTGCATTAATCTCAGAATTGTTCTAACATTTTCAATGTGCATTTATATTTTATGTAAATGCGTAAGTTATACCAGAGGCATAGCAAGATAAACATTTTGATGTAGAACTTCCAAGAAGTATAGAAAATAACGAAAAACCCCCAGTCCCTTCTTTGTTCTAATTGTCACTTCTATGATCATAGTCAGGTGTCTGCATAAGTACACCCAGTTCCAGGGCTAGATCTAGGATGGGGTGAGTGAAGGGTCCATTTTGGTGGGAGGCCTACTGTTTCAAGGTGTAGGAACTCATGTTTCCGACAACACCACTTGGTGCACCACTGGTTTCGTACAGAGCTACATTAACAACTCCTATGGATAACGTTTTTTTATCAGCAGCGTAAACCATTTATTAGCCTCAATGTTAAGGACTACGTACATGTTAACAGAAAAACGACCCAGATTCACTTAGAATCCCCTTGTACATAATGTTTTTTCCAATTTTGTGAGATTTACCTCTGTATTGACGGAGGGCTCATGCTTGGTGGGTGGCCCTGGGCCAGGGCCCCTTAGGCCCCTAGGCGCCTTTGATCCTGCCCTCCCCAGTTCTGAATGCCTGGTTCATTGGGGGACCGTAAAGCGTGCATGTAAAAGGAATTCCACTGGAGAGAAGGGGGAGGGACTCCTTGAAAGAAACAACTTCCCATTTTTCTCAGGTAACTTGAAAGTTTTGCTCGATGCCAGTGAAAGTTTCTCTGCCTAAGGAGCTTTGACTTCTTTCCCTTCCAACTCCACGTTAGAATTTTTCATGGGAAAGTATTTCCTTGCTTAATATGCTTAAATAATGACAGAAGCATCGTGTTTTTTATCTTATATCAATTAATTTTAATTCAAAATAGTGAAATTTCACATGCATATTTTCTCTCGGATACGGTGGAGATTTTAAAGCAAAAAAAATTTAAAGCATTTGAAATTGAAATTTATTCCTTGTATAATATACTGAGCTTGAGTAGTACAAAATGTTTACATAAAACAAGGAACTTGAAGTCCCCCTTAGGATAATTCCTGTTTGGGGATAGCCGACTCTTCAAAAGTCGCTCTTTTAAGATATTAGCTACATAACACAAAGCACATAACGCACACTGCAGTTTTGCTGAATCACAAAATCAACTCAAAAACATGATTTTCTTTATTTCAAATGACCAATCTATGACATTTCAAGGAAACATCTCTGTTTGTTTAACAAGATGTGTGATGAGGCGAGAAAGTAAATTTAAAACCTTGACATTAGTAAATAAAAATTTGTTATGCAAGATCAATTGGCATCTTCTGCAAATTAAAAATCTTCCTGTGGCCCGCAACATGTGTATCTGCATTATTCAACAGTTGATGTGAACAGAAAATCAGAATATTTCAGCGTGGTGGAGCACTTAATGCAATTTTAGTATGCACATCCTTTATAATACATTGTTGTCTCATGTGCCTAAAAATACCCAACGTCACTACTATACCAAGTGTCACAGTTCGTGAAAGAATATCTAATTTTTGATGAATAAACAATTTGTTTCAATTTGAGCTTGCATTAGCAATATATTGAATTTGAGTAAATTATCAGATCTAATCTCTGCTAATCCATTTGCCGGGTTAACCCAGTCAACATCACAAAATGAAGAGTTGTTTTCAACTTATATCCAACATGTAACAAAAAATTGCCATTTTTTTTCTCACCCCAAGAAATCACCCACCACCCAGAATTACGACCTGATTGCAAAACTCCCATTCCATAGAAAATGCCAATGAAAGTAATCATTTCATGTATACTGAACATTACATTAAACTCCTGTTTATCTGGGCTGATGTTGGGGGGAGGCGGCAATAATACCTAGCCAGAAAACACGGATAATCCAAAGTTCAACTTTTTAAATACAACGAGCAGACCCGGCAAACTTCGTACAGCCTAATTATCAATGAATAGTTTAGTTACACCGTTTATAAATCAATAGTGGCTGTACTGATTTTATTAATTTGACTATTTTAATAAAATAAGAAAACAAATCAAATAAAATATAATTTAATTTTTATACTTGATTTCATCTCATCAGAAATATGGTGAACTATATTAGAGCAGGCAACATTTCAATGAAGCATGCAGCCCATCAGTTCTAATTTTTTCAGGTCAATTTCTGTTTCAAGCTCTTATAATGGTCTATTTAGCTTTGGTTGCTTCTAAGCTGAGCAAAAAATATGCTCTGTGATAGCTTGTTTTTCCTTTGCCATGGAAACAACTGAGTTCTTAATTTGTTGTTTTTTGGCTCTACTTAGGATTTTGTTAGCTAAAACATAAGCTTGACACATGTGTAGTTGTCAAATAGTTTTTTCTAAAGAGATTTTTATTGATCTCTTTTATTTGATCCACACGAACTTACAGTTCCTAAAACCCATGGCTCACTTAGTTTTAAACCTTTTTTTTTAAGTACCCAGTGTAGATTCATCTCTGCAAATTTTTCTGTTCTGTTCTTTCTTGATTGAATCTTCTTTTTCAAAGAAAGGTGACATCACCAGTTCCAAATTGTAGTTTTCAGTGTTATCATTAACCTTATGTCTTATGCTTAAAGAAGTTATTAATTTTAGTACATACTAAGTATTCGATTTTCATAGTTACAACACTCACAACATATGAAAGTATACCGGGACTAGCCACGGTGATAACTTTTTACGGAGTCACCCGCAATGCACAAATAGTGCGAAAAATCCACAGAGGAAAAATCATTCGCCTTGACCGGGATTCGAACCCGGATCCCTCGATTTCCGGCCGAGTGCTTTAGCCAGTTAAGCTACCGAGGCGTCATTCTCCCCTGTGGAAATTTGTGGACTATACCGGACAAGGTGGTATGGACTGCTGAGCATATGATGCGACTAGCACCCTATGAGATGGAGTGTCCAGGCAACCCTGGGTTTAGAAGGGTGAAAAGGTCATTATAGGTGTCCTTAGATAAGTGGTGTTACCTCTCCAGTAATCCAGATGCTCTGTTTCCGGAGAAAGTATCTCCTCCTTCTAGTACGAATTTAATTCCTACACCTCATCCCTGAGCTTAACCATTCCGAGCTGCGTCTTCATCATTTTATTAGATTTATGAGCTCACATGGCAGGTTTCATGGAAGAATTAATAACTGCCTCATCACTCTTTTCCTAAAGAGGATGTAAACCAAAATATGAAATCATTGTAATGGACAGATAGATTTCCTTTGTCATCCACAGCATAGGGAACCTTACTTGCAATACCCCACTACTCCTGGCTCTGGATTAAGAACTTATTGATTTGTTCCCCACCATGAGACATATCTAGGAGCGGGATAGCATCCAGGCAAATTTGTCTCTGTTCTTGGCAGTGTCACAAAATGAACCATGAAATATGATTGAAATAAAGAGATTTCGGCTCTTTGGACTTGAAACTTCTCAGTCAGTGTAATGCATTTAAGTGGTAAGATGTACAGTCGGATTCGGATTTAAGGTCTTCGCATTTAACGTTTTTCCGCATTTAGCGTTTATTTTTTTGGGTCCCGATTCATTCCCTATTAGGACAATGTAAAAATTATCCGTATTTAGTGTTTCCGCATTTTGCGTTTTTCCGCATTTATGGTCGTAAAAATTTGTCCCGCTCAAGATTTTTTTTGCCCGATTTCACGTTTTTTCATGACGGTTCATCCAAATCTTCGAATTTATGCTCATCAACAAGAACAGTCTCATGAAAGTTTACCAAGAGTCGATAGAATCTACCAGGGAACGCTTCTTCAACTGCTTTCTTCTGCGAACGCAGCGCTGCGACCTTCAACTCGCAAGTTGGGTGATTTGTCTTCTCGTAATGTTTCCCTCCCCTTCTGATCCAAACACCGGGCACTTTTTGTATCAGATCTGATCTAATGGAGCAATGTCATCCCTTAATAACCTCGAACTACCTCATCCTTCACTTCTTGAATTTGACTTCGATAATACGTGACGACTGATGACACGAGTTATCCTCCGAGTGCCGCTACAATAATGTTTTCTCGTAATGTTTTCAATTGATGGCTTATGCCCCTTTCAACTCTACTCCCTACGGGCAGTCCATTATTAGCCCAATATTTTTCCAGTCGGCTACTTTCTCTTTTCAAAAGAGGAGGCCCAATATCAATTGCGCAGTTCACTAGAAGATTCTTTCTGTAATCCATTCCAAGGTCAGTTTCCACGGAGGAACAGCGAAAGAACAGAGGAAGTGTTTCCCCTGTCATGACCGTGAGTGAGAACATACGGAACAACATTATTTTACATCGTAATTTAGATATCCAATTTATCGACATGCGGCTGGTTGATATCGCTGTCGATTCAAAAATATTTATCTGGTGCTAATTAATGTCAAAAGAGAATGACAATCAGAGTTTTGACGAACTATCACGGTCCATGACTCTAAATAAATCGCTCTTGCTGGAAAAAAAATCACTGCAAACTCACGGTAGAATAGATGAGCGCGGAAAAATACGAAAATCCGGCAGGTATCTTGGTGGTTGACTTCGGCATCACAACCCTGACGAAATTGCCAAACTCCAGAGGCACTGACAATTTTTTGGATGAAATCCAGTTATGTTGAAGATTAAACCTTTTCTCTTAACAGAGTTTAGCTAATCGTTATTCAAGGTCCAACCAAATTTTATTAAAAGCTGCCGAGAAACAAGGTGAGTCGGAGTCAAGGTGATCAGCGCGCCGCGTAAGCAACTTCTCCCGGCTCCATTCGACCTGCATAAGGCCGCGGATATATGACAACGAATCTGGTGTTATCATCGAGTTGAATCACCATCGACTTGTACGCATACTAAAATAAGATTCTACTTTTTTGGATTACCTCGAAATCCAAAATGTGCGCATAGGAGGCTTTTTAAAGGCTCATAAATCCCTTGTTTCGCCGAGGCAACAGAAAACGTTCAGTTGGCAAAATTCCAGAAAACCTCCCTTTTACTAGATATTCGGTAGTTGAGAATTCGGGATTAGCGATCTTCTGCTGTCCCTTTATTTCACTCATTCCTCATGATTTTTCGAGTACCTACTTACACCTTTTCTAATTATATTAGAAATTCTATAGTCACCTACATGTCACTTTTACAGAAAAAATTCTAAATTTCATCAAGACCACTGAAATATGCATAAAAATTGAATCACTATTGTCCATAATAATAATCTGTGTGGGAATGCTTTTAAGTTGATGTTTATTAGAATTTTCTTAAAATATTTCATTAAAACAATTGCCATCCTCTCATTACTTATTTTTACCACCCATTTTTTTAGCTGATTCCTGAAAAGTATTATCCAACCTTCATAGGAAGAGAACATTTCATTAAAGAATTTTTTGCTGCATTCAGCACCTTTTAGTTACTTAAAATAATATTTTTTATTCATAAAAAGCCATTCCAATCATTACAGACCCTAAAACCTGAAAAAAATGGCAGGTCCTCATTTAGTGTTTTTCCACATTTAGTGTTTTAAATTTTGTCCCCCCTGAAAAACCTTAAATCAGGATTTTACTGTATTTAATTTAAAAATTTGGAAATACTAAGAGAGAGTCATAGCAGTGCTGCATAAGGACTAAGGTTGTTACATTATTTTTTTTTATCTATTCATATTATTATGCATGAGTGTGCCACAGTTTTCTCCTTTCTTCATTAACTTTCTTTTTAACTGGATTGTCGTAGCTATTTAAAAAAATGTACTGTTTCTACTTACAGAACAAAAAGGCCTTTATCAGTCTCCGAGGAAGAAAGGAATGAGCAGGTGAAGAGACTAAAATCATCAGACATGAGTAATGATGATGGATCATCAAATCAGTCTTTGCACTGTGCCGAAGATATAGGTGAAATGGATGCTGATATTCTCCAGTATGATATAGATTGTGCGAATGATGGCAACAGTGTTGAAAGTGATAGAGAGGGAAGAGAAAATTCTGCTGTGGTTGAAGAGCCAAATACTTCTGCCTTAAATGATATTTCTGATGTAGGCTTTCATGATGATAAATCAAATGCTAGTGAAAGCGTTAAGTACTTGTGTAAATTTTGTGGAGAAGGTTTTCTTTGGAAAGCTGATCTCTTTGAGCATCAGAGCATTGAGCACTCTGAATTAGTAATTCGTTGTGTTTATTGTAGAAAAGTTTTCTACGACAAGAATGAGCTAGTACCACATGAAATTGCTCATGAAAAACTCTTGCCCCCTAAAATATTGATGATGAATAAGGTGAAGACGCCTCAGAAGAGAAGGAGAAGAAACTTATTGGCTAAAGATTTTTCCATACGTTCAATAACTTCTAGCATTTCTACTCAAAATTCTGGAAGTATCCTTCCTTATTCTTCCAAGAACAAACATAATGATAGAATATGCTATTATTGTAATCTCATCTTTCCTACTTTACGTTCACACAGAAAACACATTAAGACAGTGCATCATATTCAATTCCCTTGTCGTTTTTGTGCCATCACTTGTGAATCCAAGAGTAAACATAGAGATCATGAAGCTAGACACTTGAGGAAAGCCATGATATGTGTGTGTAAGAAAAAATTTTTTTACGAAGATGAATTCAGGGACCATGCATTGATTCATGTCCATGAAACCGATCAGCTATGTGAAATATGTGGAGATGCATTTGACTGTCAAGAACATCTTGAAGAACACATTAAGACTCATGATGGTGAAAACAGTTATCTTTGTGAAGTGTGTGGAGAAGGTATGGAGTCATTTTTTTTGTTCCGTGTCCACAAATTGAGTCATATGTACCCTGGTATGCATAGGTGTGTGTTGTGCAATTTCTGTTTTAACAGGGCAGAAGATCTGGAAAACCACTTGGAAAATGTTCATCATGTTAAAAAAATTACTTGTGGTAGTTGTGGAGAAGAATTTGTCACTATGCAGCTTTTGAAGGAGCATAGAGCAAAACGTAAATGCATCGATGCATCTTGTGAGGTGTGTGGAAAATCATTCCCCTGCATGTCAAAGCTGAGAGATCATGCTGAGATACATTCTTCTGTGACAAATTACCTTTGTGACAAGTGTGGATGGGCTTTTAAGAGGAAAGATATGCTGAGGGCTCACATTCTAACATCTCACTCCAATCCCATTCCCTGTGAAGTATGTGGCCGTAAATTCAAGAGTCAACAGAGCCTAATTACCCACAGGCAACGACACTTTGGAGAAAAGACTGTGATCTGCTCTGTTTGTGGAAAAAGCTTCTTCTCTAAATCTGATTTGTCATATCACATGATAAGGCACGAAGAACCTAAAGTCCCATGCCCAATGTGTGGCATCCTATTTACTCGTAAGATCTTCATGTTGTATCACATGAGGCGTCACCGTGTTGCCTGTGAAATCTGTGGTGAAGTATTTGAAAACACACCCCTCCTGGTGGAACATCAGAAGGTACATGCCAAGGAAGGGAATATACCTCCGAGTGATCATCCTGAGTTCCCCAAGTGCCATATTTGCGGAAAACAATTCCTCAGAATCATGCAGCTAAGGCATCACCTGCCTCTCCACTCTGAAGAGCGTCCCTTCCAATGTAACCTCTGCGACAAAAGTTATAGGCGCAAGAAAGATCTCGCTAAGCACACAGATAAAAAGCATGGTGAGCCCAAGCCTTACCAATGTAGCTACTGTCCATGCACTTTTAGGACTGAGCAAGTGTTGTTGAAGCATGAAAATGGACACACACTTGGTAAACCATACAATTGTGCCATGTGTGGCGTTGGTTTCTGGTCACCATTGCACCTTGAGAGGCATCTTGTCAAACATGCTAGCAGTAACTGGTCTGGTAACTATCAGTGTAAGGACTGTGGGAAGACATTTCCTCATAAAAACACTTTAATTGCCCATCAGAGTACCCATGCAAAACCCTTGAATTTCAAGTGCCCATTCTGTCCCCGGAAATTCTCACGCAGAGGATACTTGCTGAAACATAAATGTCAACTGAAGCCAAGGATACAGGCCTCCTCAACTTCTTTTCAAAGTTCCATTATCACGGATGAAGTCTCAACAATCACAGCAGATGATAATGCTCCTCATCACATTCCAACTGAAGTTCCTGGAGTTGGAGAAAATGTGAGAAAAGGTAAGTTTATAATTGATATAGTTGTAATTTTTGTCTATTTTTATCATCTTTAAGTAGGTACTAAAATGGAATGGGTCGACTTTTTTGTTGGCTCCTATTCCAATTCAGTTTCTTGCAGTAGTACAGGGTCCAGGTGCTTGAATCTGGTTATTTAACTATTTTTTCATTTTCATTTCTTAATTTTCAAAATCTTTTAATATTTTTTGTTATCGTATTATTGAAACTACCTAAAATGACACATCAAGTTATTGATCAAGTGATTGGATCCATAACATTACTCTAATTTAACACTAGAAGGACGGCAGGGGTCATTTGACCCATTTTCAGTTTTCAAATTTCTTTTTCTCTTATTAAAATATTTTTTTAAATTTTGAAACTTTTTCACTTTGTTCACTTTGGTCTATATTTTGATAAATTAGTGAAAATTCAACTATAATTTTTGCTTTAAATTTTTATGACGTGTTATACCTAGAAGGACGGCTAGGGGTCATTTGACCCACAACTTGTTTTCGTGCTATTTTCTTGCCAGTGGGCACTTTTGTGCCATGTATATCATGTAATCAGCAAGAGGCTAGTGTGGTAGATGATTTGCTTCATTTTGAAGCTGGAAGTACCCGGTTCAATGCTAGTTTCGTCCCAAGGGCTCCTATCTGTATTCGAAAACCTATGAATAGCGACTTGTTGTGCTCAATCTTTCGATATTTTTCGGGCAGCAAAGGGAAATAAAACCTTTTCAGTCCTTGATTTGCGTAAAATCATGCAATAATGATATTTTAATTTTGTTTTATGAATTGTTCAATGATTATTGTATTACTCACACCGGAAAATCGTCACGTATCCCATGACTTTTTTTCCGTCGGCCAAGATTCAGAGACAATATTTTCAATATCGCCTCATCAGGTTTACGAAAAACTTTCATTTTTCTGGCTTGATGGCACTGTCACTTGGCCTTGCCCCTTTGCCGTGTGTCCAGCATTATTGCTGCCTGACCCGGTCGCGGTTTGGGGCGGGTTGAACCTCCAATGCAACTGGAGAAGGTTCTACCATAATGCGCTTTCGTTTGTAGATTTTTTCGCATGCATATCAGTAGCGAGTTGAGGAAGAAAGTAAGAAGTCAAGAAATATATCAAGAGAAGAGAATTGTGATTCAAATAGCTGTAGGGAATATTGAAGATCGGTCTGTAAGTGCATCGGAAATATCAGTTCAAGGACATTCTGACCAATCCATCAACATCTGTGTGTGATGGAAGCGACGAAGTCCAAGATAGTGAATCCGATGGCGACTTAGGCGTAACAGCAAATGCACAGCTCTATCGAACGAAATGCAGCTGTCCTTTTTATGAGGTATATTCCAAATAAACCAGGCAAATTTGGAATTTAGTACTGGGTTTTGACAGATGTGAAATGAAAATACAGCCTAAATGAATTTCCATATTGAGGCAAAGATGATGATTGGCCATCAAATCAAGCGTTGGGGAAATAAATAGTTACTATAGTGACCGTAACATACAAGAATTCAGGAATAAATGTAACTGGTAACAATTATTTTCCATCCATCCACCTGGCAGGAAATCATAAAAAAATGGAAAACTTCTCTAGCACGGACAATCTGAAAAAACAGGCGTGACGCACGAATATCCATGACCCCTAAAATAGCCATGTAATCCATTCAACGCGAGTATCCAAATATACCTTATACCATACTCTTACGTAGAATCAGGCACACTAGAACAATAATGTACTTTTACTCAGCAGCATGATCTCAGACCACACTATTCTTGAAACGAACAAAAGAATACCAGAGACCATCCTATTTCATAATAAAAACAAAACGGGAGTACATATGATGGATATCATGTATCAATTTATTTACACGTCTCCAAATCCAACAGCCATATCTGCACGGGCACAAAAAAGAAAAAGGTGCCAAATACCATCAAATTCAATCATTGCACCAATTTCCTTTTCATTTTCCAAATTCCCTTTCATGTGCAAATGGCTGGTGTTCTAACACCCCCTGCCATACGCTTTTAAGCAGCTTGCGTGTTAGTGTGTAGATTTAGATGTAGATGAATAAATCGTCCAATGTACGCATTCAGCGCAAAAAAAAATATTTTGTGGAAACGCACTGAAAAAATACTGTTTGTCTGAGATTTACAACAAAGTAATAAGTTTTAAAAATTTTAATGAAAATTTTGTAAATCCAGTACGCCTATTGTTTCAACATGTAACACAACTTTTGTATTGAGTGTATGTATTGTAAGTAGCCAAGGTCCTTTCGTCGTCGTCGCCCGGGGATTGATCAGGAATATCGCACAGAAAAAGGAAACAACTCATGTCGTCAACAATCACTCTTTAATCTTCCCTTCTTAGTGTAAACTCACCGACTGCCTCGCGCGCTGTCATCCCCCTCTAGTAAGCGTTTTTCTATTATTCTCTGGTGCGTAGCAAGCTCACGTTCTTAAGAAGATGTCTTACCTTGCGTGGCCACTTCCTGTCGGGGTTGGGTGTCGGGGAATCAAGGGAGCCGAAAGGAAAGGAGTTATTGCTGAGTTTGTATGGGAAGGGAAATGAGGGAAAGAGGATGACAGTCGCCTCTTACAGTATTTTCATTATTAGATTTGCAATCGACTACTAAATACGGTTTAATTCATGATTCTTTAAAATAATTGTTATTAACTTTTAACAATGGATAAAATGTTAAATAGTGGTTTTAATGAACTGATTCAACAATTAATACGATTAAACTGAATAATGGATGAAAATTAGGCATTTTATTCCAAAATATAATTTAGGGGTACCCCTAGCCGTCCTTCTAGGTAGCGTGAAACTCCCGTCCTCCTAGTGTTAAGTATGTAATTCAAATTATACCTAAGAAAAGTTTTCAATTTGCTTTTGGAGTATTATTCAACATGTTATCTCATGGGTGACTACACTGGTGGCAATATTCTACAAAGAGGGTGTACAAAAACTTGTGCCACGCTATGACAAATTCCTAGAAAATCACGGAATCTACGTCAAAAAATAGTGTAGTAGTGGTAGAGATGTGTGCTATACGTTTCTTTGAAATATCTGAGGTTCTTTTTTTTTTAGTTTAAAATGGAACTTACTTTCTGAACGTACCTCGTATCTAAAGATGAGAATTTCTCGCTAGGAAAGGTATAGTTGTCCCTTCTAGCTTTTATTGTGCTTAGATGGTGTTGATTGTAGATCTATAGCATTTGATAATGATGTAGAATAAGTTGCAGAATTTACTCATAAATGCGCATGAGCATGAGTAGATCTTCATTGGGCTATGAATGACTACTCTTATCTCATAGGAATATGAATTTTATTCAATTTTGAATCAAAAAATTCCCCTCTTTGATGCAAAAGTGGAGACATTTTCATGATAGTTGGAATTTTTTGTTTGGTGTTTCTTATTTCAGGAATGAAAGGTATATAAAACGTAAAAGTTTCCGAGCAACAACATGCAAAAAAATTACAAAAATTAATTCATCTCAATTGATTTGAATAATGCAAACATTCTTCGGCACACTTATGTTTTTGATGAATGCCAAAACTAGGGTATTTTCAGACCACTTGTCAGTTTTTAGGATGCTGTTGAGAACTGTTAGCCGACAGCTGAATGAAAAAGCCACAGAAAATTGCCACGAAATAGCATGTGGCTGGAGTAATTGTGCAGTAAAAACGTCTGAGAAAATAAAAAATTCGCAACTCCTTTCTTCGTATTTAAGATAAAGTTACAATTTTTTCACCAAAAATATATTTATAGTTTTCTCCAAATTTCATATGCAGCATATGTTATGTATATCTATACAGTAAGATATGAAAGTTAGCAGGCCTTTGTGCCAAGCAAAATTACTGATTTTTCCATCCAAAAGATGTAAACAAATATAACAACATTGAAACTGAGTTGAGAACAAATTATATTCAACCAATATGGAATAAAATATGCAGTATATATTTCCTGCAAGTTTCAACATAATATTAATAATAGTTTGCTGGCAACAGGATTAGGAATATGGACTCGGAAAAGCCAAGTTACTAGTTTGAAATTCAAGGAAATATTTTTTATAACTATTGTTATGAACAAAGTCCACTTCACTATTGTCACCACTAAACGTAGCAACCCTTTCTACTTCAGAATAAATTTTCAGGCTTGTGGAACGAGCAAATTCAAAAAATTCTTCCTCGCCATCTTCTTAATTCTTCCAGAACTACATCAAAAATATATACGATTTTTGTACGTGCGGTTAGCCCTCTATATATATATATTTACTCTATGGTGATACATAATAAAAAACATGGTTTACCTGATAACAATAGGAAATTAGTTCAAAAATTACTTGAGACTGTCATCTGGAGATAAACATTATAGCTAACAATAAGATCTCCTTTCTTTTATGTACTTTGTACCTGCTACCCTCATTTTATATGGGATGGTGAAAAATGGGTAGCCAAGCACGTAGTGTGTCCAAATCAGGAATTTGTTGAAATTTAGGAATGTAAATGGACAGGAAAACTCTGGCAATGTTATTCTTAAATATTTTTCTTTAATTATCTATTCTTGTAAACAACTTCAATATTTAAGGACCTTCTAATTGAAACAGCACTGTATGAAGAATAATGTCATAAGAATTGATTCCTTTTAATATTTCATTATTATGATTTTAAACTGTACAAAGAGCTATTTTTGGGAACAGAATTATGTAAGTAGTCAGGTAATGTAGTCTAGTCCAGTATTCATTTTCCTAGTATTCCTGCCTTTCCAAGTGATTTTTCTGCAAAAATCAACTTAAAAATCAATTCTTTTATATGCACTTAATGTATTAAATGCATTTTTCATTTATGAGCATTTGTCTTTTGTCCTGTGTTCACATCCTGGATGAATCCTTCAGACAACCCCAAACAAAATTTGCAGGCAAGGAACTGGTTCCCTACCCCAAGCGCATGATATTCACTTGCCTGTGACTAATTTTGGTGTGAGCTCTACCCTCACCTATCCAAGTCAATCTTTGCATTGAATGACAGAGTGAGTTATCTTATTGATTATTTTCTATAGTTTCAGAATCAGTGGACTTTTACAAGCACCTGGAAAAAGTGACAAATTGTACATTAAAGGAAGCGAATGCTCCCAGTGTTGTCATTGTTGAGAGCTCAGATGAAGAGGAGTATATGCCGCCTGTGCATCCTCATCTTCAACATCCTCATAGCTCAAAGGTTTGTTAAATCAGTTGTCAGTTTCTGTGAGATGATACGTTTGCAGCCGGGAGAGCTCAGCTTTGGCCTAATTTTATTGGTGGGAGGGCTGTACTGATTCAGCTGTAGGTGTGATAGGCCAATGGAAAGGCGGAACAAAGTTTTTCAACTTCTCAAGGTTACACTGTTAATATATTCCCTATTCTCAGTCGACCCTACATAAGTGGTGGGGGGTGATTCTGTTGCCAAGTTCTCTGAGATGACGTAGATGATGGCACACTGCCAATTTTCCACTCTGGTTGCATAATGAGATCTTATTATGAAACTAAGAAAAGATGTCCGATAATTTTCGGGCATATTGTTAGGGAACGGCTGATGGTAAATAAACAATTGGTGTCATCCGGCAGGTCGTGACGGTACATTAATTATTGCTAAAAATACTCTCTTATTGAGCCAAAAGTAGAACCTAATTGTCTTTAAATTACTTCCAAAGTGGTATTTACATGATAGTAATAAGTACGGGGCAAATATGATCATTAACGAGGGAACTTATGTTGCATCATCAAGGTTCATCATTTGCTATTACCTTCCGTAGTTAAGTTTATTATGTGGCAAATAGCGGCATGAAAATGTTTTCTATGGTTACACATAAACTAAGAATTGGTTTCTCAAAAATGTAATAAGAGCCAAACGTGAAAAATATTAATATATATTTGAAGAAACAAGGTGATGTATACCACTATAATTTACTTATTATTCGTCAGCCAATTGTATAATTTATTTCACCTGATGGGTATAATGTGGTAGTATTATTACCTTTCTGCTGTGTTTCTGTAGGTACATTTTAAAATGGCTCTGTGAGCTCGTCTCCCTTTTTATACATTACAACACAGATTCCTTAATTGAAGTGATCAGGAGACGAAATTTAGCCGCCATGTTTTTGTAGGGTAGAGGTTCAGGTACCCTACATCAAGTAGGACCCATTTAGTTCCAAAAATGGCCATATGTAGGACTTGCTGTGGCATATGTAGGGCGAGATCGGTTTATGTAGGGGCTGATGATGTATCCAGGGTCGGTTGGCCCTACAGGGTCGACTGAGAATACGGCCCTCCAAATCACAACATCCCTGATGTCATTAGCAGCATGGCATCTCACAGAAATAATTATTTTAAATCATACGTGCAGAAATAATTATTTTAAATGCAAAAATTCATTCAATATAAAGTTGAATTTTATGAATAAGGTGTAAATTTGGCAATAATTTTTATTGGAACCCTGTCGATTTCTGTAACAATAATGCCTGTTCGTTGTCTGTTCAGTAAGCTGTTTGCTCCCTGTTCCTTGTCTGAGTGACAATAGTCAGGCGACTGTTGTTTTATTGTAAATTGGAACGCCTTGTCTGTTTCATGTCTGTGAGAAGATTGTTACTTGTCTGTTCTCTCCATATTGTAGGAAGCGGCATTCTCTGTTCCTTACTTGTTGAACCACATCCTGTGAACAGGTGGGGGACTGTGTGCTGTCAGTTCACTGCCTGTTTATTAGGCTGTTAGATTCCTATTTGCTGTCTGAGTGACAACAGGCAGGCGACTGTTGACAGAATGTAAATTGTAGCACCTTGTCTGTTTCATGTCTGTGAGACAGTTACTTACCTGTTCTCTCCCAAGCAGCATACTTTGTACCTAACCTGTTCCCTGTTGCTTATTTGGTACTAGACTAGAAATAATTTATGTAAAAATAGAATTCAAATTTGAAATTCATTTGAAGAATTCTTTGAAAAACTTTTATTGTGATTTTCCAAGTCTTACATCAGTTATAACAATCTTGAATAGTTATCGAAAAGCAAGCTTTGCCATTATTAACAGAACACCACTACACCAACAAGTATTTCTCTTGTCTTCATCAAAGAAAGACTTCCTTTAATGAGTATAATTCTGGTTCTGCACGATGCCAATGTAATACATGTGTTTCAAAAGAGAAACACGCCATTAATGTTTATACATGAACACGATTATCTTGCTTCACATAAACAAATCTACAAGAGACATAGTCCTCTGACATTTTTTTAGGTTCTTATTGGCGATGTAACACACGTAGGAATACTACTTGTTAAATACAAATATTAGTAATCGCTCGTAAACTGAAGACACAATAAATGAGCACACTAAAGAACAAATATTACATAGTGACTTTCGCTATCACTGAATGGATGCACGAATGAATTAAACACTGTGGGGATTTGGCACTATTCCTTTGTTTACTTGTATTTTCTCGAAAAATATTTATTCTACCTCTGCATGTACGCAAAATCCGGGTATGCACCTAGGGGAAAGGTGAAAGGGATGGGCATGGGAGTTAACGATGTTGAGCACAACTCAAAAGGAAAGGAAAGGGGCTCCTGTGTGCTTGTCAGGTACTTCCTAGCTTTGATTGATGTCCAAGCCTCCAGTGTGTAGCTTGTGGGGGGAGAGAAGAGAAATATCATCATATTTCCCCAATACTTTTCTGGGAGCTCTTATGAACAGTTGCCATCATGGAGAATCAGCAAGCCTTGGTTGCTGATTGCTTCACTGGACATTTAGAAAGAATTTTTGCTAGGTTTGCACAATGCATGTGAATGGAATTGCCATTTATTGAAATCTGGTCATGGGTGACCAATCGTTCGTATGTTGGAAATTTAGGTTTGGAGTTCAAACACATTTCAAAGCCATTGTCAGCATGGTGGAAGTTTGTGCATTTGACATCCTTCAACCGAGGGCAGCCAAATCTATCAGCAAATTCCTTCCATTTAAAACACAGTGAGTCGCAATAGGTATACTACAGTGGAATCTTGATTTTACGAATCAGGATATTATAAAATTTCGATTATACAGAGCCGGCCTTAGGGCGGGGCGACCGCCCCGGGCCCCGCGCTTCGGGGGGCCCGCGTTCGTGAAAAAAATTAAAATATACGATAGTTTTGAAAACGCAATTTCAACTATTACTGTATTGTTAAGTCTGTGCCAGACAAAAAATAATATTATGAAAAAGGAATAATTACGGTGTAATTACCAAGTCTGAATTTGGGAGGAGAACACACACTTAGCCTGAGAGTGGTAGGGACTCAAAATGCTCGAGTTTGTAGATGGGGTGTAGAGTTTAATATTTTAAGTGAAGGGCCCCGCACTGAAAGTTCGCCCCTAGCCCCGCACCTGCTAGGACCGGTCCTGCGATTATATGATGCAAAATTGTCGGACCCAGCAAAAAGTTAATGTTAAATATATGGCAAAATTCGAAAATACAAAGTGACAAGAATGACGCGGGCCATAGTTTGGAGACCCCTGCTCTAGATAAAATAGCCTTAGAAATATTTTTGAATTTTCATTTCATTGAACTTTCCTGACTTGGTCTTTAACATATTTGTAATATCTGTAATGCTTTCAGACTGTCCAGCTTGTGGATGACATTCCTGTGTATATCAGAAAGCGTTTGTTTGAGAACATGCCAATAAGCACAGTATCCCCGACAACATTGGCTCGTAATTTGGCTGATCAAATATTTACTGAAGAGGCTCTGCGAACATGCTCGGTGAAAGGACAAAGACAAAATTCTCATAGTGTGAGAAAAAGAGAGCCGCTCTGTCCTCTTGGTACTGCAGCCATAATTGGTATGTATAAAACTGTTGTATGTATTTCTAGTCTAGTGACAGTGTTATTCTTATTCACATACATACTTAAATTAGACCTGATTTAAAAATGATTTACTGTTTTCCTTTTTTTTATATATATATCTCTCTTATTCTGTCGTAGCATTTGTGCAAAAAACCAATGATGCCCTTGGCCGACCTCCTGTTAAAAGCTCAGATTTAGTTATGGCTATGGGGCACCGTCTGAGTGAACTTAGAAGACGAGCTCCTCTCAATCCTGTTATGGATATATCTCCTGTGGAAGTCACCATGGACATTGATGGAAACCCTATTCTAGAAATAGAAATTTACTAGACTGTTTTAGAATGCTGATCCTTGTGAAATAATGTTTTAATAAAATTGGATGAATTTTGTTTTTTTTTTAATATATGAAACTATTTTTTTGTAGCCCCTACTATTCAGGTTAATGATCAATGCTAGTATGAAGTAATTTTAAATGACCTTGAACTAGTATGAAAGATAGCATTTTGGTTCCTTATTTAATTATTCTTGTTGTGTATCCAAATTTTGTTACTTTTAACTTACTTTTTAGTTTAATTAGTGCAGTTCCTCGAACTTTTTACCCAAATAAGGATACCACACAAAATAAGGTTGTAAAATTAGCTGTCTACTTCAGAAAAAAATTAATAATTTTAATAAATGCAAGCTGCCTTTTTATTCTAAAAGAATTTCTTAGTGTGTAGTATCACTCTTGAACAAAGTTCATCTTAGGGCAATTTTCCACAGAGCTCCACTTTTAGGGTTAGCCCATAATAACAAATTTATCTTTGAGGTAGATGAGGGATTGAGAGGCAGGCAACATTACCCCATGCCTCAATAAATATCTTTGGGTGGGCATAGTTGTTATTAGTGGTTCAGGTGATTGGCTCATTTTCTGAGCTCAAATCTACTAGCCTCAGAGGTTTTTTGAGTCCAAAAGACAATTTTGTGGGCACATACTGGGTTTGTTTTAAGAACAGAAGAACAGTCTTTACTGGGTGTCAATCTTTATGCGTTTCACATGCAACCCTTGAGACCCACTGACACTTTGGTAAAAAAATTGTTTCTTTGAAATCAATGGAAACTGTCATATCACAAATGTGCTACCCATCTTGATCAGCGACAACTGATTTTTGATGAGATGATATTGTGCCAATAGTTGAGAGCAAGTCAGAAAATCAAAAAGGATGATAAAAAATCTGCCAGTTTTTCATAGGTATCAAAATTCTGCTCGTGTTAATATGATGAGTAAAATTCAAATCAAAAGTTAGGTAAACCCCAAGTACAATTGATTGAAAACTTGAGGAAGCCTCTGAAAGAATTTTAGCTTTGGCCCTCAGCCAATTTTCAATGTCCGACAATGATTTATTTATAAAATTTGGGTAGTAGTGTGTCTGGTTGCGTACCTAAGGATAATAAACCTAATATTGAAAGGATAATTCCATGTATTATTCTGATAGTAAAAAGATACGTAAGCTCTGAGGATAAGAATCCCAAGAGGCATCTATTCAACAAAATGAACATGTGCAAATGAGTAACATACCATAGTCACCTACATGTGCTAAAACTCCACCGAGAAAAATCACTCGCCTAATCTCAAGATTGGTATCTCATTTAAGGCTGCTGATTTTTTCCTATGTCAAATAAGTGAACTCTTCTTAACACATTTCAGCTTAAGATGGCTGGCAAAATTTAGTATTTATTAATTAAATATTTATATTTCACTGTTAGGAAGCACATGCACAGAAATGTCAAAAGTTGAATATAGATGTACAATATAATGTTGAGAGTCTCTTGTACCCTAAATGTATTTACTTACTGTAAGAATACATTAAAAGTAATACAATACTATCACTGAATCATAACCTGTTGGCTTTCTCAATGAGTGGGCCATGATTGAAGATATTGATGGCGGAGGATAAGTTTGCAATCACAAATAATGAGAGCCAGTCCTTTACCAGTAAACCGTGTTAATAAATTGCTCTTGAAATTCTAGCTGAATGAAATTGCTCAAGGCTAACATTTTGACGGAAAAAAGCTAAATCCCAAGAGTTATTTATTAATAGTCTTAATCATATGCTGGTAGTGAAGGTTGCTTGGGTGCTCCTCTGGCTAATATCCTCCATGGCTGCCGACATTTCGGGTTACATGTCATATTCTATGATCGGGGCTGAATTCAGCCCCGATGACGTAGTCGACTCATACCCCGAAATGTCGGCAGCCTTGGAGGAGATTACCCAGTAGAGCACCCAAGCAACCTTCAATACCAGTTTTTTCCACTATTCATGGCTGCTTGCATTCAAGAAGGGGCACATGGGTTTCAGTGATAGTGATACTATTTTATTTAAATCTATGCTGGCAATTCAAGATAAATGCATGTATATTCAGAATTTTTTATGGCTTAAAGTAGTAGACCTAAAAAAAATTTCGCTATCAAAGATTGTGTTGTAATTGGCTGACTGCTATTATATGAAGTATTCTAGAAGCTGAGCTGGTGTCCATTTGAGTGTTTGCAGAAAGACACAAAATCTTTAATTTCGTGTGACAATGTTTCGTACGTATGTTTATGCCTCCTTAAATTGGGTCTTTCCAATTTTTCCTGAAATCACGGGGCAAGTCTCCCCCTTCATTTGCCACTGAGTTGCATCCAGCTACAAAAGGTCATGACTTCCCCATGGGTGAAACCATCTTTATCAATGGAAAAAACAGCATTTTTTAATGAAGATTTATTGCTGGCTTGAGTAGCAACATCACCATTTCCGAGATAGACATCGAATTTAGCAAAAGATTAGATCTATTTGTCAATTTTCTCTATCCTGCTTACGGGCGCAGCTAGGAATTAAGGGTAGGGGGGGTTTTAGGCACCACTGATACTGGGGGCTGAGAGTGTGGAATACCCTCCAGGGTAAACGGTATGTGCGGAACCCTCACCCAGAAATTTTTTTGAGATAAATGGTTCAAAATGGCGAGTTTTACGGCTTTCTGAGGGATAATTTACTAATCCTTACACTATTCAATATGTACTATATTAATCCAATTAAGTGAAATGGAACGGACTTTTAAAAATTTCTGAGCTCTGGGGGGGGTTTTATCCCCCAAAACCCCCCCTTCGCTACACCACTGCTGCTTACCTTGAGCCCGTACTCAGAAATTCAGACTAGATCAGCATATCCAGGGTAAGAATAAAGGGGGGTGGGGATAGTGGGCTCTCTTGTCCTGTATATAATCAACAACTAAACAAAATTGCCATTTTATCAAGTGTAAATTGGATACCCAAGGAGGGGGTATAAACCCCCCCTAGTCCCAATCTGGATCTGCCACTGTAGGTCAGCATTGAGGAAGATTGGTCAAGAGAAATTTTACCATAATAATCTTGTTTCGGTTGAATTGAATGTTGTGCTGGTTGCATATCCTGATATCTTGTTATCAATTTACTCGAATTGAAAACCGTAAGTAAAATTAAATCAGCTGTAAATTTCGTTAGCATTATGCTGACCTTTAAGTTTGTCGTTCGCTGTTGGCGGAAGGAATGAAGTGTAACAATCGACAAAATTGAGCGCCATATCGGATCGGCGCTACTGGAGGCTAGATTGTGGACTCCTCGTTAGATGTAACGCGCGTAGTCTCTCGAAAGGAAAAAGCTTCGCGGGGTGCGAGGAAATGAAGCCTCCTCTGGCTACGTGCCTGGCAGGGGGTAAACCTGCCCTGCGATGAGGTAATAATTTTGCAATGACGGAAATATTACCACTGAGGAATTACATCCTGAGTCTGATTTGCGGGTTTAGCTCTCGACTGTTCTCTGCTATTCGAGGCAAAGAATAGAAAAACTGATGGTCGACGGTAAAAGAAAAATTCAATTTTCTTTCCTTTAACGTCAATAAGAATCGTATCCCCAACGTGCCATAATAAAATTGCACAGAGTAACTATATATTGTCATGAAAGCCATTTGGTTAACCAATGGAACATATTGCCTGGTAAAATAGCTTGATACGCCATCTAGTGATAAAAATATATACTAATGATTAGCGTCGTTTATGTTGGCGGTCATGTGGTGGTCGTTGTCTTCATGTTCAAGGATATCACGACAAATGTAATGTGAAATTCCGATTTGTGATGATTTATTTTGATTTGTATTTGAAGATATGCCGTGTGGCGATTGAATGAAATCGGTCCTAGACTCAATTAATTTGCATAGCATTTCTGCCTGTCTGATTTACATCCGTGTTGATAGATCGTTTCGCCATTCCAACTTATTTCCTTGGCATCTGTTGAAGGTGCCTTTTGAGCTGTTTGTTAGTAAATAAACTGAGCTTACCGTAAATCTTGTCGGTTTTTAGTTGATTTGAAATGGAGTGGCGATTGACAGACAATGTATCAATTGAGGACTACGTGGGAAGGTGTATCCAGTGCCCTAAAATTCAATGTTATAGTCATCTTTTCTAAATGTTATTCTCTGTGTTAACATTAAGTCCATTGATTTCAGCTGACATAACTGAGAGTACCCTATCCCGTATCTTCAGCTATTTCCCGGTCAACGTTGGTGCAGATAGTATTACTGTTAATGAATTAAGGAGAAATTATCAGCGTCATTTATCGAAATGGAACTCGTTACCAGAAGAGGTGCTAGTAGTTTAAAATTGGAGAATAATTCACCAGGTATTTCTTCGTATATGTTATAACTTCTTGATTTTAACATAAGCTGTGAAAGCCTGCATTGTGAATGTGTTGCGACGAAATGTGAAACTATTCTTTACTTGCCATCTTTACAGTAGCAGACAGTGTTAATTCAGGACCACTTGCGCGCTGCAGGCTCTGTCTCTCAAGAAATGAAGAAATGATACCAATTTTTAGCGGGGAAGGGAAAGGATTGGAGGTAGCCTACAAGATAAATAAGCTTCTGCCTACCATGGTGAGATCTGCAGTGGGCATTGGTTGTACCCAGTGACTATCCTGATGAATAAATTTCCTTATATCTATAGTGGCTTAAATGCCATGTGTAAAGTCCTAATTTTTTCTTGCGCTGTACTGTAGGCCTTCTAATTTTATTGATTATTTACGTCTACAGTTATGAATTATTATTACAGTATTCTAACGATCGAGGTAGGTTTCCATAGAGTACTAAAGAAGTATTCTGGGAGCCTCCCTTTCCTTCAAGCACTATCCTCTTTAGTTCACTGTAAGGCCTACTCTCTTTCAATGTAAGCCCCGCTAAGTACTCCCTCCATCCATACCTTCTGTCTCCCCTGTATCTCATCCAAAAGCTGCCTCTCCTCACCCACCGTGTCCAGCACTTCGTCATTCCTCCTTCTTTCCATCTAGTTCACCCTCTCCATTCTTCACCACCCCTACATCTAGAATGCCTTCAGTTTTCTCTTGTCCTCCTTCCTAAGTGTCCACGTTTCTGCACTGTAGAGACCTACACTCCAGATCAAACTCTTTATTTGCCTTTTCTTTAAACCCTTAAATAGCGATCCTTCTTCCTGTTCATGAGCGCCTCCTTTGCTAATGCAATTCACTTCCAGATGTCCTTACTACTGAATCCGTTTTCCTCTAATGTGCTGCCTGAATAGATGAATTTGCTCCACCTGCCCAAGCTTCTCCCCACTTACTTTTATCTTGAGTCTCACTCTCTTCGCTCACGATGCTTTACAAAACCACATTACCTGGGATTTTATTGAGATTAATCCTCATCCTATACTCCTCGTACTGCTTGTCTAACGCATCCACTAGAGCCTGCAGTCCCCTCGCTGACTGGCTGAGCACCTGATCATCCGCAAACCTTACCAATTTAAACATCATTCCTCCCACTTTCACACCAGGTTTGAACTCGTCCCACGCTTCTCTTACCATCTCCTCAGTATATATATGTTAGCGTATACGATTCTCCCTCCACTACCCTCAGTTGCACAGTCTGGGGCATGTACAGATTACAAATTAGTCGCCTATCCCTCCAATCTACTCTTATTGTCTTTAGAATATCCATTAACTTTACCCAGTTCACCCTGCCAAATCCTTTTTCAAAATCCACGAAACAGGCATACACGTCCTGGTCATATTGTAGGTTCCTCTTCACGAGGGACCTCATTTTTGTTATTGCGTCACGAGTTGACTCCCATTTTATAAAACCAAACTGATCTTTGCCCAAATACCTGTTTGCCCTAACCTCCATTTGCTTGTTCAATATTCTGAGTACCACTTTCGCCGTGTGTTAGCGGTGCATCGCCCTCGAGAAATATCTGTCGTAATACCAAGCGTACTCTTTGGAAGGAACTTTTTGACCTCGCTAAATATTATTTATTTTACATGTAAAACATAGGCCGTTTGGTGGTACAAAAACTATCACTTGCTAAAACAAAATTCTCGTAAAATGCGGTACTCGCTAAACCAGGCTTCCACTGTAAATCGTTCAGTTCAGATTGTGAGAATGGAATGGGATTGTGGTAGGATTGTAGCAATCACTGTCTTCTTCACGATCACCTTGCTGATCCAATGGCTCGTAATCATCATGTATGTAATCCAAAGAATCTGGAGGAGAGGATATTGGTACTTCAGGTCCATGAGGAAAAGGGCAAATGGCTGATTGAATGTTAGGGTAAGAAATATCCTTTTTGTTTCTCAAATTGAAACCTTGTATGTACATAGATAGAGCAAAAATAGCAGTCATTACTGTGGTTTTCGGGCTCCCTCCAAACCATTGGTAATCCAAAACGCAAGGATGGCATTTTACCTTGAAACCATCATCCTCAAAACGTAGCCTCAGTTCTTCAGCACACACAAAACAGACTTTGTGTGGGGCACATGGCTTAACTTGATTGACTTTATACCAATGTGAGAGAAATATACTTTTTTAACCAAATCGGAAACGTTGCTTTGTTGCTTTTTAATGGTATAGTTACCACAAATGTAGCAAAAACAATCTGGCAAGTTAATACATCCTCTTGTAGCCATTATCCAATGTCCTTAAAACAACTTCATAACACAAGAAGACAGTCACTACTTTGATGCGCTAGTAACAACAACATAGGAACAGCACAGAGTGAAGAGGTTCTATGAACTTAAGGACAATAGCAGAGGCTCACTGCTTGGTGATGGCGGGGGAAGTGGCAGCGCTACCGACGGGCACTGACATGAAAGAGGTGCATTGAGTCAGCAATTGGATGGGGGAGGAGGGACGTCAAGGACAACTGCTGACATTAAAACACTGCTGATTTCTCTTAATTACTCTTTATTTGACATATATCTACTTTAAAAACGGCTAAATAACATTTAATGGAGATCATAAAAACCAAAATTCAAACTTGTTAGAGTGCTGAAATATGTATAGAAATACCTAAAAACCAAAATTTTAACTTATTAGTGCTTAAATTTGTATGAAAATATTGAGAAAAAAAGCTTAAAAATACAAGCAGTTTTTGAAATAACTATGCATGATGAAATTTTTTCACTATTTTTGCCGAAATCGGCGGTGAAAACACTGTAAAAATCACTTATTAAATTTGAAACAATGTTTATGTCACAGACCTGTGTTATTAGTGATAATTGTATTTCATTATATTACAGGTTACTCCTCTTGATAAGCTGCCTCAAAAAGTATGTGGGAAATGTGTCATCAATTTGAATTCTGCTTACGATTTTGTGAGGAAATGCATGTTGAGCCAGAGCAGACTGAGGAAGCTAGTGAAGTTAGAGAATCATGATTGGAATCATTCCGTAGAGGTACTAAAATTATTTATTTTTCACTATTCATTTTAATTTCATATGGCTTAAAAGGAGGTTACTGCAATTAACTTGTGCCATAGACTCTCTATCATACCCAACTATGGGTGAAAGATGTTCAGTGGCTCTGATAATGAAAATATTCCAATAATAATGAAAAACTCATTCTTGTGCCCATGATTTTTTATCATATTATGAAGTTCTTGAAATTCTTGCAAAGGCACCATTTGTGGGAGCATTGCTTTTAGATGACAGTGGGTATGTTTATTGCTCATATATTTTTATGACAAATTATTTTAGGACTATTACCGTATAAGCGTGTGTAAGAGACGCACCCCTATTTTGAGCATCGAAGCTATGAAGAAAAAAATTTTACGGCATTTTTTTTTAATACTATCGTGCGGTGTTGCAGACGTATGCCTGGAATTTCGAGTTATCGAAATTTCTTCTTTCAGTACTAATTGAAAAAGGAAATTTTGATAACTGCGGCGGTAATAGCGGCATGAGAGGGAGTAGGAGGGGAGAGGGAGCGGCATGAGAGTTCCGATCTTCTCTTCGCATACGCCGTTGCTCTACGATGCTTGTCCTATTCACGAAAAATTTTGTTTAAATGCTCTCGCAGGAGTATTGCAATAGAATTGCAGCCGTGGAAAATTTTAAGTCAAAACACGACAGGCACATAGCATGAACCTTCCCAAGAGCTTGGACAACAATCGGGGCAATCTCAGCGCCGTAGGATAAGAACCACGTCGTAGATTTAACGGAGCCACACTTGGCCCTCCATCAGCCAATGCCTCTGCCGTTTTTTTTTTTTTACTTTCTCGAGACCCCACAGGAAAATAGGAAAACATCAAGTTACAGGGGAACAATGGAAACGTGTTTCATCCCTACCCGTCTCACCAACTGACCTTGATCGATCTCCCAGTTTCTAGAGGCCACATGCTAGGTGATTCATCTACCGAGCCTGAAGATATCTCGATAGCTTTCAATAATTTTATGACATGGACCAGGTTCATAAAAAGAAAGAGATCTAACGCGACGCATATCTGACAGAATTTAAGTTTTTTAAGCTCTAATTGTTTGACACAAATAATAATAGTTACAACAAGGCTACTAATATTCAAAATAATCCAAACAGCACAATTTCTGAAGGAGCAATCATAGCATAAATGCATTCAAACAAGACGAGACGGACTGGAAACTTCAGGCAACGCAAACTGCGTATATCACATTGCTGCGCCTTCGCCCCTTCGCTTTGAAGGCAACGACATCACATGCAAGATCGGACGTGTTCGTCCCTTGCTCCTTCGCTTGTAGCCTCGTTGCTTCGAAGACGGAGGGAGCGCCTCCTTCCCCTCGACCTCTCCTTCAGCGCTCTTCACTTATAAGCATTTCTGATTTCTCCTATCCACAATTTAGTCCAACAGTGAACATACTCGTTTGAATTTTTTAAACCACAGGTTTTGACATCAATGCAATTTTCAATTGCAATAATACTCATATTAGTGTCTGAAGATGATTTTTGAAAAATCAGGTCCTAAGCGTAATGGAAATTACTCGGCAAGACAGATATTGACTATTAACTAGGTATGTCCTTCAAAACTAGGCGTTTCTCTACATTTGATAAGCGATTACTATAGGCAGTATAATTGCCGCGGGATGCCCACTCGTGGCAGTAAATTTAGCGCGCCCTCCGGAGCGAAAAACCCCGCGTGATCTTTTCCATGTTCACCTCTGGGGTACCGACGTGACGGCACGATGCTTACAAGAAAAGCAAACAGGAGCATTTTAAAAATACGTCACTAAGGGAGAAACTCCCCTGCGTGCCGCTTGTTTTTGACCCAGGGTTTCAGATGAATGACTCACGCTGAAAACCAAGGCCACTCAGTTCCCCTTGGACTTGCAACCGGGAAAGGGGAGGGGGGGAAGATAAGAAGAAGTTTGTGTAAGAGGCGCACCCTCATTTTCGGCTGCAATTTCTGGGAAAAAAGGTGCGCCTCTTACACGCGCTTATACGGTATATGTTTAAAAATAATGCCTTTAATAAAGAATAACGTTATTGATGTTCCTACGCAGCTGGCTGGAGCCCATGAATGTTGTTTTGGACTACAAAATGTTTCTTTATGCTGGAATGCTCTATATGTCCTTAAAACCATCACTAAAGAATTAATTTTTCCTCCAACAAAGAAGTAAACAATAGAAGGTGGTTTGAAGGTGCTCATATGGATTTTGTCCAAATCAAAGCAAAATTTGCTGCTGTGATGACTATTGTAGTGTATGTACAGTCTCTGGAAAAGAATATGAACCACCTTCATGTGGCAAAAGGCTCTTTAGCTAGAGCACAAAGTAGGGCAATGTGGCTAGGGCAATAGATGACCCCTTTTGTGACAAGTAGTGTTTAAGGAGAGGCTGGCTCCAATTGCATGAGGGCAAATAATATTCATTTTCTTTGCCTCTTTCACAACAAAAATTGTTAACACATTTCGGACTGGGTATTTAAATTCAATCTCTTTGGGTGGGACTAGGCATTTAAAGGAGCTTTAAGCTAAAAGATATGATTACAGGAAAACTGGTCGAGCATTTTTAATTTTTGACATATGTATTTTAATAAAAATTTGAAGCATTTTACTCACCAGAGGTTTTAATGCTTTGTTTTCATATGACATGCAGTAAAAAAATGGCCCATTATATGGGATAACCTTACAGAATCCACAAATTTCCCAGGATTAGGTCCTAAATTTATTTGCAGAAAAAATCAAAGCATATGTGATGGATATTTCTTCTTTCCATGCCCTTCTATCATTTCTGGTGTGTGTTTCACTATTCCTCCGACAACTTTGCGGGTGTATCTCAACGAGGTACTTGCTGAGTCGGCCTTTCTCTCTTGCTGTTCGTGTCGTCATCACTGTAAGAGGCACTTCTTCTGTCCTCACATTTAGCCCAATCCTTGGCTACTTCTAAAACGATTTTTTTGAAAATCACACCAATAGATATGTTAAATCTTTTTTACGCCACCAAAACATTAAATAGGGTACTGCTGATATACCATAACTTTTTTGTCCATTTCTTAGAAATGCTTAGAATTTCCAATTCATTTGTGCTCCAATATTCCGTGATCGAATCTTTCCGGACTTTTCCCATCAAAATAATAATTGCTAATAGAACCTTCATCTCTCCCATTTCATTAAATTTTTTCATTTCCCAGTTTTATGTGAATACTTGGATCTGTCTTTATTCTGCTTGTCATACAAATTGGTCTCAAAAGCACATAATTTCAATAAGATCATCTGTAAAAAACATTTTTTCTACTTCTAAAACACATTCACAACTATCAACTGCATTGATCATTCATGCCACTCCTTGAAAATCTTACAAACTTCTTGGAAGGTCAATTTCATTTCATGCCAAGTATGTGTCCTTCACTAAGCTACTGTTGCTGTCGCTTACTTCAGAACCAATCACATCAGCATAAGCTAGCGGTGCAGCTTTATTTTTAGTTTGCCTTCTGCCTCTATCATAACCAATTTCACTATTTAAGCTCTCTTATTCATAAAGTGCGGCACTCGTAGCACGTCCAAAATATATGAACTCAAAGTTCTTCATATACAGCAGGCTCCCAATTATCCGGCTTCAGTTTAACCGTGTTGCGGCTTATCTGTGCGTTGAGTTTTACACTTCTTTGATGTTTTCCGTGAATTTTTATTTTAAAAAATAATAGGACGCAAAAGCTCCAGGATGTTTGCATTTTAATACAAGGCAACACTGAGATTATTACCTCCATTAAAATCCTCTTCTTAAAAGGGAATTAATTTATTTAATTTTTGACAAGGAATGTTTCAAGTTTACTTGGGTGTCTGTTCTAACATGTAGACGGCGGTCAGCAGCAGGAAAAACGTCTTGATTAATTTTAGAAGATTCTTCAATGGTTAACCAATCGCTAATCAAGGGAAGTGTTGTCTACGATGTATAATTGTATATTTCATGTGGCAAATGCCCAATTATTTCCATGGCCTCGCATTCAGTTGAATACGGCCCAAAAGAACGGGAGATTCGGCGGAAATATGTCGCATTCCATCATGTTTACGCCGAGACTATTCTAGGTCAAACTGGAGAGGAAGGGAATAGTAGAAGTGAAGGTAGTGGGGAAGTGGAAGTAGAGAAAGCTTAAGTCATAGCCAGGCACTCACCTGTGTAGACAATTTGGCAATACTCCTCGCTTTCTGTAACTGCTGCTGCATGGTGAGGTGATCGTGTTCAGTGATCACGGAATGGCAACCTGACGCAACTTGCATACCGGGCAACTTATGCAACATAGCATGGTGCCTAACAGTGAAGTTTCCATTGTCGCACAGCGGTTTTGAAGCTTTCCTGCAAACCAATTTTCTGAATCCGTGATCTCACAGACACGGGTGTGCAGTTTTTGGAAACCAGGTATTACATGGAGCTGTAGTAATATAAGTACAATTCTTTTGTTGTGACTATTTTTTGCCAAAAGTAATACATTCCAGATATTACATAGAGCAGTAGTGATACAACTTGAATAGGGTAGTTTCCTTCATCAAAGAAAAGGAAAGGCACTGATTGCGATTCGTTACCCACCATTAGTGTATTCAAAATATACAAATTATTTGGTTTTAGAAATCCCAGTTCAGATTAATGTCAATGGTCAATTTTAACCACATTTGAAAAAGGCTAGATTGTCGCCCATGCGATGCCACTCCACGTGATGTAACAGGGACCTAGTTTCTATACGAGTAGATAGGTGTTTTACATCGCCTGAGATTACCAATGCATGCATGAGGCACAGAGCTCAGGGAAACATCTCTTAATAATCACCTATTAAAACTGCCTAAGGTCGGAAAGTTTCATTCGTTTGATAGGGTATTTATAATCTTTATTTAAGCCAACCGCTAGCTGCTAGCAGGGTACTCTGCTACCTGCTAGAAGCCTGCATCGTATCAGTATCGTCATATCACATGCCGACAGCGGAAACCAGAATGACGTCACACAGCGTTTTCCCAGCATTCGTACTTATCCGTCACGTTTTCGCTTGCTTGAAAATTTTCACTTTTCATTTAATCGCAAAAAATAGATATCATCATTTAAAAATCTAAAAGCAGGAAATACTTACTCCAGGAGTAATAATCTTTCGATTTAGGCAGTAAAAAAATAATAGAAAACCACCCTATTCTTTTGTTGTGACTGTTTTTTGCTGAAAGTAATACATTCAATTAATTACAACATGTAACACCTACAATTTCTAATTTATGTCAATCCAGAAATTCTAGACTGAAAAAATGCAATGACTGTTGTATAATAGCAAATGTTTTACGCTGATAATATCATACTCATCTCTCCAATTCGAAAAATCGTTTAATCGGGCAATCACCTTTCGCTTTAACTCTATTTGGTGTGGAATGACAATTATGCATCTGATTAAATACAATTGTGGAATCACTTTTTTCTCTAGTTTTTTATTTATTTTTCTTTACTTTGTAGCATCAAAGCTATTCGACTTTGAGAAATGGCATCATCTTTGATTTATGAAATTTGCAAAAACTTTACAGGCCATACAGGAGTACTCTTCTTTTTGGTCCTCTGGAGCTAATGTTGGAGATAAGAGGATCACTGTGAAGGATCCTAAGCAGAGACAGTAAGTGTTATATTTAATGGTTTTACTTTGAAATTTTCCATGTTTTTTCTGCTTATGTTAATGTTTAAAATTAAATGGTGGTTCAAATTGTAATTGATTTAGCCATTTCAGGTTATGTATTGGTTTTGCAGTTTTATCAGAGAACTTTTAATCATATTCATGGTCCAACTCGTTCTAAATGATTTATTTCTAGTAGAAAATGTAATTAGTGTTGAATTTGAATTTTGTTGTGCTTAAGGGTATATTTTAGGTGAAAATAAAATGTGCTCCCTGTTGGGATGACAGTTTTCGGCCTAATGTGATTGCATTTTTTTGCTAATGTTTATGTTACGGATATTTACAAGGATATAAGAGTTGTTGTTGATCTTCTTTAAGAAATTCAATGGTATTATTAGTGATCCAAGCGAGAGTTATATCTTCTTAAATTAAGAAAGAAGAACTTTGTACTTTCACATTAATATTTATTCACGACCATGGTTTCAACGTTAGACGTCATCATCAAAGTTCTTCTTTCTTAATTTAATTTTTCTTAATTTAATTAGACGTCATCACCTGATGATGACGTCTAACGTTGAAACCATGGTCGTGAATAAATATTAATGTGAAAGTACAAAGTTCTTCTTTCTTAATTTAATTATGAATCGCTTTCACCAAGTTACGCCTCAAACAATTAATTATATCTTCTTATTTTACCAGCCATCACTCACTACAAGTTGGCGATGAGAATTTAAAAAGGGTAGTGAATTCAGTGAAATTAATAGTAAAACCAATATAACAATGTCAACACTAATTTACATAAATTTTACCCGAATATAATAGACTCAAAAATTCTCAAAGAAATGCTTTCAGCTCAGACTTCTGTCGTCAAGAATCAGCAAACTGCACCAACAGAAAAGTTTTCTTCGTATATGGAACGCTTCAATAATTACTGCGATCTCAAGAACGTCAGCGATAATATAAAAAAGGCTCAACTCTTGCATTCATTGATCGGAAAAGATCACTACAACAATCTTGGCGCATTTCTGGGACCAGATGATCCTATCAAAGAAATTGATTTCTTGATCCTGAAGGCTCATTTCGAGAAAATGCTGTTACCACCCTGTCGAGTTAATGCTATCACCACCCTGCTCCATAAATGAAGACCAACACCCTGTCATCTCAACGCTCTCAAGAACAGGAAGAAGATCACTACTCTAACAACAAATATGGTATCACTTGCATTGAAGGCACCCAGGATTTGCACAAAGTTGGACCAGACACCGATAAATACATCGTAACAGTCACTCTCAACAAGTCGTAGTCATTTGAAGTGGGTTCAGGTGCATGTTTCTCTTTGCTCTCAGAAACAGCTTTCTACAAACTTGGACTCAACATACCTCTTCAACTGACATTAGTCTCTTTTTGCTCTTACTCAGACCATGTCATCAAGCCCAAAGGCAAAGTCACAGTCTCAGTTGCATACAAAAGGAATCTAGGGATCCCGATCTATTTATAGTGCCAGCAGGGCATGCATGACACATGCTCGGACGCATGTGAATCGGTGGACTTGGCATTAGCCTAAACAAAATAGATAACCATGAATAATCAGTTCTTTGCACACATCACAATGAAAGTAGTCACATCTCTTGAAGACAACTTCAAGAAATATGATCACATTTTTGTAGAAAGAATCGAATGTGTTCCAAGCATCAAAGTACATCTTCAACTTAGAGAGGGCGTAAAACTCATTTTTGCCCGTGAACAAGATGTTCCTTTTTCATTGAGAGAGAGAGCTGAAAGAGAGTCATACACATTGGAAACACAAGGACTCCCTCCCATTGTATCAAGTGACTGGGGATCGCCACTCGTAATACCTAAGCCTGACAGAGGAGTGAGGCTATGCATAGATTATAAATGTGGGGTAAATTCGAGGCTTGTTGCCTCAAATTACCCCATCCGCGGAATAGACAAGGTTCTCCACAGTCTCAGAGGTTCCAAGTACTTTAGCAAATTGGATTTGTACAAGGCTATCTGCACTTAGGGTCAATGAAGATGGGAGCAAGATTCGAACAATTTCAATGCATAAAGGCATGTTCTGAATAAACTGCCTCAGCTTTGGGATTAAGACTGCTCCAGCGGAATTCAATCGCATCCTAGGTCAATTGCTGAATGGCTTACCAAAGGTCGGGGCATAGTTTGTTGATATTATCTGCCATGGCTTGAAATCTTGTTGCAAGTTAGAAACGCCTCAGAGAGAACGATCTTCCCCTCAATCATGCCACTTTTCAAGGAAAGCATCAGTTATCTTGGCCATGTAGTGTCACAAAAGTGCCCAGCTAAATTCAAGCAGTTTCTCATATGTCTCGACCAAAGGATGTGGGTGAATTGAGGAGATTCTTAGGCTTAGTCACGTATTATTCCAGGTTTATTCCTGACTTCTCTTCTTAGTCCTATCCGCTACATTGCTTGCTAAGAACAGGTGAGCACTTTGTTTGATCTGCTGCTGGAGAAGCCTTCGTAAATCTCAAATCAGAGTTGTGCTCAGATACACTACTCATTCCATTTCCATCGAAACAAGTCATATTCACAACAGGTGCCTGGCTGCAGTACATACTTAGCCACGAAATTGATGGTCATGAGCACCCAATTCATACGCCTCACGAGCCCTGATGTGGGGCAAGTCAAATTATTGTCAGCTTTGCAAAGAGGCCTTGGCCATCCTACATGCAACAACGTACTTCTTCAACTATGTTTTTAAGCGTTTCGTTCTCATCACAGATAATGAGCCACTTTTGAGGATTTTTCACCCAGATCGTCCACTACCACAGATGACCTCTTCGCGTTCACTGAGGTATGCATCTTTTCTCAGAGGTCTTGATTACACAGTTTGATGCAAGAAGGGGAGAGAGAATGAGAATGCTGACTGTGTATCTTGCACCCCATCCTCTACATCTAGTCATTCTCTAGGGATCTCAATCGATCAAGAAATCAACGCTCTGCATGCCCTGCTCCAAATCTTTAGCTTATCAATCATCGCAAATATTGTTGCTGAGGAAACCCCAAACGATCCAAAGTTGCAAGCACTTCTACAGGAGCTCAAGACCAGCTGCAAGGATAGCCCATACACTGTCTCTAGCTGCATGCTGTTCTGCTCTGATCGTGCGGTAATTCTGAAGTCTCTTCAAGCAATAATTCTTAAAGAGCTTCATATGTCGCGTTTGGGAGTCACAAAGATGAATCAGCTCGCCAGTAGATATGTGCACTAGGAAGGATTAGACAAAGACATAGAGCGTCTTGTGAAGAGTTGTGAGCCCTGTGCATAGGTCTGCCACAGTCCACAGAAAGCTCCGATTCATCCCTGATATCAGCCTGATGAGAATTGGGAGAGGGTGCATATCGACTTTGCAGGGCCATTTGAGAGCCATTTCTTCCTGATGTGCGTGGATGCAAGGTCAAAGTGGGCAGAAGCCCACATGATCCATGACGCTCCGTCCTCTGCCACAACTACCGCTCTGCTTGAAGGCATCTTTTCTGTACTTTGCTACTCTTCCGTAATGGTTTTGGACAATGCTAGCATCTTCAGGAGTGAAGAGTTCCTTAATTACTGCAAAGAGCGTGGGATATTCCAAAAGTTCAGCACACCTAATCACCCAGTCACAAATGGACTTGCGGAAAGCAGCATCCAGATGCTGAAGATGAGACTTAAGGCTGCTGCTGCTGATAATCCCACTCCACTGTCCACCAAGTTACAGGACATTATGTTATGCTATAGGGCAACACCTTTGGTATCAGGTCAGTCTCCTGCAGAGGTGTACCTGAAGAGAAGGATCCGCACTCGTCTCAATGCCCTGCTTCCCAACCACTAAGCTCTTTCCCCAGTAAAGCCTTCTGACTCACAAATTTGAAGTCTCCTAGTGGGGGGGAGAGTACAGACAAAGACAATATGCAGAAAATCATGAAAGGTGGCAGTTTGGTACCATCTTGAATAAGCTCGGCAATTGCCATTATATTGTTGAGTTGGATAACAGTTGCATCATAAAATGCCACGTCAATCAGCTGATTGCCACTATGGTTCCAAAGAAACAAGTCACATTTACTCCTTTGTTTCCACAGCACACAATGGGTGTGCCATCTTTAGTAGGATCTGCAGGGGTGTCTTCTGATTGTCAATGGCCACCAACCCACCAATTGCTGCTGGTGCAGTGTCTTCCATAAGTGGTTCAACTGACCATGTCTCCTTCGGCCAGTAGCCTCCTCTCACATCCTGCCAGGAAGCGGCAGAAGCTGGCCAATCTTAAAGACTATGTTGTCTGAAAATAAGTGGGGGAGACTAATTTTATTAAATGTTAATGCTAATTTTTATGTAACGGATATTTTCATGGGGACAAGTATTGTTTTTGTTGATCTTCTTTAAGAAATTCAATAGTATTAAATGGTGATCGATGCGAGAGTTATATCCTCTTACTTTACCGACCTTTATATGTAGCCATTTTTTAAGTTTAATTACTCATATAGAGTCTAGAGTATACTGCATCATGACAAGATGTTATTATGTTTGTCTTCTTTTAATCCCTGGTATTTTCACCCTGAGGCAGTTGTGTAGCTAAGGAAAGGGCTAGCAGTCTTAGTGATAGTTATGTAAATATTTTTTTCAATTCAAGTTGTGTTGATGAAATTACAAATTTAATAGGTCACACTTGCTATTGGACCTTGAAAAATGATTGATTTGATGTACTTTTAAAGGTAGTTATAAAAACTCACACCAGATTATTTGAGACTACCTCAAAACTTACCTGATAATTTTCTATTTTTATGAGTGTGTTAATTCTTTATTTGTTATAATTACCTAAATAAACCAACTTTCAACCAAATATCAGCATTAAATTGACATTATTATTCAATAGCCAATTGGTCCATGTTGGAACAAAGTTAGATGCAAAATAAAAGCACAAATGTGACCACTACCAGTCTTTCAATTGTTGATGAACAATCTAAATTTTTGGCATGTTTTGGCCAAAACTCCCTGCTCTTTTGGCATTCATGGATTCTCATATTTTATGTCACAAAAATATTTATTTTTATTTTTTCTTTCAGCCAAAAAAGAAGCTTCAATAAAAGTACCGGATCAAAGGGCAAGGAGGCTGAAAGGATTGGAGTGTGGAAAAAAAGAAAATTAGAATCAGAGAACAAGACTCAGAGTAAAGAAATGGCAAATAAAATTTTTGGCACAACAGATGCTCATGATAAAGAAACCACATCAATAGTTTCAAACAGCGAAACTAATGAAAATGATAATGATTATGTCTTCAGTGATTCAGTGAGTGAAAGTGTATCCGTAGAAGCTACGTCACTCTTGAATTGCAATTCAGGAAATAATGCTGGAGAAGTACAGCTTTCATTAGAAACTGAAACAGCCTCTGATTTTAAACACTTGTGTAAATTTTGTGGAAAAGGCTTCTTGTGGAAAGCTGACCTCTTTGACCATCAGACCAGCGAACATCCTGATTCTGTATTTCGTTGTAGTTTTTGTTTGAAAGTATTTTATGAAAAGGATGCACTTGAAGCTCATGAGGATGCACATGTGAGGCTCCTACCTCCTGGATATAAAGCAAAGAAACCATTGCAGGTGCGTAATAATAAATATAAGGAGGAAGATAAGTTCTCTCTTGCTTCTTCAGTCAATGAATATCAGGTGGATCATGTAGTTGTGCCAGTGACAAGTGATAAAGGCAACTCAGTTGCTTGTAAAACAGAGAATGGAAGTGGTTCTGTTGATGCTGACGAAAGAAAGGGAATGAAAAAAAAATGCAAATATTGTAGCTTGGAATTTGAATCACTGAAAGTCCTTCAGAAGCATATGAGATTAGATCATAAGTTTAGATTACCATGTAGATTTTGCCCAACTACTTGTAGCTCCATCTATGAGCTGAACAGACATGAAGCTAGGCATCGGAAACGAAACAAATGTCTAGTTTGCAAGAAATGTGAAAAATGTTTTGAGTCGGTTGATGACCTGAGAGGACACGAGTTGGTCCATTTGCATCAGGAGGGACTCAGGTGTGAAGTCTGCGGAGAGGCATTTGTTGGGGAAGTTAGCCTAGAGGAGCACATCAAAAACCATGCAGGAGAATCTTCCTATCTGTGTGAAATTTGTGGTCAAAATTTTGAGTCATTTTATATATTTCGTGTTCACAAATTGCATCACATGTATCCTGATTTGCAGAAATGCGAAATCTGCAATTCTTGTTTCCGTGGCATGGAAAATTTGGAGAGTCACCTAGAATTGGTCCACAAAAAGAAGAAACATCAGTGCCGAGTTTGTGAGAAAACATTCATGTCTATCGATCTTTTGAAGGAGCACAAAGTTTCGCATCAGAATATGGAACACAAGTGTGAATCTTGTGAGAAAACTTTTCCCAGTGTGAAGAAGCTTAAAAACCATGTGCAAACTCATTCAACAGAACGGAACTACCTGTGCGAGAAGTGTGGAAAGGACTTCAAGTTGAACTCGAGCCTTCACAAGCATCGATATTTATGTCAGGTTGCTGTGTCATGCAGCGTTTGCGCCCGTAAATTTGACAGTTCCACCCGGCTTAAGGTCCACATGAGGATCCACACGGGCGAGAAACCATATGTGTGCCAGGTGTGCTCGAAAGGCTTCCATGCGACATGGGCTTTGAATCAGCACATGGTGATGCATGACAATGTCAAATACCCATGCCCGATATGTGGCACACTCTTCAACAGGAAGGCCAACATGGTGACCCACATGATGCGTCATCGTGTCACCTGTGACACATGTGGCCAAACATTTCCCAACACTCCCGTGCTGCAGGCACATCAAAAGGAACATGTGGAGAAAGGTGAGCGGGCTGCTGACATTGTTCCCACCAAGAGCTACAAGTGTGATGAATGTGGCAAGCTGTTTGTCACCTCCCTGGATCTCAAGGCCCACATACCCAGCCACACTGATGACTGCCCTTATGATTGCAACTCGTGCAACAAGAGTTTTAGGCGTTTGAAAGCCCTCAGGAAACACATGCTGGTTCACAGTGGTCAAAAGTCTTATCAGTGCCGATTTTGCACTTGCACTTTTGTTGTCCATCAAAGGTTGTTGAAACATGAGAAAGGTCACACTGTGGGCAAGCCATATGTTTGTCAAGTATGTGGCCAAGGATTTTGGTCTCCATTAAACCTTGAGAAGCATTCATTTAGACATAGCACCAACGGTTCTTCAGGAGAACAATACTTTTGCAATTACTGTGATAAATCTTTTACCATGAGATCCTCATTGCTTATACACAAACGCACCCATAATTCTGAGCTTACATACAGTTGTTCTTATTGTCCCCGTAAGTTTTCACGCTTAAAGTTTATGGAGAGGCATAAATGTGCCCTAAATCCAAATCAGGATGTTACCATTTCCCCCTCGCAAAAGAGTCTTTCCTCATTGCCTATTTTAACTAATGAGCCTACTGAAGGGAGTGATAATATATTCCCAGTTAGTGTTTTAAATGAAGAAATTGTGTATGACATGGATACCTCAGCTTCTTATGCTGAAATTATTGTGATTTCTCAAAATATAGACGAGTTTATTGCTGAAGGTGATGGTAATATGAATAAATAATTGGTATTTTCATCATCAAATTATTTTATTTACACCACAGTACTACAATATATACTACATGCTACAATAGTTCTTAAATTATTAATTTTGAAATGGTGCATAGGTATTTTAAAATTTGCCGTGCAACAATCTTATGTGAAAGAATTTATTGATTCCTGTTGTGAAAAATCTTTTGATCAAATTGCCTGCCTGTTGAAAAGGCATTTACTGTCAGTAAGAAAAGCAAGACATCCGAGGTTGAGGAGCTCTATTGTTTAAACAAAGCAACCAATGTCATTGAAATAGAAAGCATAAAATGGACCATTTATTTATACCTACTTCAAAAAACAATACTTCATAAAATCCTCTGCGTCTGTTTTATTTATTCAACTTAATTTTTTTTCTTAACAGGAGAAGTACACAAAATCATGTTGCTCAACTTTGAGCTCTTGGTATTCCCATGGTTTTCCATCCCGTAACTTGATAGTTTTGTTGTAATGAGGCTAAATCTAACCTGGCTGTTTTTTAAAAAACATATTGTTTATACCACTAAAATTCAAGAAGTTGTTGTAAACAACACAAACCTCTGCTACCTTCCAAACAAATGGCTCAATTGAAAATTTATTGATGCTTGTATCCTATTTAATGTATGTACTTCGAATGTTCAGGTTTCAGTAGTATATTCAATATTAGTTGGCATTTATTTATATATTGAGTAATGGAATCCATTTGTCTTCGTCTCGCAAGGGAGATAGAAATAAATCTAATCATGCCTCATTGTATCGAGGCACAGAACCAAGGCAGCATATGAATCATTATGCGTTAGCTGTTGCTGAGTTGGTAGCAACCACTCCCTCTCCCATGGCCGAACTGGCGGTACTCTAAGCAAAACATGCATATAAATAGCAAATGATATTGTGCATGCTCTTGGTACTTCATCTAAATCCGGGTACTTGAAGCACCTGCATTGCCTTATTCAACACCATATGACAGTACCAATCACTTTTCAATTTCACCCTTTGTTTCCAGATTAGTGGAGGTTTGCCTTGTTTAAAACAACTTCTTAAATTTCAATGGTATTAAACATTGATTTTCTGCAAACAGGAATGCTTATTGCTAACTTGCATCAAAACTGTCATTTATTAAATAAAAATAAAAACTACGGGTATACAAACCTGGCACAAAAACATTTTGCACTTTATTGACTGAGGTTGCTCATAATAGGCTTACACCTGCCTACGTGCAGCACAAAGACTTCACAAATGGAGTGAAAAAGAATAGGATTTGAAATTGCAACCCATTCTGAGGGAAATGTTTTACAATTCATTTAAATCATTGTAATACTCATTACATACCCTAACTGGAATAACAATATTGTACCTGAAAATCTTTACTCTCATCATGAGCCCCACAAATTAATAGGGAAATGTTTGAAGATGAACTTACCTGTATGGCTTGAAATAACTCAAAACAGAATCTCCTGAAATCCTTTTTTTAACCCTCAGAGAAGCCATTCATGCATTAAATTGTTGACCGGTTCACTAATTAGCAGTTCACTCCCTAATAAGGATACCCAAATATTGTACTTTTCTCTCCTATTTTTTTATTTCTTGAGGTGGAAGGGCTCCAATCATAAGGGGGATAAGGATAGTCTGACTCCTCCCCTGTTCCCAGTCACTATGAGTACCTATATATTCATTCTTTTCACATAAAATTTTTGGACAAGGGATGTCAGACTAAAATCTGTAGACATTTAAGGATATATCCCCAAAACTTTTGCGGGAACCACTCAAACTTCCATGGAACTCTTTGAGGAATCTCATCCTCATTAGTATGACCTTGATTATGGGGCTTGTATCGATGTTTTTCCTCAGTGGAGTTTTGACTTAATCAACTCCACAGCATAATAACTAAGGCATAGAAGACATTATGATGTGGACCTAAGATTTTTTGATCTCAATTCATTCTTTTAGGACTTGTTTATCATACAACTTATCAAGATATGCAGTAATTTTTTCGAGTTATATTTATTCCGAAATTTTATGCAGCGTGAGAGCCCTGTTACTTTTACTGCCTACTTAAATACCAAAAAATGTAAAGCAGTAGAGGGTTTACAACTTGCACCTCTTCTGTGAACAAAACTGCTTTCATTGTACATACATATCAGGACATAGTTGTTGTAGTATATCGCTGTGGATTATAGTCCTACCAGGTGTATGTTGAATAGGACCCTTTCACAATAAATCCTGCTGGACGCATGCCCTCTTCCTCAGGTCCACTCTAGTGGATTAGCCAGGAATTTCGTTTGGGGGGGGGGGGGGGGTGCCCAAAAGAAGGGGGAGAAATTTTCGAAAAACTGGGTTCTAAAAATTAGAGGGTTTTAAACTAATTTTAACACTTTCTATGGTCGAAAAAACAATTTGTTAAAGAAATATTTGATGAATTCATGAATTTTAAATATTTTGTTTTCTTTTATGAAGGAAAATAGTTGTACATTTATATTTCGGGGGGGTCCAGACCCCCCCTCCCCCGGCTATACCACTGGTCTACTCTCTCCTAACCAATAATTCTCACTGCTGATGGGTTTTCTACACCCAACAACCCCCCCAGCCTATACTCAAATCTTCCAGGATAGGCACACAACTTCTCGAGGGCTTGCACTTCCTCCTCTAGAAAATCTTATATCCGGCCCTACCTCCTTTGTTCCACCTCTCAAAGCTTGCTAACACAGGTTATGGAATATTTACCATCCGCATGCATACCACTCTAAGATTTTGGTGCGAATGGATTTTACTATTTTAATTAATTCATTATTAGGTAGTTAAGAATAAAAATTAATTTAATATGTGACTACTAGAAATAAGCGAATGAACTTCGTAAGAGGTTATAGAAAATGTTACGTTACTGAGCAAAAAAAAATGTTCTGCATTCTTGTAAACGATTTGATAATTTGTACCGGGCTATTTTCGCGCTCTCCACGATAAACTTTATTGGCCGCGAACTCAGATTAATAGCTTCAATAAATTGTTCTCAGTGTATTTCAATCCATGACGAGAAAATTCGAAGAATTATAAGAGGCTTATAAATACGTTGCGATCAACGAAAGTGATAGGAGTATTTCGCAAGAAAGTTAGAAAAATACGAGATCATTTACGATAATACGTTCCAATTGGCTGGCTTTCCCGTGGATTGATGAGGTGGTCATATTACAGTTGCATAATAATAAATTAATGATAAAAAAAATACTATTTATTACTTTTAAATATGACTATAAAATAAAAATATGAATTTTAATTTGTCTACTATTTGCAATAAATTCTTATCCTAGTTATCAAAAAAGTTAATGACCTTCACTTGACTTAACGCGATAGCTCAAAGATAGGGCATAAATCGTAATCGTCACGATATTGAGCACATTTATTGTGGTTCGTTAATTAACGTAAATTAGTGCCATTGCACTATTTTATTCAACCCATACGAAAGGTATTATTAGTGAAAGTCAGTTGTTTTGCGGGAATTGAAGTTAGTTGCTCATCCGGGTTACTTCCCGCGTGGATAGTGCTTCGATCAATTCCTCGGTGTAATACCTGTAAGGTAGAGAAACGTGAGTTCTTAGTACACAATTCTATTCATATAAGGCGTTTAAATTGGCTCTCTCATTGAATTATTGATTATTTTTTGTTAATATTATCGTATTGTCTGACGCAACTGTATAATGTAATCGACCTTGTGAGGTTCTGTATGATGGACTTGGTCCCCTTAAATAACTTCTGTTTTCCTTTTTAACTTCAAGGTACCTGGTGGATCACAGGAGATTCCGCCGTCTTTCGTTCAAACGTCTGTCTTGAGACAATTTTTATAGCCATTTCGCGACCGTCCCGAAGGGCGTTACCATTTTATATGACTTTACTTAGTTCAAAAGGTGAGTAAATAATAATTTTTATATAAAGTTGGTATTAAATCATCTACCAATGGGGTAATAAATTTTCTTTCAATGCAACAGCTACCATTTACCGTGATCTATCGAAAATACTCTATTTAACTTCGATAAGTACTTTTCCCTTTCTCCCTGGATTCCCTGCTTTTCTTAACCACAGCATACAATTTTGTGGTCAGGGAAAGACTATTTGGTAGTGGAAGTTCTTAATTTTATTAGCATGTTGCTTGTTTTGGAGTAGTATGCCTTTGAAAATTAAATTAGTTGGTGCGATCTTGTTTTTCCGTGGCCTTATGGATGTTATAAGTCACATATGTATGACATGATACCCTTGCAATACGGAAGAACTTTTGTTGAAATTCCCTCATATTTAGATATAAACTGTTGATGAATACATCATAGTCTTATCTGTCAGCCATTGTACACCTTTCCTATAAAATGGTATGTTGCCGTTAAAGATAGAACTGGTGAAAGTTCTGAGATCTAGTGTGAACTGAACTGTCTGGACTAAACTATATTCCTCATTATGTGATCAAGATTTCTAATTAAAATTATTAATAAATCGGTAACAGGATAAAAAGTCGGATGTACCATTTTAAGAATTAATATGACCTTATCTCCACTATAATTTCTGGTTCCGCCGTTGAAAATGGCGTTTGTTGCCAAATATCTCAAGTTAGAATGATGTATTTATAATTTAAAACACAGGATACTTAGAGGCATTCAAAACCCCAATTATAACACAAGTGACCGAATGTGAAGGGCTTGAGCCTTAAGGTTGTCCCTAGTTGAGTAAGGCTTACATAGAAGTTGCAAGCTATAATGTTGACTTATTAATCCACAACCATGAATTTGAATTTCCTCATGCAATCATTCATGTCATCAAGCCCGTGAAATGAATTTCCAGTTTAATGTATTCTAGTCCACCTAAGTCATTAAATTCATTCGCGTATCACCTTGAACGTGCAACGAGACTTTTATTATTGATTTCACATGTAAAATTATAGTTTATATGTTGTTATTAGAGCTGCCTCCCTCGTTACAGTAAAGTTCTTTTATCAAAACAGATAGGTCCAAATGATGTGACCCCAAATACTTGATATACCTAAATGGCATCTCTTGTATTTGGGGTCATATCAAAGAGCCTATGCAGAATTACATTTTAAAAAGGATATTTTAATAAGTTGGGCAAAATGAGAGTCTAATGTATTTAGCAATGGCTCTACACTTTATTTGAATGTTAAAGAAGTCATTTGAATTCGTATGTCAGTGTTGTTGAGCATTTCTAAAATTAACTTAGCAATTGCCAAGAATAGCTGCAATTATGCAGAGGAACTTATGCAGAGACATTTTGTGGCTTTGAAGTTCTGATATTGGCTGGTCATATTTAACACTGGTATTTCTGTGTGTAATGATCATATCAATCCACAAATGCAAATTACAATAGTAATAAGACAAAAAAAATATAAATATTCTTGATGTAGGGTTTTACTTATTGACTCGATCAAAATTAATATGGGAATACTCTTTTACCTCCCTGCTTTCTCAGTTCTGCAGCAAATCTGGCAATATTTTGCAAAATCTCACAATCCCACCTTTGGACTTGTTTGTGAGTTCTGCTACGGTGAAATACTTCACATTCACTTCTGCCAATTTAGATAGCTATTTTGAAATAGTGAAGTAATAATTTCTTTGGGCTTAGTTACTCTTCTGTATACAGGGTTCATAGCAGTCAGGGAGTAACTCCTTAGGTGCTGCTAAGAGGTGATGATCACAGTTGAATGCATTGAACATTACTGCTTATGAGGGGCAAGGTGGGAGTTACGTTGCCCTCCTGGCATGGGGTAGCTGCAACTTGGCATCACTTTACTTCGTCTGCTACTACTACTACTTCTGCTTTAATTTGGTTATTTTCCATAAAATCCATATGTACAACTGCTTTGCCATTGATGTAGCATCAAGGATATTTGGAAAATTCTGACAGAAAATTAGAAAATTCAGGGAAAGTGATAGAGGAAAGTTAGTATGAATCATAATGTATTTCAGATTACAAATAATAGAGGTAGCAGGTAGAGAGGTTTATTCTTTTATAATATATTTTGTATGGCTGGTAATCGGTGATCATTTCTGTATTAGGAGGTTTATGAAGTAATAGAGGTTCTATATAATGAGGTAGTAATTAATCTTTCGTCATAGGCTGTAGATATGGCTGTGTGTATTCCAGCTCAGCTATGCTTTATTTGTATTACTTGTGTTTGGCTTTAATGTCTAGATTATTCCATTGCTTGGGATCATTAATTTGCATTATAGAATTCCATTTGTTTTCATTGATTACTCATTGATTCAATTCCTCTAGTTCTATCAAAATATTGATGTTTTTATAATACATAAGAAATATCTTAAATAGAGCCATCAATAAATTCTGAATATGTACTAAATCAGTGAATCATTCTTTCCTACCACAATTTTAGATCATGGTCATTACACAAACATGTGGTGAATTGAAGTTGTATGGCAATCACAGTTTGTCTTAATTAAAAATTTAAATGAGTCTCTTCTTTACCGATGTGTATGGAGTACTGAATCTTTGGTGTTTGATGCATATGCGTTAGTGAAGTCTAGTCTGTCTCCTCATCTTTTGTCTCGCAAGGATGTGGTTTATGCTGTGAAATAAACTAGTGGTTTTATTTAGCAGTTCATCCATCAAGTGCTTTAGTAGATATGTGGGAAATATGGTATTTTTTCAACAACAGAGTACCGTTTTACCTTTCATCACCTAAGTGCTGACTCCCCTGGATTCGACAACTGTTTATCTTATTTTTCTGCACACAACACTGAAGCAAATGACATCGTTACTTACTTTTTGATGAACAAATGGCTGTGAAGCCAAGGGTATAAGTGTAGTTGGCATATTTCTATTTTTCCTTGAGTTTCAGGTGGAATCAGTCCTTGTGGGTGTCAGTATTGAGGGGGGAATCATCATTCTGAGTATTGGCGGTAGATATGCACTGCTTGAGGTGTATGGGATGTTACAGAGAACATGAGTGAAGGATAGTGGTATACCTGTTCATTCCTCAATCGTACTGCATTTATGGCACCAACTTGAGACCAAATTTTATAAGTATTTATTGTGATTTAAAATGTATACAAGTAGCATGTATGATGCCACCAGAATTGCTGCCTAAATTTCAATGACTTTCTTATAAACTTATTAATCAATATGATCAATTATTCCTATAGTGCTTTGTAAGGATTCAATGCGCCTCATCACTATATAGAATTAGTTTTGGGAAATTATTGTGAAGGTGCGATATCAATCTATTTACTTAAGGATTCCATATAGGTTCATGCTTATGGAAAAACATCATGTTAGGGAGTCGTTTTGGATAATTTTGACTGTATTACCTGAGGATACTATGATATGGGATGTTTTAATGCAATTACTTCCACTAATATTGTTTTTGGTGTAATTATTGTTTTTTCATGCCATGTAAGTTGACTCACAATAAATTCAAAGTCAATATAATGTCAAAATAATTCCTAATATTTCATCCAACTTCTTAAGTTTAGACTTCAACTGCTGGAATTTTTTCTTCTAAATTTGTGCTGTAGACATTATGGTCACTGCAATTTATTTCATGGTCTTTATACAAACATGTTACAAGTTAAAGATGTGGCATTGGCTGAAGTGCATTACAACAATTTTTGCTCCTTGAGAGAATTCATCTCTCTTCGTTAGTTTTTCATCACTTAACCACTACACCATTCTAACTAAGTAAAGAGTGTCGATGCCTCCCATACACTTTATAATTCTGTGACCATAGTTTTGAAGTTGAGTTTTTCAAAGACTGCTCAGTTTATTTTAAAAGATAGTACATCAAATTGAATCTCATTTATTTCTGCACTGATGGCTTACAAATGTTTTTAACCCGTCAGCACCCAAAGTTTTTTTTTTAAATCACACATCTTTCACTTTAATAAAATATGATACATATATAAGCTCAACACAAAGAACACAATTCAAACTGACTTAAAAATAGAGGAAACCTACTAAGTATGTGCACTGAAATCTACGCAAAAATTCTCATGTTAAATGCATTGCAGGAGTATTGGCTTGGCACTGCACTGGCTGCCATACGGGCGTTTATGGGCTAATGCTAATCATTTTTTCATTATGAGCTGAGAAACTAAATTTTAGTTTATTTATTTAGTTGAACCACATGAATCCAACCAAATTCAATGGCAGCAGTAAATATTTTGATCCTTTTAAAGCCACTAAACTATACAGAGGAAGATGCCCGAGTAGTTTAATCAGTGGAATGCCTGGTGCAAATTATAGGTATCAGGGTTTGAATGCTAGTCAAGGCAAATTATGTTTCATCTGTTGAATTTTCACGCTCTGTGTGCTTAAGCGTGCGACTCCGTGGTTGCATAACATCAGCTTTTCCGTGGTTATATCCATGAGTAATATTTTTGGTGGATACCTTGGCTTTCAAAGTTCTGATTTTTGCCATGTGATTGTGGTATTTTATAACTGGCGACATAAACTGTATCCAAACTTTGTGGAGGTGATGCTTTTGAAGTTCATCTCTTAGAATATCTGGTGCAAAGATCTGGGTTAGAATTTTGGTTAATGCAAGTGATTTTCCTCTTTGGAATGTTTGCATATTTGGTTACTTTTTTTTACATGCATACCAAGGTTTAGAAATCCATGCTAGCAGGGCAACATATTCTGGCTTTTCCTAGTTTTGTTTTCTATTTTGTCTTAGGTAACCTGGCCTCAATAGGTTTGTCAGCTACATCATGTGGTGGCTCAAGTATTTTGTTGTCTTTTGTTTCTATATGAAGCCTCGCATGGTGGGAAAGAATAGGATACCAATTGCGGGAACTTTTGATGGATAGGACGATTTTTTTTTCATTGTGTCCTTATATTGCCAAAATTATGAGGTTTTCAGTCTTGAGAATTTTGAGGTATTCTTATGAAAGAGTAGCCATTTTACAACGTTAGAGGCCTGCATGGCTGGCAGGGTAGCTAATTACTGAACCAAATCATTTAACCATTAATTACTACTCTTTCCCATCAAGTGCAGGTTTTAAGGCTGCAAGAGGATTTTTTTAAATTGAGTTTTGCTGCTTTCAGTATTCTTAAGACTTTCATCTAGCTATTGTTTTAAGAAAAGAATTTTTCACGGAAAATGCGTGTTCGAGTTGTGTGGATTATCATCCTTAGTGATATTATTTGTGAAAACATCCTATGATAGTCCTGAGGATAGATTAGTGGTTCTGCTCTTCTTGCTCAGTTAATATTCCAAAATTTTGACATCATGAAAATGCTATGCTATCAGATATGGAATCAGTACACCCAAGTTTCTTTGTTGGTAAATTTCGAGTTGCTAGTAATCTTATGAAGTTTTTTAATATCTCTTTGAATTTTATTAGTTGCACACCTAAAGTATATGAATCTTCCATTAATTTTGTTTTCACCACCCTCCCACATGAGCTGTGATGGCATTAGTCCTGATACCTATCCTTTCCATAATTTTTAACCTACTTTTTGAACCTCTTCAGTCCTTTGAAGCCATTTCCTAGTATATCTTGTGATTATTCTCAGGTTTTTCGTTAATTTACTCATATTATGGTACAGATGTGTAGCCAGGACTATGTGTTCAGGGGCAGGAGGGTGGAACCCCTCCCTAAAACTGCTCTCAGGAACCACTCTCTGCTAAAACATATTGGTGGAGTAGAACAAATTTTCTGCTAGAATTAATTGGTTTGTGGTAGGGCATGTCCCCCCCTGGGGATGCCACTGTGATGATGAAGGAATTGGAACAAAAAAAAATGGAGAATTAAAATGTAATTCTTTCCTTATAACATAAGGGATAGCAACGGTGACTTGATAAAATAAAATTGGGTGGATGGGAGCTTGCACCACCTGCATGAATGGACATAGTGTTTTTTTTTATTATGTGTGATAGTTTTTTAACCTGTGTTGTGCAGGTGGGGATCCTTTTACATGCTGGTGATATTTATTTTACATTCCCTGCCAAACACCCTAGATATGGCTGGCAGGGTATTATGAAAATATATTTTCTGATTTTAGCTTGTCATTTGCTATGCAGTTACTATCATTTAAGAGTATAAATTTTCAAATGTTCATCGTCTTGTCCATGATGTGAGTGATTCTACATTCTAGGAGTAGAATACCCTTAGGGAATTCTACTCCTCTTACTTCACTTTCATTTCCCTGTGAAGAGAAGTAGTCTTGCGTATTGACTTATTAATAAGCACTACATGAATCTAAATGGTGTTCCAAAAATATTCTTGAGCTGTGAGTGTTGATTTTCCTCCATATTTTTATTGTTAATGACATCTTTCGTGAATGCTCTGAAATAATTTGACCAGTTTGAATAATTTCAATCAAAAGGTGTTAAGCTCTGGTATTGCATGTCCCATTAAAATCTTCTTATTTGATCACAATTTTCTCTTAGTAATTTGGAAAATGTTATGAGAGATGACAATGAATTTCCCATTGGTCCCTTTGGTAGAATGGTTTTTACTTTATTACTTAATTCTGATGAATGTTTTTAGAAAATTCTCTACAATATCAGGGCTCTACAAATATTCTTTTTGGACCCGTCTCTTCCATTATATACAGAGGTCAATTGCATGTTTGTAAATATCATGTTGCATTGCTTTGACATGGTTCAAAATACGACTGAGTTAATATAGTATGAGTAAAAATTATGTAGTAAACAATTATTAGTTCAAGTGTTGAGAAAACAATTCTATTCCTGGTGTCTTCTTTTTGGGACAATCAAGTCTTATTTTTTTGTAATGTATTAGGTTTCATGTGGGATTTGTCCACCCTCCCATCATCTTTGCTCAATGATTGTGGATTTAATCGTGCAAAAATCACTAGATTACTACTTCTGTGGTCTCCTAATTCTGGAAGATACAATTTTTCATTTATACCCAACTCCAAGTAGAAGTTACACCAGGCAATTTTATCATCAACCAGTACTTATGTTAGATCCTTGTTTAATCAATGCAGGGATCTGCTGAGTTTCACTCAATACACTAGGTGTTTTATTAGACGTTCTTTCCTAATTATCCAGAAAAAAACTTATTATGGAAACGTTTTCCAAAAATTTTCATCTTCCCCTTCATACGGCGCCCAGCAAGATGTGTGAGTTAGCGCGCCTCGAACGGCGCCCAACCATTTCTTCTCGCTGGGGTGCGGGCAAATAATAGCTGCGAGTGACATGCGGCGCTAGGTTGCACTTGTCGGAGTGCAACCAAAATGCTGCTTTGGGAGCACGTTGGCAGTTGGGAGGAAGGCTTGTAGTGAATCGGAATGCGGCGGCGTGGCCGGGGTGTCCCCGCCGCTGATAGTGAGACAGTTGTGGATCCTCGTGCGGTGGGAGGGAGATCTAAATTTAAAACGACCTCTCTCCTGGCCTTCTCGAAAAGGCGGATCATTCGCCATCCCTCCATGGCGCCCCCACACCGAGAAATTTATCCCATTCCCTTCCTGTTGCGCGTAATGCCGTTTGTTTTCAAGCTTTCGAAAACTGCTCGAGATTGCTCGCTCTGGGGTTTTTATTTGCTTTCCCTACTCAATCGATGCACCTTACTGCTTCTTCAAATAAAATCAACTTATTGCGTAGCTACAATTGGGATGAATATATCCACAATGCGTTGAAGTATTTGTTCTGTGAATGACATCTTTTTGTACTGAACCGCGAAATCATATATAGTTCGATGGTTGAACCTTGTGTGCCAGAAACATAGCGTATAGTCGTTCTCCTTGAGATTTGGATCAGTAATGCTCCCTGCATTGTCATAAACTACGACGACATATGTAAGTATTCTCCTTGGAGGCTACATCTAACCTCTTTGGTATATCTTGTGGACCAGCCTTTATGAAGGATAACTGAGAATACGACATCACGAGGTGTTATCAGTGGGTGACGAATAACATTTATTTCGTTTGATAATAATTGTCAATAGCCTCAATTTCGGACTCACTCGTAAAGTCCCCGATAAATATTATGCATATATACCGCCTTTCCTTTTATTTTCCTTGCTCCATCCTTTCTGCTAGGAGAACGCTCTTTTATTTTCGCCTTTGCCGCATCAGAACTATCCTTGGTTTAGTCTCTAGTTTTCGTGGCCTAATTTCTGTTTCACCTAATTGTTATGTTGAGTTGTTCGGGTAATTGAGTGGCGGTTGTATTTTGCTCTGCCTCCACATTTCCCTTATCCGGCTTCATGGTGGAAGGCTCGCGGTTAAACACTTCGCGATACTCACAGCAGCATTTATTTAAGGATAAAGAGTTTTTCCCAAGGACGTTCGATCCATTTGTGGTGAGGTTCGAGGTGACGTGTGAAGTCTCGGACCTTGGCAGTGGAGTCAAAAGTTTTTTCTTGATTACATATTTCAAATCAGCCATTAGCGATTGGGTGTGAGTGGTGTAGTTCCCCTCGATCTGGAAGGCCTCTTATCAATGCGACGTGATGTTTGTCCTTGATCACAGAATCTGATGGTAGAAATTGCTAGCTCGAATTGCATCCGTTGCTTCCTCCGTTATACTCTTATGAGTACTTGCGGTACATTTGCGGTAATTTTATAATTTACTCCATGGGCGCTCGCAAGTGGTGGTCACTTATTAGTGGTGCTCAGTGCCAGTGGCGCAGCGAGGGGGGGTTTGGGGGATAAACCCCCCCCCCCCAGAGCTCAGAGAAATTTTTAAGTTTAATCCATTTTACTTAATTGGATTGATATTACTAATAGAATAGCGTAAGGATTAATAAAATATCCCTCAGAAAGCCGTGAAACTCGCCATTTTGAACAGTTTATCTTCAAATTCCGCAATTTACCGCTTATCCTGGTGGGTATTCCATACCCCAACACATCCCCCTATTGTAGTTGCCCCTAAACCCCCCCAGCCTTAATAACAAGCTGCGCGGCATTGCTCAGTGCGGCATTGAAATTTTGGCGGTTAGCAAAAATAATCTGGGGACGTGTTCTATTATATTGTAGTTAGCACATACCTATCGAGTCACGAGTGTTTCGGATTCAAGTCAAGGATTTCTTAATTCACCTCACCTGGAAGTCTTTTTATCAGAAATGCAGTTTCCTATTTTCACCTATCGTTATTTTCTATACTCTTTGTAATTTTTCTCCACAAGAGTAAGCATTTAATTTATTATAATGTAGGGGATGAATTTCGATAAATTTATTTATTTATTTATTTATTTCATCACCAAAAACGGCACAAAGGCCTTTACATTGGCTGTTCCTAAATAAATAATATATAAAAGATAACAAACAATAGCACAGTAAATGAAAAGTAACAGTAAACAAAATTTTTAAACGTGAGAAGGGGCACTATTGATTAGACAATGGTGAATTATTGAGATGGTATTTTAAGGTGGCTTTGTAACTAGTAGCAGAGGAAAATAGGTCCAGGGAAGGGATTTTCGAAGCGATGGAGTTAAACAAGGAGGGGATTCGGAAGAACAGAGAGCGTTGAGAGATGGAGAGACGGAATCGCGGAATGTGAAGCAGAGAGTTATTTCGTAAGGGGCGAGGAGGAATATGAAATCGGAAAAGAGGGAGAATTTCGTTTGTCCGTAGAGAACCACTAAAGACTTTATGTAGAAACATGAGATCTGATAAGAAACGGCGGCTTGTTATGTTAGGTATCCTGAGGGAGGAAAGGATAGCGTCACGGGCGTAATATCTGAGTGTGGGGATTCGATGGCGGACTACTGCAAGAAAGAAGTTTAAAGGACGGTTGAGCAAGCTTAGAGTAGTGGGGCAGGCGGTAGACCAGACTGGTGAGCAGTATTCAAGTATGGGGAGAATACAACCGAAAAAAACTGTTCTTAATGCGGTAGGGTCGTGAAGGTCTGTTAGTCTATAAAGCATACCAACAATGGCCATTGCTCTCCTCACGATCAGCGAAATATGATCATGAAATTTTAATTTATCGTCAAAAATCACACCTAGGTCGCAGTGGGAGGTTACAAGGGGGATAGGCTTATTTAAAAGGCAGTAGGAGTGCTTCAGGGGATTGTTTTTCAACGTGAATGTCATCATCACCGATTTGGAGGGGTTGACCCGCATCAGCCAAGTCGAGCACCAATCGGTGATAAAATTGAGTGCCGATTGAAGGGAATGTGAGTCGGTGGGGCGATCCACTCTTTTAAAAATCTTGCAATCGTCCGCGTACAACAGAACATTGCAGCCAAAAGGGCTGATACCATCCGTAATATCGTCAATGAAGAGTGCGAATAGGAGGGGACCGAGGACGCTTCCCTGCGGTACACCAGATTTAACTCGTAAGTAAGAGGATGAGATGCCGTCAATCAATACCCGTTGGTAACGTGAGCTGAGGAAGCTGTTGATCAGAGATAGAAACTTCGAGTGTATATTGTAACGGTGTTTAAGTTTATGTATTAGTAATGTGTGGTTAACGGTGTCGAAAGCTTTGGAGAAATCTACGTAGCAAACATCGAGCTGTGAGTTAGACTCGAAAGATTTGGTAATATGGTGGTGCAGTACCGCAAGGTTAGAGAGACACGACCCGCCGGGAAGGAAACCATGCTGATGGGGAGAAATGTAGGGGAGGGAGAAGTGAAGAAGACGGCTATGTATGATTCTCTCAAAAATAATGGACAGAACAGGGAGAATGGAAATCGGACGATAATTTTCCACGATTCCTTTGGGGCCAGATTTTAAAATTGGTGTGACATTTGCGCTCTTCCATTGTTCAGGGAACGCGCCAACGGAGAAGAACCTATTGAAGAGGATGGATATAGGGATGCAAAGGGTATTAGCGGTGCGAGAGAGAAAGAGGGAGCCGATATTGTCGGACCCGGTGGCCTTCGAGGAGGGCAGAGCCGTTAGAAAGGACAGAACTTCTTTAGGATCGGTGGAGATGGATGAAAGGGACTGGTGGCATACGGGTTGAAGCTTCGGGAGGCAGTGGAACTTAAAACTGCTCTTGCTGTTGAATGTAATGAAACATTTTTTTCAGTAGATATAAAACATCTCTCTGCTATCAAGTTTCCGAAATAACTGCTTGCTCAGTATCACAATTTTACACAACATGTTTGCTACGTGTGCTGAGGCGTAATTTACGAAAAGACCCGACTAGGAATTTCGTTATTGTTTGCATAGAGGTTACATTTTTCTAAGTTTTTTTATATTTGCTCCGGAAATTACTGGAAATGATCGATTTGACAATCTTATCTTCGATTTAACTTGATTAGAGGATAAAATCGCTGATCGTTTTGCACCTAATCCGTGTGATTATATGTATTGCGTAAACTATAATAGGGATAAGTTTTTGCAGTACGTGTAACAACGCGATATACGTATGCGAAAAAAATCATATTCATCTTCGTGGCTATGAAATTTAAAATTTTCAATTGGTCGGGAGTACGAGAATGAAAAGGCATGCTAAATTTAGGTATGTTATCTCCGAGCTTTAGTAAATGCATTGATATTTTTCTGTATGGAATGAAGGATTTACTATTGTTTACAGATTGGCACTTTGAATAAATGAGTACTACTCTGCATTTCGGCACTCATGACTGTCTTCCAGAATTTTACCTGACCTAGTCAGCACACAATTATCTTGGTTGTCCTTCCGAAGCTTTTTTCGTCATCAATCACCAGGTTAAGGTTGCCTTTCTTCTATATATTTTGCAATAAACTTGGTCATTGCACTGATAAATATCGATTTTTTTTGGTGTTCCATTATCATTAATAGTGGATTTGAGCAATCTGTGATGCCGTTTCCTTAAAACCAGAGAATCTTGCACTGCCATTAGTGTCCTTGTTTATTATTCCACAGGTGATATGAGCTGGGGGAACTCAATTTCGCAAAGCTATCCTGCGACTTGTGTGTTGATTTTATTTTCCTTTCTTTTTGTAAATATCGAGGCATTAGTGCGTGCTCAATTGGATTCTGGCTTAGCGCCCTACGTGTGGATTTAGTTTTCCAAAGATGAAGCGACGTTGAAATACTGTGTTAGCTATCTTTGTTCTATTCCTCCCAGATGACTTCAGTAATGTATACCGTTCGAATTCGTTTTCGGCAAAAAATAATTCCATTTTGGGTGCGTGGCAGTTTCCTACCGTCATCGTTACGTAACCTTTGTTATTGAATTTGTGAAGTGAACCGTTTGGAAAGCTTTAACTTGCAGCGCCGCGAACGGCGCCCAAATCTGCTTCGAAAGTAAGAGTGCCACGTAACGGTAAATATGCGGATGTTTTGCGGATAATTATCGTTTCCATTGCATCACGTCAGTGAGCAGTGGCGCAGCGAGGGGGGGGGGGGAGGGTTTGGGGGATAAACCCCCCCCCCCCCCCAGATCTCAGATAAATTTTTAAGTTAAATCCATTTCACTTAATTGGATTAATATTACTAATAAAATAGTGTGAACATTAATAAAATACCTTTTATAAGGCCGCAAAACTCTCAATTTTGAACCATTTATATGAAAAAATTTCAAGGGGGGGGGAGCCCGTACCTCCCGCTTACCTTAGCGGGTATTCCACACCCTCAGACACCCAGTGTATTGCGCCTAAAACCCCCCTAGCCTATATTCCTAGCTGCGCCCCTGTCAGTGAGTGTTTGTTCCAACTCTGCAGCTTCCCGATGTCGTACGTAATGGAGGAGGGTCTGTGAGAGTCACAATTACCCTGCCCTTGGGAAGCGCTGAGGGGTGTAAATGCGTTGTAGTTTTCCCTAGTTAATAAATTGTTCCCTCCGTTTCTTCACAGTATTCTAGCAAGGGGCTATCGTAAATCGTTTGACGTTGCTTTCGTCATAGATCTTAGAATATTCAGGGGCAGCTGTTTGACTTCTTAAAATCCTACTCGGGGGAGTAAGGAGTGTGGTGCGTAGTATATTGTCGTTGTTAGGTAGGGATAGTCACCATTTTCAGTTGCGTTTTGTCTTCACCGACCTTGTTTTAATCTATGTATTTCCCATTTCGTGACATCTTCCAATATGTGGCAACGTGTGTGGCTTAACGGTATTTTGTGAAGGATCCTGCAAGTATTCCATTACAGTTTTAATCCTTGTTCAAATATGTATCTGCGCGCATCTCGGTGTAACCGTGAGATGGAATTGAGGATGAATACGCTGAATGACAGCCATGAGCATACCCTCACTTCTTTGCTCTCTTTATGTATCACTATTAATCAAATGAACATGATAATAGGCTAGTCTCTGTGGTTTTAAGCTGCGAGAATTTTCACCTAACTACGCCTTATTCTACTCACAGGGAAGTCTGCCCTAACGTCCACCTCTATAAGCAACCACATTTTCATGGAACCGAACGTGAAAGCTATGTAAATTTCACCTCTTTTCTTACTACGTTCTACGGCGAGCGGCCATATTTTTTTCGGCCAGCGTTATATCCTTAGGAAACCACCCTGGGCTTTGCGTCTGCAGAATACTTCGGAAAATCGTTTTGGAATCGATTTTTTAAATCTAGAAAATCAGTAAAATCTGTGTATACTTGTTAGAGAGCTCGATTTTGTTAAAATGCAGCCGATACCCCAGGATTTGCAACGTATAAGCATTGTTGGTGTTAGCACCTTGGTGTTAACATTTTTTTATTTAAATTAAAATTCTAAAACTCTTTTCAGGCAATCGTGTCAGTTTTTGGTAGATAACTAGTCAATTGATGGATCACTTTATTCTTACTAATTATTAAAAACCCTAATTTCAAACCGCCATTCCGTGGCCTTTTAAGGCAGGTTTCATCGTATAATTTGAGAACATACATGGAAAGGCAGTTCCTGAGAGCCGTGGGTCACCGAGTAAAACTCTCTAATCATTTTAATCAAAGGATCAAGCAGTGCAGCTAGCAGCCCGCGTGTTTATTTTTTTCCGCGTGCACCTTCCTCGCGTCGGCCGTGCACTCCTGCCGCCACGGTGGCCCTTTGTAGCGTCGCAGTGCAGTCGCTCCCGTTGGCCGCTGGCTTGCTTGGGCGGATCAATAAAAGGCAGGGGCGAGCGGTGTCGGCTCTATCCCCAGCGCCGCTCGTTTCTCTCGGGGAATTTAGCAAGTGACCGTGTTGAAATCGAGGCACGGAAAATTTGCGCGGTTCTTATGCCGAACTCAGCCAAGCGGCTTGCATGGCCTTGGAGGCTGTTACGGTTTCTCCCACATGATGGCCGACTTGTTTTTGGATGTCATAAGAATCGGACCCCGTTAAATAACCCATCGCTCTCCTTCCCGAGAGTGGTTTAAAAATTTAGCCAGATGGGAAAGGGCAGAATGGCTGCCGTATTTTTTTCTGGCTTCACGAGTGAAAGTGAAGCGGGCAAGTATGCGCTTGGAGAACGGCGTATTTCGGGGCGGGAACTTGTTTCGTCGTAACTTTTACCTCGTAGGGTTGATATTCCCACTGGAGATGGGGGAATCGGTAATGGGTACGGAGGCCCGTCTTCAGTATTTGCTCATCTTTTGCTGATCCATTTCCGTACCGATATAAGTGTTAATTTGCGTTTCGCTGTTAAAACCCAAGACGTCCAGCCAAGGCCTCGCATCCTGACCTTGGTCCCGAGTGACCTCACCCCACCTGAGTGAGGCGATAGTCGGGGGACGCTTATGTCGAGACTACCCGCCCCTTACTGCGAAGGTGATTTTGCTGCGCTTGCGCAGGTATAGGGTGCCTGCGTCGTCTCAAGGCCTTAAAGGAAGGGGTGCGGGTGAATTCGGCGCATAGTTTATATCCTCCGAGTCTTAAATAAAGCGATGCTCAGTTGGTACACCTTCTATCTCCGCCGTACTCGCAACTGATCCTCTTTTCAGTATTTGTGCTAATTAAATTATTTCATCCTATTATGCCTGTGAAATTTCCCGTTCGAACGTCACGGAGTTACTTCATTCTACAAATTCTACTAATGCTTCTAAGGTCGGGGCGGTCTCCCTCAAGGTCGTCGCTTTCGTTCCCTTCCGTGATTTTTGGGTATTTCGTCCCTCCATAGATATGGATATAACACTTTCTATATCCTCGTTGGAAGCTAAAATGCGCTTCATACTCCCAGGACACGGAATTGATACAGACTTCGACCTTCTTCTTGTCATATCTCATTAAAATGCTATTCTCGGTTTCTCTTCGTGATTAATGGGCCCTATATCGGCTACAAATAGAATAAGACATCTTCCCCGTTGCGGGGCCGACCTTACTGGTTGGTTAAGATACGTTCAATTCGTTTATTGCCCTAACGTATGGACGGGATCGCCACGTCAGCGCAATTTTGACGGGGAACTACTTCTTTGCCCTCTCCACGAGTCGAATTTGCATCACAATCGCTGGCAATGGCATTCAGCGTGCTCTTGATGCGAAGGCCTTTCTAGTTATGGTGGTGGCGATGCGTCTTAAGAAGAATGTCGGCGTTAATATAATCTGGATTGTAACGCCGAGCTTGAGGTTTTGTCAACCATTTATTGCATCGTATACCTGTTTAGTTATTGAAAAATCCTCTCAAAATTTTTGTTTTGTCCCAATGAATGTTCCGATAACACATTATTTGACGTTCACTAGTATTTTTTCCTAAAACTTAGTGATTTTGATATTTATACAGTGGAAACATTTTTTTTCTTAGGAGACGTTTCATTATTAAGTTTGGGGTGATTATTTAAAGTTGTGTGCTGAAGGGGTGACTTGGAAAGTGATTTCTGTGGGAAGTACATTTTTGTTCCATGGTCTCGGCTTAAATGTGATATCCAAATGGATTCTTCTCGGCCACCTCGTTTTTTATGCTACGGTGATAAGTTGAATGTGTAACTTCTAATACAAAATTTTTTTATCTTTGTTTTTAATTCTGGTCACGCGATCTCGTGCACTGTCGAAAAGTTTAGTATTATTTGTTTGAATACTGGCCAAAGTTGAAGCATTCCCCGCCAATCAAGTTCTAATCCTGTAATTCTAATTAAAGCTAATTTATTTTTGGGTTCACTTGTTACTTCACTTTCGGGAAGAGCGAGCGGATATTTTTTGTGTATTCTGGCGCAGGTGGTTACGTTACTGTGATATATCGTACTTATCCGTATCCCGTCCCTGTTGCTGCCGAGTCTGGGTGTTTAGAGGACGCATTACACCCTCTCTGGTCGTATTTTTTTATATTTGTTTTTCGCGAAGTATTACTCTTTTGAGCCTCACGTTATCTTCCTGAATATTTCAGGGTAAATGTTTTAGGCCATTTTTAACATCTCGAGCATAAAAAATACGATCTAAGATAATCCCAAGGCACTAATCGAAAATTATAGATACCAGAAAGCTTTTAAAAGGGTTCACTTCATATATTCTTCAAATTTCAGGATGATAGTGTAAGTTATAAATAAGGAATATGTCACCCAAAAGGACCGGCCGAGCCTGAGAATGATGAGATTAACTATGCCTCCGCGTGTACTACTCTCCTCTTTCGTGTGTTAGCTCTCCAGCGAACTTAAAAATTTCGTTGTATGATCATCAAACGCTTTGGCCTTCACGTATATTTAGTTCTCAGCGGCCCAAGCTATTAGTCTCGAAAGTACGTTAAAATTTCGCCCATGCTTCTTTGTTTAGCGCCTGCTTCTCTGCCCTCGGGCTACCTCGCAGCTGCCACTTGACCGTGCGATCGATGCCGGCCGATGGACAAGAAAGCATTTTCCCATTCGGTTGCCTAGTTACGAACTGGAGGCATAAAAGAGGACTTCATGTGATGGAAGACCGTTGCGTAGGGAAACCAAGCAGTTCTTCCGAGACGTTGGTTTCATGAGATTTTGAGATTAGAAGAAATGACGGCTACACGCTGCTGCACTGATCTCAAACTTCAATTCGGGCAACCTGATGGTTCAAGCATTTCCTTTAACGTATTTTCGATGTGCTGAATCTGATTTGAAGATTTAGTAAACTTCGGAATACGTATGATAAAAAATGTGCCCATCTCCAGCAATTTTTTTGTTTTACTCTGTGTACCTACTTATTTGTTATGCGCTTATGTACTTATTTAAGTGTTCTCCATTGGTTTCCATCCTCAAATTTATGCAGAAGCGGGCTTGATCGAAATGCGTCATCTTAAAATTGCAATCGTTCCATACAATTTATCATAGCTGAAGGTACTCGGTATTATAATTTGGAGCTTTAAATTAATTGAATTTATGTAAGGAATAGCATTTGAATATTGGGCATTTTGAGACAACTGAATATATTTAGTGAATGTCTCCATCTACCGGGTCATAGCTCTTCTGTCTCGAATAGTCCCTACTGGGGTATACCCTTACCCATACATCAAGATGCATTACTCCATCTCTCGTCTGGTTGTATTTTGTCTCTTATTCGATTTTAATTTTAAAATTCAAGCGGGCGTTTGGACGTTTTCGGAAAACAGAGTCTTGCCATTAATTGCCTGTTTCTCAAGTATGAAAAACTTATCCCGTAGGAAATACTTATTATGATTTTCATGCTTGACATACAGGCGATTGTTGACTAGGGTCTACGATATAGACACTGACAATTATGAAGTGTTATCATGAGGATTCATCAAGTAATGTGTGAGGAAATCAGACCAGTCAAGCGCCTCCCTAATAATTTTCCCTGTTTTATCGTCGTGTGTTGACATGTATCTTATCTTCAGCTTTTCAATTTCTTGAAAACTGATAATATTTTTATTGATCATGGAAATCGTCTTGCTTGAACGGTGCGAGAAAGTTATGGGACATTTTTTGCCAATTGCGTTATGCTTAAAGCCCACTGAATGAACAAACGGAAAGATGGAGGAAGACTTAAAGATGGCTTCGTAGTATATGCTTGTGTTCGTTTTGATGGGACCTCGGCGTGCCCTCTCAGCGGGTGGTGAACGGAGTTCATGAGCCCCGACATTCAGCTCAGGGTCTATGCCCCCCGCGAGGCAGTGCAGCTGCTCGACAAACCATTTACTGATTATTTGGGTGCGTTTTCGTTTGGGTATGCGTTGAATTTCAATTGAATAAGCTGCGGGAAATGTGAATTCGTTTGATGGAATCACGATGTATCACATTTCACTGACGAACTCCAAATGTTGGACTCATAACTCATTCGATAACTTATCTTAACTTAGGCTTTTTTTTTTAAACAGAATTATTGATTTTTGTGTGTTTCCGACAGTGTATGAAAGGACATTCTAAGGTATTGGTCACGGGTAAATGCATTCGGTTGAAGAAATCACTATTGAGTTCGACACGAAATTAATACCGTCCAATGTTGGACGTACTTCATCCGGTCACCTATAACGCAAATACCTTATTAATCAAGTATTCAGCCTTCCTTCTCTTAATTTTTGCTGGAAACTCGTTAAATGGCGCCCAGAGTGATCGTGCACTTTCGTGATTGCCAATCAAGAACGGGAGCTCGAGCTTGACCGTTATCGGCGCAACTTCACAGGATTTATATCGAAAGTGATGTAATATTGGTCTTTTGGTGTGATGCAATCTCAATATTTCTATGAAATTTCGCAATGATGAAATGGTTATAATTTTTTTGACTTAGTGTACGCTTAACCGTTCATTTTGTTAATAGATAACCATTGAATGCATGCGCAACGATAGACTTTAGTACGAATTTCGTTAAACTACAGAGCCAACGAATAGGAAAATCCACAATTACCCATATTATCTAGCAATTTAGGTCCAATACTCATTAAAATATTGACTTATTTCTAGTATACTTTATTCCTAAAAACTTGCCAATTTCACCATATGAATTTTAGTTAAAACGCGGTGTTGTAATCAAATCGATGAAGTGAAATTTGAAAATTACTTATTTCCTTCATGGAAAATTTCGTATTATTACCCCTGAAACCGTTCGATTTGATACTTAATTCCTTCCCTTAATTTTGTGAAGCGCGCTAGCAAGCGACCTAAGAGAAAATCACGGCCCTACTGGTATCTTGAATGTCTACATGGAACTGATTTACGTGAATATTTCAAAACGTGCGCATTTAGTTAATTTTTATGTTAAATTATTCATTTATTTTTTAGTAACCCATCGGAATTAATTTTGAAATTCCCTTGAAATTTCAGTGATGATTCACATGATCAAATTGTAGTGTTGTTTAATGCATGCAACTCTAAGCAATTGCAATTGATATTGGCCTGTTATTGCTGTTAGATTTCCTTATTGCACAACCATTATCTTCATGCAGGCACAGTTGTCTGTGACAATGTAGCTCTATTATTCTCCATGAGAATTCCTTGATCTTCTTCGCAGGCGGTCTTCCGAGTGTCGTTCGTTTCCTTTCCCTGCTGTAGAGAAAGCCTATCGATCGGGAGCTATTCCTGATTCTGGTAGTTGTTGACTTTATCTTCCCGACTTTCTGCGGGCGAAAGTTGCGTTGGTGGTGGTGATGATTGCTTTCTTGTCCGTGTTTTATGTAAATAGGCTGCCAAACGGGCCACGGAAAAAGTTCCGCATTGGTTGTCTCGGGTCGCAAGCCTTTCGGGGCACGCCCCCGCCTCCTACGGTCGCGTCCCGTAGGTCATAGCTCGCGGGAGCGAGCGACAGGGCCTTTGACCGTGCACCTGCGAGCTCTTGTGTGCCTGCGGGTTCAAATGGTGTGGTTAGAATTGACGATATGTTGATGCAGCATCCAGGGATGTTTTCTAGGGTCGTGCGCCGGGGGGGGGGGGGGGGGGTAAAGGAGGGGAGGGCAAGAGCGGAGGCGACGTGGGAAAGCTGGGGGCCGTGCTCCGCACAGGTATTGATCTTGTCCCAAGGAGACGGCGTGGGTGGGGTGAGCGGGTTGCCGGCCCGCTGAAAGTTGTGGGGAGAGGAATGAGACTAATGTGTGCGACGGAACTGTGCTTCACGCCTCTCGCATTCAAACTAGCGATACAATAAAATGGGGGATGGTAACCGAGACAGATGTTTCATTTCGCCCAGTCTCGATGCTGAACCATATGCGTGCATTTACATATGTGGCCGAAGGACCTTTCTCTCACATCCTGAATGCAACTTCCCTTTTTTATCTAAAAATTCCTAACCCCTCAAGGCTTGCAGTTAGGTTTTGTTATTTTCACGGTATGGGGTAGTGCGTCATAATTTTTCCCAGATTTCCATGTAACGCACTTTTTCTGATCCACGGGGTGGATTAGCGAGACGTGGGGGGGATGAGTTGCGGCAATGCCATTAGGGAGGGAAGCCGGAGAAAGGGCATGAATGGTTCGCAGGCGTAACGTTGGAAAGGGCGGGAGGGGTCGCTTTGAGGGGAGGGTCTCGGGGGCAGCCGGGATCGGCCGGGCGAGCACAGAGAGCGAACAGTTGGGTGGAGCGCCGGCCGGCATGCGCACAGCTTATGTCGTGGGCTTCGTTGTCAGCGGAGCGAGGCGGCGACGTGGGCCTTCCACTTTGTTCACAGCGACTAGGCGCGATTCCCGCGGGTGTGGATCGTCTTCTGGGGAGAATACCGAAATTTGCGGCAAAAGCGTGGAGGAGGAGGAGAGGTTCCAAGAGGCCTTCGCCGTCAGGCCTGGCCGCCAATTCCGCCGCCCGAGCTTCCACGATCGTGACCGCCACCATCGGGTTAAAGTCGCCATCGTCCGTGCGGCGGACTCGGGTGCTGCAGTTGTACCGCCCCCTGGTGCGAAGGGGAAAAGGTGTCCCCGCTCCGGGTTTCGTGCAGATAACCCGGGAAACTGCACCTGGACTCGCTCCACAGTCATCTTCGGAAGCACATTTCCTTTAAGGCGGAACGTTTGACGGACCCGGCGAAGTCGAATGCTGTGAATGGCGTTCTTAAGTCGATAAGTCTCGCCGCTCGAGGCTTCATGAGCCAATCAATATTTTGAAGCAGTGGTTAAATGTGAATATCAAGCCGTGAAGTAGGGGAATCCATCGTCTTGGCATCGTTTTAACCGTCTTATTCTCCTGTGCCTGAAAGCCCCCAGCGTCGCTGACTAAACATATGGTGCTGCCCAGATTTGGTTAGTCTGCCTTGCGTCTTTGTTGCAAAAGTATTCGATTTGATACGGTTAACAATTAAAGAAAGTGCGCTTATATGTACTTTTCATGGAATTTTATGGTGAAGCCTTAAAATTTTATCAATTTCGTTAAAAAAATTATTCTTAAAAACACCAAGAATTAATGCTATGGAAGTCGGAAGTGGTAATTTTTTGTACTTTTGGTTGATCATAATTTTACACTAATTAAAGGAAAAATAGAAGTTAAGCGTTATATTGACTGTTGAAGTTTATTTTCATTTTCAAGGAGCTCTTTAATGTGCTGTCAAGTGTGATTTGAAGGCAATTGTTGATTGGTATTGTTTACAGCCAGAAATCACCATGGCAAAAGAATGTTTGTCATACATGGTTGAGTATTTGTGTAACTCAACACTTACCTCAACCTTAATGCAAAAGAACAAGAAAAAACGGTGGAATTCATTCAGTGGTAGACTGATGGACTGTCTAAGATTCTCTCTTGTATTAGGTGATGGTAAAACACTAAAAAAAGCTGTAGCAAAGAATGGAATATGCTGGGATGAGTGCTGGGACCACATTTTATTCTTTACCAAATTGTCATAGATGAATTTAAATGTGACATAGGATATTTATGTGCATAATCCAAAATTTATTCATGTAATGTTTTTCATTCTCTTTATCTCTAAATGATCGCAAATGTTTTAGAAGACTTTTTTGTTAAGTGTATTTTTATTTTTCAGGCATATCATTATCCAGAGGAAGATCTGGTTTTTTCAGTATAGCCCTTGAGCCAATTCTTGGCCTAGACTCAAGGTGTATGATTTCATCTAAGCGGCAAGAGCCCATCAGTTATAGGTATGATTTATTCATTGGATTATGATGTTTTCTGTTAAGGTAGTGCATAAAATTGTTTGTGATAGTTTCTATCACCTAACTTATGTGTATTTAATTTGGGTGGCCTCATAGTTGAGTGGGAAGTGTTGACAAGGACTCGGACTTTTATTATTTTGTGTAGCTCTGTGTCATCCTTGAAGAGAAGTCATCAATCATGTTAATGCCAAAGTCATATTAAACATTCCCTCTCCACTGTTGTCTTGCAGAAACCTCGTATCTGCAGTTCTTATATCTCATTGCCTATGTTCATGTGTTATTTTGTGTCAATGTTTGAGGAAGAAAAATAATTCAGTTGCTCTTGGTTAAAAAGAAAGAATTTAATATTTTTATCAAATAGATAATTATTTCCTTGCTAATTTCACCCACTTTATGATCATCTTAACTTCTACACAGTACGTTATACCATAATGAATACTTCAGAATAAGAGAGAGAGAAAAGAAATGAGGCATGGCATGCATTAGTAATTAGTTCAGTTTTGGATTACTTGTAAAACTTAAGCCTGTCAAATTTCTTATGTATAATACCTGAATATATACTTATAATACGTATTTGTTGAATTTTAAGTGTTCTTAATGTTAACCAGAACTGCTTTATTATGAACTCAGTAGAATGTCTTTTGACTGTAAGCTAAAACGCTTAATCTTCATTTCACAGGACATCAAAATTTTCCAGTAATCGGCACCGGAAGTTACAACCCTTCAGAGAGACGTGACTGATCAGTTGCCCCTCCTCCTCCTCCATCACCAGCATCTCAACATTTTCCCACCATTTCTTTCTCTCTCAACATTCACCTAATAACTTTCCACTCATCACTTCTCATCTATTGCTTCCTCATCTTGCATCTTAGCATCAGCCAAAATGGGGAGTCTGAATGTGAACCGCAATGTTAGCGATGCTTTCTATCGCTATAAGATGCCTCGACTCATGGCCAAAGTTGAGGGAAAGGGCAATGGCATTAAGACGGTCATAGTGAACATGGTTGAGATTGCCAAAGCACTCTGTCGTCCTCCAACATGTGAGTGGTAACATTGTCTGCCATTTAAATTTTGTGTGAAACTCTGGATTGGGGTTAATAGACTATATTTGACTGAAATAATCAGCCTGGGTTGTTTGGATGATTAACTTATACTCATGTTAACATATCAAACGTTGTAATATTTGAAGAAATCATATTTCATATCATATTGAACTCAAAAAAGTCCCCTCTTCTTCTTTCTTGGGATTGATTTATATTAGTTCAATCTGTTATCAGCAATCACAAGAACTGGCTTTTAGGGATATAATGAATGTATTTCCATATTTAGCTATTAAAGGATATTTAATGAATAGGGGATTTGACTTCTGATGATTATAATATACACACGACTTAATGTGAAGATACCATGTATAAGGCAGACTATGAGGAAGTCAATATCAAGAATTGGAATAAGTTATTGTAAAATAAATACTTTTAGAGGTTTTCTGCTTCAGACTGAAGTAGGACTTAAGTAATCATGTTATATTTTATAGGTGAATAATTTGGTGCATTAAATCAATTTTTGTGAATATTATAATACATCTGAAGCTAAATCTTTTGTTGTATCATTTATTATGCTTTAATTTCAGATCCTACTAAGTACTTTGGGTGTGAACTTGGTGCCCAGACACAATTTGACTTCAAGAATGACAGATTTATTGTCAATGGATCTCATGATGCAGCTAAGTTACAAGATCTTTTGGATGGATTTATCAGACGCTTTGTCCTCTGCCCAGAATGTGACAATCCCGAGACCAGCCTCATCATCAGCCAGAAGAAAGGCACTATCACCCAGGCATGTAAAGCCTGTGGATATCATGGTCCAATTGAAATAAATCACAAGCTCAACACTTTCATCTTGAAGAACCCTCCAGGTCTGTCTCTCACTTAATTTTATTTTTGTGACCTGCATTATCTTCTTCGTATTTTTTATTTTATTGGTTTAATTTTTTAAAGATGTGAATCCTGCTGCTCAAGGAGCTTCTCTCACGGAGGGTAAAAGGGGAAGGCGCAGCAAGAAGCAGCAAAATGGTGAAACCAATGGTGATGGGCGTGTGTCACCTCGTTCTGATAGCAATGATACTGATGTTCCAAACTCAGAAAGAGATGTTGGGGACAACGTGAGTATGATTCTATCTTTAATTAATGGAATGCAAAAATTGATTGGCATTGATTTCTGATGATTATAATATACAAACGACATATTGTGAAGATACCATGTATAAGGCAGACTATGAAGAAATCAATGCCAAAATACAAAATGAGTCAATTTCTGTGCCTGCTTTCTAGTTCAGCAATGCTTTCAAATGGCTTTTTGACCCTTTGCTGTTAAGAGAAAACGTGTCTGTATTTTGATAACGAGGGAAAAGAGCTCTGTGGCTTCTATAGAGACTTGATTCAAAAGGGGTTTTCAAATGACCATAAAATTTGAAACCAGTCGTCAGAGGAATAAACAAAAAGCACTTCACCAGGATGCCCTCCAGTGGCAGTTTACGGGAATCACCTCTGTGCCAGGGACTACCTTAGACAAGCACACACCGGCGAATGGACACTGGAGTGGGAGTTTTACATACAGTGTCATTTGTAATTTGGTCATTTGTCGGAGTAGAATTAGTCAGAGTGGAATCCTTACAAGTTTTTGAATTTTTTTTAAAACTCTTTTGTCAATTATAGTATCTTTAAATCAGTTAATTTTTGCGATACGTTCATATCAAAAAACTAAACTTTATGCATGAAATAGTTGCCTCCTTAGTGTAGGAGGATAGCATATCGATGGCTAAGTTCTAACAACACGTATCTCGAATTTGGCCGGTTTGAAACAGGCATCTTAAACAAAGCGTAATAGCATACAATAAAATACAAGCAAAAAACAACTCTTTGTTTGCAAATGAATGAGTCTTTCTCATTTTTATGAACTTTTGGTATTTAATTTTAGTGTGCAATTAACATATATTAATCGTTTTTTTGCTCTCCTGAAAATCTGCTATTTTTGAGGTACGTGTTGTTATAAATTAGCCATTAGCCAGTTGATGGTGACCACACCAATATTTTGAGCTTAAAATTTTTGATAGGTCTTTATAATTTCAATTTTTTTTCAAATTGCAAAAGTTTAACGTTTAAAGAATTGCTATGTGTAAGGGGTGAAAGAATATCATTCTTTTCATGTATTAATTTAATTTTTGCACTCAGGTTGTCATGAACTATGTAGAATCATTAAATTCACTGATTACAGAAACCTGCTTGACATGCAAGCACCAGTACCAATTGGAATAAAGGCGTTGAAGTATCGATTATTTATTTGTATGTATCACAAAGATGCTTTAAAGTGTTGCCTCTGTATATGTTAGCGATAGTTGAGGTCAAACTGTTGCCATAATTTTACTGACATTTTTCTGCAGAAGTCCCATGAACATAGTTATGACCATGGAACTTCTTTCATTAATAGCATTTAATTTTAAATGACTACCACTTTATCTTTCTTTTGATTCACTTTGTTTTAATTCAATAGAATATTTTTAATTTAATGCATTATTTTTTAATTAGAGTGAGGAAGATTCAGAGTGGGCTGTTGATGTCAGTGAAGAAGCTGTACGTGCTCGAATGCAAGACCTTACTGATGGTGCCAAGGGCATGACAATATCTGATGACCTGGAAAAGTCTGAAAAAGAAAGGATGGATATATTTTATGGGCTGATGAAGAGACGACGTGATGAAGGCTCTTTGGAAAATCCAACAACCCATCGTGAGCTGTTGGCGGAAGCAGAACGGCTTGAAATCCGCTCTAAGGCTCCACTTGTTCTGGCAGAATTGCTGTTTGATCAGCAAATAAATACTCAGGTATGTTTGGTGGTTTTTCTCTGGATTTGCTTACTGAGAAATTGACTTTCAATGGTGGATTGGCTTTCTAACAATGAGGCATTTATAAATATTTTCAGGTTAAGAAACACCGTCTATTACTGCTGCGTTTCACCCATGAAGATTCTAAAGCACAAAAATGTCTGATTGGTGGCATTGAGCAAGTTATTGGTCTGCATCAGGATGCTCTTCTGCCCAAAGTACCTCTCATTTTCAAGGTGAGTCTTATAAGTCCAAGGATTGATGCCCTTGCCTGTAATTATTTAAATGCTTGCATCTTATGCCCCTTGCTAATACTTTCAATATTTCTTTTGAGAAAGTTGATTATTTCTAGGTTTAGTCGTGTTAGAGAGGCTATGAAAGGCACTCAAGTGATGCAGAGTAAAATAACTACTATCATTTGCCAATGCATAATTTTTTACCTTTGATTCAAATCTTTAGTATTAACACATTCATTAAGAACATATAATTTGAAGTGATCTGTCCATGTCAATAGTCTGCCAGTGTCTTAGAGCTTTGTCTGTTTTGTCTGTGATCTGAGAAATTTACCTGCCTAAGTACTTCAACAGATTTTATCGCAAAATAGACTAATGGACTGTGATTAGATGACAGTAACAAGGGAAAATTTTCTAATGAACGTGCAATCATTTCAGGCTTGATGTTCAGGAAATTGCCATTTGTAGTTTTTATTTTATTATGAATTTCTCCCGAGTGTTGCAAAATTGGTGTGTTGGGAAGCATCTAGTCATGGCGGGAGTATCGGCTGTACGCAAACATTGTCAACACGATCCCACATTTTCTGCTTCAAACAAAAGTTGTTGGTAAATTTTGGAATTCATGTTTTTGTCCTTATTTCACATTTGTTTGTCTTACACAGGCAGTCCCCGACTTTCGTACACAATGCGTTCCCGAGAACTTGTACGAAAGTCGAATGTACGAAAGTCGAACCATTGACTTCAATACTAATTAGGGGTTACATTCCATAAGAGCGGAATATATACGCACTAAAACCTTTTTTTCCACGGATTTCATTTCAATTCACTAATTTTTAATAATATGTTAATAATATTCCTCAAATCATCTGATTTATTTCGAAAATACGCGGAAACTGTAAATAAAAGTTAAAAAAAAACAAGAACTCCGTTGGCTATCGAGTGAAACTTCCTCTTGCTGTTTAAACTGACATTCCACTTGTTACGTCCATTATAAATGAAAAGACATATCAAGAAGCATAACCAAATGTAATTGTTGAACCCGCACTCGGGATGCCTTTTAATTTTCACACCAACATTCGACATCCGGCAGGTGACATTCGTGATTGCATGTATCTCGCATGCCATTCAAAAAAGACAAAAGACAAACTGAATTCGGGTGATATTTCGTGCAATACGCAATATTGTTGCTGAAGGTGTACTTAAATTAAACAGCCCTCAAATGAAAAAACACAATTCGAAAGAAGATCTTACTTGTTTTATTGAAAGCTATTTGATGATGTCTAGTCAACTTTTTTGAAAAATCTCTCCAATGAAGGCTTTCTTCTTCTCTTGATGAAGGAGCCTAAAGCAGGCAGTCGTTCTCCCAAATAAATCACCTAGATTTGAGTCAACTAAAAACAATTCCCTTCATTGTAAACATTTGTATTGTTCGCATATACTGCCCTTTGAAACAATTGAATGTTGGGATGCGCAATAAACATCGCGGGAATTTTTAAAAAATACAGACCAACGTCCGAAAGTCCGAATTTAGCGTACGGAAGTCGAGTAAAAGGTGTCAATTTTGAACGTACGAAAGTGCAAATTGTACGAAAGTCGAGGACCGCCTGTACTGGCAAAATTAAAATTCGACGCTTATCCCAAAATAAAATGAGGGTAGCCTTTTCATTGTCGGGAATGAAGAAAACTTTGTAAGAGTTATAATAACGCAATTTTTTTTTGTTTTTCAAATTACTCTCCACGATATTCAATGCACTTATGCATTTGATGGAAAAAGTCGTTATAGCATTTATTCCAATCCTAAGTAGGGGTAGTAAAAATGGCTGTTTTGTAGGCATCAACTGCTTCTGCAGATGTCTGGAAGCGCTTTCCTTGTAGCATATTCTTGATTCTGGGGAATGTAAAAAATATCATTAGAGCTTTAGTCTGGGATGTATGGAGGACAATCAAGAACTTTGGCATTTTGCTGTTCCAAAAACAACTTCGTGACTCGAGCATTGTGTGAGCTTGTATTGTCATGATGGAGTGTAATGTGTCCATTTGGGTTATCTTTCCGAAGTTCGGCAATCATTTCAGGCAAGCAAATTGTCGTATACCATTGAAAATTAACTGTTCTTTGATTTTCAAGAGCAATCTTTGCTGCATGCTCTGATTTGGCTACGAACGATGCAACCATTTCTTGGCAATGCTGCAAGCACGAGCAACTTTTATCGGTTTGGGTTCACTTTGGAAGTCCCATACTTAAGATTGGCATTTTGATTCAGGCTTGTAGCAATAGATACATGATTCATCACCACTTACGATGTTGTGAATGTGCTTTGATGCTCCTGAGTGGTATCGTTGCAGAGTATTTTGACACCATTTGAGTCGAGCTGCTTTCTGTTCTTCTGTGAGAGAGTGCGGTATCCAGCTGGAAACAAATTTTTTAACACACAACTCTTAGTGTAAGATCTTTTGAATTGAGGTCCCTGAGAGGTCCAATGATGCCTGAATCTCACGGTATGTAACATGACGATCTTTGGTGAGCATGTTACGTACAGCATCCACATTTTCTTGAGTGATGGCTGATTTTGGTCGCCCTTCACATAGTTTGTCACTGAGGCTAGATGACTTAATTCCATCTCATACAGCAGCGTGGGAACTTTTTCATGCCAGCATTTTTAAAACTATCAGGTTGCTCTTAATCAAACTTTGCATGGGCTTTAACCAACTCCTAAAGTTGTTTATGAACGCCATTTATAGCTGCTAGGTGATAAGAAGCGTTCCGTTCCCGACACTGAAAAGGCCACCCTCGCCTTTTGATTATTTGCTAAGCACAGAATTCCAAAGAAGTAACTCTTGAGTAGCTTCAAATTATAAGTGAAGCGGTTAGAAACATTTCCAAACAATCAATTAATTTGTGCCATTTTACGCTTGTGGTACCCTATTGGCTTGAGCATTTGGCTGCTCATCGAGGAGTGCCAGGTTAAAATTCTGGGTGAAGCCTTCAGACAGCCCCAAATTAAATCCTCAGGAGTACAAGGTGGCCCAGGGAAAGGAACAAGATTTATTTTTTGGTCCTTGTCATTAAGAAAAAATATCTATGTTGATGTAAAGAAAATATTGTATTTGGAACATAAATCAACACACAATATGTAATTTCTACTTTTATTTTTGGTATTCATAGAAAAACTCTAAGAATTAACTTGAGTGTTTCGATGTAAGTAGTGATTGATGAATTATTTGCATAAATATTTTCTACTTTTCCTTCAACTTTTTGGTGTCTATCTCTGCCATTGATGTCAAGGACAAGACAAATGCTGCTGTGCACAGTATCATTGACATCACAGAAACCTTTTTCAAAATACTACCTATCTATCATATCGTGATGGATTCTGTTCATTACTTGTGGTTAATGTAGGTTGTGTTTCATAAACACTGTTGCCACTTGCCCAAAAAGTATTGGTCGTAAGAAATTTGAGCTTTATCAATTTACTGAATTTCTACTGTGAAAGCTTAATTTCTAGGACATATCAGGCTTAATGGTACAAGTTATTGTTGAACTAGATTACTATCAGCATCGTTATCATTAGTGAATTTTGAAGAATTGGATTCTTATTGTTGTTCAGGTAGTGTCGCTGTTCGGTGGAAGTTCAAGAATCCTGTCTCGCACAATGTCCCTGTGCATGTAATTTGTAGAGTAGTATTTTTGAGTTTCATGTTGCAATTGGAAAAAATGGTTTACATAGTAAAACTTGATTTACATGTTCATGAATCTGAGCAAAACTGTGTGAAGGGCATGCAAGAGCAATCGGATGCTTCTCTTCTTACACCTGGATTCCTGTGACTGTGAAGTGAAGCATTAGGTTGGCTCTCGTGTATACGTCTCATAATTTTGTTCAGTTTCATGTGCATGTCAATACAACTTAAATCAACATTGCGATCCACCTAGGTTATACTGCAGTGTTTGGTTTCTCACTCTAATAGCATAAGCTTTACCTCATGCAAGTGTATTTCGGTATTATCGTTAATTTTGGATATATTTTACTTTATAATTATTCAATGCAAGGTTTAAAGTATAAATTTATTTTGTTTCAATTTTCTAGCTCTTTTATGATCTCGACATCCTGGATGAAAAAGTTATCCTAGAGTGGGCTACTAAAGTCAGCAAGAAGTATGTATGGCGTGAACTGAGTCAAGAGATCCACAACAAAGCTGAGCCTTTCATCAAATGGCTCCGTGAGGCAGAGGAAGAGGAAAGTGATAGCGAGGAGGAGGAAGATGATGATGTTGAGGTTTGTTTGTTTAATATGATATTTGCTAATAAATAAGATTTGATGAAAAGTGCATGGGTAACAACTAACATTGGTTTTAATCCAGGACTGATTTAGATCTTCACATCAGTGAACTTTGAAAGTCTCTGATTGTTTTTATTTTAAAGATTCTCAAGCTTTTTGCACTCATATTGTCTTCTTGGCCTGCTTCTTAAATAATAAGGACATTTTTAATCATGGTGTAATAGTTTTTTATAGGAAGATTTTGGTAATGCTTTAATTTTCTAACTACATAAATGAGAGGTTTTACAATCAAAGCGATAGTAAGTGTGTCAGAGTTTGGGGTTGAATGGGATGGGGGATTAATTTGATGTTTGCATTGTGAAAACTGCAATTGAATGGCACCTTAGCATGATCCCAGAGTCCCAAGTCGGCTTGCCAGCTTGACCCCCTGCCATTCAGTCAGACGACATCTTTGTTATTATGACATATTTGTTCATTCTTCTATTTCTTTACTATTGAAATTTTTGTAAAGAAATTTTACTGAGAAAGTTCTGCCCAGTGATATTGGACACGAGTGCAAAAGTTGGTGTTAATGAATGTATGTTTTGTGCTATTGGTACTAATACGAAAGAAATTGCTTGTTAAAGGTATTAAATTTGATTAAATCTAAGTGTGATGGGAATTCTGTAGCCTTTGGGCTATAGTAGGTAAATTGCTTGCTATAATGCAGGAATATGGCATGTTTTTGGGTGGTTTTTAAGATATTATCTAACGCAAATCTGCTGTGAATCATTTAGTCCCCTGTGATGAACTGAAAATATGACTCTCTGTGAAATAATTGATAAGGCAGTCTGAGGGGCATTTGCTAAAATGTTGCTTTAATGTTTTATTTTTCATGTCAGTGTTATATTCCAAGGAGATTATTGTAGGTGTTTATTCATATTTAAAGGTAATTTATTGGTCAAATTGGCAATTTTTTTGTGTGGGCAATTGATGTAATTTTCATAGTTTTGGAAAAACTAAGGCATTAGGATTTTGTTGTATAAAATATGTGCTCATGCGTAGGCAATGCCAAAGTTAATTTTTTTACTGCCTTGCATAGTTGTTATTAAACAAATATTATCTTGTTTGAAATAAGAGAGAATATTTAAAATGTATTTTATTTCATTTTATGGTTCTTTATTTGGCTGTTTGTTGCTATGAATTCTTTCCCATTTTCAGGTTTAATATGAAACAATTTGGAAATTTGCTGCTTCATTTTTTGAGTCCATAAGTTCAGGTGTATCTTAAGAAACAGAGCAGGTATTGATAGATAACAAAAATACATGCAATCAAAAGGGACAAATGCTTTCATCACCCCAGATTGTATATTTTGGATATAGATATGAGCGCGCTTGCTAACTAAATGTTACATATATTGAATTGAAAAAGTACTAGAATCATGGTTAATTTGTGATGTGTAAAGATCTAGAAAAAGATCAATTGGCAATATTCACATGGGCTTACTAAACCTTAAAGTGGAAGTTTTCCAGGTCTAGTGCCTCTTGCTCTGGAATCCATTGAAGGCATGCAGCTCCACAATGTTTTGTAACTTCTCTGTTTCATTGGTTTGGTTATTTTCCTGGTTTGATGCAGGGGTAGATTAGGTGGTGGTTGACTAATAACTGTGAGGGTTTATTCTTCCTAGGCGATTACGTTAATAAGAAATGGATTTTGGAAGTGGGTGTTCCTGAATCAGGGGTGCTCAACTGTAATTAAGGATAATGTTAATGGATTTATCACTTGGGCTGAAGCTGCAGTTTCTACGTAATCAAAATGGATTAGAATATTTTATCTTGTGCGTGGATCTATATTGTAATTGAAGGGAAAATTGTTTGATATAGTTCAGTGTTTAAGATGTTGGTGGAATGGTAGGTTCCTGGACATGCATATAATAGTATAAATATTTAAAATCAATTCTACGTAACGTGTTGGCTTCTAAAAGAATAAAACTGAATAATTGTCTAATTTGGGCTATGTAAGTTCTTGCGCTCTGTTGATCTCATGCCCTCTAGCATATGACATCATGAGCTGTGAATGATGTTGGATCAATATTTTTGTATCCCATACTGGTAACACCGTAAAATACTTCTTACTCTTCAAATATGACTGCTTGTTTCATGTATGATAGAGATCACTTAAGCTTTTGGGCCATATAATGGTCTGTTTCATGAAGTAAGTTAATGCAGCTTAGGTACCTATCTTCCGTTTTAGCTGAGCCTAGCCCTCTTATTGTTAAACTTGTTGATTGAGTGGTTCAACCTCTGTTATAGGTATACTGCATTGTCAAATTCTGTGAGTTTTAAAGAAATTCAAGTGTGGTATTTACCTTTTTGTGCTATAACTCTGTAGGAAGGTGTGCAAATATTGTTGAAATAGTTTTTATTTTTTATTAGTCTCCTGATTATTGAATTTCTCCCTAGTCTGCAAACTAATATTTGGAATTTTATGGTTAATATTTTCAGATTCAGTATGATGATCGGGCCAAAGCATCTCCTCTTAAAGAACAGCCAAAGAAGGTTCAACCAGCAGCACCAAAGGTGGTTGATGATGGTGAAGATGATTTGGACATAGATGCCATTTAGGTGAATTCTTTATACTTATGTCTGTCAGTTGTCAGTGTGGTTGCTAAACCCTTCTGCATCTAATTTAGCCACAATCTGCGAGGTCATAGTAGTGGTATATTGTTCATCCTTTCATGTTTTATTTTCCTGCATATAGCTAATCCTTGTATGGTGGCTCTTTCAATAGTATTCCATTGTATTGGAGGAGGAGGAGGTGATTTAAAAGGAATGATTTTATTTTGTATCATAAGCATTTGACTTAAGGAAAGGGGGAATACTTTCCTTTTAGGGTAGTACTGAAACCCTGATGATATTATGTCAGCTGTTGCCAGAAAAAAAACTGTTCCAAGTTGCTACTTTTAGTAGTTTTAGCTATTTGCTGAAACTAAATTATTGGGTTCTGATGTTAAAAATCTTGCTTTTATTGTTAAATGCTGCTTACTTGTCCTACTTGATGATGAATTGCATGAATTAGGTATATTTGAAGCTAAACATGTACTATTGAATAAATATTATTATCAATAAAGTGGTGAAATTCACTTGTTGCTTTTTTTGTGTGCCTTAACATGAAGTTAGTGTCAACTTGTTACTTTCTACGGTAATTTTTTTACCCAAAATGAGAGGTGCTTCTGCTTGTGTATCAGCATTAGGTATACGATACATAATAGGGATAATGGAAGGATAGAAAATCCCAATACTTGTTTCTGAATGAAAATTGTTATCTACCTATTGTAACTAATCCCGATGCATTAGCACTCAACATGTGATTGCTTGCATATCTATCTTATGAAGTGCCTTCCCTGTGATCTATCCTTTATTTCCTCAGATTTTGTTATGAAGTTTTGAGGTCTTATGTTATACTGCTCTTGGTAGTATTTACTTCATATCGATCAAAGATGTTTTCCACTTTGTCCTGGTAGCTTTGCTGACACTGAAGTAAGGATAGGAGAGAGCAAGTTTTGAATTAAATGGTGAATTGCATGAAGATTGAATGGGATGTGTCCCTCAGTAACAACCCCCTGCCTTCCCAACACACATTACTGATCTGATAGTGTGAATAGCCTTTTTTGAAATGAGGCAGTTAATTTATTTTTTGTTGAAGCTTAATTCCCATTTTTAAACTCATGAGGCAGTAAAGTACTTGGCTCGGGTTATAACTTGTATAAGACTGATACTATATCTTCATATTCCATAATAACATTGGAATTTTTCCAGTCACAGGGTTTCAAAGTTGGTTGCAGTTTTATAGTGGCTATTGACACCAAAAATTTAGGCCAAGACAAGCTCATGATGTTCTTGGTATCAGGAGCCCAACATTCATTAAACAAAATGCTGAAGCCATTGATACTAATTTTTAAGCTTGTACCCTAGACTAGGGTTCATCACACATTGTAAGCCAGCAATTGGAATACTCAATGCATCTTCCCAGACTACCTTCTTTATAACCTGATTCTTTGCTGACTTGAAAGAGCCACTGATTGGTTAACCACCCTGCATCTGAATGGAATTACGGTCTTACTCTGCCGTGCAAGGTAGGAATGTGTGGGGGATAGAGGTCTTGTTAGTAGGTCGCTGGTGAATACGTACAGTCACTTTCGAAAGTTTTAGGGCAAGGTTTGTGGTGCCACTTCTGCTTCTTTAGAAATTTTAGTTTCCCTTACTCTTTTTGTTTGCCTATGAAGATAAATGGACTCAGAGGGAGTAGTTATTTGCAAATTGATCATTGTGTTTTATGTCGGATTTAATGATTATTTTGTGTGCATTTACTGCATACTTCCCCTGATTTTCACTGTTGGTTAGTATTGTCCATATTATAATACTCAAGCTGCATGCAGCTGCTGTGGACTGGTTGAGTAAACGTGCAATTACGTTGGTAGAGGTTGTGAGATCAAATCCCTGACGTGGAAAAAATTGGTCATTTTTTTTTCAAGTCGTTCTCTCGTTTTGTATTTCTTTATAAATTTCAAATCATTTTAAATTCACTGCAACAGCATCACATAATTTTTTCATTATAATGAGTCACATGTAAGTTAAGAATGTGGTCTTCTCCTTTTAACGGCAATTAAAAGGCAAGGGTTTCAAAAAAGAGCCGGTGGTAATGGGCGGATAAAAACCCGGCGTTGGCATTATTGAACAGTTCAAAGACTGGTGCTAGGAGGCGCACACTGAACTCAAATGCATGATTAGATAAAAATTTCTGAGTGATAACCATGGAAACACAAGCTGTGAAACTGTAAACTATTGCAAAGCAGAAAAAATGAAAAGCATATGAAAAGGTTCATTGAAGTATTCATTTTCTCCGTTCTTCCTGCAAATTTCATTCACATATTGGTATTAAAACACATTGAATCTCTTTATAAACTATAGATAAGTACTAAATAATAATTATGACAATACATTAGCAAAAAAAAACACTTCATCACAGCAATTTAACGCTCTTACCACTTCTCCATGTCACGAATTACCAGTATGAGAAAATTGAAGACTGCTTTAGTTTTGAAGCTGTAATCATGGGAAAAGGACCTGGGAAACATAAAAAATGCAATAGCGAACTAAAGAAAAGCATGTGTTTCACAAATAGCTATGAAAGAGCAAAGGAGCACACAGTTGAATCCAAACCTTACGTGGACAGATGATAAGCATGGTAGAAAGTGGAAAAAGTTGCCTATTTAGCTGGGCTACTGAATGTGTCTCAGAATATAGTTTGCATGGCAAGGCGACGAGTCTCTGATAGATAGGCAAAGGAGCGGCACACCTCGAACCACTGTAAATTTTTCCATTTGATCGAGGATTACCCTCTGTGTAGAGTAGTTGCCTTATCCTGGGAGGTGCAATTGGGATGCAGCTATGCAACAGTTAGAGGCGGGTGATGGGGAATAGTATTCAGAACCACAAACCTGCCCTCAAGCCATTCTTAACAGACCGACTCAAGTATTTGAGGCTACATTATTCAGTGGGAACAATTTAGTTAGGGAATAGGTTTTTTTTAACTTCACCATTTTTGCAGCAATATTCAGCTGGTAAGTATGACACCTTTTCGCCAGTCTTCAGCAATTATGTTAACACTGACGCACAGTTTTTATCTGCCATTCAGATAACAAGGAAGAATAGAATTGCAGAGGATGAGGAATGCACAGTATTGAACTAATTCTTTCATGTCGTAAATTACTAAGAATTTTGAGCATTGTTTCATCAATTCAAGGTGATTAATAAGTGTATTAGAGCACATTGGATATATCTGTGAATATACTGACCGAATGCATGGGGAAATTGGATAATATTGTATATTTTAGATTATCTAATTAGGTTATTACATTTTCTGCTAACTTATTACTCGTTGAAATTCATTTACAAGACACATTTAAAAAAATGTATTGTAAGCTTTATTTTTAAGTAACCCAGATCATAGTGTGGTTAATAATGAAAGGAAAAGAACGACTATCCCCCGAACAAGTACATTAACGCCGAAGACAGGTTATTATCCAATCATTACCACCAGATAGCCCTCACGAGGCGGGTGATTAGCATGGTGTTCATGACAGAAAATCTTAAAAACCTACAGCAATCTAAACCAATTGATAAATTTGCAATGATCAGCTGGTAAGTATGACACCTTTTCGCCAGTCTTCAGCAATTATGTTAACACTGACGCACAGTTTTTATCTGCCATTCACTGCTCTTGCTAATACCTAACCTTCAAAATGTTGCAGCCATTCACAGAAATTATACATCTAACCCTAGCCTATTCCTAACTTTTATATGACTCATTATCGTAAATGAAGTTTATAAAGAGGTTGCAGTAAATTTAAAATGATTTTAATTCCATAAAGAAATACACTATTACTAGTAAACGACCTTAAAAAATATATTAGCAATTTTTTCAATGTCTGGTATTCTATCTCAAGATCATTACCATCTGAGTCACATGTTTACTCCACTAGGCCACCAAAAACTCTAGTGGCATAGGTATTATATATGTCAAATACGAACCAACAGTGTAAACGGGCAAGTATGCAGTAAATGTACACTAAATAATCATTAAATCCGGCATTAATCGAAACATAATGATCAATTCGCAAGTAACATTTCCCTTTGAGTGCATATCTTTACCCAAAAATGAAATATTATCGTTGAGTAACCAAGGAAAACATAAAAGAATAAGGGAAACTAAAATTCCTCAAGAAGCAGAAGTGGCACCCACAAACTTGGTCCTAAAACTTTTGAAAGTGACTGTAGATTGCATAGATGTGTGAACAGAGGCATGGCCAATTCACAGATTCAGTCTAGAAATGCCAGTGTTTCCGTCTGAGGACCTTTCCTAGTCACCTCACATTGTAGATATAGCACCCAAAAACTTCTTTCTTTCCCCATCCCTGGAAAGCTTCAGTAGTAGTTAAGTAGACCCTCGTTATTACGAAATTCACGGGACCGAGAAACCGGAGGTTCGTAATAACGAAGTTCGTATGAACGTGTCTTTTAGGAATCTTTTCATAAAGCTATGCAAGGCATCGAGAAGTGCGGTTATCCTGCAGAATGCAACACTGCATTGCAATTGTGTGGGAACTCACTATTTTGACGAACTGACCTAGCTAGGCGTGCGACGCTGCCGGAGCTGAAAAAAACCGGTGTACGCGGGAAGGAAGAACGGGCGAAACGCTGAACAGTTCCTGACTTCACCTTAGACTAAGTGATACTTTGTTTAGATTATGCCCCAAGTGCAAGTTCCTTTACGCCACACCGCGTCGCATCGGCCAACTCGAAAGTTGCCACATTTGAAATTTCGGGCACGCTTGAACTTTTCCAATTTTTGTTTCTCTACAAGTTCGTGAATCGTATATTCTTCAGGAGAGGACTTACTTTACGTTCAATTTACAAGTGGTAATGAATGGGTCACCATGAATCCACAGGCATGAAGCTTATCATATGATGTTGCGTGCATACTTACATAATTATCTCCTACTGAAGAAAGAACCATAATTGACGCTGTTGCGCACAGTTCTCGAGGATAACTTAAACGTAGCATAGTGTATATCCACCTAAATGCCATTCCTTATTCGTGGAACTTCATAATAAAGTTCTTTTTGTAGCCGACGGGACCAGGAATGAGGTTCGTAATAATGTTTCCTTTACCATAGATTGGATAGGCCATTTCGTAGGGACCTGATTTGCCTCTTAATAACGAGAGTCTACTGTACAATTTTGGGACAGTATAGGCTTGATCAAAGCAATTCATAACAGGGCTCTATTGCTCACTCCAGATGAAGCCCACATATTTGAAGCCTGGAGATGTTATTGGAGGAAGGTATTGATGCATGAAGAGCCTATTCTGAAACAATTCAATTGTTATAACAATCAGATCAATAAGTTCTTAATAATAAAATTTACATTACTTGACAAGCACACACTGTATGAGCCAGGGTTCTTCCCCCTTTAAAACCTCATCCAAGAAAACTATCCCATTTAGCCCATCTTAACATACAAAGTTGAACTAAGGTTGTCAGAACAGATACATACATATTCACTTCCTACCTGAAAGCTTTCAGGAACCTTCATAGTAATATGAATGTCAATGATGACTAGTTATTTTCAGAGAAGTTCACACTTAAGAATGATAAATGAAAAAACTTTGTGTAATGCGTCGTATGCTAATAAAAACTGTGGAAGTCCACAAAGTGTTTTCATTTACCTTTGCAATATGTTCCATAACATTTCACCACACCGTTGAATACACATAAGAAGCAGGAATGGGAAGTAGTGGCGAGAGGCTTGACTCGTGAAACATATTCCCTTGTTAGACAAAATAACAGAAAAAAAACATTGAAAAAAATAGTATACTAGAGGGAGTACCCAATATTGATATCCTTGTTATTGAATGGAACTAAAATGTTGATAGAAACATAAAACCAAGTTGCACTTGAGAAGTGGAGAAAAGAGAGCCATTTCAACCAAAGAAAATGGATATCTTCCTTCTTGTGCAAGGATCAAATTTAAGCACAAGGTGAAATGCATAATCAATACAAGTAGAGAATTCCATTTCGTAAATTATATAGGTAAACTTAACCATGTAGACAATGTTGACATATAATGATATCATGATAAATAAATAATGATATTTTTGACCAAGTCTTGAACCCCTAAGCACAGCTTTATATAAAATCAGAATGAATTCATTGGATCTATAATAAGTGGTTAATGTACTTAAAATATTATAGACAATGTGAAATAAAGAACTGTGCAGCTTTGCAATAAATATAATCCTCATTTCACTCAAAATTCCCACTCAACTTGTTGGGCAATGAGACAATATGTATTGTTCTTATTAATTAACCTGACGTAAATACCAACTAAAATGACATGAAAATAGCATTTACGTTTTTACATACAAGGCATGTTCAGAAAATGATGGGAATTTTAGTATAATGAAAAACAATTAGTCTACATAAATGTTGTCACCTTCAAGTGGTTCTTCCAATCCTCGAAACACTTCTCAAACCTGATCTTTGGGATAGCCTTCAGTTCTGTCACCGATTTATTCTTAAGTCATCTATGCATGTAAAACAACAGCCAGGGGATATGGAGGCGGAATCAAATCATACTGTTTTTTTTTGCCAAAAAATCATGAACAAGCAAAGTACATATGAGTAGATCACCAAGCTCATAAAAACACATCTAACCTCAGCAGCAGCCACAAACAAAGTAAACAAATTAGTACAGCTGAAAATTATCACACTTCAAGGGCATCATGCCAGCATAATAAAATAATGACTCGCCAAACTTGCTAGAAATTTACAAATTTAGTCCCCGTTATTTTCTGAATGCAATTCATGAATGCCATATGCTATTCTGCATTGCAAAGAATAGCATTTATGATTACATGGTAATTATGACCATCGTCATAATCAGCAGTCATTGATCCTAAGATTGATTTGGTGCAGCTCTCCACTCAATCCTCATATCAGCTAATCATTTGAAACCTTCATAATTTTTCTGCTTTATGCATCTCATCCTTGGCCCTCTGTTACCTCTCCCTTTCGCCGAAACTTTTCACAATACAACACAACACAATAATTTTCATTATTCCATCATGCCCTATGATGTGGCCGACTGAATTGTCCAACCTTTAACCCGAGGTTTTTTAAAGACTATTTCCTACTCTTCTTCCACGTTACATACACTATCTATTCATTTTATCCTAATCATTCTTCTTTAACATCACATTTCAAAAGCTATTTCAACTTTAATTTCTCCGCTACTATCATAGTCCATGCCTCACTACCATGAAGAAGCATGCTCCTAATAAATTGCTTCTTAACTTCAACCCTTGTATTCTCAACTGTAAGGAGACCACTCTTATTGAGGAATGCCCTCCTTTCTTGGGCTATGCTACTGACTATTCCCTTCTTACTTTATCCATAATTTGTCACTCAGCTACCCAAGTGGCATAACTATTCACTTTTAGTTCATGGTTATCGTTTATGGAGTATACCCTTGGTGGCTTAAAACTTAGCCAAGGGTATTTATGATAGGTTCAGGGATAGTCTGGGGTGAATGAGGGCCCTCAGCTGGGGCTCTTCGTACCAGGGTATTCGGGGGTCCTCTCCCGGAAAAGTTAAGCAAATTGCATGACTAGAATAGACCTTTCAAAAAAGCTTTCTTTTCTGACTTCATTTTAGTTATTTTGTACATAATCTATTTACACTAATTATGTTGTAAATATAGCAGCTAATGAAAATGTAGAATTTTATAATTGCAAAAAAATTTGGTTAAAATAAACTGAATCCTTTTCTTCTTTGAAAACTTTTCTTTATTACACCTTACATATATTCTTCACAATAGACATGAGTGTTGCGGGAGGGCCCCCAAAGCTCGGCGCTCTCAGGGATTGCAGACCAGCTGACCAGGCCAGACTGCCCCTGGATAGTTTTATCAAAAAGTTCCCCAATTCTGATGAAAAACCTGCTTTTTTACACCTATGTGCACATGAGCTACTTAAGATGCAAGTAAATATCTCCTAATAAAAATAAAAATAAGCAGTTTCTTCCTATTTAATGAATAAGGCAAAGTATGCCAACAAAATTTTCTAGTATGGGAAAAAAAGTTGGGAACTTAAGGGTTAAGTCCATAGTGATTATGAAAGAAAACCATCCCAGGTTCAGGACATGGCAACAAAACTTTTGGAACAAGAACTGAAAAGAAAAAAAACTTCATACTTGCAGAAATTTTAATCACTGTTGGCAGTGGTTTATCTATAGAAATGACAAATTGCTTTTTTGGAATATATTTCATATTTCAATCATTACCCTTCATTGAGTAGCCTAACTGTTAAAACATGAATAAATGCCAGCAGTTATCATGACATAACAATTCAATCAATCAATATATAAACATAATTCTCTTGATTTCATTTTTGAAGCAAATGAAGCATTTACTGTGGACACATTAATGAAAAACATGAACAACACAACAATATGAAAGGTAAATGAATCCAAGGCAGCTCTATGCATTACAACTAGTCCTCGTACTGTATAGAAATCCCATTTCCCAATAAGTTCTCATCGTCAGCCACAACTGTTATTTCTGATGAACTTGTCATCAAATCCTGAGCATTGATGATGATCGTACCAGGAGGCAAGTTTGCAAGGGAATCCCCATTCTCCAGTTGGAGGGTGGAATGCATTGGTGGGCAGGTCTGAACCTCACACGTTTCCGTATCTGCTGTGATCTCCACAAGAGACAAGGCTTGACCCTCGTAACTGTTCGAACCATCATCCAGGAGACCCACACTAGGGATGGAAACACCCCTCCTTGGCTTCTCATGCGTTTTCTCGTGTTTACGAGCATCTCCCTTTTGCGCAAACCTCCGGCCACAAACTTTGCAGCTGTAGGGGCGTTCTCCAGTGTGAGTCCTCTGGTGGATTTCAAGTGCCTCCTTCCGGCGGAACTTCTTCCCACAGAACTCGCATGGGAACGGCCTACTGTCCGAGTGGGTGGATGAGTGTTGCCGGAGGGCTGCGGCGCAACGGAATGACTTGCCACACTCCTTGCACCCGTATGGGCGTTCTCCCGTGTGGCTCCGTTGGTGGACTGTGAGTGCGGCTCGGGAGGAGAAAGCACGGGAGCACACCGAACAGGTGAAAGGGCGCTCACCCGTATGGGTCCTCTCGTGCACTTTGAGCGATGTACTTTGCGAGAAACTTTTCCCACACTGCCCACACGAATACGGCCGCTCGCCTGTGTGGGTCCTCATGTGGAGGGTTAGGGAAACCTTAGACGAGAGGAATTTCCCACAGATCTCACACTTGCAAGCCATCGCAAGCTCTGGCTCTGGTTCGTCCCCTTCGGCCACCATCGCCGCCTCCAGCTCCTCCTCTCCGTGGGTTCGCCGGTGGCGGAGGACCAGGCCGATGCTGGGAAAGCTCTCACCACACACACGGCACGTGAAAACACCCTCCTTCCCGTGGCGCTTCTGGTGCTGCATCATGTTGCCCTTGCGGTTGAACCATGCACCGCAGACACCACACTTAAATTGGGGAGCAGCAGAGTGGACTGCAGCGTGCTGTCTGAGCTGCTGTTTCTTGTAGAAGGACTTTCCACAGTGTTCACACACAAATGGTTTGTCTCCAGTGTGAAGTCTCATGTGCTCCCGGACCAGGAATTGACACCGGAACGCCTTGGAGCAGATGGGACACTGATGTGCCTTGTTCGCCATCGGGTCGTCCGAGTGGGTGCGTTTGTGGGCGTTTAGGTTGCTGACGTGCTTGAATCCTTTACCGCACTGATCACAGAGATATGGTTTCTCGCTCGAGTGAGTCGTAATGTGGATCTGAAGACTACTGCGTGATGTGTAGGATTTACCACACAAGTTGCACTGGTAAGGGCGATCGCCGTAGTGCTTCAGCTCATGCTTTCGCAACATGATACGGGACTTAAACTCCTCAGAGCAGATGCCACACCTGAACTCGGCAGCATGGTAGTTGGCCTCGTGTTTCTTCAAGGCAGCTTCTGAACGGCAGAGGCGGGAACAGAAACGGCAAGGCAAGCGCTCATCATGCTTAATCCTACGATGTGTTTCCAGAGCTGTAACCGAGACAAACTTAATCTTGCAAATGGGGCATGTGATATTCCTCAGCATGGGAAATCGACTTCTTTTCACAAGCCTTTGTATAGTGCCCATAATTTTGCTTTTCAAGTTGGGATCCATCTCTTCAAATTCCTTTGATAGTTTCATACGCATAGCTGATTTAGCCTTTGCCTCTTTTGATTTTTCCTTTCCAGATCCATCAGCTTGATCATAATTTGCCTGTTCATCAGTTTCATCCACACTCACTCTGGCAACTGCAGTGACTTTCAATTCTGGATCAGGGCTTTCATCACGGGGCCTGTTTTCCTTTTTATCACCTTCCCACTGGGTTTTCCTTGAACGTGATTTACTTGAAATGCAGTGTGCCTCGATATGTTTTTCATACTCTGCTTTAGAATCATAAAACACTTTATCACATCTGAAGCAACAAAAAACATTAGATCTATGCTCTTTCATCTGATGTGAAATAAGATTCACTCTCCCGATAAAGGTTTCTGAACAATAACTACAAGTCTCATGCTTTTGGTTCCAGTGAGTGTATGAATGATCTGGGACTGATTCTCCTTCATCATCATTAGGTTCAAGCTTTATTTGCACATCTTCATACTGTTTCTTCTCAACAGTCATATGAATTTCAGAGGTTTGCTCATTGCCCATGTATTGAACGCTTGAGTTCTCATCGATGGGCTTTGCATTTTTGTTTATTATAACAACATGACCCTCTTTAGGTACCCCATCAGGAGATGCCCTTAAAAAGAAACATACACTCATTAAAATAGCATAGCAAAAATAACACCTTTATGATACAAACACTAGTTTGTTAGTTTCTGCAGCATAACATGTGCATATAGTTACATAGGTAATACTGACAATAAACTAGAAAATCAAATCACTATCAATAAATGCATTAATACATAGTAACCACACTTAACCCTTAACATTAATTTTCAATGCGTAGGTAGTAAAACACTGAATGCTAATATATATGCAAAATATTTCCTGGGAAATGATAGAAGCCCAAATGGAAAAATGTAGTGAATTGTTACACTTCCTGAACAAATGAAAGCATAATTGTGTTCAACTTGGAATTACTGACACCTTTACAACATCACAGTTCCTTTGGATGCTACAATACCTACAGCAGGAGCTGAGACAGCTACAAGACAGTGTTGTTTTAAGGAAGATGATACATGCACGCCATCACCTTATTGTTAATTGGCAAGCTAAACTATCATCCTCATTCCATGGAACGTTACTGAGGATGGACCAGTAAACCTGATCTCATCCATTTAGTTCTACTTGCAAACTTCAGCATGTGCAAAATTATATTTAAAATAAAAAAAAACATTAAACAAATTTCATTTGCTTCATTTGGACTTTCAGTCTTCTACAATTAATTTGGTGATCCTTATGCATGCTTATTATTGAATTGATAGTAAAGAATTTATTACATCTATTCCTTATGTTTGCAAATACTCATTAATTAGTTAAAAAATAATGGTTAGTCAGTTTCATGTTTAAAAAAATGTTGATATCCAATAAAAAAATGGCCCAAGCTAAATAGAAAGAAAATCAATGAAAAAGTTCAATATTTTTTTAAGGAAAAAATTATGAATAAGGCCAAGATTGCAACCTTTGCCCCTATACCCTTTTTTCCAACTGATGGCGGATGACCTTGAATGCGCTCGAAGCCCACCCACTCTTCTAGCCAATCACAGAAGAGTGGTGGGTGAAAGTGTGTAGGAGGCCGAAGTCTCTCTCCGACTTTCGGGCAGTGAACATCACTCCACAGCTTGCAGCATTGCCAAACATTATCTGTGGAGATCGCACTCGCACTGCCCCAGGTACAGTTATTTCCATGGACTGGCAACACTGGTTGGCCGTATGGAGGGGAGCGGAGGGGAAAAGGGAAGGGGATGGAGGGGAATGGTGAGGTGTAAGGGGCAGTGCTTCTGACTGGCTTCTAGCTCTCAACAGCCCAGCCGACAACAGTTCGGAAAAAGGATATAAAAGTGTAAAAAAATACCTAGCACCCAATGAAGGTTTAAGAAAAGTAAGTGCACAGTGTAATGGCAAGAATACACTGATGCAAGACTACAAAAATGGATCGATTTTTGACCAAAGACTTAAACTTTGATATGCATGATTTTTAGTACATAGACAGATCATTAAATTCACAGATTATACCAATACTCCACAGCCTTGCTGATGTTTATTTTTCAAGGACATGTATCTAAGGTTATTCCGTCATACTAAGAAATTATAAAATGCCAGTCACTCAACGGTTAATTTTTATTGGCATCTGGAAGGAAATCCATGAGGCAGCACTAAATTAGATGTCATGTCTGAATAGAGATGATCGGTTGCGTTAGTACATTTGTTTGTCTGACACTACTCCACCTGACCCGCCTGCTGAGTGGTGCGATAGCATGGAACTCTACGCGGCTTGTGAAAAGTACCACATGAAAATTAATTAATTACAGCCAAACTAAGGCCCATTCAACTATACCACTACTAGTTCAGGGATGTGTTCACCAATCCGAAGGCAATAAAAAATACCGCATTGAAAAAGGCGAAGCAACTTTCATGGTCTTCCCTTGTTAGCCGAATATCAATAGCATTATGATGGACAAGCATTGAAGGAGAAGTTCATGAGCAAAAAAATGCGTGGCGTTTATAACTGTACTAATCAGTGTGAGAAAAATGCTGTCTCTCAATATAGATTTCCCTGAAACCCTGATTTGAGACAGAAGTGGGGGCACACCTTGAGAATGGGCAAAAGTTAGCTAGTTTACTAAAGAAAAAATAAGAATAGGAAAGGCTAAAATACATGAAGGGTATGACAACGTCCATGTATTTTTAATACCTACTTAAAAGATGTTCGTGTAAATATAGGAGTGTCAGAGTGATGCAGACAGAAGGAAGGTTGATCAACTTTGTAATAACTGTCGATGAATTTTCAGCTATCCTATAACCCAGGAAAGTGAGAGTTTGGGGAGGTAATTAGAATCGTGACAACTGATAATAATGTGAAGCGGCTAAAAGCAAGAAATAACTCGTAATAACTGTCGATGAATTTTCAGCTATCCTATAACCCAGGAAAGTGAGAGTTTGGGGAGGTAATTAGAATCGTGACAACTGATAATAATGTGAAGCGGCTAAAAGCAAGAAATAACTCGTAATAGTATTCCAAACCCAGCATGCATAGGCACTATGCTGAAGTACCATGAATGCCATGCATCTGTATATTTAATGTAGGCTAGGTGACAGAACTTGTTTATGAAGTTTTAAATTTGTAATCTAACATTAACAGCAAGATAGTCTGACGTAAGGGAATCAAAAGCAGAACAGGAGAAACAGGACACAGGGAGGGAGCTAATTATTAAGTCTATGAGGGTTTCTGAGTGGGAAGTGATATAGGTTGGATCACTATTTACAACGTTAAAACAAGATATTAGCTAGTATGATCTTAGGTTTTCCCGGCGTATCATTTGCAGAAAAGTTTCTCGGGTTTTCCACCGGTTGATGTCATCCAAACCCGAGAAACTTTTCTGCAAGATATTAGCTTATTGAGGACGGATGGCTTATGTGAGGAGATGCCTATATTATTGCTTGATGATTTTAATAATGATCTATTGCAAAGATGATTAACAAAATCATCAAATATTATACAAGAATACAGGAAAAGAGGCGACAATTTTCTTCTAAAAAATTTGGACCTTGTGTGACTTGCCATTAATACCGCTTATTTCGTCGGTACAAGCCCATTACAAGAACCAAATGTTAAAGTGCTTCAACCACCACAACTTCCAATATGTGATTACAGCATTCCACTTCATATCCCTCAACGAAGGGCCTCTTGAAGTCTTTTTTGAACACTAAAATGTTGGATATGGAGAAAATTACTTCATCCATTATTCACCTCTGAGAATTACATAAGTATTCGCTGCACAAAATTGCTGACAACAAATCTGTTTCGTTCACCGCCAGGCTGAAGCACTAGTATAAAAACTGGCCAATCATGGCTATCTCATTTCTCGAATTGACCAACAGATGTCAGCTACTTTGATTCCTCTTGCCAATAATATGCCATCACACAATAAATATGAAATTAATTCCTCATTCCTAAGGTATATTCAATACTATGAATGTATACTCACTTGTTCACATCCTTGGCGTTAACATCCAGCTTTAATTCTCTAAGAGTTTGGGCAATTTGAGTGTGGTCAGGCAATTTCCCATTATTCTTCACTTTAACGACAACCACCTTGAATTTTGGCTTCTTAGTCACCTAAAATATTATAAATGGTTTGTAAATAGCATTTAAAAATTGAAAATAAAATGATAAAAATTATTAGATTGAGTGATAGTAAAAAAAAGATCACTTTCATATGCACGTGACTTGGAAAACTCAACAAGGAATGAATGCATGAATGTATAAATTAAATAAATGAATGATGATAATACTTCATAGAAATTCCAAATGTTAAGCATGGTAAATGAAACAACTTTGTACTTGCCACACAGATTTTTAATTACCGATCGATTTTAATGGCTTAGTGTCATTTTAATGTTATGCTTGAGATGCAGTGTAATAACAATCATTATTATTGTGAGACGAGATGATTTAAATGTAAGATGAAAATTAAAATAGGAAAGATTACAGATTCTCTATTTTATTGTATTATTGAAAGAAACATTCAATTTTCCACAAAAATAAAATATTACTACTGAACAAGATTTTGATGTTGCTACATCATTTTCAAGGTACAAAAACGAACTATTTTGTACCTTTAAGATGATGTAGTGGTACTGAAACCTTGGTCGGAAGTAAAAGTTTATTATATGGAAAATTGTATGTGTTTCTTTCAATATGGAAAAATTCCCCTCCATCACGCTTAGTTCTTCTAATTTTATTTATATTATTAATAAACATTATTATCAGCAGTCATCAATCCAAAGATTGGTTTGATGCAGTTATCCCCTCTGTTCAGAAAAAAATCTACTCTGAATTTACTACGTAAATTTAGCCTATACCCTGTTCTACCCTTATGTAAAGATTTCCTAATAAAATGAGAACGCTGCACTTTTTATCATAATAACTTATCTTGAATCTGGCTAATCTGTACTGTAGTCTTTTGATATCTGCTATCACTCCTACTACATTAGTCCCACATGCTTGCAGCATACTCCCAGTGAGGCCTCACTAGAATCTTACGAATCGTAGATTGTGACAGGGATGTAGCAAGGGCGATGTGTTGGGGGTTATGGGGGCACGACCTGGGGGGCCAGGAGGGGTGGAATCTCTCTCTGGGGAAAATGTGAACATTCTTGCCGGCAAAAATCACATTTAATGGTATTTTGGTAAGTTACACAATTACAGGCTTGTACGGAGGGCAGGGCAGTCTCGCTATGCTTGCAGTTATTCATGGCGAAGGGCGTTCAAGGGGATGGGAGTGGTAGGGGAGGGGGGAGGATGATGCACCGAGGAGATGGAGGGAGGGCAATGAGGGGATGGGACTGGGAGGGGGGGCGAGAGTTTGAAAGTTGACCGGGGATTGATTTAATGGCAACATTTAATATTTTAGAGCCACCGTGTGGTTTTAGGAAAGAAAAAACTGTGCCCTTCAGCAAGCTTACTCTTTTGCTTTCTCATTTTTGCTAGTTGGAACACCATGCGGTAGTAAAACCTCTTCCGTCGTTTTATTTAGTGCTATGGTGGCAAGCTTGTCTCTGCCTTTTTGGCGGCAAATATATGTTGTGTATAACCTCTCAGCTTTCATACTAGAATGCTCAATACTCTTTTGGACGGACGTATCTTGCAATGCACACACACATAGTATACTACACATACATATTAAACCGCTCGTTCTCTGACTTCCACCCATAATGGCATGGTTCCTTCACACCCAAAATCGTAACTTAATAAGGTAATATGGTAGATGGATGGGAAAGATAAGTTACAACAAAAACTAACAATAAGTCTTCCACTTTCAGCCATTTTCTCATACTTTTCAAATAAAAGAATGAGTAAGTTGGCATCCATTTTTCATGAGTTGGTGACTTCATTAAAGTTCTGATTTATCAAATCATTCCGAGACACCCGATTCTTGGTGGGAAGAATCGCCCATTTGTAGTGTAAATTTCAACAAACCTCTGAGACAATTTTGTGAGATTTAGCGGAGAAGCGGCGAGCCGCTTGGTAGGAGTCGGTGACATCATGAAATTTTTGGTGACGGAAAAAAGTGAGTCACACTAACTAAGTGGGTGAATGATAACCGACGTCTGTGGAAATGCCAACATTACCTTGCTTTAATATTTATGCCAAAGCTTTTGCATCAAAATCCATGATAAATAATGCTTTTTCTCCTCTATTTTCAATACTTCCACTAATTCTTGCCCTAAGAAATGATTTTCCCCATTTTGTAGAAAATTGTGTGAAAACCCTGTGGATATCTGTGGCAAATTTAGATTCAGAAAGAGGTTTTTCCACTTACGGAATAATTCTGACTGATAAAAGAACCACTCCCAAAAAATATAGAATTAATGTCAAGTTTGACCTTTGGATCCTGATTCCACTAAAAGAAGGATTCAGCTAGAATGTGCCAATTTTAAATGCCTGAGTGTGAATACTTTGAGATGGCACATTAAAAAAAAATATTTATTGCCAGAAGCAACCAATTAGTATATACATACATATTTGCAAGTGTTGACATTATATTTTTCTTTAGACCTAAAAGACTTTAGTTATCAATGTGTTAAGTCAAAACTATAGGTTTATTACATCATGCAGGGCAATGTGAGTTAATTTTTGGCCATTCAAACATGTTCCCCATCCATACAAATTCTGCATTTCTCTAGCTTTGTGAGGTTGGCATACATAGCAAATAGTGTTTATCGTATATGCATCTAACAAATGCTCAACTTATTCCTTTCATCATATGCTTTGATCCTTCTTTATAAAGTTTTTTACCATTGAAAATATATCTAATAAGCTTCCACACATTTTTTGGCGAAATTATTGTTTTAGGGATAAAAAAGAATACATGAGACATGAGCAAATTTTTATGACGAAACTGTATTTTTATGACGAAACTGGAATTTTATGACGAAATTATAACCTGAGATTGACAGATTTTTACGATGAAATTCACAGTTTTTATTCACCAATAATCTTTGCCTCTACTTACTGGGAGTTGATCAGTTGACTCAAAATAAATATCTACAATAATGTCATAAATAAATTTTTTGAATTCTGAGTCATATGTACCTTACCTTTTCAACTGAAGAGTCTGAGCTTATTCTCTTTCCCTCAGCTGCTGCTTTCATATCTGAAACAGCTTGATCTATTGATTTTTGTATTTCATCGGCTGGATACTTAGGTGGCAGAACAACAAGTCTCTTGGTTTCGGGCACAGTACCGACATTAGAACGTTGCAAGACATCCATAAATCGCTGAACCATTTCATGGTCATCAATTTGTGAAGCATCATCATTATAATGATGAATGGACTCATTGTCATCATCATCCTCATCATCAATGCCATTTTCACCATCATTTCCACTTTGGTTATCATTAAAACTGGAATCACTAAAGGTGTTTCTCTTATCATCTACACCTTTCTCATTCTCAAAAGCAATAACTGGTTCGCAGAAAGTAGAGAAATCAGTCTCATTCACAGTAAACATTTCATCAACGGCTGGCTCATTATCATCAATTTCATTCATTGGCTCCACCTTTACTGATGGTTTCTGGAAGAGAAAAATGCATAAACTGGAATAATTGAACACTTTGCAGAATATTTTACAAGGACACAAATAGAACAATAAAAAATAACTTTTCACAAAGGTGAAAATCATTCTAAATGACCAGGAAGTATTATTATCAGAGACTGCAGATACTTAACAAAAGTAGGGAATCTTGTTCATGCATGAGGTCTTCATTTACTACCACAAATTATAAGGCAGGACTCTTTGAGAGGATAAACAAATTGGAATGTCTGGGTCATAAGAGCCCTTCAATTTTGCTTAAGTAATGCAAACTGTACCATTTTATTAATGCTAGAAGAACAAGAATGCTAGTCATCCTTGGAGGCTGAAGGGGTCAAATTTCACCCTTCCTTTTGCAACCAAGATAATTCATTCCACTGCTTTCACATCCCCTCTACTATAGATATCATAAATTGTACAATAAAGCCTTAATATTCACAAATAATATTTTTAAGGACAGTTCAGTTCCTCTTTTTAATAGGTTTTCATTCTGGTTTGGTTCCTGCAGGGCTATTCTGCTTCCTAATACTACCCTTTCTGCAGGTAAGCATGAAAATTATAGTTGGTACTGTACGTTCGGTTCACTTTTTTTAAACACTGGTCATTTTTTGAGAAGGTAATTCATTTCAACGTGGATAAAAAATTAATTCTATGGTCTTTAACCAAAACAGACTCTTATTAAATGATAAATTTGGTTTTGAACACACTCTTTGACCAGATACTTTTTCCCCGATAGTATATTTCTAATTTATGAATAAATATATGAAAATTGTCTAACCTTAAATTCCATTGGACCTCTTTTGGGAATAAGTAATTCAGCTAGTATCATTTGAGATTTGATACAGGTACTGATGAGTTGAATCAAATGATCCAACTTATCAATACATGTTTCACACACCTCAACAGGAAGTCTATCTGTTTCAGCAACCTGTAAAATGAAGTGAACCATTATTGAATCATTCACCAACATAAAAAGATGAAAGACTACCAGGTAATCAACTTTGAAATGCAGTGTCTCATGCAAGTAATAAGCACTGATTATCGCCTATAGCATAATTCCCTGCGTAAAAAAACAATATTTTTATGAGCCCTACAAATATTGATTTTAAATTTTTTTCTTGAGAATCCTCAACTTCTTATGTGGCAGTGAATTCTTTGAATTCAAATTTATTGCTTGCAGGCACCAAAATTCATGCTGAGCAAAATTGCATATCTGACAGTATTTCCTTGATTGATCCATTTTGAAAGTTCAAAAAGTACTTCACCCAATTCACTACCATAAAAATGCTATAGAGATAGGTCAGTTTCGGTACCCGGTTCTCGGTACGGCTGGTTCTTGGCTGTGGAACCGGTATCGAGAACCTGTAGCATAAAGGTTGTCCACGGCACGGCGGCATTCTTTCAACTTACCATTGGTCTCTATGAACGTCTTAAAACGAGTCAAATCGCGCCCATTTGGCCCGGCGATGTGTCGTCTATGGCGTGAAATACTGACAATGCTACATTGAGTCTGCTTTCAGACTAAATGCCTTTTCGTCGGTAGCCATTCACGTGAAATTCAGGTGGCTTTCCGACGAGATGACCGGAGACGACTCTCTGCAATGCCATGTGCCGTGCCGTGAACGTCGACCAGCGGAAAATCGTTTCCTCTGAAAGTGGTCTTACGATTGAATCATGTACGTATACAGTAATTCTTCGACATACAAGCAAGATGCGTTCCATTGGAACTTGATTAACTAGCATAGCAACTAGCAAATCTATGCTAGGCATTAAAAGATGTGGTTATCCTGCAGAATGCAACACTGCATTACAATGTTGCGTTAGCTCACGGTCGTCCAGTTTATCCACGGTGTCGCTGTACTCAGGGGCGGATACAGAAAAAACTCGAGGGGGGGGCGCAACATATCTTGAGTTGTCTTTACTTTTATCGTAATAAAAGATCACAGTCAAGTCACAACCAAAGTATAAGAAAATTTTATTTAAAATGATTGTAAACATGTAAAAGATAATGCCACCTTATGATATGAAAAAGTTGCAATTGTGGTTTTGCAATGTTCGGCAATACGGGCGGACCCGCAAGGGGGGGGCGCGCGCCCCCTGCGCCCCCCATCTGTATCCGCCACTGGCTGTACTGGCGTGTTGGCGTGTCTATTGTTGAGGTTATAATAACTGTGACAGTGAAGCATTCGAACAACTTGTCAATTTCAGTAACACTTTAAGCTAAATCGCAGAATAGTGAATATATTTGAACTGACTCACAAGTTACAACAAATTAACGGATGATGTTGTCAGAAGTTGAGGGAGTTTCCCTATTGATCCTGATGATGTACAGTATGTATACTGCGCTCCAAGCATACTCTGCTTGGCCCTTCAAAATCAACATCGACCACTACTCTTTCCAGTGAACACCTGCTCATGGCAATATTTCTGCCAAAAAAAGAATAGGTTAGACCCAGATAGGGTAAAAATGTTGAATTTCTTAAATCAAAACCTGGAGAAAGAACCAGTGCCTGACTTATGTAATGTTACTTATTGGTCAATAGTGCATTCTTTAACAACGTGTTATTTTAACTTTTTTGCTTAGCAAATAAAATGATGGAGACGATCTGAAGTTTTTTTTCCAGAGCTTTCCTGCTAATTTACATCATTAGTGAAATTATTTTCATTCACTTCTTGCGGTTGTTCATTTAAATTTGCCAATAATTCAGATAATAAGAGTTCATCCTTGGAACTGAGTATTCAGAACCGATAACCGATGGGGGAGAACTGGACTGGTAACGAGAACCGAAAAAATTTAAGAACCGACTCATCCTTAAAATATTACACTACTACTTGTCATTGAACCCCCTAATTCTTGCAAAACAATCTGCCTAACCTCCAACCAAACGCATGTTAAGGCAATAGGAGTACATAATTAAAATATTATATTTAATAAATTTAAATTAATGTATTATTTTATGATTAAATTTACTCTCAAACTAGTTTCATAATCAATTTCTTAATAACAAATTCACCAGTGAGAATAAAGAATAAAATGTGAATAAAATAATAAAATCACACAGAAGAAAGGAAATATGATGGGGAAATGACTCATAAAAATTTCTATCATGATCCTCCATTTTTCTATTGATTTTTAGGAAGATGAAACAGGAATCATTGCAAAGGTTTGATTTAGTGATGAGTGAAATTCTCTTTTCTTGACATGTAGGTTTCCAGCACACCTACATTTATGCACCTCAAAATTGAAGAAATGGGAAGAAAGCAAACATTAGTTCATCAATTTTTTCAGGGTTTAATAAGAAAAAATAATGCCATAAACTCACAATAATTAACCATTAATGGCTTACCAGCAAATGAATGGGATGATTTCCTTCCCACTATAGCTTCAAGACTGATAAAAAAACTCAAATTCTGATTCTCAACAAAAATCCTTTCTTAGAGTGCATGTCTGTATACCAGACACAAGGATAATTTGAAAATCGTACGGATATATCCTCAACGGTGAGAAAGATATATAAAAACAAAAAATATGTCACAAGAAAAATACATATGTCTTTCAAGTAAGTAACGATTATAGGCATAAGTGACCCTCAAATCAATCATAATTCGCAATTCTATTCCTTCACCTTGATTACAGGACATCTCAAAGTAGCACAGTTGATTGGGCCATCATTGGGGAACGGTTCTGAGCATAGGCGGATCCAGGGGGGGGCACGTGCCCCCCCCAGACCCTAAAAAATATGCTAGATTTTTAATACGGTCCCATTATCATTTCGTTCATTTTGTATGACAAGGTATCCTTGTGCCCCCCCCTGAACAAAATCCTGGATACGGCCTTGCTTGTGCCCCTCCCAGAAAGAAATCCTGGATCCGCCCCTGGTTCTGAGCAATGGTTGGTCAAAAGTTACTTTATGCCTGCTTTGCCAACTGTTATCCAATGTTAATGGCCCAACCATTGGCATAACTGTTCCGATTATTCTCATTACTATCCATTCCGATTAATCTTAATATCTTACGATTATCCATTTTGGCTTCCCATATCCTTACTTAGGATTGATAATCAAAATTCTACAATATTTAACAAAGAAAATATGGTTTATTTAAAGAGAAAATATGAATAATGAGCCACTTACTGTGATTGGAAGATATTTGTTGATTTTCAGAGCCAATCGTAAACCTCGTCCTCTCAACCCAAAAATGGGAACAAGTTTACGGTCACCTTCAGCACATACACGACATAGGTTCACCACTCTATTGGTGCATTCTGATTCAACTTTATTTAAATTAGTACTAGTCGGTTTTACCACTCTACCTGAAAATATAAAAATAAAGTACTGAATGTAAATGAGCTTGTATATATACTTCCTAACGGCTAAAAATTGAACCAAACTTACACATTTTTGAATGAATACTCATTAATAAAATAACTATACCTGGATCAATCAAAACTTCCTGAACAATTGGGATAACTTTTGAAGGAATAGTTTCCATCTTTTGGATATCCATGGTTTGAACCGTTGGACCTATCTTCTTTGAGATGGATATAGTTGAGACCTTTCCATCGACCCAACATCTGCAAAGAGGAATATTAGTAGATTTAAAAACAATGAAACCTTTAGTTTCGATCAAGAAAGCTTTCACAACAAAAAATAAATTCTGATAGTATATTTTGGAACTCTCCAAAACAAAAAGGCACTCTTTTCATAATTTGGCAGTTTACACAATTGAAATTGTAAAATAATGGAGTAAGTTTTAGGTTATCACGGAATGCAAAAATAATCCTCAGTTATGAGACCTTCTCAATTGAAAAGAAAACATGAATATTTTGTTTTACGGCATACAGATACAGAAGTAAAACCTAAGCAGCACAATGGATATTTGTACATATGTAAAGAAAAAGAAGAAAGATTGAAGACACCTGAAGGATTGAAGACACCTGGCGTTTACCAAGTGCCATGTGGGTGCGGGAAAATATACATCGGTGAGACGGGCCGCACTATAGACACGCGGCTCAAAGAACATAAGCGCCACCTCCGCCTAGGACAGCCCGAAAAGTCAGCCATCACAGAGCATTGGATGGAATGCAAAAATACTGTTAAGTTTGACGACACCAAGATGCTCTGCCGATCCAATGGCTTCTGGGATCGACTCATTAAAGTCTATTGAAATTAGACTGTCTAAGAATACCATCAATAGAGACTCCGGATATGCTCTGAGCAGCACCTGGAAACCTGTGCTCAAGACTATACAAAAGGCTAGGCAAAACCACCAATCAGAGCATGCCGCTGACGACAGCCAATCAGCAGTCACCTGACCACCAGAGTGACTGTATATAAGCAAGTCAAATTCTCACTCGACATTCACAGCCCTGAGGACGATGACCGAGTCGGACATCGAAACGTTGGCAGATATGGAGTTCCTGACCCGGTGGCGATCCCGAGAACTCTTTACCATGTACATATGTACTTTGAAACTGGCACCTATTTATACTTTGGCTGAAAGATGTCACTATTTAGTAATTTTATTTTGAGGAGATATTTAATGACTTCAGCAAAAATTCTTCCATGTCGTTGTGGGGTAAAGAACGCATAAGTGAAATACAAGAGTGCATCCTATATTAGCATTTTTTACAAAATAAATATTTGAAGTTCCTATAGAGCGGTTGTAGAAAATGTGATTATGTAGCAAATGAGTGGTTATTAAATTTGGTTTTGATAAAACTTTTAAGTTTAAAACAAAGTAGAACCTCATTTTTACATTCCCAGATTTTATGCTTCCCTGATTTTTGCACCAATTTCTCTTTGAATCCCAAAAAATATGATTCCTTTTGCCTCCTCCTACATTTTACGCTTTCTAAATGTTAAAAATTTTGAGGCACCAGGAGAGATGCAAAAATTAGAGTTAATGGTGATTAGGTAGGAACCACACCCAGTTATCTACATACCTATTAGAAGTTGCACACTTGCGGTGTCAGATTACATTAGTGATTATAGTAGCACCAGTAAGTGAAATCATTCATTACCTATTGACTGGTGATATGTTGTCAGCTGATTCTTAATAGTAGGTCAAACACTAGTAGCTGGACTGTTGTGTCAAACTTTCAGCCACAACACTGTAATCAGATGTTGGAAATATTATGGGATTGCTACAAAAAATTGCGGTGTCCCTCAACGCTCCGTCCTTGGACCTCTCTTGTTCACTCTGTATACTCTTGATCTGACTAATAGCATCACTCACTGTAAATATATGCTGTACACAGATGACTTACAAATATATGTTCATTCTACCGTATAAGAGCTTCAATACAAAATCAACATGATTAACTCAGAGATTCGCTCAATATGCAGCTGAGCTGAATTGAACTGCCTTCAGATAAACCCAAACAAAACTTAAGCTATAATTTTTGGTAATAAAAGACTTCTAAACACAATTGCTTGCGACAGCCTCCCCAATTTAAGTGTCGCTTCCACCACTGTGCTGGTAACCAAGACTGTAAGATATCTTGGACTCACGCTCACCTGCAATCTATCATGGGATCAGCATGTGCTTGGAGTATGTAATAAAGGGAATAAGGCTCTTTATTTACTGAAACTACAAATGAAAAATCTTCCTATTTCCATGAGAATTATGCTTGTCACATGTGCTATCTTCCCCATTATTGATTACTGTATACTAGTCTATAATGACTTACCTAGTGTATTTGAAATGTGTCTGCAATGGTTAATAAACTCCTGTGTTAGATTTATATTTGATTTACGTAGAGAAAAACATTTGTCCAAATTCTACACTGACCTGAAATGGTTACCTCTTCACAGTCAAAGGAATTATATCCTGGGATCTTTTCTGTTCTCCTTATTCCAAAAACAGACTCCTGCTTACCTGTACGAATTATTCATCCCCCCGCAAAAAAGTTACTGGAATTTCCACCCGCCGTGTTTCTGACCTTCAAATTCCTCAAGCCCGCACCAATATATATTTCAAATCTTTTCATCCAAATGCATCTAGATTTTGGAACTATCTACTGCCAAATATAAAGACATCACAATCACTTCAGTCGTTTAAAGGAAGGCTGAACTCCTATCTCAAATCTGGGGCCTAATTCAGTCTCCTCAACTCATTGAAGTTATCATCTTAAAGTTATGATGTTATCAAAACTCTCTACATAAATGTGTATATGTATGTGTGTGCTCATTACAGTCTGTGTTAAAACTTATATTTTTGTGTTATTAGTATTGAATATTTGACATTTTTTGTCTAATTATCTACAACCTGTTAGCCTATCAATAATCTCCATGATGCCATATTTTTGTTAAAATGCCTTTTATTAAGATTAGAACATTTCCCGTATTTTCCATTTTTTGCTCTCATAGCTTTTACCTAGAGCATAATAAAAATATTCATTCATTCATCATATGGAATCTGAAACCATTGAATTGACTTCCTACCCTTTGTATTGACTATCTGAAACCATTGAATTGACTTCCTACCCATTGTATTGACTATCAGCTCACATATTACCGGACTAATATTTCAGCAAAAGCAGCAAGATGCACTGTTATAATGGATTGAGTATGCTTCATTATGAATGCATTCTGTCAATAATAGATGTTGTCTACATTGATTAAATATTTTTTTATTTGTGTGCAGAGTGTTGGCATTTTTAAACAGCTGGTGATGATGCGTAACATCTCTCTCCATTATGATTCCAAAAGTCATTGAGAGTCAATCCGACACTATCATATTCTCTGTGACGCTATTGAATAGTAAAAAAAATGTCAGGTACCAGATCCAACGGTTAGATCTGAAAGTTACATGGTAGTCTAACGGATTAGTAAAAGTAACTTCACTCAGTATACTTACTACACAATTTATTTTTTAGACCAAGTTTTCACCAAATGCATCATTATCAAGATACAAATTTCAGTAGTGCATTTCCATACATACTAAGAGATACAAGGAGGGAGAGGGAAAGAAGATAGTAGCAGAGGTGGGGGAATACTCTGATACAGTACATGGGTCTGCAAGACCTAACTAATGGAATATTATTCTTTGGCATAAATCATGACTCTTCAGAGAATTCAGAATCTCCCTCTTCCTTTTTCCATCACAAAAGTCAAAGATGGAGTGCTGGAAACCTGCCTCCCAAAGCCAGTGGCGGATACAGAAAACACTCAAGGGGGGGGGGGCGCAAAAGATATATTGAGTTGCCTTTACTTTTATCGCGATAAAAAATAATCAAGTCACCGGCAGAGTAAAATAAAATTTTAATTAAAGTAATTATACACATATACAAGACAATGCCATGTTATGATAAAAAAAGTCACAATCGTGGTTCTGCAATGGTTGCCAATACGGCCGGACCCGCAAGGGAGGGGCGCGCGCCCCCCATCTGTATCCGCCACTGCCCTAAGCATAATTTGCACTGGTCACATGCATGGAGATGGCAAAAGAAGTGGTGAATTCTGAGGGAATTGACTCGAATTGCAAAAGGTGATTGGTAAAAAAAAAGAGAGGTAGGGAGAAATACAGGAAATTTTGGGTGGGAGAGAGCAATCGAATGTAAAAATTGCATAATACATATTAAGATTATCCAATTTAGCTCAGGGCAGCTACGCTTCTCCAATCCCAACCTGTTTACTGTGAGGAGGGAGATAGTGTGACATATTTGAATTTCCTATATCGTGAATTAGAGGTTGAGGAAACATAGCCAACAGAGAAAATCAAGCAAAGACTAACTGCCGATTATATTTACAGGTGGATTGGAATTTAACTAATGAAAGACAGGCCAGATAACATGAAGCTTGAATCAAAAGGATGCTAATTACAGCCGAGATAACTGATGAAATATTTACAACTTCACACAAAGACAGGTCCTAGATTGATAGCCACCATAACAGCCAAAAAAATAACCCCATGAAGCCTAAAGGATTCTTCGCACAGGACATTGCATACTGCTACAGGGCTTTTGAGGCAAATCCAGTGGTCTAAGGATTGATTCTAAGAGAATAACTCATCTCCTATGCGACATCAAACACTACCTCGATCCAGTGGACCACAACTTGAACCCTCTAATGGGTTTTCTAAGCAATTACTAGAACATCTTTTTAGGACCGAGAGACTTGAAGCCAAACGGATAAAACAGGACATCATTTATTAAGCTTATTTTTAGAATGTTTGAAGAGGTAAAACTATAGTATAGAATAAGTAAAATAACTTTGTTGATAATCTCTACCTGATGATGCTATCATCAGGCAGAGATTATCATCATTAGGTAGATATTAGATATCATCATAATCATTAGATGCTGAAACCGTCGTGCTATTTAAAATGAAGTGTGGAATAAGACAGTTATTTTCTTTAATCTATAATGAAGCAATTCCACAAAGTAACGCCTAAGACCGTGTCTTATGGTAAAACTATAGAAACGATTTCCTGCCATAGCACAATACAAACGAAAAGTTAGCATTAAATAACATCCTTAGGAACCATGCGAGGAGGCTTTTTCCCCAAAGCGGTTAAGGAAATTTATCTCTACACGGTGGGTCATAAAAGGATAAAAAAATTAAAAAGCCTAGATTCACAGAGTGAGGAATTATCCACATATATACAGAAATTTCTAAGTATTCGTGAAAACCCCTTGACTAAAGAAAATTTTATATTACCCCTGCATCATAGTTAATTACTGCGTTGATTATAGAAAAATGCTCCATTTATCAACTGACAAGTGAATTCAGCGATAGAGCGAGCAAATTACTGACGTTACATGCGTTCAACTTCTTCAAAAACATTTTCGTGCCTTGCATTGGAATCACCGCAAATATAGAGCAGATGAGAATATTCATTCTAAAAACAAAATCGTGAAAAACATACTCACATACACCTTCGTTGAACAAGATACGATATTAACGGCACGTTGCGGAGGTTCTCAAATGAAACTGAAACAGCTGAAAATCACTTGCTTTTTCAAATGAATGCGGGATGTTGCGTAATTATTTTTCTTATTATTTCCCTCTAGTGTTTTGGTTTAAAGCCGGTTTTTCTAATTTATGAAAACTAATTACTTTTTAAGCTCGAATCATTGGAATTTATTATGGATTTTCTCTAACAAGATAGAAGTAATTGTTGTATATTTTGCCTGATGACTTTAGTATACGAATTAGCAATACTTTGGAGACAATGGAATTATTGCTTTTTTTAGAAATAAATCGAGCAGATATCAGAGCTTGAGTCAATTTAGACTTTTGAAGCAATTCTTATACTTCTGTTGAAATTTCTTAAATATATATTGGTCTCAATGGACTCCCTGATGGAAGACTTCATTGCCACCACCACATTTTAAGCGCACTTATGACGTATAGCGTGATGATATTTATCCAGCTGTAATATTGTAGGCATAGTTTGGGATGTCTTCCGATATTGAATTATTTTCAATCATAATATAGACGTCTTATTCGGAACGAATCGTGAAGAATTCGAAGCAGGATCAATACAAGACTTTGTGTCTCAATGAAATCACCTGGTAAAAATTCCTATTTATTATTATTGTCTAGAGTTAAAATTAGTTTTCCCTATAATGCGGCTCACTCCTTCTTTTCAGGAACTTTTCTAAAAACGGCTGAAACCATGAGAAATTAAATTATGGTAGAATTTTGAAGAACGGATTCCAGACTCATGTAACTTTGAGAAAATAGTGGTTATCGAAAAGTTCATTGTTAAGACGGTATGAAATTGATGTTCACTGCAATAATCTGTTATGAGCACGTAAATCACATTAATTTAGCCATTACCAGATTCACGCTAATCATGACGTTGGTCGGGTCAGCAGGCAAGTGACCCATGTACGAATTTACAAATATAGCCGTACCGCGTCGCTGCTACTCGAGTTGGGAAGTGGTCGTCGGATTGTGGGTCCAGGAATATCATTAAATTGTCCTCCGGTAAGAGTATTTTATGAGGTTTTGATGTAAAGAACTTATTGTATTTACTTGTATTCCATTGCTCTAACTAGGGGTTTATTGTTTTATGATGGATTTGTGGTGTAATGGACTGTGTCCGCTATGGTTTTTCAAGTTACCTGCTTTCGCCATTTTATGAAGTCAGAATAGCTTTCAGGAATGTAAAACGCTACGAAGCATCTTACCCAGTTGTACAGATAGTGAGCTAAATTTCCGTGAGCGTTAAAATTAAAGCTTGTTCAAGTTCGAAGAATATGCTGCTGCTAGTGTATGACGCACTGATGCCGATTTCATTGCATTCGCAGGTACTGGGATGATCAGCTGGTGATTGATCCTTCCGCCCTAGGATAAGCCAATGAAGGAAAAAATGGGATATCGTGAAGATCAGTAAGTACTGAATTACTCTAATATTGTAGCTCAAATTGCTTGCGTCAGATATGATTGGATCTTCTGGCAATACGTCTCGGTGCATGTAATTTTGCATTTTCGGGGCCAGTATGCTCGCTATGTAATTTGTTAATAAAATTTCTCTTATTTTGGCCATTGCGCATGCCTCGTTTTTGCGTTATTTTGTCGAAATAGTGTTGTGCTTATGCTCTGGTATTGGTTTTGTAAGAAATAATCTTCAATGTACATAAAATTTGCAACATAATTGACATGATGGTCGTAATTGTTCCGTGTTTGTCAGGTACATTTTTCTTTCGAAATTCTGGTTAACTTACCGAAATAAGTTGAGGAACATTGGTGCTGTTCATGTAAGTTAGTTTACCACCGTGTGGCATTCCGTGCATCAATATCTTAACGAAATAGTGGATTGTGTTCTTACTAGGCTAAATGTTTGGAAACGTCAACTTGACACTCTTCAGTTATCGTAGTGATTGGAGCACCATTGACAGGTGCCAACGAGTAGATGTTGTCATTTACCACGGCATATTAGGTGCCTTGTTCTTGCAGAGCTAAGGCGAAGGGTTAGTTAATTTCCTGTACTAAAGTAAGTAGTAGTAAAGTTCAAGAGAAGTAATTTTTATGGCCCGTCCCCCTTTAGCCTCGTCAACATGTATTATTCTTTTTGTGTAATCCTTGATATGCAATAGATCATAAAAATGACTCACACTGGAACTAACTTTCCCTTTGCCTTAGCACTGCAAGAATAAGGCACCTAAGTAATATTCCGTGATCAGTGACGGCACCTATTCGTTGGAATCTGCCAGTGCTGCTCCTATCGCTCGAATAGCTGCTGCTGTTGTTGCGTCTGAGTTTTATATGATATTTAGGTTTAAATATTCCTGCTGGATTTTCAGCCCGGATTGTGAATCATTTGCACATGTGAATTATTGCCTTGTCAAAAGTCATTAATGAAATTATGCATTAAAGTATGCATTAATGAAATTTTACTAGCGTCATCATGCATTTTTTGGCATCTGTCACCTGTGGAAAATTATATTTTTCTTTAGTATAAACGATATCTCTGTTGAAAGAACTAATGCTGCTTTTAAAAAAAATTCCCAGTGCAGATGGTTTGTGTTTTATCACTCCCTTAAAAATGCGTATGTATAAAACTAGTTGTGCTGACTGAGTGGTTGGCGATTATTATTAACCCTATTAGTCAAGATCCTGTATTCACCACGCATAAAAGCGATGTGTGGAAAAAGTGGTCCAGCTATCGACCTTTTTAGTATCCTCCCTCATCTTGAAAATAAATGAATTATTATTCAAAAATACGTTTTTTTAAATTTAGTAACGCTCGTTTCATATTTTCGTCTTTTTTCTAGGCTTCAGCTTTCATAGTTGTTCATTTTTTATCATTTGATTGTATGTTATTAACATGGAAATATTCTCCAGCAAGAATCCATAAATCATTGTACAATGAGTCGTAGTGTTGAATATGCTTGAAAAGTCGTATATATTCCTCACGAAACCCTTGAGGTACTCAATTGTAATATTGTTAGCGTTAATGTGGCGATGACGAAATGAGAAGTTTTTTTTGGAAGGCGCGGTCCATCCTGTCTCAAATACATTTCCCGTATCCACGAACTTTTAATTCTTCAATAAGGTTACCGCCGTCGTCTTACTTTCAATCTTGTGCATGAACGTATTGAGCGATTCTCTATCAAAGATTCGACGTAACTTTTATTTCAACAGCTCTTTCAAATAATATCCTATCGTTAATTGCCTATTCTTCAGTAAGCCATCCAATTAAGTTGTTTTCCAGGGTTGCTAACCACAACCCCAAAGATCCAACGCATGTGCTGATCCATTAAAAAATCATTTTTATTTGCAGACCAACCAAAGTGTATGCGCTTTTATAAGGATTGTTATTTTTGTATTTATAGCATAGTTCTACCGTAGCGTGCAGTCATATTTCTACTGGGGATTGGGTGGTGATATTGGTGATCAGGGGCGGAATTCTGTACTCGGATACCGACGATCGTCGGTGTCGGTAGCTACCGACGATCGTCGGTAGCACCGATAGAAATGTGATTCACAAAACGCCGCTACCGACAGATTGTCGGTGCAACCGACAAATTCGTGACGTAATGCTTTTGTCGGTACGAAAGTGGCACCCGCACGCGAGGCTAGGCGCCTCGACCAATCATATTTCTCCTTTGTCTGCATTAAACAAATGAGGCTCCGAAAACGCCATCTGTTATTCGTCAGCCCGCGAAGAAGTTAAAAATAGTTGATCACTGCTTTGTGAGATATTTACGATGTTTAATCACTCTGCGAACACAATTTCTTACTCCCGTTGGTGCGATGTGGCTTGTATTCCGAGATTTTGCTGTATTTACCATCGGATTTTTTCTAGCCCAAGTAAAAAAGCCTTTATATTCAAGGATTCAACGGTCATTGATAGAAGAACACCGGCAACATTTGGTGCTCAATGTATTGGAATTTTCAAGTATAATTGTCTTGAAGAGGACTTTGTCTGCTAAATAATTGTTCACCTACGCTTATTTTAATTGTATTCTTGGGATTAGCAGTGACAAAATTATTTTTATTAGTATTGTAACAATGTACCTTCATCTTGAGCCACGGCTTGTTTACATCGTTTGCCTCATTGTTCGCCGTAAGTCCGATACTTCCACAAGGGTAATTATTTAATTAGAAAACATTTTTGTCGCTTGAATTCACATTTTGGGCTATTTAAAATACATTCGTTGAGAAAAACACCGAGATTCCGCGGATGTCACGGAAGGTATCATCAGTATCATCGCGTCAAGTGTTGTGATTGTGAACTTGAGTGACATACTTTACGCTATCTATTTGGAACTGCATACTTTTGCATTTTGATACCATTTGTGTGTTATTTCAAACTTTGCGTTGATATGACTTTGACTAAATATGCTTGATCAGTGTTAATTTGTGAAATACCGTTGAAAGTATGAAGGTTTTCTCGTGTTGAAATGAAATTTTTGTAGTTTTATGATGAATAATTCATTAAATGTTTCCTTGTTTCGTGCAATCATTCTTTTTATTTGCCCCTTTCTACCGATGGAATACACGGTACGTACCTACTCAGTGCTCTTATAGTAATAATGAAAATCTATCTTGAAGTCCCGTACGGTGTTTGGTTATTATGGTGAAGTAAATTCAGCATTAATTTTACGGGAAGTTTTGTGCACCGGTAACGACGTCATAGAGTGAGAGGAGTTAAGTGATGCCATTTATATTCTTCTAAAATATAGTAGCAATATGCTTTTTCTATTTCGTCGTTGCTGTCTGATGCTCTCAAGAGTACTTACGAAGGTAGGAGAGGTATTTTCATTATAAACCCCATTCTCAGATGCTCACATAGGGTATTGAAGTTAATATGAAAGTGAACGAAATGTCCACGTATATATTTCATTGAAAGTGCATCAATAGTCATTCGTTTTTATTGAAAATATAAATTAATTTCGGATCCAAACTTTACGAATCAACAATAGATACCTATCGTGTCTTGTTGTGAGTAATTTAAAAGCAAAGCAATACGTTACATACTTAAAATTACGGAATATTTATAATGTAAAATACCTTACGCTATTGGAACGCATAATGTAATATACGTGTAACATTGGTAAAGTTAAATACTGCTCCCACTATGTAAATTTTACGTTTCAAGTGTTTAATCAATCATTTTTATTATAAATAACATACAATTAGAGCGCTTCCACGGATCTAGCGTCGTAGATAATGATTTAAAATCGTCAGCTTAGGCAGAAAAGTGTAAACAAAAGTCCGCCATGTTGCTAAAAATTTGTCGGTAAGTCCTACCGAGCGTTTTGAAATCGTCGGTATGTACCGACGGGTTTACCGACAACTGTCGGTGGGATAACGACAATCGTCGGTAAAACGTGTCTCCTGAATCGCTCGCACCGAGACTTATCGGTAGGACCGGCTTACCGACACCGACAATCGTCGGTACGGTGTACAGAATTCCGCCCCAGTAGGGGCTTTCTCTAACTCGTTAACGTTTTGTTGTTAACGGGTTGTCAACGAAAGTCCTCTCTTGCAACGACACCCTCTTATCGAAAGTGTGTTTCTGTATCTCACCTTAACGACAGCCCGTCGTTGCAAAACAAGACCACGGCTCGTCGATAGCAAACAATACACCGTCGGCGCCTGCGAGTGAGGCTAGAATTTTCAACCAATCACATGCCTAGATTTATTCGTTCGGTAGCATTAAGAAGCAGTGCCTAACTACGGTAACTAATAAACGATAAATAGTCACCATAAATAAACAAGAAGCTGCTAAAGAACGCACCGGTCGATTTGGAAAAGAATAATAAATGATGGAGAAAACTGATGAGTATCATTTTAGTAGTGGATTCATATACTGTTTTTATGATGTGTCGTAATATATTTTCATGATGAACGAAATAAAGTAAGGGGGAAATTAGTGTAAATAAGCATGTATATTCAAGGATTCAACAGTCGTCGATGGAAGAATATCGGCAACTTTTGGTGCATTATGTATCGTAATTTTCAAGTATAATTATCTTGAAGAGGACTCTGTCTGCTACTTACTCGTTCACCTAAGCCTATAATAATTTTTCTCTCGTGGTTATAGTAGTGACAACATTATTTTTATTAGTATTATAACGATGTAAATTTCGGAGTGCATCTTCAGCCACGGCTTGTTTACATCTTTTGGCTTATTTCCGTTTTAAGTCCACAACTTCCACAGTGGTAGTTATTCAATTAGAAAAACTTATTGACGCTTTCATCATATTTTGAGATGCTTGAAATCAATTCGTTGATAAAAAATACCGAGATTACGCGGATGTCATGGAAGGAATCATCGTGAGTGTTGTGATTGTGAACTCGTGTCACATACTTAACGCTTTTTAGTGTCAATTTCTTGAGAAAAGATTACGGAAGTGTTAATGTTGTTGGTGTTGTTATTACTTATAATTATATTCTACGCAAAGCGAAGATAAGCACAATATAGTAAACATAGAAAAAAAATGTGCATTTAAGGAAATAATATAAATATTTTCATAATCGCCCACCATGTTGAGGCATCGAATCACTGATTAAATTCACCCAAATCAAAGCGTAGCATAGGTTTATCGTTGGTAGCCACAATTAGGCATAGGAAATCACTGCAATCAGCAGCTGAAAATGATACTAAAATAAGTGTATGCATGTACCCATCAAAACACAGGCATATTTTTCGTTGGGACTTAGTTTAACAGCATTGCAAAAGTTAAAAGTGACGACTAATGAGTTCTGAGTAAATGAGGGAAACCGTAATTATTTTCGTGAACGGTGGCTTGAGCCAGCCAAAAAAAGGCGTCAAAAAATCCGTCAGTGTTACGGCCACATCGGGGGTTATTCAAAAGGTTGTTTTCAATTAAAAATCCGGCGAAAATTAGGATTCTGAACATTCCTAAGTCGTCTTCTCTGCACTAGATGCTTAATTACATTTGCTCTCTCCTTAAGATGTGATTAGATCCCTACCTAAAAAGTTAAGACCCATCAATCGAGCCTAAATAAACTACCGACTGAAAATAATCGGAGCACTATAATTGGAATGTGTAAGTATTATTTTCACAAGGTAAATAACTTTTTTAAATCTACTTCAAACAACATGTTCACTCCCCCGCAAAAACTAATGTCTCTGTTGCCACTTTTTATTATCATTGATTGCTGCAAAACGTTTTAATGCTTTCCATCTCCTTTGCAAAAGTGTATCTATAATTTTTCAAGTAAAAATACCTTTATCGCTTTGTGGTAGCAGAATTATAACTTTGCCACGCACTGAGCAACCGATACCTAAAAACATTATAGCGGGCGTCGATAAGCTTAAGACGGGCTCCCGAGTCCCCCGATAAGCTATCGGCATTTTTCGTTAGTGCTATCGAGAAAATATCGTTAAGCGAGCGTAGAGAAAACCAATTGTCGTTAGTGAAGATTTTCGATAAGCTAACGACGCAGCAACGTCGATAAGACTTGCTATCGAGTTAGAGAAATCCCCTACAGGGAGGGAGATCGTTGTCAAGTATTAGCAATGAAGAGAATTACTGTGATGTATGTCTTAGAACCCCGTTGAACGTTTTTGTTAGTCTCTCGAAGGGGCACCTAGTTCGAGAAGCGCTCATCAATTTGGTTCCAATGCGAAGGATGGTTGATTTTTAAATTGGTACTGACAGCCATTTTGAAATATTTCTTTGCCCCTCGAATTAGATTTTTAGGGCATTGAATTAATGCTATGTTCTTTTCTGGGAAACTAATGGGGCAGTGAGCGGATTTTTCTTAACCGGCGTGGGAAATGTTACCTATTTCGGCTTATTTCGACATCGAGTTTTCATTTCACTTTCATGTTGTTATATCTTCAGTAAGACTTAACCGTGGAGACGGCAACTTTAATAGCCGAGGCGTAATATGTAGGTTCTGCGTACAGCTGAGAGAATGTCGTTTAAAGCAAATTTCTCTCCGATAACAGCTCCGTTTTATAGCCATGCAAGTATAAGCGTATGAGTTTTTTCTGTCACTTCAGGATTGTCAATTAAAATCTTTGAATTTTTACGTCGGCGTGCCGTATTTTTTAATTAATTGTGTGAACCATGGACGATGTATTTTGCTTTAAAAATATTTTTTCTCGTGTATTAATATTTTTATGGATTCATGAAGTATTGAATTGCTTTGTTTATTGAAATTGAATGCTTGAATGAATTGAAACGAGGAAGGAGAGAGAAGATTCCGCAATTGGGTTTTGTAGCCACTTATGAAATGTGGATAAGGGACGTTCCGTTGTCTTGTTATTAGGCACCATTTGCCGAGCTATTGATAAAGTTAGGGTATACAATCCCACAGTCAAAGGGGATACGGAACAGGCGATACACTTCTTACATCGCTCCTTAAAGTTCCGCAGAAAAGTCAGTTGAGCGTAGGAAGTACGTCCAGTTACGACATCGCTTCTTAAATCCTTAGTGTGATTTTCGTAAAACTGTAATTACCAAGTACCCTTTCCCTCCCGCTTGTGATGGTAGCATTTCAATGCGGTGTTACACTCTTGACAGCATTTTTTTAGGATTTGCCTTTTCCCGGTTTTATTCCTTATATTTTTTATGAGTTACGTCTGTAAAGTTACGTTTTTTACTAGAAAATTAACTGAAGACTAACAATTCATCCATTTATTTTTATTCATGTTTAAAGTGGATGAGGTTACGCATCGTAAGATGTTTCTCTACTCGGAAGATATGGGGAGGTAAGTAAACAGTATTCGTAGGATATGGGGACTGCATCAAGAAGAATTAGAAGAAAGGGGAATAACCTTTCGACTGCGTTGCGTTTTACCTATATCTTCCCTGAAAAAAATTCTTGGTGCCAGGTTTTTGTTCTGTCAGAAGAAATGACATTTAGGCTTAAATTGGGTGTGTGAACTGCACTAACAATATCGTCGTGTTGATACCCTCTGTATATATTTGTATTATTTTGCAATTGTAGTCGAGGAAATGATTAGTATCCTCTCCATGCTACGCAGCATCGAGATAAATCTTACTACGTGGCGTCATGCATCCATGAATTCTGCTTGCACTGCTGGGTTGGAATTTGAGGAAGCATCAACCACGCCTACTATGCTGGCGACCCGCATTGCTCACCTGATAATCCTAGTGCAGGGTTCTTAAATTTCTAGGGGTAAGGGTTGTTTTTCTCCGAACGACGTTCCCGAAAAGTGGAAGAGAATGCATGGCTCAGGGTGAGGCCGCCTCGAGAAAAAATTCGGGAGGGCATTCGTTTGTAGGTGCACTTGCGACCGTGTTCTCCAAAAATTACTGATGTGGTTTGAATCCTATAACCCACCTTGCTTTCCTGCGGCAGCCTTGGATACGAGTGGACTTTCTAAGGATTTTCAATCTTTACTCGTATCTTGATGATTTTTCTATTCGAAGCCATTAGTTAATATTCGGAATTCAAATTTTGAATACAGTATTCAAAGTTCGTATCTTTTTACAATTTAAAATATCATATCTCAAATAAATAAATCCTCGGGCATAGTGACGTAAGATGTGAGCGGGAAAAATCTCCATGTGCATGGTAAATCAAAGTGGATTTCAAATTTTGGAGTTGCGATTCAGACAATCATCATGTTTATGGTAAAATTTGTGGCGAATGTTATTGAATTGCGGCAATTGGAAAATCCGTATCCAGAAATAATGTCGACGGGTATAAAAATTCTCATAGTTGGCGAGTGACCTTTCACAAGGTGACTGGACTTACACAGCTAATGAAATGCATAGCCCTGTTACGAGCATAGCAAAAGGCGGCTTTTTATGATCAATTCATCCATGGTCCAAAATGTCCTTATGTCGGTGAATGAGTCCGCATAGAAATTCTGGCCATGGCCAAACTCACGCCTCTGAGAACTCGAGAACGTGTCTCGAATTCTTTAGGTTTTGCATTTTTTATTCCTTCCAAAATCTGTATGGATGCTTTTTTCGTCGACTCTGAGGAAAGAAAAAAATGGAAATGGTGGAATGATGCGAAGTTGGTTAGACTTGGAGGAAAAGAGAAAGTTTGAGAAAATTCGGACGCGCAGAAAAACGGGGATTATTAAGGTATTACGACTTGGCTTTAGACCGAGTAACTTTTGAGAATAACTCGTGCATTGATTGAAGAAAACCCTTTTGAAACTTTTGGACAGTAAGAAGAGAAAACTAAAACATAATTTGAGTAATTTAATCTTATTTTTAAATTATAAACGGTATTTCGTCATCTTCAGGCACAATTCATACTAAGGGAGCTCAGAGGTGTAACTTCGTATTAGTTATTATTGAAATTAGTGAGGTTAACTATTACGAACAACTTCTTTCTTATAATAGATGTGTTGCTGTGGTACCTATTAATTACCTCACAATTTTACTGAGGTTTTGGATACTTAAGCCTTAAAAATAGACTAGAACAATAATGATCGCTTGTTGACTTTCCTTAATAGATTTTAAAGCACGCCCTACGTTTTCTACCTTGAGTATTCTAACGGATAACAGTACATATTAGTAAAGTACTTGTTAATATCATTCGGCTTCGTACGCTGCATTCTGCTCTTACACTGGCTTCTGTGGCGGCGGGGTGAAATCCTTGTCTTGCTAACCTTTGATGTCTTGCGTTCGAATCCAAATAGTGGTTTTTACCTCACAGGGCGTATTTGTTAATTTATTGAGAGGATTATGTGTCATAAATGTGAACGTTTAAAGAAGTCGGTATTAAATAAATATCACGCCGAGTCTTCAAAACCGTCCTGTGCTTTTGAGCTAACTAGTATAGGCTCTGTAGTGTCCATTTGTTTACTATCACATTTCTTCTGTATGTATTGAGCTGTATAACCTTAAGAATGGGAGTGATCTTGTGGCCCCATGGAGGCTTATGATACTCATTAGCTGCCGTGCCGCACTTCATTATCTGAATCCTCCGATCTCGTAGTTGGGAGAGGCGATGCGAGCAAACCACGGGCAGCGGCTGACCGAGTGGTTTACCTGCGTGACGGTTCGTATCCGGTGGTTGTCGTGTCCCGTGCGCCCCCTTCCCTTGGGCTTCTTCCTCCGCCCGGCAGCGCACTATTGCGGCCTCTTCTTTCTAAGTGCGTGAGCCTTCTGCCGAACCTCGCGATGAAGGAAAATATGGCAGTTATCATTTCATCTATCTCGTCCTGCTAGTGCTATCCACACCCGCCGGCTAGCAGGCCAAACGGTCGCATTTTCAATTCCAAATTTCTGCGTGCTTCCGTCAGAGCTATGTTGTGGTCTGCATCTAGTTGTTTGCGTCAAGTATAGCAAAGGTTGGTTATAGCAAGCACATTTTTTAGAAATGACGTTCAATAGTGCGTTTTCTTTCCTGCTATTACAATTATGTTTGCCCTAAAAAGCTAAATTATGATACTGATTTCGTAGACTCCCAATATTTGTAAGTTTTCACTTCTCCCGGTTATTTCAACCTAATGTACGTGATGTGATAATAATTACTGCATTCTTTTACCAATAACTCTTAAGAAGTAGTATTATGACGAGGATTATTTTTATGTTTATCATGAAAATTTTGGTAAATTGATCATTATTATCTATTTTTGTCACATCATCATCTCTGGTCACAAATCCTAAGATTGGTTTGACGCAGATCTACGCTCAATTCTGCTATCTTTGTATTCAGATGTAAAACAGAATGTAGGAGTAAATAAATTATTATTAATCTTTTTACACCTACATGTTTCTTCCCTTTCACATCCTTCTTTAACTGTTCCATATAATTATAATTCATTCGAGATCTTCCTTTTCCGATCTCCCCATCTATTTGTCCCTCATCGATTGTTTTCATCTGGCCATCATGTCTCAAGATATGGCCTATAAGGCTGTTCCGTCTTCTTGTCAATTTTGTCTAAGTTAAGTATGTTATGGCGGTAAAAATCATTTTTTCCTATTGCAACATTACTCCTATGATATGTTTAGATAAATACTGCGGTTAGTGCGTGTAATATAAGGTGGAATTTCAAATTCGATGTGGTGAAAATATTGCTCCGAAAGGCTTTTTTTTGGCCGTCAGTCGACCAGGTAAATTGGAAGAGCTATTTTGAAATTTTCATGAAGATGACGTATGCTTCGTTTCTCGGACCACCCTCCTTAATCGTTGATTATAAACACTGCATCCCGCAGCTCACGATCAAAAAGCCTGAGTCTGCTGTTTTCGAGTGCTACCTCTTTGTCTTCCTTCCACGAAGTGGCTGAGTTCCTCCAAGAACTAGTTTCGCCCTGGCCGTTGTCTTGAGGTAGCAACTCACACGAGTTTCTTTCCGCTCCGCTTGGCAGACGCAGCTCTCCTGTGAGGTGAATTTCATTACTTTATTCACGTGGTCTAAGTGCTTGGTCTAGCACCCACTCCCACCCCTTCCGAAGGTAAAGTCACTGCCATGCCGCCCGCATTTCCTTCTGCCTTAACATCCACCTCGTTCTGACATTCATTTTCCACCCCCCCCCCCCCCATCCTTGGTTACTGCCGTCCCATGACAATCGTTCGATCTGACTCCCTCAACCGTGAATAGCCACCCTTCCTCCTCGCCGTTGTCGGTCGTAGCCTGTGCCGAAGAGCCGCTCTTCGCTTGACCTTCTTACCTACGCGGGCGTGTTGTGAACAGCCCTCGAAAAACCTATTCTCTCAGCCACTTCCCGCTCCTCGACGACTGGAGTGCGGTGGTTACAGTGATCTCCCCACCCCTTTTGGAGACTTTAATTTTAATTCTGTTCCGTCGCTTGTAGTACAGTTGCTGCTCTGCATTTCGACTCTCTCGTATGGACGAGTTGACATACTTGGGGCCACTCTCCACCGCCTAAATTTCCCTGTGGCCATCGTTCGCTGCGATGAAGTTGGTAGGGGTCAGCCAGGTCACTATATTCGGAAGACAGCAGGGACTTCTTCATACTTGTGGTTATTTTGTGGGAGAGGAGTATGCTCGAAAATATTGGGGATTTTTTCCTGGAAATGTGTCATGAGAGAAGGGTGGTTAGTAGCGTGCAGTAAGTTCATGTAAGTTTTTCTGTGGGTACTATTAACTGGACTATAGAGAAGTTTAATTCTCCGTGAAGTATTTTGTTGTCAAGGATCACGCATATTCGTAGATTAATAGTTTAAGTTGGTAGTAGGTGGATGTTGGTAGTTGTTGGATGGGCCAGTTATAGACATTTCTCTAGTGTAAGCAAACAATATTCCGGCCGCCCCCGTCCAAAATAACCTGAGAGGTAGTAGGATTAGTGCTGAGCAATGCGTAGAGCGCTTAGGCGACCCCTTTTGCTTGGCGCTCTACGCAGCCGCGTACTTGGCTTAAAGCTTAAACCGGCCCTGATTGTTGGCCGGGTAACCTTCATCAATTCGTTTTCTATTCGACGTATTCAGGTTGGCTTCTGGTTAATCGAGAAGGATGGGAGTTCTTACTTTTCCTTTCACGCGGGAAACTACCGTGACTGAATATCTTTCAAGGCCTTCTACTTATTTAAGGGGCGATCCATCCATATTTTAGGTTCAGGTCCTCGGTATTGTTCGGGAAAATACTTCTTTCTTCTCCCTGTGGGGCACGGCGTGGTTTTTTTGCATTTAGTGCTGCAGTGAGCGATGACTTTTAGTTTCCTCATTTCATTTTTATTTTTAACGCTGTTAGATTCTTGCGTGGATTCTAGTCTGTATTCATTATGTATGGAATATTTTCTCTCTGTGGAGATTAATTGAGAGGTTTATCCTTTTTAACAGTCTCACATTCAATTTTACCGTGATAGGGAACTTCTTTAACTTCATGTGCCTCGTAGTCGTTCCTCGCCGTGTTCGTCTTGACGGCGTTAGGCCTATTGATGTGCGGTACTATTGGCCCCTTTCATTTCTTTCTCGTTTGATCTAAAATAAAATTAATGTACTAACGCGATAATAATTCTTGTTTCATTTTTTTCTTAGGCTCTGACCCTGACGTCGTTAATGTTGTTCGTGAGTTCACTTTTAATCAGGGGAGATGTAATCGCGTCTCAGCGCTTTTAATTAGCGTTTAGTGATTTGATAGAAGCTCAAAAGAAATAACATAACCCTTCGTGAATGAGATAATAATCGAAGAATACGACTCCCTTGATTGTCCGTTGTATTCAGCGAACTGAAAAAATAGACTGTATACCAGCGAAGCTTGAGCAGTAGAACGAATGCAGTGGAGGTTCAATTGTGATTCTGCTGCCAGCTGTTTGTGAAAGGAAATCCGGCGTGTCGAGTTCGCTCGCAAGCTGTTTAGGAAAGGTACGGGGGTAAAAAATGTGCTCGAGAAAACGAGGATAAGGATGAGCCATGAAATCGAGTGTAGCAGAGAAAAGTGTGTATGGTAGAGGACTCTCAGTTAAATTAAGCCCTTACATAAGGAGTCAACGTTCGAGCATCAACTAATTTCATATATCTGGTGGGTGTTAGCCTACGTATGCGTAACAAAACCATTGGCCCTGGGGACTTGAATGCGGAGAAACCATTGACCTTTCGGAGAATGATTTCCCTTCTATGCAGTATAAAAATATAGTAAATATTGATAACAATGGCTGTCGCAAGGATGACTAGGGTATTATCTTGATGCTGAATGTTTTTTTTCCCATGTAGTTACTCGATATCGTGTGGGGTAGCAATCGAAGATTTGGAGATGAGTACTCCACGGTTGCCTCTTTCCATGGTGCATCACATTGAACATACTTGAGTAACCTAGCGGGCGACTCCAGCGTTAGTTATATTGCTATAAAGTCAAATTGAGGTTTGGCAAGGAAAATAGTAGGTTGTAGCAATTTCGTGGCTTAGTAGCTGACGCTGGAAAATGAATAACCCAAGGGAGCTTGCCGGCCGTCCACGTACTTGCAATGTAGGGATCTCTAGGTTCCCCATACGCATTCTAAACCCACGGAAATTGTAGGCGCAGGCGCTCCCCTTACCGTACAGTAGGGCGTCACTTTTTCAAAATTCTGATCGAATGAGAGGTTGAAGTGAAAGGATTTACTGAGCTAATCTCTGGGATATTACATTTTCGATGCATGTGTGGGCTCAGGTTTCTCTTTCGCACTTGTCGATATTCGTGATGCGTGCGGCTGGCAGCTTTTTGCCTAGAGTGACGCAGATACTTTAGCCCGGAAACGAGGCCGATCGATGCATACGTAGGGGTGGGTGAGCGGGAGTTGATGGGAGAGGTTTTGAGCTAGGAGGAGCGGGATCGAGGGGGCGGTTGCTCAACTATATCACGCCCCCCCTTTTTTTTGCACCCCAAATATCTTAAAACCTTGCACCAGGAGCCGTTTCATTTGGAAGCCACCGAGGGCGGTACATGTCACACCGTTCCAATTACTCACCGTCTTCCTCATAGCAAGTCTAGCTTACTCCGCATCCCGTTCTATTTCTCATTGCTCTTGTATGATATCCTTCAGAGAACGTCGTCTGCTGAAGTTTCGTTCCTTTCTTATGACGTTGGAGGAAAAATGAATGATTCTGTACTCAGATATGATTTAATAGAATCTTCGAATGTGTTCTCCATTACTTATTTTTTCCAGCCTTTATATCAACTCACCAACCTGTCTGTTTGTTTGTCTGGTACAAATCTTGTAACTCAAATTTGACTCACTTCCTGTGAAGCAAAAACGCTGAAATTTTGCACACTTCTTCATTTCCGATGACAATACATGAAAATATAACTTTTTCTCTCCAACCCCCCTTTAACCACCCCCCAGTCAACCTATAGCCCCCCAAAACATGTTTATTTTTAACATAGGGGGGTGGCATTTTTAACAGAGGGGTAGGCATTTAAAAGCATAGGGGTGGCATTTTGAAACATAGGGGGCTTACCATTCACTGAAAATTTAATAAATATAGTGACTTTTTTAATACGTCACTTTTGGTTTTTCGGGGTCACTGAGTTTTTTTGCTTTGTGTCATATATAAACGTTGCTCATCCCCTGTAATCTAAATATAAAGGCTGGTTTTAAAAAAAAAAATTTTTATAAGAGCTTATTATTAAATTTCTTTGGATAAATAATCAAGCACTCCAATATTTTGATTTCCTGAATGACTCTGCGAGGGGCTCTTGTTTGGTTTTCGCAAAGGAAATCCTATCATCATTTCTTGGATGAAGTCGCTTTTAGGATGACAGAATACAGCTTAGTAAAGTCACTTGTTTCCACACACTTATTTAAACCGACCATGGCTTCGGCAACTCGTGCCATTATCAAGGAGTTGCCGAAATCATGGTCGGTTTAAATAAAAGTGTGTGGAAACAGACAAGTGGTTTTACTAAGCTGAATATCAAAGATTTTCACCGTATCACGCTGGACACTGTATCTTTGACCGAATACACTTTGCCATGTTTCGGATCTCATCAGTGACCAACAAGGTTGGTACCTAATCAATCTATCACCAATCAGATAAAAATATTAACCTTAAAAAAATTATATTTTCATGATTTTCTCACTTAAAAGTCATCTGCCTTTTCCGTGTGTGGCAATATTTTCTCATTGTTAGTACATTTATGTTCAAAATTCTTTTAATGAATCATAATTGAGTTATTTTAATTTTAGAAATTTATATCCTCTTGTAATTACCGAGAAAAGCTTTAAATATATTTAATGGTTTCCCTAATTGATATTTCGTATCAGTTATAGAAATAATAATGATTACTGTACTCCTTTTATGTTCATCATCTCACTAGATGTGGAATATTAATTTTATACTATGATGAAGAAATTATCGAAATGAATTTCTCCTTGTTATGATGAATTTATAATATAATGAGTTCAGTTCTTATTGTTAGTATAAACTTTCGTCGTAGCCAATGGTGTCATATTTAACCTATTCTTTGAAGAAAGAGTAAGCGGGATGCTAGTTAGTCACTCCCTTTCTAAGCCGCTATCACCCCCCAAGAATACTTATTTCTCGTCGTAGAACGTTTCATATCATCATCGGGTTTCATTGATGTATCCGATGCCTATGCAGAGGCATTAAGTTGTCCTTTGCAAGATAGGGCCTCATGGTTCTGTTATTCGCCGTCATGGTCGTTTTCAATAATTAATTAGTCATGATCGTGGAATGGTTTTTTTATCCTACCTTTGCCCATTCTTGATGATTGATATGAATTGTAATGGCGTTCTCATTTAAAAATTATGCTTTTGGTCTTTCATTAGTTCCTTTTCTCCAAGAGGCACGTGACTAAATTTGAAATGCTTTTTTCATAAAATAGATTAAACCAAGGTGCGCGATTCTGTATGAGAATTGGAATATTAGTGATCATTAATTTCTTTTTTCTCGGGTAGGTAGGTTCCCCAGTGTAAAGTTTTTCTGTCCTACTATAAGAACGTATTGCTACCCGCAGCAGACCTATTCGCTAGTTGTTTGACAACATTTGATGGATTAGTTCATTGTGATATTTTCTTAAGTTTTCAAAGCATACGAAAGAGTTCATCGGTTTACATTTCATATGATAGCAGATCAGGTTCAGTTATTGACAACGTGTTTTTACATATTCCGTTGTAGGGATACTCAAGTTACCACATGTTCCGTCTGCGGTTCCCGACTGGTAACAAAATCGTCTCTTACTGAGGAAATGACAGGATAAAAAGTTTTTGATACTCGTTGAGCGTTGGGATTGACGTTTCTTTTCAGTAAATGTAGTGATATTTTCTCTTAATGTGAATGAGATTCTCGAAGAAGTCTTTGATTTGGGAGCGTTTGTAGAGACATTTGCGGCATTCGAGACCGTGAATCACCGCAGTTCCTTCTGCGGTCGTCTGGAGCTTGGTATTAGTCACCACTCCCCACTTCGTCACTTGCGCCATAGCTAGGTCTCCTGTATTCAGCTCTCTTAATACCAGTGAGTAATTCTCGGCGTTTTCTTTATTTGAAATTTCCAGGACACCGTTTTTCCTGCTTACGTTGAACGATATTATGTTTAGCTCAGACTTCAAATTGATTTTAGCTAATGTTTTCGGTGTTCCAAAAATTAATAACTCCACTCGTCTTGCTGGTAAAAGGCCGGTTTTTTTTTAAATATCGAGTTTTCATTCTCTCTTGGCCAAAAATCGTTAAATTCCTTGGTATTTAAAATCAATGTCGGCCATTTTTTAACACTTAAGGAGATTATATTTTCTGTTTGCCATGCTCATGATTATGTAATTGCTCCGTCTGGATCGTTATTTTATCACATGATTATCTCTCAAAATATTTTTAGAGTTTTCCGGCTTCTTTCTGTAGGTCTGATGTTCTTATTCTCACATACAAACGACATGCGATTTTATTTTCATGTTAAAATCTCCTGAAATTAGTTCACCTACATGAAATGTTGCCTTCCCCCTCATAATAGCGTGCCAGTTGGTGTGGTATGTCTAACCAAATAATTTACTGCTCATTTTTGTTTTCTTTTTCGTAACGTAGAGTTTTTTCTCCGCGCCAGTTTTTTTTTCATTTTTTTTTACATAAACCGAATTCACTAGGGAAACTGTTGGGAGCACAATTGTTTTGTTTCATCTGATAGTCCTTCATATTTATCATGTCGTCAGCAAATGGTCAGCCACCGGAGAATTAGCTTAATCATTTCTTTACCGCTATCGTGTGGCAGCTGTTTTGTAGCTTCATCACAGTCCCTCGCGGCCTTGAGAAAAAAAACCGCCAGTGAGGCGTGTGCTTCTGGTTAGGAAACTTCGTGGTTGGCCTCCAGAACATTTTGCGACCGTCCTGGGAACAGGCATATGATTGCCTTCGCAGCATTGACTTATTGACAAGTTTGCCGAAATGAATGTCTTTTCGACCTCTTCGAGGATGTATATGCTCGAGCGCTCATCCGCTTTTCGCGCATGGAATTGATGTTGAAATGGCGAAATCCAAGATTACGTGTTTGATGTGGTCCGTTGGATTGGTTGAGTGTGACGATAAAGTTTGTTTACTTGATTTTTTTTTCTATTGGAAATTTTATTTCCGTAAAATTGACCACTCACGATGCATTGGAAATGTGCGGATTTTTTAAAAATCCTGTTAATAACTACCTATACATTTTGCTAACTTTTTCATTTCCTATTTGAATACGGAATTTGGGGTTTTAATGTTGGCCACGGCTAATTTTGCTGCGCAGCCATTATGCGCGTTCTTTAATGTATTTCTAGTGAGATCGACCGTGCCGTCATCTCGTCTTCAAGTGCTAATGAGACCTCGGAGCTCCACATGTTACGCCCAAGTTGCGTCGCAGTTGTGGCGAAAGGGAAAGAGGACGAGGATTTTTTGTGATAATGCCGTAAAACCAATCAGTCTTTCGGAAACTTGTCTTTTACTAGAGGAATTCCGTAGGAAGTATCGTATCGTCTTTTCATTTTTTTATGGCACTTAGTGATGATTATCCGCTGTTGTCATTCGTTTTTCTCTGGGGCACACTTGCAGTTCCGAGCCCCAACTTACACACTTATTAGGGCGTTTTACACGGGGCACTGAATTGTGCAGGTTAGAACTGCATTAATTTCTAAAATGGCGTGTAATAGCGCGAATTTATGAACGAAATTAGAACGGGCTATTTTGCCATCTCACGTTCACGCATTCATGCATGTGTTATAGCAATTCACCGCTTTACACTACGAAATTTTGACTGCGCCTTCGTACACAACGTCAGATTGTGCAAGTACGTGCCCCGTGTAAAACGGCCTAATGAAATAATCTAGTGAATCGTGGCAAAATGGGCGAAATGCTCAATGAAGTCAATTCAGTATTACATTCAATATTATTCTTCTGTAGCAGTATTTGTAATCCTATTTTGTTAATGCTCCTTATCTTATTAGTGAACCAATGATCAATCTGTTTTTATTATTAAGGTGCAAGGAAGTTTTTAAAGTTTTGAAATTTCATCCTTATGACTGGAATCTAGTAAGGCGACCAGTTGATCGATGTTTGCGACCCGCTTAGAAGTGATGTCCGATTAATTCATGTGCACACTGTATATGCCGTAGGAAATTTCCTTGTAAAGTTTTTTTTTTAACTTCCATCAAAGGAAACGATCTTTTATGGCTATACTGTCTTGGAAGTGACAAAATTAAATCACCCTACTCATTTACTCAATTCACTAATGTTTTAAAAGAGCTGGAAACATTTTATGGCGTAATTCGAAAAAAATACGCTTGTAAATGATCTTACGGTTAATCCATTTTGTTCTTCTCTGAAGCGTTTTTAGTTACATTTTCGCGTTTTTCTATGGAGGAATCATTCTCATGAGGATTTTAATTTGCCTTGTCATAACACTGGTAAGTCGGACTTTTTAAAAAAATAATTTTCGGCGCCTTTCAAGATTACATACGACTTCAAGTTTACATCTCTCTTGCAAATAATTAATTATTTATTGAATCAGTTATCTATGAATGTTCAATGCGATGTTTGTTGCTTCCGCTAGCGTACTGTACTTAAACTTGACTAGGTGTTTCACTATATTTGTTACGTTTCAATCTCTCGCCAGTAGTGTGGGTATTGAGGTGACCTTTTCTTCTGCAATTTTATAGATTTGTTACGTCTGAAATTCACATATAAGAAAGTACCCAAGGCCATCTATTATGAATCAGCATTATGTCATCGTCTGAATGGAACCAGTTTCAGTGGAAGCCTTCAGATGCACTTGAATCATCGTATGTATTATCATACAGTAATACGTATAATTACTTGGTACTTACTTCGTCATTTTCTCCATCAGTCAATCTACACTCGTTATCCCACCAAATAGTCTATTCATGGCTGCGTATTATCCTCTTTATCACTTAATCCAATTCGGGCGAGGACATTTTTGCAGTTTTTCCCTTTCACATACCTTCGGTTCTTACCAAGTTGATGGACATGCCCAGGTTGACGTATTGCTAATCTCAGAAGAAAAAACTAAGCAACTTGTCGCCTCGCTTTACTGTGTTTCGTCAAGTTCTCTTGTAGTGAATCATTAATTGTTGGCGTAGGCAGCAGAATGACTTCTCTACTGTTGAGAGGAAGGCAGTGTCCTCCAACCATTGCAGTGCGTGGCTCTTTTTCTTTTCGCTGATTGACATTTACGTATCGTTTCGTACATGCTCAAGTGTGTCGGCGCGCGCGGGTTTGGAGCGCTGACCTGGCTGGTCGTGACCCCGTACCGCCTTCGACGCGAATGCCTCCTCGCGGGAATCGCTGCCGCAAATGGTTTCACCACGTGTGACTCTCGCATTGAAAGGAAAGCAATGCCGCGCATTGGAGGAGAATCTCGTGGCACTAGAGGAAGTTGGGACTCCCCGAGGACCGTGGGCGTTTTCCGTATTAGGTTTTGCGGCTTCCTGCCGAAATTAGAGGACTCAGTGCTGCCTTGAGATCATCAGAGGCTTGAGTAGTAGTGGTTTTTGATTAAGATGATGGCTCTTTAATGGGAGTTGATGCGGGTTCAAAATCATCTGGCCGATTATTTTCTCCGTTTTGGTCGAATGTATGAAAAGGATTGATTGATTGATGGGGGAAGTAATTGATTTGTGTCTGGTGGTCGGAAATCTACTAGTGTGAGGGTAATGCGTAGTAGTCGATGATTATATTAGAAGGAGTGAGTAGCGCATGAATAATCATGCTCCAGTTATGGGCAAAATTAACTTTTACTGGCGCCCTGGACAGAGGTTCGCAGTACCCCTCCTTAATATAATCGGCGGAAGTGCCTTTTTTTGTCGGAGCGCCCGTATGTGGAAAGCATGGTGGAGTATATCCTATAGGGTTGCAAGTGTTCAGGAGTATCATTTTCAAACATTATTGCGAAAAGTGGAGCCAGATTATTTCAAATTTCCTTTTGATATAAGGCACTGCTTGCTTGGAAAATTCATAAAATTATTTCCCCTTTCTCGCCTCTCTGCATTTATTTTACGCGAGTAAAGGTCACAGTCGTCGTCACCTCGTTAGATTGACGTTATCTCATGAAAATGTGGGTCATCTCTTTAGTCTAGTATAACGTATGGGGCTTCAGGCAGCGCGCAGAGATAATCGGATGTTAGTTAGAGGGCAGAATGAATTCTTGATTTGCCTTTTCGCGCCGATCACGTGACTACATTTGCTACACTTTTCTTTGTTTTCTGGCGTTTTATATCGGGCCAGAGAAAGATTCCAGTATTTTGTCTGTTGCTTTCGATTATTTCGGTCCGCACTTGGGAATTACGGTCTCCCTTATGTTTTTCGTGAATATATTAAATCTCTTAGCATCCCCTCGCGTAGTGTGTGTGAGACAAGTGCCACTGCATTGGACCTCTTACTTTTTTACTACCCGCGCGGGCGTTAATTTTTAAGTCACTAGCGGGTCCAAGGATATCATGTCAGGGAGTCCTCAACTTTCCTTTGCCTCGTGAGTTCCTGAAGACCCTGTTCAATCAGGTCAGGTTTCCCTCCGCATGCCGCAAAGCCTTATTTTTAATAATTATTTGATTGCCGTACTGAAAATATCACTTCATATCTTTCTCGCAGTGTTCCTTCGCTTAGACGGATGCACCCCTCATAACAACTCCCGGAGATCATTACGAGTTTGTATATAGCAATGAAGTTATTCATACTAGAGATATAGATTGATATAACATAAGAGATAGTTGAGTTCTCCGCAGCACGAAAGTGATCAATTTAAGTTCGAAAGTGTTTGCTGTCGCAATCAAGTGTGGGTTTGGACAAATTATATCTACATGAGAGTATCCCTTCTAGTATTGCGAAACGGATTTTGTTTTTGTGAAAACTCTCCATGGGGTGCTGCCAAAAACTTTCGTGGATTCACGCTTGGATTTTTTTTATTCCTCCCTCCTCAGGATTTTCTGCCTCTCCCTTCCTTTGGTAGGCATGTGCAAGATTAAAGTGTAATCCTCAATCCCATCGTTTTGCTAAGTTCAAATTTCATGTGTGATTTCTTTGAATAAACTGCCGGGAATAAAGCCCTACAATACATTTCGTAGGTAAATGCTATTTTTGACTCTAGTTGTATCTAGAAACCATTTATAGGAAGTTGTAATTGTCTCAAATACCTTGAAAGTTTTCTTGGTGTTGTTTCCTGCGTATCTTGTATGATGGAAATTCCAACATTCTCATTGGAATAGTCGCTAGTTATACTCCATGCTAATTTTATAAATATTAACCCGGACAACGGTAGCTCACATTCAGTGCCATTTTCTTGGTCACCTATGGAAGTGCATTGGGTTTCCGAAATCCTGGTCGTTTTATCTCCAGGATTAGTGTCATCGCTCTAAGATACCTATCTTTATAGCTCTATATATGACTTAGCGGTGTTGTTTTGTTTTAAGGTCTACCGTCTCTTCCTTCAGTTATTAATTGCTGTCTGCTGTAAGCATCCGATGTTGACATTTCGTTAAAGCTATCGTACCCCGAGTTGCGCAACGATCCTATTTTTACCAAGCCAGCCCGTGTCTAATATTTCCTTTAGTACTTAATTATGAATGCGTGCTATTTTTAAGCAGATCATCAGGCAATCGAACTGTGCCCACGATGAAAACCGTAGGTGGAATCATATTCCATTTGAGATTATTAGTTAACGTCAAAACTGCTCACGTGTTTTGTTATCTTATTATTGCTCCTATCTTACCCTTTGGTGTTATTGTCGAAAGCAGGTAACTAGCATTTCGATTCGTACAACGAGCTACTGTTGTCCAAATTATTGGAATGGTGATGATCATCTATGCAGCCTTTTCATAGTCACTTATCAGAAATCATAGGATTATATTTTTTGTATACATTTTGCGTGTAAACAGTAATTTTCGTTGTAGTACGTGATTGAAGTTTCCTCTAGTTTTTGTTTTTCATGATCACAGAATTGACCCTTTTCTCATATACGAAGTGAATAGCATATATACCATACTCAGTTAGCTCAAGTCTCTCCATTTCTATTTTCAGCAGCCGTATAATTTATAAAAAAATGTGTTAAAGCGCGTAGGCTGCCTAAGAAGTGAAACTTACATGAAAATTCGAAGCTTTTTCGAAGATTCGAACTTTTAGCAGATTGTTTCAGAATAGGGCTTCATTTCAACTTCTTTACTTCAGAAGAGGCAAGAGGCATTTCAGGGCAACAGCTTTCGAATTAGCAGGATGGGGCTTTCCTCTTTGTTATACTATCCGGATACAAGTGTTTCAACATCATAAGGACTGCCCAGAAATAGCTAATTTGTGTAAATTCATTAGTTCCTCAAAGTAAAGCCAATGTTACCAAAGTTTCAACGAGAGTGTCGTCCATCGGCATAAGGTTGAATGAATCAAGTTTGATTTTTTTTGCTCTCGTTCTTATATTATTTACTTATTATTTCACCATAATGACGATGGGGTCGAGTCGTCCGTTGAAATTTTGGTAAAATAAAACGATTTAAACCGGTGGTAATCCCGAGAAGACTTCACGAAAATAATTCGCCATGAAAGAATAACATCATTTTGCAGATTAATTATTTCTTGCGCTGGTGATGTATTCACTTTCATGAAATTCCATCGTCGGTAGGAGTTGGAATGCCTCGAGAAAGTGTCAACATATTTTGGTATATATTTGGCGAAGTCGATTTATGTGATTGGAATTAACAAACCAACCGCCTTAGGGTCACTCGAACCCACCGAGCCCATCTCTCTTTTCATTTAGAGATATGAAAGTTTATTTTTGATTTCGGATCGGGCGGCTCTTAGGGTCCATCGCCCCGGTCTCAACGACCTCGGATCGGGTGGGTTCCTCTTACAAATCCGAGCTGGCAGTTTCGTCCTTGCCCTCTCAAGTGAACGCCCTCATGCGGCTAACTTTAGTTATCGCCTTACGTGGGAGCGAGATGCAGCGTTCGGGTCATGTGGGCAGGTGGAGATCGAGTCGTGGTGGGGGTGAGAATCTGGGGCTGGGACGGTCGAGGAGTACGTGGAAACTACTTGCGAGGGCATCGATCGCCCCGTTCTTCTTCTTTGAATGCGTGTTCTCGTCCCTGCGTTGTTTGCCCCTTTCCCAGGAGTGTTCTTGATGCATTCGAGTGCAGTTATTTGTATATTCAAATGGTTCTCTATTACTGGAATAGGTACTGGAGCATCCAGATTCGTTTTCCATGGTCTACGTGGGGAAATTAGTATTTTAAACTTTTGTTTGACTATTCACGAATTCGTTAGGGTACATTCACGCGATACACTGCGACCCACCTCTATGTTGTTTGGGAGGGGGTGCTTATTTATCCCCAACATGCACTCAGCTACAAGTAGTACCTGGTCCATTCCATCACATATCAGACAGATTGTGGAAAATCATGTGGGGTTACCGTCATCGATTTCTCTGAAAGTTATGTATGCGGAAGAAGTATCCTTAGGATGACTTATGATTACTTTATCCCGGCTCAGAACCCACAAAGTGGTAAGTTACGAACCCTTGACGTAAGTACGTCGAGCCACGGAGAAGAAGAAAAAAAATTACGTAAATGCTGATAAAATGGGACCAAAGGTTAAAGGGTTGTTTCTTGTTTTTTTAATAAAATACTTATGTGCACATTTTGAGTCATTGTCAAGTCTTTTGAAGCAATAAAAAACAAATAGAACTTATTTGAACAATAGCGATAAGCAATTATTTAAAAATTAATATCTAACAAAGGCCAACTTTTATTTTCTTCGAAAATTATTAATACCTAATTTTTAGCCTCTTCTGTCAATTAAAAATAAAAAGGTAATACTGTGATATGTTTTGTTTCATGAAATATCGAAGTCGCTTATGTTTTTGACCAAATCTGTAGATGCACTCTTTCTCACAAACTAAAGTTGCATTACTTCGAGGAAATACTGTTGAAGATTCATTCATAAGTTCAAGAGCAATCGGAAATGATCACCTAATACCCCTCTGCCTGATTTAAGATGAAAAGGCCCACATGTAGCACCTAAATTGTAAGGGATATCTTAATGACATGTGCAAGGTCCTTATATAGGGGCCATGGACACGTGCAATCATGTGGCAGGGGCTAGTGCTTTTTTGCATGTATTATTTATTTTGCTACCTAAAAAGTATTGAGGTTTAATTGACCATGCATCACAAACTTAAAGCATGCCATAAAAGATACGCTCACCATGACAATTTAGTATTTCTGGGCATATTATTCGGTAATTTTAAGTGAAGGATTGAAGGAAACTTTCTAACGAAATTGCTAAGCGAAAACTACTTTCTGAACATGGGAAATCTGTTGTGGTCCATTATTTTCCTCGGGAAGATTGAATTTTTGAACCTCTTTCTTCTCAAATATATTTCCCTGATTTTGTTAATCGATACCCAGACGAATTAGTAGGTACTATATTGCTTGTATAGGTACTTGAACACATTTGGCCATCTTCTACCTCTTCTCCACCACCCCTCTTATTGCCTCGTTCAAGAGGGACCCTCATATCTCTCTCGCCACTGTTTATGTTTACACTCTACTCAGACTGGCGTCTCCACTCAAACCAATATCCTCCTCCCATCCCTCCCCAAGCATGCTTATGTTGGATTTCCCGATCTTTCTCCGACCTCTCCCGTTCCAATTCTATGGGTCGGAGAAACAGGTACAGACTATTTTTTTTATCATCAAGAGTGTTTTCTTCCTCCGTGCAGTCTTCCGTTTGATTAATCTCCCGCTTTTGGGCTTGGTTTTAAAAATATTAAGGGTCCATTTTTTTGGGACATAAATTTTGGGTAGGTAATGGTCTGTTAGTATTTATACTGTCTTCATTGTTGGTGTTAACGTAAATGTTCCCTATGGGATCACTTTAAATACTCATTTCTTTTTCATTTTGGTGAGAACTTCCTAAAGATCCTTAAAGGTTTCATCGGGTATTTGCCAAGTGCCTTCGTTTTTTAAATGCAAAAAAAAATGCCGTATTCCGTTACAGATTTTGCAAACTGCCCCAGTATCGTTAGGGATTAAGCCTTATAAATAGAAAAAAAAACCCTTCGTGAAATACGGAAACACGGCGATGGCTTCAAATAACAATCAAAATGGAATAGGATGTAACACCGTAACAATAAAAAAATTAAGTAGCTAACGTACTTTTTATATGCAAACCTTTAAATTTTAACTCAAAGGAAGAAAAAAGAGAAAAAGGTAATCATTGCTTACCAGGTCTGGGAGGAATGAACTTCCGTCAGACCTGCAGTATCCATGGATGACATAATTTCAGTATGAGTAACTTGTGCAAACTATCGGCATTAACGAACATGTGCTATTTCAGTTTTTATAGCTGAAAATCGGTGGATTTCCCTGAAATGACCTCACTTTTTTTTACAAAATATCCAAACGTTCTTTTGAAATGTTATTATTTTCTTATCTCATCCTCACTAAAGGCTCGGAAGAAAAGTGTATCTTACAATTGTTCTTACAGCTTCTGATGTATTCAAATACGCTTTACTTGGCTGCTGCCTATGAAGCCGTACATCTATTGATCTTCACATGGAGTGCCTAACACATGGGAATAAGTGTCGGTCAATCGTGTGCGGAGACGTTCATCTCTTTTGTTTTTTGAATCCCCTATTTTCGACCTTCATGAAACAGTTTTCGTCGGCTGGACGGACTACTGCCAGATATGGCATTGATCTTCTCTTTTGTGTGATCAAAGGGCGTGGAATTTGGGTCGCAAGTTTCAATTCAACCCGTTGTTGGCGCTCCCCAGTGAGTACCGAGATTTTTATTCCCGGGCACGAGGGGGGTTAGGGGGACGGTGGCATATCAGCATTTGTATTGTAACCGACCGCGCCTCTCTCCAACAGAGCTTAAAGTTTTGCTTGCTTAGACATCCAAACCTCAACACAGGTCCGACCGATCCGTGGGTTACATTATTCTCCGAGGCTCTTTGTATCGCAGTGTTTTGCTCCGCTCCATGGTCCGGTTCACCCACAACAAAGTGATGACGCAAAAAAACCGGTTTCCTCACCTCAATCTTAAAACTCAAAAAAAGGGAAGACGTCTTGGAGAACCAAAAGCGGTGGTATCATACGTAACAGAACATCCTCTCCACTCATCATGTGTATGAGTTGTTAGTGGTGTCAAGTGTACCTTGAGATGTCTCAGGTCCTTCGTAATTTTACCTGGTTGTTGTTATGTATACGAGCAAAAGGTTAGATGCTATCCCAGGTGGGATGTCGAAGTCATGTTTAAAATTTTACGCCAACTTCTTGCTCTGTGATTTCATATCTTGCTTGCAGGTTGTCGGAGGTGAAGGAAGATCTCCGTAGAATTCTAAATGTGATCGCGATAACTCCCAATAAATGCTTCGTGTTCACGCGAAACCTTATCTTGAAACGTCTCCTTGTATTATTTAGAACCTGGTTGAAACACAGCATGAGTTCTGGCTATTTGCCGATGAAAAGAGTTGCGCTAAGCTCCCAAACGATTTAGCTTATTTATTTTCGTCATTTCCATTTTTATTTTATTGATTTTTTTTTAGTTTTATCGCATGTAGTGCTTAAGACTCCTCTCAGCGGTGAACTGTGTTTTGGTAACCTTCTTCGTAGTTCACCGTGATTGGGTGGATAGGTGGGCGCCTTGTCGATCAAGTTTCCACTCAATACTGAAGGCGCCTTATCTTTGTTTCGAATGCTACTACACCCTCTGTTTGAGATCACACATTAAAAACGATTCAGGTGCTTGGAGGTCAGGGACGATTTCTAGTGTAGGCTACAAGGAACTAACCTAATCACCTAATTAGATTTCGATTGAAATGTTGAATTGCCGATTATGTTGAATACTTAACCCTGTTTTCTATTATTGTTATTTTTTATGCTGCTTATCTTCATTAATGTTAAAACCTTGTTCGTCTAAAAAATGTCAACTACTTAAAGAAACGCCTACGCTGAAATGACGTCTCGGGGTGGTATTCAGAGTGATAATGAAATAATCATTTCAGAGGTAAGCGAAATTTGTTTACCGGAAATTCATTTTATGGAATAAAATAAATATGGCCGTGTTAAATAGGTTTGCACCTTAGCTAGAAACTTCGTGACAGTTGAGGAGCTGGATGTAAAAACTTAAGAGACGTGTTTTATCCAAGCTTGTTCTCCTATAAGGTTACATACTGGTTATATGCTATTGCTGCAGGAAATGTTCAGCGGGTCTTTTGAATCGCGAATTCAAATCATTGCTTGATTCTGAACCATTGCGTATCATATGTCCGTTACACAGAATATAGCTCCTCTCGTTCTCCATAGGAAAAGAGTTTTGTAGTTGTTTCACCTCATTTCTGTTTCAGATACCGGTGGGTAAGTCCTTTAGCTTATTTTTAGACCTTTGCTTTGGTATATTGTTGAATTGTTTTCGTTGTACATATTATTTTGCTTTTGGGCTTCCATGCTTCCGGTTTAGTTGAGGATATATTATTAAATTACTTATTTTGGTTTTAAATGTGATAGCTAGACTAATTCTTTTGTCTGACTACAGATCGCCATGCATTTTGTGATAATGATAGACTTTCAGTCCCCGAAAAATTGCATTAATGCCATCATTGATCAGCGTCAGTATATCATCGAATGTTTCATTTTATAATTTGTTTTTCCAGAATCGAAATAAAAATATCACTTTAAATGATTTAGTAATATGTAGCACTGCTTTTGCATAATAACATAGCACCTCTTATGTCGAGCACTTTTTGAAATCGATCATTATTCATGTTTTCCTATTTTTAGATTGATTATTTTCAATCAGCATTGCCCGCTGTATAGTTCCCATTCTTTAATCTTGCGAAAGCATGATGTGATGCATATTTGGGTGCGAGAGATTGATTCCCTATAGTTCCTTCTTTTTGCGAACGCAGTGACGTTTATTATTGTGCGTCCTTTTGGCTTAGCTATTTATTGTGACTACTACCGTCATTTAGTTTTCTTTTTAATATTAATATTTATTCCACCAATTTTACTTACAGAAAATAAATAATGTGAAAAGCAATTGGTACAAAAGGGAACATTCATTTTAATGTTAATCGTCAGTAGATTTTATGCACGGTAATTTATGCCTTTCCTTTGTCAAACCAATTGACATTCTATGCTCCTTTTTCCTTCGATGATGCATATTAAATCGTTAGTTGCTGGAATATTTTGCGAGCAACCTTCTGCTGTGAAGGTCATGCTATGATTATCAATCAACGATCAGGAGAATGTTGAGAGAGCATTAATATTTAGATTGGAGAGCATTAATATTTAGATTGGTGAGGACATAGTGTTCCAGTTGCTGCCGCATTATGATACTCTTAGAACACGAAATTTCGTAGATTTTGAGAATCGAATTGGTTATGACGAGGAACCTTGAGTACTTATTCTGGTTGAAGGTGTTGAGATTAGAATTTAATAAAAATATCTTGTAGGTCAGGAAAATCAACGATATTTTCGTAAAGTTCTTCCGCAGAGTGCCAAAATGTTGTTGAGGAAATTATGAAGTGGATAGTATTCGTACCAAGTCCTGAACTCCATCCTACTCCCTTGGATTGCGGATGGAAAATTTGCTTTTATGACTCGGGGAAAAATTAGGAGTATTATCAAACAGCACATATGAGCCACAGAGTGAAAATTCTTCTTCTACGGCTTCTTTTCTGTGGGACTCAAAAGTCACCTGATAAAATCTCTTTCTTAAATGGTTTTAAAATATCATTCGTTCCATTCGCCTCTTCATTATGGACGATGTAATACAAAAAGTTATTGTTGATTATTTTGTGCGTGTGTTAGACTAGTAAATTCTTTCTATTACGGTTCATCGTTCATGTCACAAAGGTGATAGGCATTGCTGAAATGTGATGGTAGTGGATGCTCTGTAATATTGATGGCATTTTATTGGTTTTTTTGGTCATGCATTAATTCGTCTTCTAATTCAGTACACATCTTCTCTTGTGGAGACGCACATCTGATAAGTTTTGGCTCACCCTGCACTTTTTTTAAAGAAAGAATGGCATTTTTCACCTTTGATTAAGCATTTCATTCACAGATATTCTTTATATACGATTAAATACCCACGGTAATAGCATAGGTTTTTGTGTGCATAACGGAAAGAAAGACGAAATGCATCGATACAGGTCTGCAACAGCCTTCTAGGTGTCGAAACATTTTTTTCCCGATTGCTATCTTCTCTGTACCGTCGTCGCCCCGTGGTGTTCTCCTCCAGCCTTTGCCCCTGATTAATAGGTCTGAAGGACCGATTGATCGTTTTTCCCCCGTCTCTCTCTCTCTCCCCCAAACTTTGGCATTCGTCTCTCGAGTTATTGGCGAGATTCGAGGCAGCGGTGGAGAGATGCTGGACTCTCCGCAGGAGAGCGGATTTTTCCGTTTCTTATTCCATTGTTCCCCGAGATGCGTTCCGTGTTCGCGACTGAAGAGATTTGTGTGCACCGTACGTTGAAGAGCGCAGGGATGAACCCCTGGACCGCCCCCATGTCTTTTTAACCACTCCACCCCGCCCCTCCTTGAAGTGACCCTCGCGCTAAGGATGTTTGAGGCAGAAAACCGCAATGCGGAGAAGAAAAGAGTTCCATGCTGCGACCAACATTCCTTCCTCCGCGGAGCGCCAACTACCCCATTCCCCTGTCGTACTCCGCGATCCCCGAATCCTATCTCCTCCTCTCCCGTTCGCCAACCCTTTATTCCATCGAGCCGCCAACTCCCCCGTCCACGCCCAGCCTCCAGGGACTAGCCAATTTTCACCCTCCCGTCCTGGTTTTTTTTACGCTCTCCCTGTCTCGGGCCAACCCGTGCTCGGTGGTGGTATCAGACCTCGTCCAGCCGGGTCCCTCAGCGGAATAGGCTCTGTGTCCCGACGGTCCATCACACCCGTCTTCATTATTCACGGGGGGCTTTTCAGATTCCCTTTCCCGTCGTCTTTCATCCCCACATCTATCTTGCGCATCATTTACTAGCCTCCGTTCGACTCCACGCGGTCCGTAACCTTTAGGAAGCACTGTCCACGGTTGTGGGTCGCTTTGGGACGTCCGAGTTTCGTAAACACTCATTAACTATTTATCTCGCTCTCTTGGGGATGGTGGGGCTTGTTTTCTTTCTGACATCCATCCCGTTTGGGTGCCGGAAAGCATCGGCAGCGTTCCATTAGTATGCAAGGAATATTTTCTCAAAATTTTACGTCATCTGTGCTATTGAATATTTACGTCATGACTAGTAGAATTGTGTTGCGTAACTTCTTATGGCTCGTCTAGTATGGAAATTGACATAGCTCCAATGGATTGGATTTTTATCGTACCTTTCTAACCTCAATCCCAGCCTAAAAATCTAAGTTATTGATTAAGTCTGTACCCCTAAAAAAGAATGAGCTATTTTCTACTTTAGATAGAATTTCAGAGATAATGCTACAATCTTGTTATCTTAGATCTTTCCACTGTATTGAAGTTCGTACTTCCAGAGCATCTGAATATCTAATGATGAGTCTTTTTTTGGGCCCTCATCGTTGCATTTCCGAGGGGCATAGCTTGCTCGCATTTACCTATTTCAATCGATTTTTGTGGTGATTTATTTTGGTAGCAGTTTATTTACCTAAAATTAATTGGATATATGAAATTGATCAATTCCTATTTTGTGTCCTAGTTAGAGCTGAAGCGTTTCATTGATTATTACAGTTCTCGTAAATGTGGCTGTGTTCTGTTATTTAAACTTATTGTGATATAAATGCATCTTTTTAGTCTCTGAGAGAACGTCGACCGGTAGTGCAATGAATAATAGGATAGGATTGCTTGAATATAACATTAGGTTATGTCAATGAGGCTGAAAAGTTACGTTAAGTGTATAGTAATTTATTTCAGAGATGAGTAGGAAGGCTACTTCAGTGGCCGCATGGAGGAGGTGGTCCCTGAAGCTAAATGAAGTAAAATATGTTGACTGTGGTTGGAGTCACCGATGCAGAATGGGAAGCGAGCCAAAATGGAGTTGGGGAAGCAGACCAGTCGCTTCAATGGCTTTGAAAAGTGTTCAAGCATGCAGGCGACTATGTTTTTTTTGCAAACCCTTGTTGTTTTCATAGACATCGATTGGGTTAAAAACGGGGAAGTGATGGGAAAGGGACTGGGGAGGCTGTTAAATGCGGTGTGCCGGCAGCGAATCCCAAATCTCTGTTTATCCTAACGAATGTTCGGTACTTCAGACTGATTCAGGGTCCTTCCTGTGGGGTCCTCTCGGGGGTCAAGACACCACCTCTCTCACTACATTTCGTGATTCGCAGAGTAGTCCGCCACCTCCGCTATTCCTTTTCTCTTATAGTGCATCGCATTCTGTTCAGATTAATAGCTTTAGTGTCTTTGCCCTCAGAGAAGGAAGCCCATTTATTCAGAATTTATTTTGGTGGTCGACAAGAATGAGGATAGGCATTCAGTGAATAATGGAGATAGGAAGAAAACATAATATTTTTTATACTTATGTGAAGATTGGTGCAATTAATAGTGTCCACTAGCGTTTGAGGCATTGGTATAAAGAGGAACTGTCCGATGCTTTCCCGGCGACCGATTGGGTGAAGAATTTTCGGCTTTCAAACGGGTTAGGTTCTCCTCGTCTTTTTTTCCTAACGTTTCAGAGACTGACTCTCCTTTAGTCATCATAGATCCCCACGTGGACTCTTGGGTCTCTGATAATGATAAGGGGAGATTTGCTTGTCGCAACGTTGGAAGACATGGAGGACGCAGCACTGTGTAAATCAAGAAGAGACCTTCTCCCTAAAAAGACGTATGCTATAAATCTGATACGGTTCGTGGTAACGGTTTAGATTTAATAAGTACCTATTTATTGAATATAACATGTAATATAGATCACTCTATGACGTCGAGAAACTAAACGTCCCACATTGAATGTTTTTTTTTAGTTTCTGGGTGGAATTATTCGATATCATAGGGATATTAATGTGCGTTTAAATAAGACGTGGGGTCGATTAATGAAGGGAGGAGGAGGATTACATATACTTGGAATCTGGAGCAAAATGCCCCGACGCTCCTCTTGTCGTTCGGTTGTTTTTCAACGAATTCAAGTGTAGTTGAAGGCTGCGTTATAACTACACAGGAATTGGGTCAAGTGTTGTTTTTTCATTACATTACGGTGTTAATTGAATAGGGACATCAGCTATTACCAGCGGGGAGGCCACATATTTACTAATGTTATGACTAACTCTAACTTGTCTTTTGATGAAGCTAGTGTATATTCAATAGAATTGTGGGTTGTTATTTGGAACGGAGCAAAACTTTGTGTTTATATAATTTTGTATCACATTTGTTGATGGGTATACACGTTTCGAGATTCTGTTCGCTTTGTTTTGAAGGACGTATTGCATTAATGCTTTCCCCATGAGCGAGCTCGAATGCATCCTTCCATGTGTGCGCCAACGTATATTTCTACCGTAATAGCTGTCTCTGCAATACTCTCTCCGCTAACTAAGGGGCTAGGAGGGAAATGGAAAATCGTTATTTCAACCTGCATGCTTTTACGGCTGGTGCTTTTCTTCTGAGTTGTGCAAGTTTAGTTCATGAATCGTTAACTCTTCCAGGTGTTTCGTAACTGTCGATTTCTCGTGGGTTTTTGAAGGGAAAAAGCCTAGTCTTCTATATTCGTATCGTTCCTAAGTTTTCGGTTCTAGTTTTTTATATCATTCCGAACTACGCCTACTGGTATCTATCATGAGTGAATATGGTTATTTTGTAGGCTTATACTACTGCGCATATTCTCAACTGCCTGTTCACAAGAGGTTGGATGGATAAGAGAACATCGTAATGTTTTTTTTTTCAAACTGTTAGCGTCGGTAAATCCAAATTGTATTAGTCGTATACATTCAGCTAAATTCCGCTTATACACTCTTCGTGTGTCACAAAGTCCACCCTATGTATATGCGCTCTACGAAAAGAGGCGTCACATGAGTATGAGCCATTTTAAAAGATACGGCATGAATTCTTGTAAAAATATTTTTTTTTGTAATTTCGCCATGGATAGAATGAAATGAAAAGCTCGAAAGTCGTCAGCGTACATTACGTGTTACTTGTCAGCCCATCTTACAAAATTTTCATAAATTTACGCACTAATTACAAGACCCTAAGCTGAAAATAGTATCGAGGGGGCTTCATTTGAAGTTAGGGTATATTTCTGGGGATAGAGTTGGAGGGGGTGGACTAATGATCGTAACATGCGAATACTTCTAGGTGAGGGGCGGGGGTTGAACCACCAAAACCTTCTCATATGCTCGCTGCGGCCCTGTCCACCATTGGTTTTCGATATTTTAAAAATTTATGCATTTATTGCCTACGAAATGCTTAAGTTATGCTGGCGATTTTAGGCTTTACGAGTCTGAAACCTTGTATTATGCTTTAAACTCTACGAAAGACCAATCCCTGTTCGGCGAATTTATTTTTAACTTGAAACAAGTTTTTAAAATACATTTTTAATCGAGGGCTACTTGAATTTACATGCATAAGATTTTTCCGTGCCATAATTTTGGAAGTTGGTAGAGCAATGAAATACTGACGCTTCACTCTGCGTTCTTCGGATGTAGTAGATTTACCTAATAGCAACCGCTATTGATTATTTCGTCAATAAATGGTGATTATTCTATAATTGAATACATTCAACAGCTAAGGTGACAATTATACATTTGTGTTCCAGAGACCTCATGGAGTGTCCATCATAATTAATTAGATTGTGAAAACACTCTTGGCGTGAGTGAGAACCGTGGAAAAACTGACGTAACTGGATTGAGACCCACGACCTTTGTTTTGCTTGGAGAGGACTTAAATCGCCGTCTACGAGACCGCCGTATAAATCAGTTCGTATTTAATGCAACTTTAGCGGAATAAAACGCAATGATAGTTTAGTGATAAGCATATTTTTTCTTTAGGCTCATGAAACAAATTCAATGTTGTTTTTTAAACATACAATAGAATGATGTGGTGCTGGTTCTTTCCATGCAAATTGGCTGAAACAGGACGAAGAGTTATGCCCGGGCGTAATGAACTCTCTCATGACGTTGGAAACTCGAGAGCACTTTATCCATGCAACAGACTCTTCATTTTTGATTAATCGAATTTAGGATATTATCACTCGCTTAATTCCTCGTTTTTTCACAATTGAAATTATCTTTCCGAAAGATGCTTGCTTTGAAATCTGATGAATTTTCTCTGGTGACTTCGTTCATAATTATGGGTAGCCTATGCCTGTAGCCTTTGAAACTCGTTGATTGTTTGTTTTCCTGTGAATGAATTTTCATTCGAAAATGCCGATGAGCTGCCTATTTTGTTTTATTTGTATATTTTTCCTGAGTTCTGCTCAATCAGGCTCGTTAATATTGTTGCTTTACTCGTGGGTGAAGAGTTATGGTACTCCACGATATCATGAATTCAGCATACTCCTCGGCATTTTTTGGTCATTTTACTTGATAGAAAGAAGGGCATTTCCTTGTTTTGAGGATATAATATTTCTGAGATTTAATTATGGTCCACGATTATTAGAAACAGAAATTTTTACTCTTCTCCTGTATTTTATATTTAATTACTGTGTGGTAAGAATACTCTGATTCCTACTATATCATCGATTAATTCACCTCATACCGTTTCTTTTATCTAAACGTATCCCTAGTGTGCTTTATTAAGGAAGTTATAATGAAAAATTTGTTGGAATTTTTAATCCTTTTATCAGGTGTTAATTGTTAAAATAACCTCATCAAATTCTTGTGAATGATTTATAAAGTTTCGGTATCTCTATTGTGAGACAAGTTCAATTTTTACATGATATTCGCAGCATCATTTTTTCAAAAATCTAAGAACTACTAATAGATTTACATTGTGTTTTTCTTATTCTCATCGGGGCTAACCTAGATTTTTAAATCCTTTTTATGGTGTAAGGGCGAGAAAGTCTTGTTTTAATTTCTTTTTGTAAGAGATAACTGAATTCCGACAGTTTTTCCGTTCTGTTTGTATTTTCCTCGTACAATCTTATAGGTAAATGTCTTATATCCATCGCCATTAATTACCGAACGATTTTTCTTAAACCGATACAATTGTACTTTAATTAATAGTTTTTCGTTACTCCCGCATTTAATGGAGATCGTTAGTTATTCGCTTGGAGATTTATACGCTACCAGCGTTATATTATGTTAAGCGTGCTGCCCATCTAAATCTGTACGGGTATCGTTAAAATTGTTTAATGTGTTTTACTCCTCCATTTCGTCAGAATTAGGTGTGCGCGAGGAAAAACCGTATTATGGAAGCAATGGTGGGAGATATACAGAACTCCTCACTGCGCCAAGGAAATCTATGGAAATTCGTCCTTCTTCATTGGCGGAGAATTATTTTCCCTGCATACTGTGTTATTGAATAATTTTTGAACTGTGTACTAACCATATATGCGGTGGCCGGTGAACTAACAACAGTTGTAAAATAAAAATTTCTTGCACATATTTCATACCTAGTTCTACTGAAGGACCCGAATCATTTATTTGGGAAACGTGTTCGTATGTAGGTGCTCAAATTATTAAGAATTATTGAGTGTAGTGTGACCCCTCTAACCAGATATTTTACCTTAACAGGTAATCTTCAATAACTGTGCCACAGTTATCAGCAGTCGAACTTGGCCTGCGTTCCAGGAACGTCGATCGTTCATAGTGAGTAAGTACAAGCTCAGTTCTATGTTAAGATTGGCTAGTGGTTCTTCTTCTACGGTTTTTTTTATCGGCCTACCTAGGAGATCATCTAGAAAAGGCGTTGGCTTGGCATTAGACTTATTTTTTTCAAATTTCTCGCCATATCTTGGGTGGAATTGGTAAGATTAGTGATTTTGATGTCTTATGGAATCTAGTCTCTTCAAAGTCCAGGATTTTTAAAGTATCATTCCATCTCTAGTTACTTGGAAATGAAGATAGTGGGATAGATTTTATTTTCACTGGCATTCTTAGTTGATTATTGGACTCCTGCAAAAATTAATTGAAGAATTCCCTCTCAGTTGGAATCTTATTAAATTTATACACCTGGAGTGAATTAAATTGATCTGTGGATAATGTGAAGTGTAATACTTGTTTTTGTTGTCCATTCAATGTGATTATATTCGGTATTTATTGTTATGCGATTGGCTTACTTCAATGAAATGTAGTTACGTGGCGTTAACGTCCATCAAATACGAGGAAATGGTCGGGGACAGAGTAGTTGCCTCTAGGGCCTTAGCCTTCCGCACCCTGTTTGGTTTTCCCCCAATAGTCAGAGTTATATTCCTCAGTTAATATCATCGAATGAATACTAATGCAGTGTGATCAAATATGTGTTCCGTGAGAAAATATGACTCGAGTAAACAATTAATAGTTATTCATTTTCTAAAACTTTATCCTCCACAGTCCTACGTAGTAGCGCTATTTTATTTTTGTTTGTTTTTCACATATGTGCAACTTTTTAATGGAGAAACTCAGTCCATACTTGAGAGGAAACCTACATCTCTGCGATTTTATTTTGTCATATTGCGGTTTCCAATTTCAGCGTGTAAAGATGTGAGCCGTATCATATTTTTTCGGTGCCTTTTAACCTTATTTTCATCTAATTAGGGTGATGGTAGTGATTTTAGAACAAAAAAAGAAGAATTATATATTTGATGGCTTTATGCGCAATTATCTGAATTTTAGTTGGGCCATTTCCCTATTGTATTGTCCGCAAATGACCTGGTACGTTACGACCAGTTCTGATATTTATGGCGAATCGATGCTTTATGGAACGCGATTTGTCTGTGGTCTGTTTAACCATTGGGATTAGAGCTGGCAGTCTGAATAGTTTTTCAATTTATAGATGTGACGTTCTGGGGAAGAACTTAGGCTGTGCGTGAACTTTCTTGTGCGGAAATCTTCCCAAAATACGTGAAGTTCTCATGAAATCTATTATTGGTATTTAGGTTAATGTAATATCTTCACGTTGTAAACCGATTGATAACCAATAAGCCGAAAATTTAGTCTGCTGCCTTCTCTTTTAATTTAAAAATATACTTCAAACTAAAATGATCGTTAGCCCCCGCGTGTTATGCATATTAAAATAATCGGGAACATTTATCTGTTGTTTCTCATTGGCAATCCATTTGAGGCGCCTAATCAATCTCCTTGAAAGGATTGCCTGTCAAAGTAACTTATATTTCAGTAGTTGATTTTCATATTTGAAGGCGTTGAGCGAAGGGCTTACACTAACTTGGAGTGTTAACGCTTACATTTGAATCGTGCTAATTCCTGGGAACAACTGTTTGACTCTATCATCCACTGAAACCTTGGTTCCCCTCCCTCAAGCGAAGCGGAAAAGATCACCCTCCCCCGCCGTTTTTGCGAGTGTCATCTGGTCCCTCTGACCGTTTTTAGCGTCGCTCTTGTTGCTCATTTTCTTTCCCATAGACCCAGAATGCTTCTCTGACTGTTCATTCGTGAAAGTTTTAAAAACAAGATTGGTGATAGGTGAAGAAAGGCTTTGATCATTTCGCTCGCTGTGTTCAATATTCTCTCCAGTATGATCGGTAAAGGAAACTTCTCGTGGAGATGATGATGGGAGTGAAAGCACATTTAATCCTCCTTTATCGGCCTATTCACCCAGTTTTTTGTTCTCTATTTTTAGACATATCAGTGAGCGTAAGCAGATTTGGTACAACTTTCTACTTCAATTAAGATGCATAGTAGGAAATAACCTTGAAAATTATCCCTCATGAATGCTCAATTATGATCTTATTGGATTCTTTTTTGAAACGCGAACTGCATTTTCCGTGGAAGTATAATTTATTTCAAGTGTAGCACGAAATAACGCCTTTTCGGGTTAAAATACTGAGGCGCGTTACATGTGATCGTGGTAGGTCGCTGCACCGCGCACAGACACAGGTTTTTGCTTGCATATGAACGCGTACTGCTAATGCGGACCAAGCATATTTGTCAGTATTATCAATGCGAGTATCGAGATAACAGTGCAAATGCGTCTCTTCGCCACGAATTGTGAAATTGACTGAGCTGTATAGGAGAATCAGAAGAAAACCCAACTTTTGGGATGCCTCGTACAGTAATAATAAGACCGTGAACTTCGGGTAAGGATGTGGGAAAACCCTAACAACCAGACAACATCGTTTGACGGTCATTTTTACTCCATTTTTTTCATAAGCTGGTTCGCTGCAATTGCTTTAATTATTATTGGCTGCACGACGTTCTACCACCTTGGCAGGTAGAACGCAACTGACAGGACGTTTTTCGTCCGCGCCGATTTGAAAATCTGCGTCCGCTTTCCGCGCCCCGCGAGCGTAGCGTGGGGCTCTTTTTCAATCGAAGTCGTCATGTGCCGGGAGGTGACATTGTGATCAATACGAGAAAGGATACTTGTCGCTTACTTTATAGGGTCTGTTGGGGAGTCTTAGTTTTGCCCAGACCACCTTTGCGTTATACTCATTCCATCTCAAAAAATGAAATTGGAAAATTTGATATATGCTTCATTCACTGGCTGAGTGAGATCGAAGTCCGAGCATTTCAAGTTAGGAAAGGTAGAGAGCGAAGGTGGAAGTTTTCTTAACCGAAAGCGATTGCGATCAATTTGTGGAAAGGTCTTTGATCTCACTTCAACTTCTAATCGATCTCTTATGTCTGCTTTGACGTGAGCCGTCGATAAAAATATACATATGCGGGATTTATGATCGTTAATACATTTTGATAAACTCCCTTTGAGTGTTTTATTCAACATCCTATACTTCATATGGAAACACAATTGCTATTTCCGGTCGGGGTGATAGGTTGCAAGGCGTCGTTCAAATTTAGGATATAGTAAACGGAAGACGCTGAATGTTCTGAAGTTCCCAAGATTAATCCAATGCAATGGGAACCTAAGCTTGATATCAGTGGATATTCTGCAGAAACTACTCTTCATCTGTTTTTTAAGGTAATCAGAGAGTAACAATGCAAAACTTGCTGACTAATCTCTACCTCGTCAAAGATTCGCCTTTCGAGTTCATTAGTGCAGTAATCTTGGCTTTACAAAAATGCCCAGAGCCTAACCTTGGGGCACCCTTTGACTTTTTACAATGCAATAAGTTTTACCGTAGAGCTTTTGGACCTTGAGGCATCATAAGCATCAGTGGCGTAACTAGAAATATGCTCTGGGGTGGATGAGGATGGATGGGGAAGGTTGACGCTCCCTCTCCCCCCCCCCCCCCCCCGTTTGAGAAAATTTTGTAAAAAATGACGTGCCTGCAAATACATTTTTACATGATTTTGGCACTTTAAATTTGGGTATCATTAAAAGGTTGCGTTAAAATGTACTATGTGTCCAAACTAGACAATAGTTTTAAATATTATGTTTATTTCTCCGAGGCTTTGGGGGGGATCTATCCCTCTAATCCCCCCCCATAGTTACGGCACTGACAAACATAATAAGGAAGTTAATATAGAGCGAAAAATAAATGTAAACACAATTATAATTAAGGTTACAGCATGGGTGTTAAATGCGTAAAAAATAAAATGAAAAAAAGAGAAGTAAGAAAATAATTTTTGAACGATGGATATTTTGGAGCATTCAACGAAGGTTGATTTCGTTTGAAAATTTTGTCATAAGTCGAACATTCTTCACATTTATGGCACACAAACATTAATTCACATTCAGATGGACGCGTTTTGAAGTACTCAACAGCCATGTCTTTCGTAGATTTTTCGTGGTATAAAATATGGAAGCCTGGGCAAAGAGAGCAAGTATGGATTATGACTATAGATTCTTGTAGGGTTGAGAAATGGATACCTGTGTAACCTGTCGCTTTGTATCGCTCTCATTATATAGCTCTGAAGGGTTTGCGTAAGGAGGTCTGTTATAAGAATATGATTTAATTCTCTGCTTGTGTCAGTTTGAGAATATTTGCGGAGTGGTTCATGGCCATGTGACAAGGCGTTGTGGTCGGCGGCTTCTGCCTGGTGACCGCCTGCCCCCGTCCTCCTCGCTCCCATCTATGCCGAAGGAGAGACGGAAAAAATGACGTCTCCGCTCTCCACTGCCCTGGGTTTGAGTCATCAGTGGCTTGATTCTTGGCAGCACTCCGATTGCTTCCATTCGTTCAACTGGGGGCAATTTCAAGACTATTGAAGTAGCTACTTCTGCACTCTATACGCTTTTCGTGGTAAATATTTTTATGAGGAGGCGTGTGCTTCAGTCAATGGCGTGAAGTTTTATTGCGGTTTATGTCGAGCCTAGTACGGTTAACACTTCATCACGCGCACATCCGGCGTCTAGTCCTGTTTATCGGCATATTGTGGTTTTCTGTGGTGATTTACTTTTGATGGCTACCGGATATATAACCTAGATCGCTCTTAAGGCTGGGACGTCATGCTCTAAAAGAGCATTTACTCTTTAGGTTGGTTTACTTCCTAGTGAGCGTCTAAATTAGGGACGTTCCATGACATTTTTTGGTATAAATTTTCCAAATTTGGCGCACCCATCCCGCCCCCGTACACGAAATTGCGTATTATTATTACTCAGTCCTAATACGCGATAATTTTTCGTGTATTAGGACTGTGTACCATTCCTTATGATAAATTAAGTGAACAAAGGAATGCATAATGATTATGACCCTTTAGAAGCGGGAATGAGTGAGTGAAGTTACACGGTCAGCTTTGTATGCATTATTAGATTTGCGTGCTCACAGAAATTTATTGGTAATCGATTTGTTCGGTGGCAAATTAGCGAATACTTAGCGAATTTGTTTACGCCCGCATCAAAAAGTCTACTTTCCATCCTAATTGAAAATCTTGATTCGCCTTTTGGGTCTTGCACTGTGGGCGAAAAGCATTTTTGAAGCCATTCTTCCGTTTCACACAGGTTTATTAATTTTCACCACCAGATCCTATAGGCGTAATAACCTCTCAAGTTTATCACAATACCTTACGAAGGTAGCGATCAATCAATTGAAGTAGGCTTACACCTGCTTTGAATTTTTCCTATTTGGACTTTGTCTTAAGATGATTCAAGCATACATACGATTCTTTGTGAAGATATCTTTTGTAAGGAAGACTATGAGGAAGTCATTGTCTAAGATTTGATGTGAAAGTGCTCTTGGAATATCTTTTTTTAGAGATTATTTTACATAATTAATTTATCATTCATATCGGTGAAGCGGATTCATTCATTTATTTCTGAGATTGCCGGATGAAAATTGATGTTTAGAGTGAAAAAATTTGTGACTTTTTGCCACCCCGTCATCGGTTTCGGGGGCGTTCCCTTTTCACCACGGTAGCAGCCGTAGTGCCCTCCAATGGTATTAAGAAAGTGTTCCTCTCGTATGAGCTACCTCCCCCAATGGCGCAACCTTAGCGTCTAGTAGAAAGGTACAGTGGAGAAAACCCATCTATTATGTTCAAGCTGTCTTATATTATATAGTTCTTTATTTATCATCGTGAGGCTATGAGAATTTTTCAGTAGGTTTTCATCGGATTTACCCCGCCTGTTTCCCGTTATCTTCATCCCTCTAAATTAGTATAAGGTTCGATTCCAGGAATAAGAAGGTTCATGTTTGGCTTAACGATTACACTTGTGGATCGCTAGGGTTTGTATCACACCGAGCGGAAGTATGGTCGCCATGGCAACTTTCTATTTAAACTAAAAATCGATAGGCATTGGTGAAATGAACCTTCCTTTGGCTTTGATGGTGGAGGCTTTAGGAGCAATATCACCCGCGTCATCTTTTACCTTCATTTATTTTCTGAGGAATCACGCTGAAAGCAGGTCACGTCCTTTCATGAAGCATCATATATTTATGCATTCAGTTTGCTTTTTTGCTCTTCATCTAGAATTTATGAAGCCGTAGTTTGTTATTTATTTTTCTTCTTTGAAAAAACTCTCTTGAGAGTCTCCATCCCCGAGGTCGCTCTCTTGTTATCTCAATTTCCTTCGGTGAAATCTTGAGACGTGGAGATTTCCTAAGGCGTCCTCGTTATTGCGGAGTAATCGCATGGAGATCCCTCGCGCGTTGAATTTGGAGTATTTATTAGGACGTGAGCGAGGAAGTACCTATCCGGGCCTCGTATGTTATAAAAAGGAGGGCACTTAACCAGGATATTCTAATAGTCGTCAAGAATGAAATATGGACTTATACCACGGCGAAGATCATGTAAGTCATGCTTCTGGGTTTTCTTAATGGCTACGTTTTACGGTAGATCAAGGATGAGTGTGGATGTTATTTTGATTCTTTGCCAAAATTAGAGTTGACCCGGCGAAAAGGGTACTTATCTCAATGCATCGCAAACATACGTGGGGATGCAGGAAGCCGTGTATCTAAATTGCAAATCTCTGAAGATCCCAAAATATGCTTGGAGGGTTATCTCAAGGCTCGTGATAGTCTGTCCCTAGCGGAAGGTTAAGGATCGGCACAATATGAAACGAGTTGAATCCGCCGGCTGGATATCGCATCAGCACTTAACTGCGGAGATGAATGCGCCGGAGAGGTTAAGATCAATAATCCCCTCGGCTCAGGAGTTTTGCGTGATCGATTCCGCCTCAAGTAGGGTTCTCAAATTCGCGGTACGTAATAGGGTTCAGCAGCGTCCATTATTCACGCGATTCCAGGTTGAGGGGAGGGTTCCTGTGTGGAGTCTTTATTCTGTGCCTGGTGGGTTGAGGGGTAGCAGCGGCGAGCGCCCGTGGGCGATTCTCCCTGAGCATTGCTCCCTCGGTCGGTGGGTGGGTTATCAATTCTGCTATCCAATTTTGTGAGGATTGGTTTACTTTTGTGGCTTCTTAACCCTAGCGACCGGGATTTAATCCTGATGGAGGTTTTCAGGTTAATCGTGATCTCTACATTTGTGATATGTAGAAGGTAGTTCAAGTTTAGCTCCCGTAAGTCGAAAGGGACGCAATGAATGTGTCTTCTTCCGGAGTTCCGGGTTGTCGTCATTGTTTTCAGCGAGCGATCGCTCAACGGTTAACAAACCATCTGTAACTAGAGGCTCCCCACAAGCACCTTGTTGGTGAATTTTGCTTTTACCTCTTTCCGAAAGATAATTAACAATTCTTATGCGTAAAACATATTGCTTCGCGGTTATCATTTTTCCTTTCCAAATCCATTTAGTGCCAAACTTTCATCTAATAAAGCAATCCAATTTAAAAAATTAGGCTTGTGTTGTAACAATATGAGCCCATATTGAAACATAAAAGGAAACCAAAAACGTGTGTGCAACGTAAAAATGCTTCGTGTTGCGACACCGAAATAACGTAATTGAAACTGGTCTTCCGTGTGAGAAAATGTGAAGGCGCTGCTGCATTGCAGAAAAAGAATTCCAGGCAGAAAAATAAAATTTTCAGTAAAAATTATGGAAATAATGATGAACGGCAGGCTTTTCTGTAACCCATTGTAAGGTTCTTGATAGTTACTATCCAATGGTGCTGATCATCTCCCGATGGTAGTTCCATCTTTGGCAAAGATTCACACTATGTGCCTGCCAGGGGCGCAGCAAGGAATTAAGGCTAGGGGGGGTTCCAGGCGCAACTAATACTGGGGTGTCTGGGGGTATGGCATACCTGCCAGGGTAATCGGGAGGTGCGAGGGCCCTCCGCCAGAAAAAAATTAAGATGAAGAGAATCAAGAAATTAAGATAAATGGTTAAAAATTGTGAGTTTTACGGCTTTCTGAGGGATATTTTATGAATCCTTACACTATTCTATAAGTAATATTAATCCAAATAAATAAAATAGATTAAACTTTAAAACATTTCTGAGCTCTGGGGGGGGGGGGTTATCCCCCTCGCTGCGCCACTGGTGCCCGCTGTGTTTAGTCTAAATATTTTTCTCTCTATCGCTAAAATTCCGTTTTTATCTTTTTTTCTATTTACGTAAAACCCAGGCAAAAAAAAACATTCCTCTTCTGCCTTTTTGATGCTCATTTTTACCTACCTTCTTTCTTGCGAAGTTTTTCTCTGACGGTAATTACGGTTTTGCTTATTTTGTCCTCTTATCCGGTTGCATATTGTGATCATCATCTCCAAGTTAACAAGCTCCCCCTCGTTGCTCCGTTATTTTTCTGGCATTTCAAGCAGGTCGTTTTTCAGAACGCGGCTGGAGCGCAAATTTCCAACTTAATGTCGACAAGTGTCCGCATTGCTCCTGGGCACACATTTAACTGTAGTGCTTGCTGAAGTGGCTGAAGTCGCGAGACACATTGGAGAGGGCAGAGGAGGGAGAAGTGAGAAAATCCACTGCAGCACACGTTGAGTGATAGCATTTTCTCCCTATTACCGTGGACGTATCCTCATCACTAATGGAGCTTTAGTCATACTTTGGGGGAACCTTCACTCCCTCCTTCCGTTTGCTCGTATAGCCTGATGTGCATAAGTTCTCAACGTGTTTCCTATGTGTATCATGTGAAGAATCTATCCCGCTCGACCGATCGTAGCCAGACCAGGCTTTTAGTGTACGATTTTACATTTATCTGCTATCAGGTTAAAGGTAAATAACAACTTAAATGGCCTGATCTATTGGAAAAGTTTTGCTTGGATAACATCTCGTATTTTGAGCAATTTCCTTGAAATTAGTCTCATAAAAGGGCGGCTACAGGGTTTTCGGCGAGAATAGTAATATTGGCTCACATTTTCTGCGCTTATGCCTCTTAATCCATGCTTCTTATCGCACGGTTCCTCCTGATCAGTTATTATAATCATTACGAGATCGCGATTTCAAAAACAACTTTTTTCCTTTATATTACCCTCTACCTCGCTCTCTATAGCTTAAAATGTGTTTTCCACCCATTTATGCAATTCCGGCATTTTCTGATTTTGGTCACAGAACTTCCTTTTTTTGCATTATCAAAAACATCCAATGGAAAGCATAGTGAACTTTTCCTTCAGTAGATCTCCTGTCGTAGTGAGTTCAAAAACATTTTAGTATTTATTTTCAGGCTTAATCGTTTTCCCTGGTGTTGGTGGTAGGTGCATGCAAAATTTATGGCTTACATTTGTAGGACTACGATGTTAGTGTAGCTGATAAACTTACAACTTCATGAGTCTGTACTTCACTTAGAATAGTACCTACTGCACGAAAGTCGTAGGATAGCTGTGTTTTTTAGAAAAACAAGTCGCCTTTAGGATGCATGCCCCGAAAGAATGTCGAACATTCCGCTCTCCGTCTTTCGTTAAGCTGCTGAATCGAAAAGGCTTGCTTGATTTGTCGCGGGACATCATGCTGAGGAAATATTTAGGTGCTTGTTTGCTTTTGGAAAGGTGAAAATGGACGGCTAACTTTCGTGTTGGGGAATATGTTGTTTGAAGTGGAAATATTGACAATGGGAGTGAAAAGTGAAAGTCTTTCGCACGTAGTTGATTCAACTCTCGCAAAAAATGAAATAATTACGACTTGTATTCAAAGAAGTAGCGATTTTAAAATGTCGAGTGATGTGGAAGTGAGTGTTGCCATTGGGAAAGAGAAAAATGAATTCGCGAACACCTTGGAAGTTCTTTCGAATGTGTTTTAATGAGACATCGCGGGTCGTTGATATATTATCAAGAATCGTGGGGATACTCTTTGTCAACTTCCACTGCTCTCGTGCGGAGCGAAGTTATTTATTCAAATAGATGTGCCATGCCGTCGAGAAGGCAGATCCCCAGGTGGCCTGAGATTTTACCTCTTGGGTGTCAGAGGGCGTGACGAAACCTCTTTGAGTAAACAAGAGCGATTTTATGCTCCTGCGCATGCGAAAAAGAGAGAAATGGTGAGCTCTGAGGTCACGTGACGGGCGTGATTGAATGACTGCGACTTAGTCGTTTGAGTTCATATTATTTTTGTTTAGCTTTTATTTTATCGCTGTTGATAATTATTTCTCACGAATGAACTTGTACCAGCATTTAAGTAAAATCTATTTCGAAGTAATTCTTCAGCTTATTTAGCTATTTCCCAAAATAATAATAATAATAAAATTAAGAGCTTCAATACTCGCTTCAGCGTCCGTTTATTGCGAAGCTACCTTGTGAGTTAATGCTTATATTAACCCTGAGGACGAAGCTCTTTGTGAAAAGTAAATTGGTCCTTGGTTGAATCAGTTATGTTTACGTTTCGGAATCCCTTAAATCGAGGTTTTGATTAATTTAATCTCATCGGAAAATTGATTTTCTCATTGAGCCTTATGGATAGTTCTACGAGCGCATTAATTTCCGGGTACGTGGTGGAAAATGGATACCGAAGGGAATGGAGTGAAGTACCTTCTCTCACGAAAATTTAATCAGTTTTTTTGTGACCGACAGTAATGCGAAATTGCGATAGCTACTTAAATTGTCAGAGGATCAAAGAAAATAACTGTCGAGGCGTTAGCTCGAATGGAGAACGAGCGCATGCGATTGAAGCAACATCTATTTTTGGCTCCCATACTCCCTCTTGCACGTTTTTTTTCCTACCCTTCGACGCTGTTTCCGCTCTCCTTCGACCTGCAAGTGTACACGCGTCACAGTGTCTCATGTATGTCGTTTCAATATTTTACTGTCGCCGGTTGGGGGTTCTTGAATCTGTCGATCAGAAATATGGCGTAGCCAGCGTTGGAACCCTTATTCATGAGTTCATGGCTGTGTTGGGACGAATGTGTCGTGGCGGAGCGAACCGATCGTCGCCCGCCGCATTCTCCGTATTGCAATTGGAGCGAGGACATGCGAGTCCAGCCGGCCTGTGCACCTCCCACGGCGCGGTAGAGAGAGAGAGAGAGCGGAAAGTCAGGGAGACATCACCGGGAATGCGTGACAGCTATTGTGTTGCGTCCCATCAAGGTCGTCTTGGGTGATGGGGCTGGTCCTCCTTCCTTCCTCCTCATGCTCCTCCAGGCTTCGTCTCGGCCCGTCTCGTGGTCCAGCCGGCTGCTGGAGCCCTCATCGACTGCGATTCGCTGGTTCCATATACGGCTGTAGACTTGCGCAGCACTCTTCCGCATATATTGAATGCGAAATGCGTATAGCTAGTATTACAATTTTTGGATTGATATACTGCGGCGCTCCAAATCTCCCTAAGCCACTCTTTATTTTTTCCCTTCGTCTTCCTCGTATCCATCTTGACCTGATTTTAATATACGTTTGGTCTTTCTCAGGGTGCTCTCCTCAATTTTTTCCTTTGAGACAGTTAAGTTTTTTTGTCGAAATACGACATACGAAATACGACAAAAAAATTGCGTGTTTCACACGTAATTTTTTTTTGTATTATGGCCATTTTTCCTAGGAGTATGAAGCTCAACTGTGCTCTCTCTTGTCCTATCCTATTTTATCCCTCTTCGTTATCACCTTAACCATCCATTTGATATTCTGTATACGTTTGTAGCCCTAGGTCTCGGAGGTTACTGATCAATTGACCAAAGGTAGCGTGGTATGCGGGATAATATTCAGAAACGTAAGCTTGCCTTTTTGTATGGTCGCCGCTTAAGAGTGACTTGTATCGACTTAAATAATGAATAATTCGTTCTCGTTAATAAAACATCGTCCAATTAAGTTTATTAGTGTTATGATGGAGGTTATATGAAAGACGTTATTGAATTGTAATCTTTGTTTCCCCGACTTTCTGTACTTGAATTGCGAGCTTAATTTGTCTTGCGTTTTAAAATACGACGCGGTGAAGTCTTCAGTTTGATTCCTTCTTTGATAGAGGATGTTAACACTCGTTTTATTATCTTTATGGATGTTTTTTAGTGTTTTTCAATTGCTCAACAACTTATCTCCGTTTCAATCTGCGAAACAGTTATCTTTCGATCCCATATACCTGGTGATTTCAAAGAGGGAATCAGTTCATGTTGAGAAATACTTTTTCTGGGCGTCGAATTTTTGTCGCAGATATTTTTTAGAGGATTTATTTGTCACTAGAGACTGAAAATTGTTTGTTTTGAATTAATATTTCAATTGCTCTTTGCTTTGGTGTTGGCTTAAATCTAATGCAATATCTTATTACTGTACTATTATCATGCTAGATTACTTTGCGTTAAATTGGCATTGATCTATCAATCTTGATTTTTTCTCTTGGAATCATTGCTAGTCCTGACCTAAGTAACCAGTGAGAAGTTTCAGGGGGACTAATTTTAACAGAATTTTCGTCTACCGTAAACTTAAAATAATATAGAATTTTCAACTTCAAATTTTGTACAAAACGCAATTATTTAGGTGTTGCACTGCAGTGACATGATGTTTGAATAAATATTGGTCGCAGTCCTCAACCGCGTTTCGACGGTACAGTTCGTTTTTCACTTACTACCTGGCGATGAAGTCTTTTCGGGAAAGCAGCCGGGTCAGGATGGACATTGCTGCCAACGTTTCAATGGCCTTCTCTGCCATCGTCTTCAGGGAGAATGATGGGCCTGGTTAGTGCCGAGCTTATATACCCAGTTGGAGCGGTCAAGTCGTCTGTGATTGGTCAGTTTTAGGTGTCCTTCATCCTCTTAGTTTACTCATTCTTTTGATTATGGGATTCCATAATTCGCTGAGGTTGAAACCCGCGTCTCTCTTAATTTTATTTTGCGATTCTTATCATCCTTCATTCGCCCTGAAGACGATGGCAGAGAAGGCCATTGAAACGTTGACAGCAATGTCCATTCTGACCCGGCTGATTTCCCGAATAGACTTCATCATCAAGATTCGCTGGGAAAGCACCAAATCCTTCATCATTTACTACCTGCTAATAAGAACATTGTTGCATAAGGATAAGTAGGATAATTGTTCCTCTAAGCTCGAGCCGAGATCAGTAGGCCCTCACCTTGGTGAATTAATGATAGTGTTTTTCATTGAGTTGAATCTTTTCCCTCGTGGTATTATTTTGAATAAAATCAAGAACTGTCAGTTTCGCAGCAGACGATTAAATTTAATTTTTTGATCCATGCAAACCTGATTAATAATTAAACCTCCTTAATTATTATTAACTGTCGCGTAAAGTTAATTCTTAATTACTACGTCAATTCATTGCCTAGTTTGTTTTTTCGGAGGTGTATAGTGTAGTATTTGTGTACTTATTAGGAGCTAACTCTCGGATAATAACTGGCGATGCAGTTGGTTGGCATTTGGTGTTTAATTTTCATGTTGCGTCACATTTGAGGCTGGATTCTTCTCAATGTTGATGGACACATTCTGAAGTCAGTTGCTTCTGCTATTTGGATGTTTATTTACAGTTGAGTTGGTATTTTACCCCTGGGGCTAATTCGTACCATCATCTTAGTTTTTTTCCACAATTGGCTGTTGCTTTTAGCATTTGCAGTGTGTGAAGTCGTATCGAAGTTTTGAGGGCTTCTTCATAATTAAAATTTCACCTGCCCATATTTGTGCTTTTTTTGTTACCGTTGTGATTCCGTTCATCTTGTGCGTCCCTGTGCCCCTCATCGATTCGACTCTCACCTATAGCTTTGATGCATATGGAACGGCAACTATTTTGCAGCTTTTGCACTCAACATTTTAATTAAAGCCGATTAAATAAAGCCTCTCCACGTGGCAGTCAAAAATGAAACTGAAAACGGGAGTATTGCTGTGTATGAGGTTAATCATTCCTGTAGTTGGAGATCGTTATCAACATCATCAGTCCTTAAATTTGGGTTTGTGTTAACCTAAGGAGCTAAGCTGCACGAGGCGTACATACTTTGCGGTCTTATGAGGGAATGTCGAGATTTTCGGGACTTGGCGAAGTTCGCAATATACGACTCCCCAAGCGCCTATTTTGCCTCATAGTTCACTTAACTCAGTCTCGTGGTTCACCAATTACTAATAACAATGAATCTTGGCTTCTACGTTAACTCTAAAAGCTTTGTGTATCCCACGAGACACACTAACGTGCAGATAATTTCGTGTCCATCCTTTCCCAGGCTATCATTATCTCATCTGCTCACACCACGAACTTAATTTAAGATTTGCGTACAGTAGTGAACTCGGTAATAGTGGCTAGGAAACTTGGGATTAGCAGATTATGCTTATTTTATCTGGCTGTACGGAACTGATAGTTGTGAAGTAAAATTCTATTCTTTGTGCTTCTGTTTGACCTATTAGTCATCGTTTATGCGGAGAGAAAATTGACATCAATATTTAGAAACTGTTTCTCGCTGAAATATTTTTAGGAGTGCAATTTATATTATTTTTCGGGGGGAAAAGTTTAAATGAAATAGCGAATCTCCAAATGTGATTATAGTCGAGGCATAGTGTGTGCTGCAGTATTGAAGGGTCTGACGATCAATGTATAAATTTGGGGACACGTTATGCATTTTTTTGACGTTTAGTCATTGTTTTCTCCACAAATATAAATTTTTATCCGGAGATACCGGAATTGTGGTATATCGAGTTAGGGGTAGTTAATCAAATAGCCTCCGTAGAACTTAACGTTTTCTACTATGTGTACCCCTTAACGGACGGATATTTCATACATTATCTGTGTCCATTTAAGTTTTATTACGCCTTTTAATTTGATATGAGTTCAAAACATCCTTCGATCGTGGAATAGATTTCACCTTATTACATTTTCCATACTTTAGAGGGCAATGATAGAAAGTTCAATGTAGTGTTTGGTATGTAGAATTTTATGTTATAAAATTACTTCGTACGGTTGTGTAACATCTTGGGATGGATATTCAAAGTTTTAGTTTCAACTAAACATACGTATTTTTATCTCGTCGGTGAGTAACGGAGACCAAAGATCGCACAATGGGTCGAAGTGAATATTAATAACTCTTCGATTTTGTCATGTTAAGTACTGAACGTGCTAAGAAAAGCAATGAATGGGGTAACGGAAGGTGAGACGCGTCAGCGGTAGATTATGAATAGTAATTCAGAGGTCATGGGGACATCTCCTTCAAGAGTAAGTCCGAGTGGAGAGGAGAAAAATGAGACGGGAAAAATAGTTCAGGATATGTGGACCTCTTCTAAAGAAATAAATTTAAATGAGTTTCTATGTATCATGATGGGTTTAAAAGTGTTGTAATACTACCCGACCTTTTTTTTTAACCACGAAATTCGCGTGCTTAAAGAGTAACTCTTGGTCCTTTTATATTATGCAGTACGCTCTGGAAAACTGTGATGTGACTGTTGCCCAATTAGTATTTTAAAATTTCGCTGCAGAAAATTCTCTAATCAAAAATTGGAGGCTATTTTCATGTATTATTTGGTGCATTCGAACTTGCACCAAAATACTGCACCATTTCAACTTAGTCTTCCTTATGCCTTTCAATTTGAATTATAATTACAAGCGAATGTATTGGTTTTTTAATTGAACCTCAAACCCGTATTTCCTTCGTTGAAGTCCCAAAATTTTTGCTTGAATTTGATATTCGTTTACCGCGGCATTTATACTTTTGCCTCTACTATAAGTTGGTACTACGTTGAGTTACGCCGGTTGTAACATAGGAAGATGCCTCTTTGACCTCTAACTTTGAGATTCCGTCGGCCTCTACCATCTTCAGCATTGCTTTCTCGGCTCCTTTTCAGGTGCGGGTTCTTTAAAAGGGTGGAGAGCCTCCAGTGCCCATAATCGCGGGGCTCGGTCGGGGGTAGATTGAGGCTTTAATGCGATTTGCATTCGACCCCTCCGTCCTACTCAGTCGCCCTTCCGGGTATCTCAGTCGAGATTCTCCTTCAGGGAGGAGTGCCCTTCTCTTGTGTCTCGCCCTTTTTCTTTCATCAGGCCTCGCACACCCTTCTCGAAGTACGTTTGCCTCCCAACTTATCCCACCCCCAAAATGGTTCATTATTTTTAGCCTCATTGCCGTTCACTGACGTTAATGAACCATTAACGTCGTAAAATGTGGAATAACGATGCATCCTCTATCATAGGATTGCCCTTATCTGAATGTGATCCCTCATTGAAATCATGGATGACGGTATTACATAAATTTAGTTTTTAATCGAGATAATTTTTAATGGGATCATACCGAAATTTAAAAGAAATACAATAACATTGTCATCGCCTTCATTATTCTTCACAGCTCAACCAAGTAAATTTATTTAAGTGCACTTCTACTGTGAAATCAGGGGGTTTGGTTTCGATTTACATGGCGAAGTGTTGAGATAATGCTCCATTAATACTACTGTATGTGTACTTCTGCAAGTGACGGCACGTAAACTACATCACCGTTTCCTCATCGTTGACAACCTTAAAAATTTTGCCAACCCCTAAGGCATGTCTTTGTTAATGAAATTTTTAGTTTAAAATACTTCCTCAGTCTTTTAATGGGTTTATTTTTAGGTATAGGTTGAAGTATAAAAAGAGCCGACCAGGATGTAATATATGTCCTAACGCAATCGGAATAAGTAATAGCCATTTATATAAACGCGAACAGTCGGATGTTAGTAGTTACGTGACTAATTGTACCCGCTTTATCCACCTTACGCTCTTATGCGAACTTCTCAACCCCATAAGTTGTGAACGTATTTCAGGTCGTATTGTTTGCCTGAGATAAAAGAATGACTCGTTAATTTCTCTTAACTTTTGTCGGATGTGCCCTCTACCCTACAGTGTCCTCCCTCGCGTCACTCTTTCACCCCTTTCCTATGGCGGTTCGAATATCGAAGGGTGTGTTGTTGACGGTGGATTATGGAGGGACTTAGCGTAGGGTGGGTCGGTTATTTCCCCCGTCCTCTCCCTTCCCTGGTTGGGGGGCGCCAGGCGTCTGCGCCGCGACGCCTCCGATCGATCCCTTCCACGGAGCGCCGCCCCCTCCACACCCGCACCCGTCCCCACCGCGTCTACCGCTGCGGGGGAATGGAGAAAGGGGAGAGCGTGTGAGGGGGAGATGTCCCCTCCCTTCTCCGCGACAACGACAGTCCTCGGCGCTGCTTGCTGGCCGCATCCACGGGAATCCCTCCGTCTGTCTGCATGCGCCCGAGCGTGGGTGCCTTTGAGTCGAGGCGTGCGCCTCACGTCACACTCGCTCTCAAACCAGAAACTCAACTCTTGGCTCGTCCTTCTCCTTGGTCTCTTCCTCCAGCTGATACGTCTCCTACGTTCTACGCCGTCGCGTAAACTTAGAAATACTTAAACGGAAAAGGAAAGTGGAAGAGTTGTCTGAGGATCCATTAGGGAGAGCGGTGTCGGAAAATCTCCGTCCTCTCTCTCCCACGGGCCCAACGGTTGAGGGCCGTCGGCTCGAGGAAATCGATCGGCCCACGCCCTTGGCTACAATCGGCAGTCTCGCCGATCGGATAGCAACCCGCCACGCTGCGCCCTACCTCACTCGCGCCTCTCTCACAACAGAGGAGAGATAGTGGAAAGAGGAGAAACGTGCGGTGGCGTTATTATCTGATGCGCTAGAGAAGGCACCCCCCTCTTCTCTATCTATCCAAGCTGTGCAAAGGTGTGTGCAGAGGGAGTAGGCAGAGAGAGGGCCCTTATGACTGTGTGGATGGCTGCGTAGATAGCGTGGAAGGGGGACTCGACTCGCTGGCGGTATCCACCCCAACCGACGAGACGAGTTCGAGGCGGGGTCGAGTATCGGTGTGGCGGCTTTGCCCCCATCCCATCACCCCCCTCCCGCGACGTCTGTCGTGGGGATAGCGCCGGCGTTCGTCGCCTCCTTGTGACTCTCTCGCCGCGCCCGGCACCCGTCCCCGCTTGACAGCGACTGGCGACTAGCCGTGCACGGCGTCGCTGCCCAGTTTCCGCCGAGTCCTTTCGGTATCTCTCGGTAGTGCATCGATCCCTAGAACACTGCCCATCCCTCCCACTGCAACCTTCCCTCTTCCTCTCTTGTTTGGTCTCCCTCCCCCCACGGGGCAACCCCAATCCTCCGCTCTGAAGTCTCTGGGATCTGCCTCCCGCACCAGATTCATCCTCCCCACTCCGCCTTCTCCCGACTTCCTCCTCCTCATTCGCGGACTTCCCCGCATTGGTTCCAACCGTTCCCTCCCTCCCCCCACATAACCGCACCGTACCGCGCCTCCCGCACCCGCCCTGAGGTTTTTTAATCTCTCCCCTCCCGCGCTCGTATTCGAGCGTGCTGCCGATTGTGTGTGTGGCTTTTTCTCCGAGTGGAATATCTTTCGTCGGGACGGAGCGGAGTGTGGTAGTGTTGTCGCCGGAGGGACGGCTTTGGATGCAGGGGCGAGAGTCGGATGAGTGCCGGGACTATAGTGAGGCGTGGGATTAGCAGCAGCCTGGCGGGGGGAGTGGTGTTTGTGAGTGAGTGAGTGTGAGGATGGGCAGTGGTGGACTGCGGCAGCGAAGGAGGGTGGCCGAGAGGGAAACGCCGACGGCGCCATGTGGTCCAGTTGAAACCCTGGCGTAACCACCGCGAATGAAGCCATTATGTCCAAGACTTTAAATGCATACAGAGTGTAAGTGGACGTGACTGCATTCTGCTTTGCCGCTTTTCCCAATTGCGTGCTATTATCTCAGCACTTGTGTCCCGCCGTGGATTCCGCCCGTACAAAAACACCAAGGACCCATCCCCCTCCTTTCCCTCCACCCGCATAATCCTGCCCCCCCCCCCCCTCCCCGCGACCTCCCCATTTATTTCATCTCTTCCTGTGCCTTCCGCGTGTTCTGTCTGGCGTTTGCGAATGTCATTGGCGTGCCGATTGAATTTGGCTTTTGCTAAGCCTTTTCCATGTCTTTTTATGCCGTTGCTAAGCAACTAAAAATAATGATGTTCATCTTGCCGTTTTAGTTGTCTGTGTCGACTCTTTAAGTTACTTTAGAAGGGTTGGGGGCTTCTCGCAAAGGTTTATTTTGTGAACCACTACGTTTACATGAAATTTCATGCCTCAATATTTTAGGGTCCCGGGTTGTTTACCGGCTCAGTGGAAATCGTTAAGTGCGTTTGAATATCGCGTGAGTTGTTATGTTTGCTGGACATGCCATGCCTCGTGAAACTAATCGTTGTAAGTAATTAATCGTTAAAGTTAAAGATCGAAGGTTTTGTTGCTAACTGCTTTCTTGGCGTTAATTACATAATATCTCAACCACGTTTTCACTCAATAGTTGAAATAAAAAGTATCTTACCCTAAGATAGGTATCTATCTCTCCTTGTTATCTCCTCGTCTTGAATACCAGGAAACTGTCACGGTAGAGTATTGAAAAACTTCAATTCACGGAGTTGGCTTCTACATTGATCGATAACGTAAGCTGAGCCATCTTTAAATCGAAATAGGCCAGGTCATGCATAATGCGAAGTAAGCATGCTTTGCTCCTCAGCATGTCGTAGTGAAAGATATAATAATAAAGTTTTTTTATTGGATAAATGAATGTGCTGGGCACTTCATTGATAATAGATGGGTCCTTGTGGACATGCAGTAACCTGCCTTGACTTGGATGTCTATCACGTTGTTGGTGGTTTGTTCTTAAATCCAAAAGTTTCTCTCCTGAGGCCCCTTTAAAGTTCATCTCATTGTCCTCTCATTGGATGTTGGTAACCTGTTGGATGTCCCTCATTAGACGGACTGGCTTGCATCTGCCTTGAAATCGCATTACTTGGCTCGCGCGGATATGGCTCTTACAGCGCAGGGATGACTCTTAGACTTCTATTTTGCATGAATGGGTCACTTTCTGACCCTTTTTTTACGCAGGGAGGTTGCTCAATAAGATCTCACATTAGCTCAAACACGTTTACTAATGCTCACTTGCTTATTCTCATCTCGTAGGTCCTCGTGAAAAAGATCAAATTCCTTGTTAAAGTTCGCTGCAATTGGCAATAATTGACGTATCGACCTCCCTTTTCTCGTCTTATTCATATATTTTGATGCTTTGGCATCTTATCTTGACTTGGGGCAACTGGTAATACTCTTTTTCACAATATTTAGTTAGCTATTTCGGTGCACCATCATTACCTTAAGAAAGATATATCTCGCGATAATCCTAATTATAATTATTTGCAATTATTCTTTTTCGTCGTGTTCCTGGGCATTCCCTTTCCTTAATTCCCAGTACTCTGCCGAAACGTTAGTCTGCGCTAATCAGCCTTGACTTCTTATCTAACCACGCCAAGTTCCAACTTCTTATAACGGAGTGAAAAGGAGTGCCATGTTGCCTTCCGATGTGTGAGCCTCCTTTGATACTTATTGAACCTTTGATAAGCTCAACGGTCCACATGATGTGAATATCTCTCTCTACCTGATAGGAATGTTGCCTTATCTTATTATCTATTTTACCAGCTTCTTCCGTGATTCGGAGGGATTTCTGTTTCATATTTTACCTTCTTGATGGAATTGAGTACTTCATCCGGATGATTAGGAACAAATTATGTTCATGGCAATTTATTCCCCTTCCTATCAGCGAACCATTTGAAAAATACTTCGAGTGTGTTGCGTGAATCACTGTTAAGTACTGTATGAAATGGCTATTTATTTGTGTTTTGTGTATACATATATGTATTATATGATGCACGATATTTTTATCACCACCCTTATATTTCTAGAATCATACCTTTCTCGCGGTAACGGATTGTTCCAGTTACTCCTCCGAGCCGGTGTCTTTGTATTGTATAACCTTATACTTAATGCTATAGGATTGAAAATTATTTCTGCACCATTTCTTCTAATTTTCAATCCACAATCTACGTGATATCTCTTCTGTATAATCCCACCATGGGAATAGATGCCACTGTGTAGGAACTGGCTCTATCACAAGGCATGCTATCATATTTCCAAGCGTAGTAGTAATGCTCTGCTGTTGATTCATGAACAGAATTTGGTTTAGGCTATGGTGTTATACTAATAAAATTAATTGTAAAATCATAATTATTTTTATAGAAGCTTCGCCGCGGTATGAAACAATGAAGATACCTATCCAATGCTTAGTTTTTCATGCTAAATTTGTCATAAATATTAAATCCTGTTATTTTTTACGTTAGCTTTTATTAATTAAAAGTATTTTTTGGTATAGTTGCCGATTTATAGTACTAGGAAATTCATAATTGGTACAGAAATACTAGACATTTCCAGGAAACCCTTATTTACATAGGACTAGTGGTAATTTACTTTAACGTGATCTCCTTATGATCTTAAATTAGTATAATGCCGGATATTTTTCGAGAGTTTTAAACTTTCCATAGCGTTAATTTTTTAAGTGATTTAAGTGGATAATCAAGTATAATTAGCTTAAACTGTAGGATCTCGCCTAAATTATTTTAAAATCCTTGTCTCTCTCGATGCTATGGAGATAGATAGCGATCCTTCACGCTCGCTGTGAAGCCAGGAAGGGGAGTCATCTTTCCTTATTAGCTTGTCTCTTTAGATGATACAGTCGAGGTTATCACGCCCCGTTGCAGTCCTGTGACCACGGCCGACTTACCCCTCTCTCCCGGAGAAGTTGTCATGAGAGCATTTGGACGAGTTAGTCACACATCTTGCCGTCTCTTTAAGGACGCGTATAATCCCTTGTTGAGAGGAACCGAGGGGTGGCACTTGGCGTGTGGATATTTTTGGGGGTACAAAAGCTATTCCGGCTCCCGCCCATTACCGAGAATCTGTCTGGAAAGATCGTTCGACTCACCCGTCTCCCTTCATCCGTGTGATTTTCTTCTCTGTCATTATCCTGCAGCATTTCGGTCTCCCTTGAATGTACGAATGGGGAAAAATCACCTGGGAAGACCAAAAATTGAAATCTCTCGCCTAATTGTGATGAACGATCGCTTTAAAAATTTCTAGCCTGATAAAAAATATCAGTCGATTAACGGAATAGGGAGTCATACTTCGGCATAGTGAAAAAAATATTTACATCAGAGATAATCTACAAATTCAATTCAAAATTTTACTGTTCGAATCTGCTTACATATTTATTTGTGTTTGTACCGCATCTGTTTCTTGGAATAGCCTTCCAACCATCATCTTCGCTCAGAGCCCATTTCCCCATCTAACCTTTGAATAAATGCTGTTGTGTTTACCTGTTCTTGGTACTATTTAAGGTTTGATGATATCATAATAAGCTCTTTAAGTTACTATCAAACATTCAAATGATCCGAAATATCTATCCCCCTTATGATAGTGGCGCATTCCCCAAAAATTGTGTTAAGTGACTTTTTTCCCAAATGATTCCCAAATTTCTGCCCCCGAATAGTCATCCATAGTGCCGCCTGCGCCGTTTCTCTCTCTTGTGGAAGGTTCTGCGAATAAGCGTCTATGTTATCGCTAGTGGCTGTCTCCCATGCCATGCTCCTCTTAATTTGTTGAAATGTGTAACTACTAAATTTCTTGCAACCCTTCTATTCTTTTCTGCTTATCTCTTGCACAAACTTCGCATACACAAACTTAGCATAATATTCTAGGTTATGGAGAGAATCACGTGGATTTCTATCTGAAAGGATTTAATGTATAATAACCTTCAATATTTTTTTCATTTTATTACGATTTCTCTGCTTCATCCAAATACTAATCGCCAATCCCCAAGTGGAATCCAGTCTTTTTTACTACTCCTGCTCACCCTTAACATATTCTACCTGATGCAATATAACTACTCCTTCGACGTTAATTTCCTATGAACATGTCACTAGCGATTTCGATTTTGATGAGGTAGTGGTTTACTAGCTTTCATCTCTAGGGAGTTTTCAATGCTGTGTTAGGAGAAGCCTTTTTGAGTCACCATCATAGTTCCATAGTCCTAAGATTGGTTTTACGCAGCTCTCCATTCCGAGACCTGGCCTTATGACACAGTTTTGTAAACGCACGGCCACCGTGCACATTAAGCCTTTTCGAGGGTTTCTGGATTTCCTAGTGCTAATAATTCTTAAGTTCTTGATAGGTATAATCGGTATGTGACACAAAGAGACCTAATCATTGGAGGTACCTGTTAAACGTTAGTTTTTTTGGCACCTTACAGTACAGCGTATTTGCGTTCATTTCATGGAGTTTTCATTGGAACTCCGCTTCAGGGTAAGTGTACAGCATTGAAGATGGTTTTCTTAATTTCTTTAATTACTAAGTGAAATATATATATGTAGAGCTGTTCCTATTATACCATATTCAAGACAAACTTGTTCAAACTCTGATGTCAGCTAGATTTCCTTTTCCTCGTCATTCAGGAAAGTCAGTATCTCTGGTGTATTATTGTCACAAGCTTTAGTGTCTCCTTAGTAAGGCGTTATGTAAGGTTACAAGGGATTACAGGGAACACTGCTTGGGCTTCATATCATCGGTCTGGCCTAGCTCCTCCCCATTGGAGCTCCTTTCAGGTATAGACGTTGTTTAGATGCATGGGAAAAAATCAGTCTTTTACCCCACCCGATGACTGGTACCACCTTTCACTCAAAGCGCTTCCTTTCCCCCTGTTAGACTGTCGCTCTCTAGGGAGACAGAAGCATTCTTAGGGTTAACAGTCATAGCTTGTTGGGTGATTTAAAGCATATCTTACTTTCAGAGTAACATAAAGCTGTTTTCAATCTTCAGTTTAAAGTGTTGGTTGGTCCTCTGCTTTGAGTTTCTATTAGAGGTTTACATACGGCCTTTGTCACCTTATTCACCGTTTTCTCCTCTTTACTTAGCTTTAAGCGCTTCATTGACGGAAGTCCACCAGGTTTAGCAATGCCTTGAAGTCATGCTTATATCTATTAAATTTCTATCTTCAGCATGTGTGTTATCATTCTCCGGGTTTTGTTAGTGATGTATAGTACCGGCATTATTTATTTTTCCTTTCACCTAACCTCAAACGGAGAATAAGAAAAACAGCTTTTTATCAAATCTCCTGAAGTAGTCCACCTATTTTTGGTGCTCGTTTTGGGACAAATATATTTAGGCTTGCAAAAAGAATCAAAGGCTGCTCCCGTATGTTCCAAACTCGGCTTGCTCACACTGCGCATGTTTTCCTCACTTTTTTTCCGGATACTTCCTTACGATGAGCGCATTAAAAACACTGGGCCACGTTGGCTGAGAAGCGATCGTAAAATTATGTGTTTTTATGACTTCTTGAATGAACGAATAATAACTTCGACTACCCCCATTGTTGGAAAAAATAAATTATATCGCAAGACTGGTCGATATGCTTTTCTTTAATTTAGGAGAAAGTCATTCGACCTGTAATTGAACACCGTTTGAGTCTCTTTCTTTTAATGATTTTTTCGTTGCTTCAGGATTATTACGTGTCGAATTTTCCTGAGTATACGAGGATAGTGAGTTGAACTGTTGAAGATCCCGAGTCGGATAGTCGCCCAAATCGCCTTTTGTGTCCAAGGGAATTGTCCAGTTCCTGAATTAGGGGTTGAACTCCTTAGTTCCCTCATTTTTCATTCATAAAAACTTTAAAATGATTAAATAATCCTTTAGTCATCTTTCGGAGTTTGAGTATGAATTTTAAAATCAGAATAAAAATGATCGAAGAGTATCAATTCAGTTAAACAAAATTTTATACGTATCTGTATTCTAGGTTTATCTTGTTTAGCATGACTCCAGAGGGCATGAAATCAATCTAACCTTTCTTATGTGTTACGCTGCTCAATAAATTTTCCCGTCCATCCAAGAAATATCAAATGCATTAATAGGGTAGTTTCATTCATCAAAGAAAACGAAAGGCATTGATTGCGATTCGTTACCCACCATTAGTGTATTCATAATACACAAATTATTTGGTTATTGAAATACCGGTTTAGACGAATGGCAAGGGTCAAATTTTATCCTCATTTGAAAAAGGTCAGATTGGCGCCCATGCGATTCCACTCCACATGGCGTCACAGGGACCTAGTTTCTACACGAGAGGATAGGAGTTATACATCGTCTGAGGTTACCAATGCATGCATGAGGCACAGAGCTCAGGGAAACATGTCTTAATAATCACCTATTAAAACTGGCTAAGGTCGGAAAGTTTTCTTCGTTTGATAAGGTATTAATAAACCTTTTTTAAGCCAAGCGCTACCATCCAGCAAGGTACTTAGCTACCCGCTAGCAGCCTGCGACGTATCAGCGCTAAGCCTCGCCTCAAGGTCACCTCACCGGGCGGGAGGGGGAACCAGAAATACGACGTACGGAGATATTTCCCGGCATTCATACGTAAGCGTCGCGTTTTCGCGCGCTTGAAAATTTTCACTTTTCATTTAATCACGAAAAATAGATATTGTCATTTAAAAATCTAAAAGCGTGAAATACGTACTCCAGGAGTAATAATCTTTCGATTAAGGCAATAAAAAAATAATAGGAAACCACCCTATTGTAACCATGGTATTATCCTTCTCTCGTCAATAACACGAATTAAGATTTTTATGCTGACATCAGAATTCGTCTTCGAAACCCGCGTTATTGCATTGATACCAATTTAGTGCATTTATGGCATGAAAGTCATATTATCTTCCCGGTTACTCTTAGTTATTGAAGTGGCGTGATGTGGAATTCATAAAAATCTTAAACTACTTGATGGAAAAATTATTTAAATATTTTATTAATAGCTTAGAATGTCGTGTGGCCGCACCAAGTGGTATGGAGTCATTCCAGCGAGTGAGAATAAGTTCGCCTGCACGTGATTCCGTGAATAATTAGAAACTCGATAGACAGACCACAGGTGAACCTGTGATTTGAAATTCATTTCGCCAACTCAATATTTACTCCTCCTCTATGAAAATCCCCAAACTATGTCTTTCTCGTGATCTCAAAAAGTTTGCCAAATAACTGGTCAGTAGCAAAAATGAAACAAGCAGTTGATCCCCCTGTTCACATTTTATGAAACTACACTTGGCAAGCCGTGACAATTAAATGAAAAAAGAGGTATACCTGGGGCAATGCACGGAAAAGAATCGCGTCGTAATTTGTACTTTTTTCGGTGTTTCCATATACTTTGGGAAATATTCGGAAACTCTTGCCTTCAATACTTATCTTACCTCTGCTTAATTGATTCAGAAAAAAATATAGTTACCTCTCTCTCTATAGTCTCCGCAGTAGCTGTAAATTTGAGTGACTGGTGGCCACGGTAACCTCTCTCATCATTGTTCAGATAGTTGGTAGCAACCGTTCATTGTCAGTGTTCGTCGGCAGATTTTATTTCAACAAATTCGCTAGGCATTGTTGTTATTCTAAATTTTCATTTCATCATGATAATTATTGTTTAGTGTTCTCCTTGGATTGCCCTCTGTGCTCCCAGTTCTTTCATCTGTAGTCACGAACCATGTCATCAAGGTAAAAATATATGTATCAAAGGGCAGTGTTGAAGTGGCACTGAATAATAGTTCATTTCATCCTTTCATATTCATCTTCCCAGTGACATTACCCCTCTTGCTTTGTGAACGATCACATCTTGAGTACGACCGGGTGTGTGCTTAGGGATTTTATGACACTCGGCCTTCTTTTCTTAATTAGCCGTGTCCTTGTGATTATTACGTATGTTTCCTGCGTTTTAGCTTGCTTCCTTTATAAATAGTCTATTAATACTGAAATATTTAAAAAGGCAATCTTTCACCATACGAAACTCATGTCTCTGAAATTTCTCAAGTAAGTATTATTTTCCTTGAACCGGGATAACCCGAATCCGCGCCAGGGTTTGTGCCACTTAACTACCAAAGCATCTCCTTCCTCTGCGGAGTTAGTTTGCTTTAGAGGACGAGGTGTTTATGTTGTACAGCATGTTTTTGCACATAGTGCTACTGAACGCTTGGGCTTCCACCTCATGGAACACCTGGCTTGTATTCACGGGACGTGATTTCGAATTCCGGTCAAGGTTTTCCTCAGTAAAATTGTCGCATTTTTAGTGGAAATGCGAGTGACTCCGTAAAGGTACCCCGCTAGCAAGTCCTCTGTTATTTCTTTGAATAACATTGTAGCCAACTCGTGAAATTTGTTTCTAGTGAATTGATGTTTCAACTTCTCTTCTCTTTCTCTGTTCTCTCTTAGGAAAAAGATCGAGTCAATCGGCAAAATGACGCAGATGACTCAGGAGGAAATCATGACCAACACCAAAACGGTGGTTCAGGGCCTGGAGGCCCTGAAAAACGAGCACAACTCCATCCTGAACGGCTTGACGTCGAGCATGGAGGCCCAGGCGCAGGCCCAGCAGGATAAGGCGGTAGAGGCGGCCGCGGCCATGGTGGCGGCCGTCGCTGCTTCTGCCGCCGCCGCCAACGCGACCACGACCACGTCCTCCCCCGCCGACCCCGCCAACGTCGTCCTCGAGAAGACGGGCCTCGTGCAGAAATCCCTCGAGATGATTGAACTCGGTCTTGGTGAAGCTCAGGTGAGTTGTACAGCTTGCCTTACCCAATCTAAGGGTCGTAATGCCAGCATTTGTTCATAGTAGACAGAAGATGTGTCCCTTATCATGGTCGTTGCCAGGGAACTTGGGACCACCCGAACTTCAAGGTGCTACATTGTGAAGAGAGGGTGTTTCTCTCCCGGAAATATTTTAAGTTAAACCTTCTCAGAACTGAAATTAAGCCAATTTCTGATGACGTTTTGGTAAAATACGGTTGCCAAAGGTGCCTGAAAAGTGGCCCAATTTCTATTTTTCAAATTTTTATGGGGAAAAACGAGCCTGCCGAGCCATCTGGGGGGGCTTCCCTAGTACACTTTTCCGTTGACTCTATTGGTTCCAACCTCAACCTGGGCCACAGACGTACACTGTTTATATTTTCATCGGAGGAGACCATTCATGGCATGACTTGTAGCTGGGTGTTTGGGATTGCACCTGCGCTGCGCGACTAATGAGCCGCGTGACGTAAGTGGTCCTAGGCATGCTCCTCGTGAAGATTTTTGATGTTTTAGCCTCTTTTCTATGACAGTGTTTGGGACTATTGGCAACTTTTCGGACCCATTCGGACCAATATGTTTCCCTAGCTACGCATCTTATGTTTACCTGGTCGAAAATATCATGAGGGACTACATGATCTGAACTTTCAGGGTGGCTGCATAGTAGCCACGAGCTGAGGACAGCATTAAAACCCCCAAACTTAAATATTGCTAAGGAAATTGAAAAAAATCTTTCTAGTCGGTTATGTTAAATTCCAGTTACCTCTCCTCCACGAGTGTTAAATTTATGGAAATCAAATTTTCAATGGAAATGAACAGCTCATAAAGTAACGCTATCGTTATAATCAGCCAATCAGCGACGTTCCCAGACGATCAACTGGAAAGGTGAGAGGAGTAATGGGGAATCGTGATATCGGATTTCATTTTTCCATTCTTGGTTGAATGCGCAGAAGCCGGAAATCGCTCTTGTTTATATTTTCTCCTGAGGTAACGCTTTGCCGCACCCCCTGCGCTTAGAGATAGGAGCGTGCCAAATGTGATTTAGTGCAGGTCGATGTCGGTAAATCTCGAATTACAGATAGGCTATTGAGTACCAGGGCTGTGTTGAATTTTAGATGCCCTGCTGTGAATAATCTTTAAGTCCCATGGACATAAGGGAGTACTTCCAAAGAAGTCTCATTACGATGGTTGAATCATACCAATCTGTGTACCTCTTTTTCCTGTGTATCGGTTTTAGGTAGGTACATGGCTTGTGGATGACCCTTTTGGGTCCCTTATCAGCTTACGTACACGTCAATTTTTCACTTTATTTTCGATGTTTCTGTCATCGATCTTATTGTTAGCTTGTGTTAGCTTGGATACGGTGCACTTCATCGGATCATGAAAAGTTATCCTTGTAACTTTACTGCAAATAGTTATTGAATTGTTCTTATCCCATCAAAAGATTGATACTTTTATCGCTAAATTTATCGACCTATCATATGGATTTAATAAAATCAGGGACTAGTAATTTGGAGGTGACGAAAATAAAATAAGTGTAAGAGTAATGCCCTCAGTTGTCGGATAAGCAATGCAATGACAGTTGGAAAAATGCTTGAGATTTTGTCATAAAGTCTTAGAATCTACTGGGTTAGGGTAAATGACAATATGGCGAAGATGCGTTGGACCTTATTTTGGTTACGGACCTTTCGAAGGAGGGGAGAACTTAGCCATTCCCCTGAAGCTCGCCAATGAGACTCTTTAGATTATTATGTAATTTCGCATGTTGCTGCCCAGCATTTACTGGGCATATGGGCCATCGGTTGTCGCTTGGTATTTGCGATTTTTACTGAGTACTTTGTCTTCGTAAATGCGCATCCATCAACCTGTAACTTCGTGAATATTGTTTCGTTAGAATCGGCTTCTGGCGACAAGGTAAAGTATTCGTGTGGGAATGAAATGGAGGAATTTTGCCCGACAGCCTGCCTCGTTGAGCTACATTTTTCTCGGAGAAAATTTTAAGGTGTATCCAAAAAGTTTCCAGCCCGTTACGATGGCACCGATCTAATTTTTTTAAATTTTCAAATCTGTTAACAATCCTGTTGAATGTTCTCCTCTATTTCCTCATAGATTTCTAAACTTCTTTAAAAAAGCAATTTTTCGGAGAGGGCGACCATGTATTTAGGAAAATAGACATCAATTTAAAAAAACATTAGCATTAAAACCTCAATGTGCCAGTAATGTGCCCATATTTCATCGATTGAACGACTATTTGTCGTGCCCTCCAAGGTCATCATTTTATGTAGTTTGCAACCCTGAACATATTCGTCTTTTTTCAATTTCAGCCGTAAATGAGCCATTTTAGACATTTTCGCGCACTACCTTTTACCTTTTGTAAAAATTTTAAGGGCCAAGCAACAGAGATCGGAAGATTTTATGGTGACCCGTTTATTTTGCCAGTTTTCTCTATTTTTCTTGTTTCTTCGATTTTAAGATCAGCTATCAAGTTAAGTCCCCATATTTTTTACTTACCTCGATTAATAGTCGTTTTTTCTTCTACGGCATTGATTGGGAAAATGGTTTTGTTCGCTAATATGCAGCAGAAATTGAGGTAATGAAGTACTTTTCTTTGATTCGCTCACAGTTATTGCATATTTCCTTCGCTTTCCGGGTTAGGATTCACCTTTGCTACCATGCATAATGCATATGGTTGGTACTTTGTTTAAACGTGAGATTCATTGTGGGAACATTGTTAAAGGTAATTGCAAGTATTTTACGTCAGGAAATCTTGTATAGATCCTTGTAATGGACGCAAGGTGATTTTGGTGCCTCACTTAAAATTATATGAAAGTAATATGGAAAATTGATCTCAAACTGCCACTGATATTGAGGAATTTGTCGTCTGTCAAGTTAAGTGAATGTGCAGTTAATTTTCATATCAATTCGTTGGAGGATCCTAAAATTTTCAGGTCTAAGGCCCAACTGATAGATTTCATTGTACATACTTGTACTGGAACAGCAATCAAAATCTAGCTTAATGGAAGAGCCAGGGTAATCGATAAAATATGCTCTTTCGTCGAAAAATCTTATTTTACTTATACCTTGTGTAAATCCTCGTTTATCTTTGATGGCTCTTTACCAAAGGTACCCGTGATTGCTCTTCAACGGAATCTAATTCTACAGGTATTACATTCGCTCTCCATGTTTCAATTTTTATCGTTAACGCTAAATCCTCTCAATATCGTTGGAGGTGACCCCTTTTATATGCGTTCTCATGACGTAAATAAACACTAGCATCGTTGTCCTAAAGGCATCATTTGCAAAATCAGTGGTGAAAATGTTTAGTTGAACATACTATGTTATTGTATGCGTAAAGTAGGAAAATGATGAAAAATATTAGCATACGTCCGTGGGTTCTCAATGATATTTATATTTCTTTCAATTACAAGGTAGAATTTCAACTAATAGGGTTATCTATGATGCTCACGACTAATTTCGACTAGTAAAAAGCGTAAGTAGCTATATTACTGTACACATGAAATGAGCTGAGGGAAGCCCCAGTGCCGGGTTTAAATCTGGCCTTTGTGCGAAGGGGCCGCTATTGACCTGCGCGGTCGAATCTTAACCTTCCAAATAGAAAACGAGCGAATGACGCATATGGCGGGTCGATCGTTTGGCTGTCGGCGCCTCTCGGTCTGCGGGATTTACGTGAGGCGTCTCGAGTTCTGCATCGTTTTGCAGGTTCCTGCTTTTAAGAAGGCGTTTGATTTACGCTGCCGTTTTAGTGAAACAGTCGTAGCGCCAGAGAAGTGCTATCGTATTACAATGAAAAAATGTGAAGCTACTTTAGCTGTTGCGTCTAATGTAATTAGTATGGGTACGAATGCGTCTGGTAAAAGTTTATGACGCGTAATATTTATCTTTTCTATATCTTACAGAGGCTCTAGTAGAGGGAGTGGTGTATAGTCGTTGGAGTTTAAAGCTATCAATAGGCAACGCTGGCGATTTGGGAGTATTTTAAAGGAAATGTTGATTTTTTTATTTAACAGTTCGAGGGTTAAACAAGGAGAGAAAATTACGTATTCCCGGAATGTATTAACTCATATTGTCTACTTATCTGAAAAAGTCGGGGAATCGAGAAAATGCCGGGGGTCACATATTCTGGAAAAATACCTCGAAAAAGTTGGAAATTTTTTGGAAAAAAAACACAAATTTCGGGAAAAACAGGACAGGAGGAAATAGATATCTCGCAAATCGTTTAAATAAAAAATTGAATCTTCAAACTTAACATTCACAATTCGCAATCGTCTGTTCACCCTTAAGTTTCTCTGTCACTAGGTCGTAGTTAGCGGCTTTATTAGTTGGTTTCTAAGAAAAGTGTATGTTGGTGGGAACTATTAATTCGTTTGGAATTTAATACTATTGATCCTAATGCGTCATATTTCAGATTCATAGCCATAAAACTACAAATGAAATCCAAACGTACCAGCCAAGAACCCTACATGTAGGGTTCTTTGTACCAGCAATAAGGTGAAAACTTTCTTTGCTGCTTAGAAATAATGGAAAAAATAAGTGCCAAATGTTCATTATAACGAAATAGATATCAAAGTATTCCATGAATGAATGAAAGAATTAAATCGTAAAATAAAGTGTCCTTGAAAATGACTTATAAGCAAGGGAGATTAATGAGATGTTTAGGAGAAAAATTATGTTGTTGAATCATTTTATGTTCAGTATGCATTTTAATACAAAATTTGTTGAAGCAGTACATTTTTGATTTTGACGAAAATTAAGTGGATCTTCTGTAAACGGCTTTGAGTTGTTTCCCATTGCAGAGGATTTACTCATCTTTTACGCAAGGAGAATTTATCCCCTGAAATGTAGGCAACCCCGAACTGATGTCGAAAATAAATTCTATTCAGTTAATTTATTTTAGGAGTTCTAGCACTATTTATGCGCAACTATGAAAATGACTCTTGTATCATATGAAATGTTAAAGTGTAACCTATTTAGTATGCATTTATATTGGTTCTTAAGGACAAGTTTTTACACTCGTAGGAACATGTCTACTTACAGGCAACAGAATAGTTGATGTCATTATTAACAAATGTACAATATATATCTGAAAAACATGGATGAAATAATAATAATATGAATATACATGCACAATTAACAAAAAAAGTTCATCAATCATGTTAGAGCATTAATAACCATGCAAAAAAGTAGTACAATTCCCCATTCCTTTTTGTATTTTGTGCTATATTAAAGTTTACCATCTTACTTAAAAGTGATCATATTTAGTATATTTGGCGATTAAATGTATTTTGAAATATTTTGATACAAATTTTTACTTTTACTTTAAATGTTATTGCAAATTACATTGGAGAATAATTATTTTTAAATTACAAATCATTCATCAAGAAAATAATCCTAAGCATGCAGCAAGTTAGTTTTCTTATCCAAAAAACACAATGAGGTACATGCCTTCAACTCTAGTAAATACATAGTCATACAGTCGTGAGGGCATACTTTATAGACAAGTAAATTTTTTGTGTGCATTGTTTGGTTTGAAGAGATCTGGCACTGGAGATACTTAAAAGATTTAAGAGTTCCCTAGTAAGAATATTTCACAATATTGTCTTTGGTTTTTAGTAACCTTTATGTCTACTTACATTTAGTTTCCTTAATACAATTAAAATGTCTTTTAAGATGGAAAAATAGGGATATTCACATTGATGTTAGATGGTCTCACGGGATAGAGATGGAGTAGGCAAAATGGGAACAACAAATACATTTTGTACCATTCATTATTTTAAAAAATCCTGAAATAATGTGATGGCGCAATCAAAGCACAATGATGTATTTTCCCTGATGGTATGTTAAATATAGACATGGCTTCACATTATGCTTATTTACAGTCATAATTTGCCAGCATCTCTATGAAATAAAATTCATTTTTGTGTTCCAAAAACTGACACAGGTCACCATTTGATTTAAGTAGTTGAGGTGATGTGTGACTTCTGTGGAAAGTTGTGCTGCAGTGGGCTCCTATCCTCATTTGCTAGGTGAAAGAAAAGAATCAATTTATCACATTTTTACGTGTTTGGGTTTGCCAGGCACGGAGTGGAGCTTTTCTCTGGTGCTTAAATGGGCACGATATGCATTTAAAGGTTTAGGTAATCTTGTCAAGCTAGGATGCAAGTAGAAAACTTACTCTTAACTGTATAAATCAACTAGTAAGAGTTCTTTTCTGAATTTCATTTCCAAAGAATCACTTTTCTAACGTCTTATCTGTTGCTTATTTATGCATCTATTACAGTTTTTGATTAAAATATTTGTTTTTATTGTTATACACTAAACAAATAAGTGGTCCTCATAGTTTATTGTATTAGTAATTGCTGCCCATGTTAGTTTTGCATTCCAATGAATTACATTGTATTAATGAATATGTATCTCAGTCTGTGTACGTTGGGTGAATTCATAAGTGTGAACTATATACATAGTGTCATCATATAAGATATATCACATGATTGCTCGTGATACTAAATGGGTGTTTCTGCCTTCAATTTGATGCTAGAATACATTTTTTTGGGTCTTAATCTTCAGTTTTTCTAATAATTTTTTACTACCCCAGGTGATGATGGCTTTGGCATCGCACTTGCAAATTGTTGAAGCAGAAAAACAAAAACTAAGGACTCAAGTGCGGCGACTTTGTCAAGAGAATGCATGGCTCAGGGATGAGCTGGCCAATACGCAGCAGAAGTTACAAGCATCAGAGCAAGCTGTAGCACAGTTGGAAGAGGAAAAGAAGCATTTAGAATTCATGTCATCTATTAGGAAGTATGATCAAGATGTCTCGGTAAGTCAATTTTTATCATTTTAGGATTACGATATTATTTAAAATTAGGCTAAATATGATATTGTTGAGTTAAAGATAATGAGAGTGATAAAGGTGTATTTGTGGCTCATACCTTGATCAAATACCCTAAATCCATAAAAAATCCTACCAATACTTGAGTATTGAAAAAAATGCTCACGTATCTGGACTGTTATACCACTCTGACTCCTTAGTTTTGTAAATTATTATTTCTGTGGAATACTTATACCCTTACGATTGGTGTGCTACACTTGAATAATACTGATGCTGTAATCTCACATAGACCCTCAGAATATAGGTTTTATCCTATTATAGAAGACCTAGACCTACTGTGACTTACAGATTAATCTGCAGCTAAAAAATACTGGCCCATGGAAAGGAGGAGAAATTACTGATATGAGTGCAGGTTTTTGTATTTCTTTTTGATGCCAACTGCACCCTCAATGCAATTGAAGCAGGGTGAGAAAAAAGGATAGAAAAAGCAATATTAGGAAAGGGACTTGGAGAAAAAGAGAGTGGGTTTGTATTGGTTAGCTCCCTATGGTTGAGGGTTAGGTACTCTCGGGTAGTGAATGTGGGAATTATGGTAATCACATGCTCTACTATGTGTATTTATTATGGGTAGGGTAGGTGATACCATTCACCCGTGGATTTCATTGACAGTTGATAGGCAAAGCAAAATTCTGAGTGATGCTAATGAATGTGGCGGTAACACTAAATGGAGGAATGATGTGAATTCTATTGACTGCAAACATGAAAAATTTCATCTCTCATATGCTATCATAGTGATGCTGAATATTGATAAAATTGAAAGCTAGTACACTTATACTTCTTGCCCTACTAGTGCGTATAGTTATTTTTTTATGTCTTTTTTCTATTTTAGGGTGATGATTCCTCATCTGAGACAAAACAAGATAAACCTAAACAAGATGATCCTGTGGTGGATCTGTTTCCTGATGATGAAAATGAAGAAAGACCAAGTAAGTTGTGGCAATTAGCTCAGTTTTATTTTAACTTGGTTGGTGATAGTTTTTTTTCACTTTCTGTTATATACTACTGAACATAATTAAAAAATTTAGTGGCTCTAGTTTTTAATCACAGTCTGCTTCATTTGTAAACTTTAACTTTTTATTCATGTTTAGCGATAGATATATTAATTTTTCACCAAAATTATTTTGGTGAACTCTTGTTGTAATTATATGTATTTCAGTTTTATTCTTCTTCAGTTCATTTTAAAGTATTTTCTCATGCTGTATAAGACTAATAATCTTATACTGTGTTACTGAAAGACTTATCAGTATCTGTCATTTTAAATTTTTATTGAATTAAGTCCTCATCCTTCCTTCTTCTCTGTTATGGTTGCTCAGTGGCTAATTCTCCTGCCTTCCCACAAGGCAACTCAGGTATGCATGACTTTAAGTTATAATGTGATTTCCGAGCATGCTGTTTATGATGCCCTGTACTCAGTTGTTTGTTGTTCGTTTTGAGAGTTTCTTTTTACTGAAACATTCTTGTGCATAAAAATTGAATTCAAAATAGTGAACTCCAGTAGACTTCACATCCGACTATGTACTTGCTAATGCTTATGCATCTGATTTTAGTTTCATGCTTGATGTAAAACCCATTGTACTTACTGTGTCTGTTACAATAGGTAGGAATTGCATGTGCATTTGCTGCAGTCGTGTTAAGTCTTCATATTTAATTTTTATTGGCAACTAAATTGGTTAGATGTATATTTTTATGAAAAAATAAACTTGTATTTCATATATGTATTTAGAGCTGCAATTGCGTGTGAGATTTCTCTTAGAAAAATCTAAGGTTATTTTGCTTGGTCACCATTAGTTCTCTGCTACTTCATTCTTTCTTTTTTAGATTTTATTTAGCCTCCCTTCACTTCCCTGGATTGATAAAAATTATTACTCAAGAGATTTTTCACGATAAAATGTATTTTCCCTCAATATTAGGCGCATTAGAATATGAACAAAATGTTCCAACTCCAGCGTAAGCTCTGAGGAGTGACAATATTATTACATATATGCTTTTCTGCTTTATTTTATCAATCTAGAATTATGCCTTGTTGACTGTTGAAAAAATAATTAGTATAATATATTTTATTTATTATCATGAAGTGTTAGTATTATGTAGTTCATCAAAAATTTACTTCTAGTGAGTTTGAATGTAGGCTTAGAATAATTCTTGTTATTTCCTTAAGAAAAATACCTTTTTGAATTTTAGTGGAATATGTCCCAAACTCTGTTAACATCTGTAATCATTTTATGCGACCTTTGCTGTAGGACCTTATAGAATGTCTCGCAATCTGGCCTGTACGAGGTTCTTTTAGACCCACCCCACGTGTTCTTGTGTGATGAATGGGAAGTCCTGGAGTTATAAAATAATTGACTTTTAATCGAGAAGCATGACAACTTTTCAGTTCAGATAAGGATATGACGGATATGCAAATGCTCTATGTATTTGATGAAAGAGCAATAGTAAAATATTAATGAGGATTATGATCAGGTTTTCTGTAAATTAAGTTGGATTATATGTATGTAGTCTCTTTATCAATATCATTACTTCATTTTAACTGCAATTTATTTTCCAAGTATTTCACAGTTATTATATTGGGATACATCATATTGTTCAGAAAGGAGTCTCCTCCTTTTTGCTTGGAATATGTGGGGAAAATTTATGGAGGGACTGAATTCTAGCACAAATATCTTTTTTTACAAAATGAAATTCTCAAAAGTTGTGGAGAAGTCTATGTTTAAGGATTATCCGAGAAGTACATTAGTATGAAAATTTCAATTCCTGTTTTACCAGCAAATTGTTTTATTTAGTATCATTTTTCAGAGATGCATATTTAGGATACTTTCATTTACTCAGACAAGACTGCGGCACTCTGTGAAAACTGAACCAGCTTGCTTGTATAACTTATGAAAGATAACACCATTCATTTACAACATCCTAATGGAAATAACTCCAAATTTGAGAAATTATTTTGCAAGTCTTGGTAAATTATGTGAAATTACTCTTGGTTTTGAAGCTACCAATGGGTTATCACTGCATGTCTAATATTCTTAAAGTAACATCCATTTATTATCCAAGTAACATCCATTAGGTGCCTTCTAGATTTGAGAGATATGTTGTTGAATTCATATGAATTTGCCACAGAAAAAATTAACTCTTCAGATGAAATTTTGATTTACCTTGTCACTGAGTATAATTTTATGTTGTTATTCTTGGTGGTGATTTACATATCTCTGTGATAAAAAATTTTCCTAATTTAAATTTTGTGATGCTGGAAAACCTTTTTGCCACTGCGAATATTAGGTAATGTTATTTTGTAATTCATGATTTCAGCTAAAAATGAAAAAGTTTTGCAATTAATATGTGAAATTGTCTTTTTTAATTGTGTCATTAGAGGTTTATTAGTGTCTGTTAATTGAACGTACATAGCTCAATTTGAATTGAACAATTTAAATGGTTTGAATGTGCAACAATAATCTGTCCAATCACATTATGTATCTAGTATTTTTTTTAAATTCCTATGCCACCCACCTGCATTTCATTTCCTTTAATTATTCCCAGCTAAATTGAGCTATCATATAATAGCCTGCTAACTTATAATAACCAACCACATGTTTCATTCCTCTTAATTTCATATTTAAAAAAAATTCTTTGCATTTTTATACAATTTTTTTGTTTAATAATGAAATTTTAAATTTAGAATACAGGGATCATGCTATCAGTATGTATTCATTGATTATTGTCATTATTTCCACAATTTTCATTGCCTCTTTAATCACATAATGGGAATACTTCTCATTTGGAAATTTTATTGCATTTGCTAGATATGTTGTGCCATCGTAATAAAGGCATACTGCATTGAATAATTTAGCCTTTGTTTCTGATTTTACTTGCATGTATGCTGCAAGCAGTTTTCTTTATTCATTGTATAATTGAGATGGTTTTGTGCTCAATATTATGAAAGTAGATGTTACACATTGATTAGCCACTTTTAATTTATGCCACCTTATTCCAATATTTTTATAGTACACATGCATTATTGGTTTTACTTCATTAATGTTCGTGTGTGTATTTATTCATGAATTGTTTGCTTTTTCCACAGCAGTTATGTCCCCCACGCCACCCAGTCAGTTTGCTCAGCAAGTTAATGCTGGTTATGAAATCCCTGCTCGTCTCAGAACTTTACACAACTTAGTCATTCAGTATGCGTCTCAAGGGCGATATGAGGTTGCTGTTCCACTGTGCAAGCAAGCTCTTGAGGACTTGGAAAAAACAAGTGGACATGATCACCCAGATGTGGCCACTATGCTTAACATTCTTGCTCTTGTGTACAGGTCAGTATGGAAAAATGTCGGAATTAGTCTTTTTGTGAAATTTCTTTTTGCTGATATGTTTTATTTTTATGATATTTCAAATATGTTGAATAAAGGTGGAACAATCTTCTGTGCAATTCCAAATTAGTAATTTACTTGTTAAGATTAAGTCAATATTTCTCAAAAAGCAGCATTAGAAAATACTTACATGGGTGAGCTCATTAGGCTACGGAAAATAAATAAATTAAACTTTGTAATGTTCACTATTTAGGTAAATGACATGACCTCACCATTCTATAAATAATATAGTTACACCCTCACTCTCAGATCCACCAATTCAAATGATATCTATATTACATTGCCATGACTTACAGCAAGCATAATTCTGGAGACCCAGATAATTGACCCAGATAATATGAGTTGAAATCTGAACATCTTGGTATTATGTCTTTAACCCCTTGCACTGAAATGACCAGTCCTGCTCATCATAAACATGCAATGCCAAATCACACAATGATGAGTGTAGCTCGTCATTGGATTTTCATAATTTTAGCTCTATTTGGGAGAAAAATGTTAATATTTTGAAAATTAAGCCATATTAAAACATCCATAATGTACATAAATAACTCATATTTCATGAAAAATGATACGTTGGAAGGAATAAAATGATTTTACATGAGTAGTGATAGCTGTGTTCTTGATGTTTAATAATCACTTTTTGTTTTGCTGTTCTAAATTGATTACATGCTACAATATATTATTTCATTACCTTCCATACAATTTAAAAAGAGCCACAGAAAAAATAAATGGAGGATGGGAGCATGATATTCAGAAAATAAATTGTAATGGAAATGGTTAAATAATACCCTAGGACAATAGGATAGCAATAATGCCATAAGTGGAGGCATCTTCATTTATATTTTCTCCGTCTTCATTATCAAACTTGGCTACGGAAGCTGTTTTTGGATTCACCACTTGATATTTTCAAAGGACAGCACCCAGGTTAAAGTGTGCTAGAATGGCCTGAATAGAATTTCATCAACCTAAATAGTACAGCATAGATTCTCTATGCTGAAATTAAACTGTAGAATAAACTCTGATCATCCCATAAGTGCATTATTGCAATCTGCTAAGCAATTTCAATTTAGGTTCAGCTTCGAGCAATAACTTAATTCTTGTAATTATACCATTGAGTCCTTTTTATAGCAAAAACAGTTGTTGAGAAGAGGGAATTGCATACAAATGATAGGATTTAAAGAAGAGTTTCATCTTTCTAATGAGTGAAATAAAGCATGGCGATGTACAATTTTGTGCAAACTTGGCAAAATACAGTGGAACTTGGTTAGTACGTTCCTCCTTAGTACGTTTTCCTCCTTAGTACGGCGATTTCCCTCGGTCCCGGTACCATCCGAACAAAATACAGGTAAAAGAATTTGGTTAGTACGTTTGAAAAAATTGCGCTTTCCTGGTTAGTACGCTCAATTGCTTGCCGTGACGCAACCCGCAATTCGTTCTCTAGTGAACATCCTTCCATTCATTCCACATCTCTTTCTTCTACCGTAATTTATCCAAATGCATTTCTGAATTCTTGTGACGTGCTGAATAATAAAATGCGGCCATTTTTCGGGAATGTCTGACTATGAAAAACTACAGCCAATAAGAAGCCCCAATTTTCCCCACCCCGAACTCCTCACCTTCTGTTGCCTTTGGAGCGCTTGGGAGTGCCCACTGCTGCGCACAAAGTTCGTGAGTGGGCAATTGTTGCTATTGCATGGGTTATCATGATGAAGAAATGAGTCTTAACGGTATTAGACAATTCCCACATTATCTAAAGCAGTACTGCTCCATAAACTCGACGTCGTGCGTATTTACTTGACTAATGTTGCGGCAGCAGACGATCCTCTGGATCTCCACGCGAAGCTTAGCTTAAAAATACTTGATTTCGGAACGAAAGCAGACGACATTAGACAAATTTTGAAAGTAAATTTCAACTGTTTAATATAAAATTTTCTTGTAATTACGTCGTAATATAATAATCTTGCGTGTCATCAGTCGATATATCGATCGATTTCACAATCGAAAAGGTATCATTCCAGAAGCGAATGTCTACGGCTGTTGCCGTAATTTGAAAGTCAATATAATTTTGCCCAATTTTTATGATGTTTAAAAAACCAGTTGACTTACTCCGGGTTGTTGTTATATTCTCCGAGTACGCTGTGAGAAAGAAAAATCGCTTGTCTGAGCTTCACTCGTCCTCGTTCTGTAAATATATATATGATTAATCACGGGAGATAGACGCCGTAATCATGAAATCGTCTCCGGGATGTCCATGAAAAATTGCGATTTTTGTTCACATGGTATTGTTTTTCATGGTAGCGCTCATTTTCTTGATTTTAAATGTGAAAAGAGTTCAGGAAGTCGATCCTATGAGAACTACCGATAGTAATTGTAATTATGACGACTTTTTCACTGATTGCAATATCCCCGACTGCTATTATTTACTTTCCTCGTTAGTACGTTTTCCTGGTTAGTACGTTCATTTTTCGTGGTCCCTTCAGAAACGTACTAACCAAGTTCCACTGTATTGGTGAATGGGTCCTATTGAAAAGGTGTTTTTTTCCAATTATGTAATTTCTTTTTGGATAGAAATGCCTAGGGGTCTTCTGGGACAGACATTCACATTCTTTTTTGCAAAATTTTCTAAGTAATTTGATGTTCCCTGTGCATAAGATAAACAAATGTCCATTATGTGCAAGAATTAATTGATATGTACTTCATAATAAATATCTTTAAGCACTCAATACTTAAATCAGAGAAATTATTATATTTTTTGTGAATTTTGATGGTTCTAAGATTATGACTTTTAGTAATCTGAGGATGTCCTGTGCATAATATGTGAGTGGGAATTATTTATGAAATTTTGGAGACATGTGGATAGCAGCCATTGGTTGACCTGCACATTATGAATGAAAGTGTCTTATATAATGCGGGAGTTAAAGTATTTCATGTTAATATTTCTTATCATTTTGCATTGTTGAAATGGAAAAAAGGTGACCAGGGTATAGTAAACTCCATAAAATTTTATTGTGGCCACCTTATGGCTCATTACACTGTGTTTAGTCTTTCTTTATCCTCTGTGGCATATAGATTTTGTTATTTTTTTAGGGCCGTAAATGTTTAGAAACACATTATTTACAGGAATGCCATCATAATTTTGTGGAATAATTTATTAACCATGCCTTATAATGCCTTATTTGCAGAGACCAAAACAAGTACAAGGAAGCAGCTAATTTATTGAATGACGCTCTTGCTATTAGAGAGAAAACGTTGGGAGAAAACCATCCTGCTGTAAGTATTTTGCTTCCTCTCTCACTGGAATAATGTTGATTTTTCATGTGCCCAATCTAGTGTTAATTAAGAGAATGTAATGAAATGTGTTTTATTAGAACATGGAGAGTCCCTTTACATACCAGTATACCTTGGATGAAACCCATTGTGCTGTAAAAAAAAGAATTATATAGGAAATGTGAGAAATGACATGTCTCAGATTTTCAAAATATCTATGAATTTTGCTGTCAGTTTTAATGAATTAGTAGAAATGGTCAGATGGCATACTTTGGATCCAAATATCTGCGGATATTGCCTTTCTCCGGATACTTTGGATCCAAATTTGCCGGAGACATCGGATCTGGATCCGAAATTTTAAATTAATGCTTAGTGAATGCAGCGTCTAATAAGAGAGTGGAAAGAGTTCTGATCCTCTCTTTGCATGTATCGTCACACTGGGATGCTTGAAACTCATGAAACATTGTGTTTAAAATCTCTCGTTAGGATTATGCAACAAAATTTCAGCTGTAGAAAATTTTAAGACAAAATACAATACGAAACAGAAAAAGAAGTTTCTGTTGCTCATTTTTTACCCAAAATTAGAGTTTGTGTAAAAATTGTTTTTAAAATGAAAATTGAACTCATTTGCTAAAATATTTTTTGTTCTCTTCACTTGGCCATTTTACAATACGACTATTGGTTGAATATGACTGTGTGTAAATATAGAAACAATGACCTTCCTATTTATCATAAATTATTTGTAAGTTAATGATATATTATTTAAATTTAATCTCCTTTCATTGTAACTTATTGAATTTACTTGTGAAAAAAATCATTATACTGGTTACTACCTCAGCACCTAAAATCTGGTGAAATCCCAAATCTGGTATCACGCAAATGCAAACGGTGCTATATTCGATGTGTTCAACTGTACCTATTTATTTTTGTTAAACCTACTTTAAAAGTATTACAATTATTAGCAAAACAAAAGAATAAAGCAATGTGTTAATAAAAGAAGAAATAATCTGGAAAAATAAATAATAATGAGCTAGTAGTCAAAATGATTCCATTCAGCAGTTCTAGGAGGAGGGAAGTCTGGTATTCCTAGTGTTAAGCTAGGGTTAAGCTAGACATTTTCTAGCCTTGCAAATAACCTCTCAAAGCATATAATTGTTTTTCTGTGCTGCTCATTATGACCTACAACTATTTTCTCTGGCACTGAGGATGAGCAGCAAAACAGAACTTATTCAATTGCTTAGGGTAATAGTGCCTGTGTAATGGATCCCAATGGTCCCTATTTCTCCCATTTTTTTCGAGTGATTATTACTTAATGCTGGCAGTCGTAGTAAAGTAGTGAAATTGCCTTTTGAAGGCGGGTGAAATGCCATTTGGTGTTTTAATGATATTGTTGCTCCCATTGATGTTTGGCTGCTTGTCATCTGAATTTACACCTTCCTGTCTTTTCTATAGGTTGCAGCAACATTGAACAATCTGGCTGTTTTGTTTGGGAAACGAGGGAAGTACAAGGAGGCTGAGCCTTTGTGCAAAAGGGCTCTTGAGATCCGAGAAAAAGTTTTGGGGAAAGACCATCCAGATGTAGCAAAGCAGTTGAATAATCTTGCCTTGCTATGTCAAAATCAGGTAATATAAATGTCTTTAAAAATTTCTCCTGACCCCAGTTTTCACTCATTTATGGATTTAAAAAAAATGAACTGTATCAAAACATGGCTATAGTCTAAATTAATGTTACTTATCTCAGTTGTGATAATACAAGTCCTTTTCCATTACACTAGAACCACAATATAACTAATTTCCGTGCTACAAAATTTTCCTACAACAAACAATTTTTCCAGTCCCATTGAAATTTCTATCTAATGTTATCCATATGTTTCTTAATTTTGAAACTTTCATAGTATGGAGAAAGTCAAATACAAGAGGGTTCCCCTATCAACCTCTCGTCTGCTGTGTGTTGTAATTTTCCTTTTCTTCCTCAATCAGACCACGTTTGGCAAATCTATGACTTAGAAAGTAGTGTAGATGTGCACTGTTGACAATTAATGCAATACAAAGTGTCATCATTGCAAATTAAGTATTTTTACTTCATGGTTTTGAGATCTGCTGAGTCTTAGGGTAGTGAAGTGGTGGGAGATATAGAAGAGTGCACGGTTGCTACTTATGCCATAATCATTTTTAGGGAAATAGCCAGCAAGAACATTTGACTTGCCAGATGTTGACTGGGCAAATTTGCTCAAACTTCTCTTTTTAGGTTGAAAGGTTCAAATATTGTGTTATCTAAATGTGAAGAATGGTGAATAGTGCAGGGAGGAGTTGAACTTGTGCGATGAGATTTGGAGAGGAACCTAAGCATATACCTTCCATTGGTTCTCTGGGAGGAGATTCCATTAGAGATAGCTGTTAACAGAAATTGACTCAGTCAGGTTGGCACAGGGTTTCTGCTCTTTGGCTATAAATTTTGCTACCAGCTCAGAACAAAGCCCGATTAGGCAAGCTATAAACAACAATTACTGCATTGTTGAGAATGATACTTGTGGTGACAGTAAATGTGCATAATAGGGTGGTTTCCTATTATTTTTTTTTATTGCTTGAATTGAAAGATTATTACTCCTGGGGTATGTATTTCACGCTTTTAGATTTTTAAATGACTATATCTATTTTTCGGGATTAAATGAAAAGTGAAAATTTTCAAGTGTGCGAAAATGCAAAAGCTAAGTATGTATGCTGGGAAAAGCCCGTAAGACGTCTGGCTGCTGCTGTGTGAGGCTACCTGGGTGTGAGGCTATGAATGCTGCTACAATGCAGGCTGCTTGCTGCTGAGCATGGCGGTATCGTAGAGTACTCTGCTAGCAGGTAGCGCTTGGCTTAAATAAGATTATTAATACCCTATCAAACGAAGGAAACTTTCCTACCATGGGCAATTTTAATAGACCATTAACATTCATCTAAACTGGGATTTCTAAAACTAAATAAATTGTATGTTATGAATACACTAATGGTGAGTAACGAATCGCAATCAATGCCTTTCATTTTCTTTGATGAAGGAAACTACCCTATTGCACCAGAATCTGGTGCCCTTAATTAATTTTTTGTGTGACTGCTCATAAAATAAGGTACACAATCTGTAGTGATCTAGGGCTTAGGCAGCATAGATTGATCAGAGGGAATAGAATGTCCAGGTCAATAAACACTTGAGGTACTATTTTTGTTGAACAATAATAAATTTATTCAATTGCACACCATGGGTACAAAACATGTTTAGCAGTGTGCCAAGGATTGGTTTGCAATATTGAATTGAAAGTCTATCCTCAAAAGTTAGGGGTGGAGAAATTTGGAGAAATATGCTATATACTTCATGGAATAATAAATTTGCTCATTATGAATGGCTGAAATATATTTAGTTTTATTTTCGAGGTTTTTAGTATCCACGCAGCACCAATGCATTTCTATGACTTTATTCACTTCTAATTTTGAAACTAGGAATGATGAAATATAAAAAGATGCTGGTAAAAAATTTTACTTCTCAATTGCAAATTTTGCTGTTTTGAATTTTCTAATGTTGTGTCGCTTGAATTTCATTATATTGTGGTTCTACGGTAAATCTCATATACCTTTACAAATTCTTCTGCTATCATTTTATTTTCTTAAATATGGATTTGAAAATTTTAATGGTATCCCATGTTGTAATTTTCTTTTTTGTGCATTACTTGATATTTCTTCTTTAAAACTTTAGCGGGTTCTTGTCATGTCGAATAAAAGTTTTGGGCAATGTCACCGCGTCAATTTTCGGGTGGCCCCAACGTTTCCCGACCGATGCTGGTTACTTTTTCAAGGGAATCTTAGCGACCAGCATCGGTTGGGAAATATTGGGGCCACCTGAAAATTGATGTGGAGACGTAGCCCAAAAGTTTTTATTTGACATGTGATATTTGTGTCTTTTTTAGCATTCTATTAATTTTTTAAGGCACATCCATTGAGAATTTTTTTTTCATTAAAGCACATCTATTATTTTCAGGGCAAATATGAAGAAGTGGAAAGGTATTATCAAAGGGCGTTAGAGATCTACGAGTCGAAGCTTGGTCCTGATGACCCCAATGTAGCTAAAACTAAGAACAATCTGGCTTCATGTTACTTAAAACAAGGAAAGTACAAAGAAGCTGAAATTTTGTATAAACAAGTATTAACTAGAGCACATGAACGGGAATTTGGAACTATTGATGGTGAGTGAAGAGCCCTTATTGCAATTTCAGTTTTATGTTAATTTTTATTTATAATTACATTTTGACTCTCACTAATTCTGGCCATAATGATAAATTTCAGTGAACACTTGAAATCAATTGGTTAAAGGATGGAAAAATATAATGTCATCAACTGTCAAAGCTTTTTTCGAAGATCTATTTAAAATATTTATTAGATGGAGGTGTATAATTTAAAGAGAAATAAATTAACTTTTTAATCTAAGGAAATATAACCTTACCTTTTAACAGAAAATTAATTTGAACCAAATACTTTGCCTTTGAGCCATTTGTGTCTGTGGTGATTTAGAAATGATGTATCAGCATCGATATGTATTTTTGCATGTCAGTAAAATTGGGAATGTTTATTTAATTTATCCTCTTTTGAATATGCATTTACTTGAATTTGAGTATATGTCACTGGTGGTAGTCGCATAACTGTCATTTGTGTAATTAGTAAATGATGATTTATGTAAGAATGCACATTTTTGTCAACGTCCATTGACATACATATCATTTCTCTGTGATAACTTTTGTGGATTTGATGAAGTTCTATCTGTTAAATTTTGCGCAAGTTTGTTTTGTGTGGCTAATTGCTTGCCTTAAATTTATGCTTTGTTGCCTATTGCTAAAGCTTTAATGTCTGTTTAAAACAGTTTATAAGTGCAAATTGTTAGTGTGAATTGTTGTGTGAAATGTGAAGTTCAGTTTTCATCACTGGAAGTGTGAATGTGTCAATCCCTTTTATATTTTTTTATGATTGTTTAGCTTTTATGGTAATTGTAAATTGTTTTATCTGTAGTTGTACTAACTTATGCAATTGGCACCTATAAAAATTTAAAATTTACTATTTTGAGTTTCTTATTTCTCAATTAATCCCTGCGAAAGTTCATCACTTTAGTATTTTGAATTTGTGGTCTCTCTTCGGAGGTTAGATGTAGCTGATTTATTTATTGCTATTGCTACTCTATTTTGCTGTGTGCTTGAAGATGGTTATTGCTGGATGGGAGAAGTTTTTTAAAATAACATTGCATGGACATAGTTTTGTAAATAATATCAAGAAGTTGAAAAGTGGGCAGAATTTTAAACAGAAATGCGTAATTTATAGGAGGATATTTTAAATAAAACATGAGCCATTCTCAAGTTTAAGTGCTTACTTAATGAGTTTGCAATTATAACTTTCATCAATCTATGTTCTAAAACACCAGACTGCAACATGTGTAATTTAATGAATGATGAGACGGTTACACCTCAACTATTTGCTTGGATAAACCTCGTGAGAGATATTGCTTGATTGAAATGGCCAGAAGTCAGTCAGTGTATTTGTGAGTTATTTCCTCCTGCTACGGTGGTTACCTTGCTGCGCAGGGGACAACAAGCCGATTTGGCAAGTTGCTGAGGAGCGGGAGGAGAACAAACATCGAAACAAGGAAAATGCACCGTATGGAGAGTATGGTGGTTGGCACAAAGCTGCTAAGGTTGACTCTCCTACTGTGACAACAACCCTGAAAAACCTGGGTGCCCTTTATCGTCGTCAAGGGAAATATGAAGCTGCAGAAACCCTTGAGGACTGTGCCTTACGGTCTAGGAAAGAGGTAATGTTCATTATTCTAAAGAAATTAAGTTTTTAAATCTTTACGTATTCTAAAAGCAGATCATAGTATTCTTAGATTTCAGGAAGTTGCTTTCTAGTGGGCTGGGGTTCAAGTTTGCCCTAAAAACTTTAAATAATAATCTTAATGAATGCATCTGTAATTTACTTGGCACCATGTTTCTTTAGTGTTTCATTTTTTGTATCAATTTAAATTCTTTTGGCTTTATAATGACACACAAATGTAATCTACCTTTGAAATTAATTTTAGGTTCCACTAGAAGTCATTAAAATATTTTAAAGTTAATATTTGAAAATGAAAAACTGTAGTCATTCAAATACTGCATCAATTTCAGTTCAATTTAATTTATCAGTTTTGTTAGGCATGCTGGAAAAAATTATTGTGAGAGAATATTCACATAATTGGCATCCAAAAATATTATGTAAAACATGTGGTCTGGTATATTTTTCAATGTAATGATTTTCAATTTTCTAGTTGTTCTTATTATAGTCGATTAGAAAATAATAGTGCATCCTAAATTTCAGTCTCTAAAGCTGAAATGTATTTTTGTAGGTTTTTTAATTTTCAGTTTGTGAAATAAAAATTGTTTGCATCAAAATTATTGGACTGAATTTTTAAAGGATGGACAACTTGACTGTTATCAAACCTTTTTTCATCCAAAAATTTCTTGGTATATTTATTTATATGGATGCTATTGCCAACTCCCTCGAATGCTAGGTGCAATCCTTTGTCAGCTTGGAGTCTCAGTATCATTCAGAGATTTAGTATGTATCCGTAAAACTGTTTAACTTTCTAATAAAATCCAAAGGTTCAAGTGTGATGGAGTGGAATTTTTCCACATTGAAATAAATACGTGCAATTCTCCGCGATTATTAAATTTATAACAACCTAGGTTTAGATATTACTACATCATCTTCAAGATACCAATGGTGTGTAGTGCATTTAATTTATACAATTTTTAACCAGGAGTGGGAAAAGTAAGGGGAGAGAGGAAAGGGAAGAGATGGGAAAACCTGAAGAGGGAAGTGAACGGAATCGATAGGAGAGTAAAAGAAGGGAAGATGATGCCTGGAAAAACTGGAGAAAGAGGCGGTGCAGGTTTGTAAAGTGGGAAGCAGGGGAATTGCAGGGTTTTTTGGGGTTAACAAAATTTTCAATGGAAACATTCAAACATCCACGTGGTGATCTTCCTCTCTGGTGGAATTGTAGGGTTTTGTTTCTGGAGGCAGTCCGTAAATGGGGGCGGCGGCAGAGTGTTTTCTGAGCAAGCAGGCTGCTGGCTGGATTCACAGTATGTCATGCAGCGAGATGTTTTCACCACTTTGACTGGGGGAAGTGGTGGGGGAGGAGGGAAAGTGAAGTTGTTGATTCTTCTTGGGACACACTTTCTACTTTTAAGTGATGGATCGATTCCAAAATTGTAGCAATTTTTATCTGGATTGTGGCTCTGGCATTTCATTTCCAATTCTACCAATTCTGATGCCATGGGCTCTTAGAAAAATATCAGTAAATTCCAGGTAGCGAGACAACCACATAAAAAATTATTACTCTGTGAAAGGATCAGTTAACAAAAGCATCACTCACATCATCACTATGGAATTAAATAATAATAGCTAAATTTCAGTAACAAACTTATTTATCTTTAACGTCACTACGGTAATACGGCATGGAAGAAACGGTCATTACCCTGATTCGAATGTGTTTTGTTTTTATGATTATGTGGCACAAAAATTCAAATGACCGTTAGAAGCACGGTCATATGTAAATTTGTGGTTTAAAGTACTACTGGAATCGGAATCAATTTTTCACCTTAGTAAATATTCATTTTCAATTCCGATTCTTAGCATAGAATCGAGGAATCAAATCCACCCATCACCACTATTTTTACTTGAAGGATAGTAGGGGAGAATTTGATATCTAGTGGTGGTAGTTTAGTTGGGAAACTTGTGAATGTTTTCTATTGCTAATCTCTAATTGTTCCAAAGCAGCTAATATTTCCTTTCGTATGGGTATGGAGCACCTTGGTCAAGAAATTTGGATTGTGGCCACTCTCCTTGATGTGCTTGGCCACCATTGACATTGGGCACCTTTGGGCATGCACTTCCTGTGTTCATTTTTCCCATTTCCTCCCCTCCTCTCTTTCCTTACTTTCCCCCACTCCAGTGAAAAATGGTATGAATTGAGTGGGCCTCATACGATTTGTACCTTGAATATGATGTAGTTACAGCAAAACGTTGGTTGTAATAAATTTTATAATTATGGAAAATATCAAGTATTTATTTCAATATTTCTAATTTTCTGTTTGATACGGGATATACCTATATACCAGAATTCTCTTAATTGAAGTTTTGTACTGATTTAATTATATTAGAAATGAAATTTGTGTGTGTTTTCTCTTTATTTGAAAAATAGTTATCAATTTCAGTAAAAGTGTGTAGAATAATAATGCGCGGCATAACAGCTACGTGCCTTAATGTTCGAATTGTAAAATTGATGGCCTGGTAGCTATAAGATGTAGTAACTTGTACACATGTAGTTATTCTGAGAATAGTCATTTTAATGTGTCAGTTTTAGTTTTAAATTGCTTCTCTGCATCAAAGGCCTTTGTTACTTTCAGGCTTTGGATATAGTCAAGCAAGCTAAAGTGGCCCAGATTTTAGGATCTGAAACAATAGCTGAGAAGCGTCGGAGCTCTGGTGCTTCAACTGGAACCAAAGACCGCAGCCGGCGTGGCTCTCGAGAATCATTGGAATCTGTACAATATGATGGTGGAGAAGAGGTGAGCCAAGGTTTCGATTTTGCGTCTTAGTACTATCATTTATCTCTCCCTCATCATCTTTTTAAGTGCATTGTTGGTTATTTCCATCACTACTCATATGTCCGTTTTGTGCCAATGATTGAATACGATATAACTTTGCTGGAAGGTAATGCCACAAGGCCTTTTTGTTTTCAAAACTGAGAATATAGAAACTTCAATTATTTTTGTAGCCGAAAAAAGTGTGTGCTAAGAAAAAGCTATCTCACTCCTGAATTAAAAAATTCATTTTTTTGTTTGCAATATATTCATAAGTGCCTTTTGTATATGCAAAGATTTCTGCAAAAAAATTACCTTGTAGTCATGAGGTCTGACATTGTAAATTGAAATGTTTCTCAATTTTTTTTACATCCATGCTGTGAGAGTACAACTATTCGCATGGTTGAATATCAAACCCTTAGATTAGCTCATACTTTTTGTGATGTATGTAATGGTACATAAGTTGGCCATTTATCCTAGATGGATGCGTTAATCACATATATCAATTATTGAGAGACTTTTATATTTTTGTATCTAAAAATCATTCATGAGGTTGCCCTATCAGCTTTTGCAATGTTCGTGGACTCACTTTTACTCTCCATTTTATGATAAGGTCTTCATTGTAGGCAATGTTAGCTTAAATTAAGTATAGGGCATAAAAATTGTCAATTGTGAATTTTTATCTTCCTTCAGGTTCATTCTGTGTAATTAATATTTATGAATCTTAGCTTTTACCGTCTGGGTTTAATGGGCATTGTTACATCTCTTTTTTCATACACGAATGGGGAATAGATGGTCAACTATTGATAATGTTTTTCATATAATCTGACTTTCTAACTAGGTTCATGTTTTGAATTCTTATTTTTGGAGTTACATAGTTAATGTCTCTTGACTAAGTATTATCCTCCAGCATACTCAAGGTAATTTACTTTTAGTACGTAAGCAAACCATTTTTACTCTTTCACATGTGCATTTACAACCTGATGGTTTTTAAAATGGGTTGACTAGTGTATTTGTCCCCAGAGTTTGCTGTGATGTATATATATTTCTGTGTATTAATGGGGAAATGCAACCATGGTTGGTCAATTGCTCCCTTATTAGAATTTTTAAATTCACGCATTGTCTCACTAAAGTGCATGTTTCCAAAAATTTCATTTGTGTGAAAGATTGGGATGGGTGAATTTCAAAACATCTACATTTTATTATTTCATAATGATGATGCATGGTGAGGTAGGGAAAGTAAAAACAAGTTCAGTGATTCCTGATTGTCTCTCTAGGTCATTCAATAGTTTTGATTTCTAGAGTAGTAATAGTATTAACTGGAGCAGTAATAATTTTTCCATTTTAGGAATACCTCATATTTTAGTGAAGTACATACCTGAATTTCCATTGTCATAGCATTGTTATGAATTTTCACCTGATAGCTAGGGAAGGGATTAAAGTGTTTAAAAAGCAGTTACTCCAATCTGGGTAATTTTTAACAAAAAATTCAATAGGAATTGAGTAGACATAGCTTATATTTTTATTGCAAAGGAGACTGAGATAGGGTACTGTTTTCCTATTCCTTTCAGCTTAGCCATTCATCAGTGAATTCAAAGGTTAAAAACTTGTAGTTACGTAAATCAACATTAAGCTTGACCAAGTGGGTAAAAAGTGTTTTTGAATGTATTTCAAACTTTAAAATTGTTAATTTGAACCAGTGATTCTGCATTTGCTTCAGTGAAGATTTGATTTCAATTTTTTATCTATTCAGTTACTGATGAATGAAAATTAAACTATGTTTTTCCACATAAAATATTTATTAGATCACTACCATGGTTTCAACACACTGCGTCATCCTCAGGCCCGAGGGTAACACAGTGTGTTGGAACCATGATAGTGATCTAATAAATATTTTAGGTGGAAAAACGTAGTTTAATTTTCATTCAATATGAATAAATTCCATAAAGTGACGCCTCAAACCATCAACTTCAATTCAGATACCAATTGATGCCCTACTTTTAATTCTGATTCCTTTAATGCAATGCCATTGATTCCTAAAATATGTATGTGTCTTGTAAGCAATGCCTTGCTGCTTTGTACAAAAATATTTTGAAGAGATGTGATGAAAGAGTATTGATTGGGCTTTGGTCAGGCAACAAGTTCTAACTAATGAGTTCTCAAAGGGATGGCATTCTTGAGAAACATACCGAAAGTTGTCTGAGGCATATAAAAAGTGGTTTTTTTGTGTTCCAAGCACTTGAAAGGACCTAAGGGATCCTGGTCTCACCCTTTTCCCCTATAGCTCTCTACAAAACTGAAATTGAGATAAAACAATTGACAAATCTCACTCACAAAGTTGCAGTATTGTAAAATTGGTATGCTACATTTAGAATGCATGTATATTACATATAGCCTACTGTAGCATTCAAAACATATTGATTAAAATTACTGTTTGGTTAAACTTCTTTGTCCAAGATTGGGCAGATGGATGATGGATTTCATGTTCATTGTTAGGGTCACTATGGTAGTAGTTCAGATGTGGCAAATTTTTTCTTGGAATGGTTAAAAATGGACTCTTTTCCCTTATTTAGTTCCAAAGTAGTGTGCAGTTAATGGTAACTGAAGTCGCTGGTTATTTGTAGCAACTTGCATGCCTTTTAAACTAATGATACATTTGTGTTAAAATTCTAAGGAAGAGATTCTATTCTTTGCTGTACTTATCAGCTTATGAGGGGCATGTGTCTTTATGTTGATTACTAGATAGCTTCATTGCGTGATAAATTTCCATTCATAGGATTTAGGTACATTAATCAGAGATATTTTAGGAACTTACTGGGAATACCATAAGCTCGAAATTCAATTGATATTTTCAGGCTTATGTTGCCATCGTATTATTTTGGAATGGATGACAAAATGACATGAAATAAATGACAGAATTCATTAACTCGAATTACACTGAACTTGCCTGTTAGTAGGGAACCAAAGGGGAAATAGGAAATTTGGGCCACCTTTCTTTTCATGGATTTTTATTTGGGGATATTTGAAGTCTTAGGTAAGGTTTTTAGCTGGGACTCCTCAATCGGCAGGCTGCACTCTTCTCATCAATCTACCAGTCTCCCTAATAATCCCTTTTCCATCGTTATCATTGTTATTATTATTACTAATTATGGGAGTCCATTCTGAATGCAATGTACCTTTGTAACAAAAGCACTTTTAATGAAAAATGGTTGATAAAAAATCTGACACTGAAGCATTCTTAAAGACTTGATTACAGAATAAAAGTAGTGCTCCGCTATGGTTCAATGCAAGGAAAGAAGTTTTGCCACAAGGTTAAATTTACCCCATTCCAAAAGGATAAGTATAGATTTGTTAAAATTTCTTGCCACCTTAGTGTGCCTAATGGCCAGAAGAAGAGAGGAAAGTGTCCTGAGGGAGGTTAATTTTTTAGGGAAAGGAAAAAGTTCCCCTCTTGGCCTCTATGGGGAAACAGTGTTGTTTTAGCAGTGTTTGCCAACCCTATAAAAAATTTCATTTACTTGCCTTATAGAAGCAAATTGCTGGTGGTTGGCAACAAGTGCAAGCATTATTAATTGATTCCTAAAATAGAATGGTTACGTATACCCAGACCCCTTTTTCCCCGCAGTTTGTTCAAATAGACTCCCAGCCAAAAACATACTTTGTGAACGAGCTTTTAGCATAGCTGTATCTCCTCTGTCCTTCATGCATTCCTCAGTCTAATTTTGAAAGGCTATTCAGGGCAAAGTAAACCACACGGTAAGGTGAAACCTGAATGCAAGCACATGGGACGGGGGTCTCGTAACTTGGATATGTTGCAATCGTTATCCAATTGCCCATATAGCGATTGTTCCTCAATGTGTTTTGTAGTGCATGCACATTAGACTTGGGTAAAAAGAGTGGGTGGCCAATTTTTGTAAGATTATGTTGATTAGGAAAGATTAAGAAATTATTTTGGAAGTGTTCCTCCTTTAATAATGCTTTCTTAATGTAATGAGTGTATTTTGGATTTTTTGTGATAAATTCACCATTAGAAAAAAAGTTTGTGATCAATTCTGATTGTGTTTGATAAGTAAATGAGAAACAGTAGGTCTTTTTAATGTGCAAAATCAGTCTGAAGTACGAAGCAAAATTTTTTCCGATTCTTTGGAAAGCTGGCACACTTACACTTGGCTTACGGTTACTGTGAACTTGATCTTGCCAAATTTAGGTACTGCCTTTACTTCTTATAGGAATCAAATGGGCCATGAGTATTTGAGGCCTGGTATGGAGACAATTTACGAGGTTTCCTATTTAGAGAGGATTATCCTGAATGGCAATGGAACAACTGTCTTTTTTTACTTATTTTTGAGACTGGCTAAAGAGCTGTGCCACTCTTCTGACTCCGTACATGAATTTTACATATTCTCACGGCATTTGAGTGAAGAAAATAGGGATGGGTATGAAATTGAAGTATAAGAACATATGAGCAATATAGTGCTACACTCCGATTACTCCGAATATGCTGCTAAGTTGGAAGAGGATTGGCCACCACCGAAAACTTATTTGGCAACCACTGCGACTATTATAGTATTTGCTATATGTGGAGCCAATTGAAACTTCCATGCCAAGGCCATTAAATGATCTATAAAATTTTCCAATGATTCATTAGTGAGTTTGATGATACTACTTCCTGTCAGCAGTTTTCTGAACGCACTAGCCTTGTTGATGGCTCTTAAATCAAAACGACTCGACTCGAATTTTTGAGTACTCGCACATCACTACTTTTCGTTAATATTTTCATTTTTACAATGTCACCTTCAGCATTTTTCTTGCAATATCTTGTGACCTAAATTAGTAAGAAATTTTTGGAATCTTCTATTTCAATGTATGGAAGTTGATAAATCATATTTAATGTTAAGAATTAAATAATGAAAAAATTTTATAGTTACTTAATCTTTACATCTCTATGGAAACCTATTACATTAATGAATAATTACTCAGGAAGTTTTTATTTCAAATGCCACAGGTTCAATTCCATCCTAATCAATATCAAATTTATTAATTCTCAAATATAATTTGATGTGTATTATTAATTTTAAATTTATCCTTTGTACTTTATCAGCATATGTAATCCTGGTTTGCCTGGTGATAAGGCCCAAGTTTTAATGATGGGTCAATCTCTCACGGTATATTGAAATGGTGAAATGGCTTTATTTTGCTTTAGCAATTACATGCAGCTCTGACTGGTTGGCAAGAAGTAATTGCTGTTGCTTACTGTGGTGAATGGTTCTGATACTGTACACATTTCATGCCTAATTTCATGGAAATTAAATTTTAATGGTGGCCGTAGAAATAATTATTGGTGCACATTTATATGGGTAGGTAAATGGTTACTGTTGGCAATACATTCGGTTTTGATCATCCTATGTTTCATCTACTATGTGTATTTGATATTTAGACAAATGAAGTCCGTTGCTGTGCTCACCATAGCTCAGGTGAGCTTCAGTTGATTCAGTTTTATTTGTGCTTATAGTTGCAATTACTTCATTTAGTGTACCATTTCCTAGCTTATGAGGAGCATGTGACTCATGCTGAAGTAAGTTATTTTGCTTATTTTTCAAATTCAAAATGATATTAAAAGTGCTTTCGAAATCTAATTTAGACAAGGGTAGGTTTTTGTAGAGTACCTTATCTATGCTGTTTGTGTCTAGTCTTTTTATTTCTATTACTGTGTTGGTATAGGTTTAGGTAGTAGATCTGAACCAGTCAATTTTTTATCATACCATTTTAAGTTTAGCATTCATATTAGAAATCAAAGGATGAATTAGAAGATGATATGCATTAAATGTCAAAAACTTTCTGTCACATTTTCCCTGTTGTGAATAATAAGTATTTGTTATCTGTTGAAGTTGTCACAAGCTCTCTAATATGATGCATTCATTGTAAAAATATTGGGATTAGGGTTGAGATCATTATACTCCATCTCTGAATAATAATTAATTATTTTCACCTTGTCCTTGAACTTACTACATAAATTCTACAACTATGCCTTTTGGTAATATGTCATCGAGATAGATTTAGTTCAATTGATATTTAGGCATTAATGCGTAGGAAGAGTAAATCGATCTGTTTAACAAAGTATATGTATTAGAGTTCTTTAATTCTCAGATTGTGGTAGTTAATTGCTACCTATTTTTAGTAAGTTATTGCTTCTACATGTCATAAGCGTATCTACCAATATTTTTACGTATAACCTATATATGATTAATTAGTTTATTTGATATTAGTAGATTTGTTGTTTATTTACAAATATGCTCATCCAATGCCCCTGAGTATTACAATGATTGCAAATGTTGTATTCATTTATTGTGTACAATGCTATGAAATGCATTTATTTGGTAATTCCTTTCAACATAATTTTTCATTTGATCAGATCAGATTTCATTGTTGCTGTATTGAAGTAGATCTTTTAAGTTAGGGCCATCGATTTTCTCTAATGTATGTATGTGTATCTGCTTTTGACTGCAATAGCATATTTGTGGTGAAATGTGTGAAACATTTCTTATTGTCAGTGATTCTTTATGTCATTGACTAGTTCTTCAGTGTTAGTTGAAAGCTAAGGTTTTGGTAATTTAAGATTTAATGTAAATAATTAATAGAACCATGAATTTTTTTGGTAAGATTTTTTTCCTGAATTTTCAAGATATTTTGGAAAATGCAAAATATTATTCTTTTATTATCAAATTATTGTTCCTTTTTTTGGATTATATCATATTTTGATTTGCATGAAAATGTTCAAGACACAAAAAAATCATAAAACCTCTTTTTTTAATCTCAAACAATCGTACTTAGCACTGAAATGGCGTCCCACAGGCCAGGAAACTTCTTCTTTGGATGAAATGTTTAGCCATATTTGTTTTCTTGCTACTAAATTTCTTCACTCATTTTCTCATGACATTTTTCTGCTCCCGGATATTAAGATCATCCATTTAATGATTAATCAAAGTAAAGCTTGGGTTCCTTGAAACGTTTCCTGGATATCAGACAATTACTTATGCCACTTATTTTTTTATCTAAGAGCAAAAATAAGTGGTATAAGTAATTGTCTGATATCCAGGAAACTTATAATGGAATACCACAAAGTAAAGCAAGAGTTAGTGAATATTGTTCCTTGAAACGCCCTGTGCTATTTTTCTCAAAAGATGAGATTTCCATGTGGGCATAAAATATTATATGGCTCTTTCATCGTCATTTATGAATTTCACTATTTTATGCTTGCTTCTATGAAAAGGAAAGAGTTAGGCAAATTTTAAGATATTACAGTGTTAGTCGTGAGGAGTAAGCTTTTTAAATCGTATGAGTGCTTTTTAAAAATCTCAATCCCTCTTGTGATCTTGCCTTCATTTGTCAAAACTTTTCAATTTGATATTTCAAATATGGTGCTTCGCCTGGTTTCCTATTAGGAAAATAATTTATCATAGAAAATTCGGAGGTATTTTCTTGCGATTAGGTACATCAAGGTGATTGTATCACTTTGCCGTATAATATTTGCAAATGTTGGTTAGGCACCTATGTATTTTTTTTACGAAGAAGTAATTTTTCCTACAAAGAAATAGGCACATATGTTAACTGAAAGTTTCATGTAGGCTAATTGGATTTTTTAAATACGATAGCCATTATCCTAATGTCATTCAAAGTTGAAATCTCTGGCTATAGTCCGAGAGCTTCTGGAAATTAAACAAACATCAGCTTCATGGACAACATAGAAAGAACGGTATACACCTAATGCACCTATGATGCAAGTGTTTTACTTGTGAGATCTTCTATTTAAACATGTTATATAATTTGTTATTATTGTAGCAATTGAAATAAATGTCAGGCATGTGGTTTTGTTGCTCAGAAACAATAGAGCAGTAATTTTAAAGGGCGAAAGTATGACAAATTTTTTTAGATATTTTTAGGCAGTAAACAGTGGAAGAAGAAGGTACCCCATTGTTTTCTGGAGAAAGATGTTGCCACCTAATGCTTCTATTTAAAGAAACATGTATTCTCTGAGCCCATATTTTTTAAACAAGTTACGTAGTAATGATTTGGAGTTAAAGAGAAATTTGCATTGTTTCATTTAAAACAATGTATCACATGCTTATTGCATGACTTTTATTACAGTTGCTAATCATTTCTTTTTTCCGATACATATCGCTGTGTAGAAGGTGATATTACATTAGATATTATTTTAATAATTTTGTAAAAAAATTGCATGGAAAACATTTTTTAGCTTTTACTTCTTTCGTAGTTTAAGTAGGTAAATGGTTCTGTTTGGGAATTTTTTGGAAATGGATCACTTTTGCATGGATTCTTAAAGCATTGTTTTTCAGAATACCACATTTTCAGAGAATTGACTTAACTCTTGACCTTTTTTTTTACCTATTTTAGTCATGATTCTCTTTACATTTGTGTTAATTGATATTCAGAATTGCAAGAATCAATGCGATGAGTTTTCTGAATAATAATTCAGAATAACCGGAGACTTCAGTTATTGTTGCTGTACATTCAAGTTCATTCTGACATCCACAATTTGTTCCTTAAAATTCATTAGAAATGAATTACAGTTTAGAATAATTGACACATTCCTAATAATTTTCTTATGTTGTAATGCATTAACAGTTTGAGAATAATTTTGAGGATATTTGTGAACACGTGGAATATTGTTTTGGAATTTATTGGAGATTAGCTATTAGCAAATTTGCTTTATTTGTAATTTCTCTGTATTATCAATTAATCCATAAATACTCAGGAATGTGTGTTACAGCTATCATTATTTGTGTGCTAATTCACGTACATAAATATGTAGTTATATTATCTATGAGTCAATCTATTTTCAATGAAGTTATGTTTTATTCAGTCTGATTTCTTTCATAAAACAGTTGAGAAAAGCTGGCACTGGTGGTTGGGCCACTTGATGTCTTAAATGGCATAAGTAACTTCACCTTGCTTATTTGCAATTTTTAATGGTTACATAATAATTTTCCCTCAAATGTTTGGTCAGCCTTTGCATAATGTGGTATTTTGAAAAGCACCCTCTATTCCATTATTTGAAATTCAAACTTCTCTTTAATGGTCGTTGCTTGGCTTCACTGTACACAGCTTTTATTGTATCTGAATATTTTATATTTTCACCAAGTTCAATGGTATTTTTGGTCATATACTGTATTTAATTAATAGTAACTGCTAGTTGAGCTGTTTCTGTTACTTTTTATTCGGTATGATTAATTATGCTATGAAACTCCCAGTTCCCATCAGTATCTTATCCTTACTTTACTTTAAGTATGTGTTACATTTTATTATTTATATATGCATAATTTACGGGCTGCAGTAAATAAATTTCATTTATCTCAAGTACATATTCTTGTCAAAAATGTGGAAAATTTGTCTATTCTACGTTCCTTGCCATGATTTATTGGGATTTCAAGTATCTAATCTTTGACCATTAAATTGCTCCATAAACTCCTGTCCAAGATTGAGGCACTTGCTTTCTTTATTAATTTGAGGGCTTGTTACCAACTGCTTGAGACAGTCCTTTTCACGGTCCACATCATGAATTCATTCATTCATTTCTTGTTTCTACAGCCCTCAGCCTCCATAGGTTATGTTCAGAGAACCACGGAGCAGTCAGGAACGGATCAACGCCAGAGTGGTCTTAAAAACAAAATTTTCCACGTTCTTGGGCTGCAGTCATGAGAAAGGAATGAAAAAGTGGAATCATTTTATTTTCTTCATGCAAACATGAAGTACTGTTTGGCTTCTGTGAAGAGTAGTAGTATTGACAGTTTGCACAAATTCAACTTGTCCCATTCACAAATATTTTTTACACATTTTATTAAGCAGTTCAGATTTTAAAAATGTTTTCACATTTGTATTGTGTATTTTTTATGTTTGCCCATTATTATCTTAATTGTTGACTCCAAATATTGTCTTTATAGTCAGAATATTCTTGTTCCATGCCATCATATTTTCCCTCTCCTGGTAAAATATCATCTCTCCAAATCTACCAAATACCCTTGTGTCACACAACGGGAACCAATGACTGTCCCCTATTTTTTGATAGGTCACATATTTTATCTAGTTAACTGATGATATATTCTATCTTTGATTTCCTAGTTCCAGTTATGATAGTCCTTTGAGAATTGTTTGAAAATGTCGTTTCTCGCTTGGGGAGCAGTGTTAAAAAATGCAAAAATAGAATCGTTTGAAAATACTGAAAATATGGATTTTAGATCTTTAATGTACAGATTAAAAATACTCTTTGTACAATTTGTTGTAATAAAATATTTATTGCCAATTTTGGTCTGTAATAAGCAATTTTTATTTTCATTTACATCCATAGTTTATCTCTGACCAGAATATTTTGTTTAGCACTCCAAAAAAAAAGCAGAAAAGTTTTGAAGAATTTTTCGTGCTGTTTTGTTGTCATCAACATGGTTGCATTTCTTAATAATCATAATCCATTATAGCACCGTTATATTATGATGTAGCTGTCAGACTGTTTACTGTATTATTGTTGCATTTTATTCTACCCTCTCAGTTCTTTTACCTTTTTATTTTCTCGTAAATATATGTAGTCACAATTCTCACCTTGAGAAAAAATTATCCCCAAAGTATATTCATTTTAGAAAGAATTACATCCCAGCAGAGCTGATAGCATTAAAATGGGTCAATTCTTTCCTTTTTTAAAGACACTGTAGTCACTCTTCATTGTGCAAGTTTGTTATCACCTCTTCATTTATTTCTTTTTAACTTCCCTGCATGTTGATGAGTTTTTGGTGAAAGCTTTTATCTGAATTGTTAGACAAGGCTGTAAGAATATTTGGTATGCTCTAACCCATTAATCCCTTGGCAGTGTTTTCCTTCAAAAAGTAATGGATGTCATTCTTCAGCTTGGAAAGTGGAATGTCTCTCCTTTGCACTATACTTCTAATTGCATGTAGTAAAATTTGAATGCTTGCTATGAAAGCCGAGTAAATTTGTTGCACAATGAATGATTTTTTTCTGGTAAAATTTTCAAGTTGTTAAACTTCATCATTGCTACCATTTGGACGTTTACATACTGCTCCACTTCATATTTACTTGCTGCCTGTAATTGGCTCAGGGATTATAGTGTGTGTATAACTTGTTGGTTCTCTGTACATTTGCTAATGGAGTGTTCAGGGTATTAGACCTGTTAGATTGAAGGGAATCTGCATTCAGAACCGAGAAATGATGATGTGAAATCATTCCGAGACCAGAGATTCGGGGGGACTGGTTTTTCTAGGTGGGAGGGGTTGCAAATCTGGTGACTGTGCTGTTTCTCCTACCTCCTTAGTACGGGAAACTCAGACGGAGTGCTTCCTTCTCAAAACTTCGAGCTTCAATTAGACGGAGCAGTGCCAAGCTGATGCAGAAGTTGACAAACCGAGGAGAGGGGCGAAACAATGACACTATAGAGAGCTTTAATAACAGGTAGGTGCGCCACTCCTAGCCCTCGGCCTGTGAAAAGGTTGAAGGGGAGGAGAGTGAGGTTAGGCCGAGTTCTGGAATGGTTCAGTCGGGTAGATGAATCCTTACTTTCCATTGCTGTCGCTAGTGGGATGGATGTCCAAGTCTACTCATTAGTGATTTTAATGCCTTTGTTTGATCAATGACTAATCTGGATCTTGATGGTTCTGTCATTTTGAAAAGTATCTCTCTTACTGAAAGACTCGTGAAATTCTTTGAAGTTATAAATATCAGCTCTTTGTGATAATTGGTACAATTTATTGTTCTACTTTTTGCCACTGAGCCATACCACTGCTCTCCATAAAAAATATAAGAAAGACTGTAGAAGCCCTAATTAAAGAGGCCATTTAGAGAAGTAATGTAATATGTGCGATTTAAAAAGGTAAGTTGGTTACTTTGAACTTTGGGTGCTAGAAGTTTACAGTATGTCAGAAATAACAGCTGCTTGTTGCATAGTTCACTGATTTCAACATGAGTATTGCATGGATGTACAAATATTTTACTTACTGTAGTTAAATTTTGTGTGTGTAACTTATGTTTAAAAGTGGCACAAGACTCTCCTGTGTATTTGATTTATTTGTTAACATTCAGCTGGCTAAAGAATTGGCTTGAACACTGCATGAATACTATGTTTAAGTATTGCTTGTTTGATTTGCTTGAATAGTGCCATTGATCAGATTTTCTTATTTTTCCTGCATTTAAAAAATCTTGACCATTTCCAAGTGTAAAGTATGATATCTCATCAATTGAACCTCCTTAAGGGAATGGATTTAACTGTCACTAAACAGATCAATGGTTCAAATTTGGTCCTTGAACTTGAGATCTACTTCTTCTTTGAGGGTAAGTGTGTGATATGGCATTGGGAAATGTCTGTGAACTTTGACAGGTTATCAGGTGATATTGTTTTGGAAAGGATAGTTTTAATGCTCTATGATGCTACAGCTGGGATCTTGAATATTTCTGTTATACAACTTAGGTGGCTCCATTTATTACTTATTATTTTCCTTTCCCCCTGGACACACAAACTAGTAGTTTATTCCTACGACTTGGTATTTTTTTAGCATTGGGTGGGTTTGGTTGGAAATGGCTGTATTTGGCAGAATGACTAACCTTTCTCTCTACCATCATCTTCTTTAGGCTGCCTGTAAAATGGCTGTGAGAAGCTGTAGTCTGCCGCATGGTCTCCCAGAAATAAACAAAACCTCACTTTCTTGTAAATTATATTAATATTTAATGTTAATTTAATGCTAGATAAAGGAGAATTCCTCCCTCCTTTTTATGGAATGTGCTTATTTGCTGCATTACTGTGGGAGTTCTCTTCTTGTTTCAGCATGAAGCGCGCAAGTTCAATGTCCGTTCTTAGTAGCCAGAATCAAGATCAGGTGAGTTTGCTTTGAGTTATTTTTTGGCTGTGTTTTCATTTCTCTCATTCATAGGTATGCATAAGTTTTCCTTCTGCTGATGACTTTTCCACTAATTCTCACGTTGCATGCTGGAAAAAAAATGATTTTCGAACTTTTTTCTATGGTTTCAAAGTTTCTTGAAACTATATTTGATGGTCCTTCTCAAATTTATCTTGCCTTCACATTTTCATTGTTTGGAGATACTCAACTTCTTATTGATATTTTTTTAGTAAAATTTGTGCTGATTTCTTCAGAAATCATGCTCATTTATTGATCGTATGTACACCCTGATGTCAAAGTAAAATTTTGCTGAAACGTGCCTTCCTGTTATTTAATTTGAATGTTAGTGCATGGAAAAATGGCAAATTATTTTATCTTCACAAATATGAAAAATATTTTGTTGGTGGTGCACATTCTTTTGTGTTCACTTTAGGTTATTAAATTTATGTAAATATTTTTAAATTTGAATTACTATGCCATTATCATTTGAATGCTAAATATTTCTTTGCTCTACCGAGTTTAAATGTTTAAAAAATTCATGCTGAAATACTTTATAATATTTTGCTTAGTTTTACAGCTATTGTAATACTTTTGAAGGATAGGGATTTGATAAATCCTGCCTTATTAAGCTCTATTATATTTGCAAATTGAACGATAGACGTTTTATTTGTATCAGTTGTTAATACCTTGCTCAAGCAAGTGTTTGTCATTCTTCAATTATATCCTGAATTTGGATAATCGTAAAAGAAAGTCGATGATGGAACTTCAGAACTTCCATTGGAATTTAGATTAAATGAATAGTTACTAGACTTCATTAAAAGCTATGTTTATAGTATATTGCTTGTACTCATGCAATTGACTGGCTGAAGAGTTATGTGCATATACATAAAATAAGAACCAGTTGCTTATTCCTGGAAACGTTTTCATGGGTTTCTTCAATTTTTATGTTTAATTTTAGCAGTATCCACCCATAAGAGTACATGTTTTGTTTATGTGATGTTTGACTGTGTTCAAAATAATGTTGCTGTTAATGCATGCTGTGACTCAGAAGATAGGGGCATCTAACTGACATGATATTTGTGGTGAAATTGTGATTTTTTTAATTTTTATTTTCACCATCCTAAATGAATTTTTAAATTTGCTTCTTAGAGATTATAATAGTATTTATTACACGGACTACCGTCATTTTAAAAATGAATTTTAAGGTGGTCAGTTATAGTTGAGCTTTGATAATTGTCTGGCCCAATGGAGGGAAAAGTGTAAACGAGAGAGATGGATCATTCATTTGTGATTATTGTCCTAGATATTTAAACTTTGGTTGTTATGTTATGATTTATCATCTGAGAATTAAATAAACGGTTTGTCAGGGGGCAGGTTAGAAAAACTCAGGAAGGTAGGGGAGAGGAGCATTTAGAACAACTGGCTAGTGAAGTGATAATCCAAATGAATCACTCTCAATCAAAGTATTGATGCTCCATCCTGTGTTCCAGTTTCTGAAAATTCCTTAGTAGTGGTCATATCAACTTCTGTAATTTTTTATGTGGATATTGCGTTCTTTGACTGTGTGTTTGGGTAATCTTGAGTTTCATAGAGAGAAATGATGTTTGGATCACTTGACTATCTCTAAAGAATTTAGAGAAATCGCAACCTTTTGGAGAAATAAATTGAGGATTTTGTATGAGACTGCTTTTGGAGTCAAGCCCTTATTAAGTTTGAATTGGAAGTATGTTACCAGTCTTGATTATTAATAATAAGAAAAAATATTCTTTTTTGTCCTCTTATAATGAATTTTTTTGTGAGGTACATAATCATAAAATATACACAGAAGTAGTGCTGTTGGGTGATAAAAACTTGCCCTTTCCATTAATAGTGAGACTGTTTGTTCTGAAATAAGGGTGCAATTTTCTACTGTAGGGTCTCTGTGTGTTCATTAAAAAAAAATTATTCCAAACATCAGCATTTAACCTATTTGGACGAATGAGTGATGATTTCAGATTAATTACCTCATTTTATTACGTGTAGTAAAGAATGAGTATTCATGATAGATACCACTGTTTATTTTTCATAACTGAGTTTATTAAGCTAGTAATTTAATTTTTAAAAGTAGAAATCCTCTTTTTCTAAAAAAGTCATCTTTGACCACTACAGCATTTCAACCATCATTGCTATGGCTCCAGTGGATTTCTCTCTAGCCTTTCCTTGCTAAAGTAATGTCATGAATAATATTGCAGTAATTGCCTGTCAGTAAAACCTGCTTTTGCAAGTGTACTCTTTTGCCAAACTTCAGGCTTCAGTTCCTCGAGTTGTTTTCTGATATTCAATTGAGCTTGTATTGAAATCCTCATTTAAAATGGTCCTCTATCAGTAGCAATCAAATGGTCCTCTATAACAATCCAATAAATTCCCTGAATGATTAAAATGCCTCATTGCAAATTCTATTTTCATCTGAAATGCGTCAATCAAATAATTAATTTTTCACCATCATAGTCTTCTTGTAGTAAACATGGAAATTTTCTCTACTTTGGATGTGTATCTTGTTGCTTTTGGCATATGAATGGGGAGATACTTTGGGGCAATGGGCTGAGAGGTACACGTGCCATCATGAGCTACTGTCCTCTCCCTCTTACCAAAATAGCAATAAATAGCAATACTCTACATGACAACTTGGCATCTGCTAGATTCAATGGTAAATGAAGAGCAAACTTAGTGCATGTCCACAGTAATTTTATTTGGTACGACGCGTTTCAGCGACCTTACTTCGCTATCATCAGGTACAAAATGCCATATTTTCGTCAAGAAGTCATATATATATATATATACAATCATGCAAATGGAAGGGGTATATTTATGAGTCGGCGGATCTGCTAGATTGTCTCGTGGTCCTACTGGCTGTGGAATTCTACCTCACTAGACTATACTGGAAAGTATCGTGGTTGAAAATTGTTAGGTTAGTTTTACTTGTGTAGTAATATTGGCATAGTTTACAATCTTCATTTGGTTTTAGAAAAATATCCCATGTCAAAGAATTATGTGCGGAAAATTCTTCTATCAGTGAGTTAATTGGTGGAAAAATTTAGTTCAAGCAGTTTCCAATACCTTCATCAATAATTTTATAGCAAGTTTTAAGTGGTTGTCAACTGTAAGGTTGATCATCTGTACTGAAGGTAAATGGTGAGCAGTTTAATGCCTTGTTTTATCAAAGGCAGCAGATTTTGTACTTTTTCCGGAGAAATTTAACCAGGTGATTCTTCAATTATTAATGATGGTGAATAGAAGTGTTGCAAACTTAAATATGCCATTTTGGATGTTTAAAAAGGAAAATAATCAATTTCTGGATAAAAGTGATAATATTGATATCTAAGTCGGAAGGAATGGACTATGACTGAGGATATTCTTTCCTACTTATTGTATGAGGAACATCATTATTTAGCTCTGCAGGCTAGAATTTTTTTCAGGAAAGAAGTTTTGGTGAATAAATCAGACTAATTCTGTTGTTGACCACAAGAAAGAATTTTTATTGGAACCTCAAGTAACGGATGATCTGAGGAGAGTAATTTTTTCCAATTAATTGATGTTTTCTATTTAACCGTTGAGAAATATTGCTAAAATCTTGAAATTTTGCTATCATTCATCCAAATTCATATATTGTCTGGTATTTTGCTGAAATTCTATATTTAAATTAAATTCTTGTCTAAGTATGTGAGAACAGGATCATATTCTCGTTCAATGTTATGTTTACTTTAGCGGAAAACTGTTATGGTGATTTGTGGTTAATAGGACTCCTGTCCAAATCAATGCAATGGTGGCTACTGTCGATGAAAAGCTTAGGTAACTCTTCCAATATTATTGAGAGGAAAAGAATGTGATCTTCCCATAGCAATTAAGAGTGCAATATATGGAGAATCTATGAGAAATTACCCTTTCCATACCTTCAGCCTTGCAGAGTACAGGCTTGGGATTTAAAAAATTAATTGCAAGCACATTTTTATGTTGAAGAACAATGAAATTACTAGATACCACATTTCTTAAGATTGCTCTTGATGGGTAGCATTAGAAAAAGTTTTAATGTTAGCATCCATATTGGTAAAATTGCCTTTTCGGAATTGGAATTGCATTGGGATTATTATGTGATGAAGTATATTGTTTCCACCTATAGCATTGTCAGTTTAACCCTCTATACCCATCAGTACCTAGGCATGTGAAATCTGCTGGGATCAAATTCCTCTGAGATAAGACATTTCTGTGCAGCTCATGTCCCTTTAAAGGTTGTTTCAAATGTCTTTTATCCCTGAAAACTGAATCATAAGAGAGAATAATGAGACCAGATTTTAGAGCTAATAAGGATTGTGGAGTGAGGGCAATGTATTGGCCTGGGCATTTATTCTGATAATTAATAGTGGTTGTCGACTCTAGTTCAACAAGAAATTAGTGGTTGTCAACAACTATTGTATTATCTTCTCATGACTAGCGAGAGTTAATGCCAGTCTTAGCAATGAAATAATTGTAATGAATGACCGGGATTATGTTTCTGAGAATACCTACCTACGTTTCAAGAATGGGCTCAAGGCTTCAACCCTTTCCCTACGAATGACGAAAATACATAGGTATGTTGCAGGATTTTTTTTGACCCGGGAGATGAAATCTGCAAATTTTCCTCAGAAATATTTGCGATCGAATGCCGAAAATATGCGTTTTCTTGCTCTCCCCCTTTGATGACGGTCGCGGCTTTGTGAAGTCTTAGTTTCGGGACCCACCAAAATAGGACTTGGGCCATAACCTCGAAATCCAGGAGCAGGTACCCGGACCCCTCATCTTGTATTACCTCTCTTTAAGTAATATAAGACGTCTTATATTACCCCTCTTTGGTACGGGGCCACGGTCATTCAGTTGTTCATTCAGTCAGTTTTCAAAATATTTGTTCCTTTCTCAAAAAATATATACTGAGAATTGAATTCTTTGCCTTTTTAGCAGCGTTTACAATTGTTAAACAAAATTCTACGATAAATATTAACTTATATCTCTATTTCAGTATAAATATCAACATGTAAATTGTTGGTGCATTAATATTGACGGCAGAGTTCGTTCAAAATTTGACAATTCTCAGAATAAAACGAGGAATTCAATTTGAAGTCTCCAATTTACGTGCAAGCAACAATTATCCATATAGCTAATTCATATAAATGAAGCATGGTTGAATGCGAACCAATGCCGCTGGTAGGGTTATAAACCCCGAAAGGAGGCAGCCCAACTACCCTTGGAGTCCAAGAAGGGTCGAAAAAGGTGAGAGTGCGTGATTATCAGGGAGACCCTTCTTAACGAATGTCCTGCAAAAATGCTCCGCACGGAGGGCACGGAAGAGTCTCTTGGAGCTCAGTAAAGCAGTCGTGCTAAGGCGAGAACTCCTCCATCTCGATAGGGTTTAGACTCTTGAGTTAAAATGTACTCATCCATCCATTTACAGCCTCCTTATCTTGCAAAAGGTTTTGTCTAGCTTTGCTAATTAATGTGATATTTTAATCGTAGTTTTTTGTGTTTTTTTTGCTTAGAAATAATTTTGTAACGATAGCTAGAGTGCTTGTTTACAAATCTATCTTCTGAGGAAATGGTCAGTATTCATTTTCACACCAGGTGAATTTTTGCAGTGACATTTATGTTTGTGAATTCTTGGTAGATCTACTTGGCTACTTTTTAACTTCTCTATGAACTATTTTTTCATAACTTTTATGCACCACTATAAAATATGTCAAATAGATCTTATATCTCATCATATAGTCGAAAGCATGATAAAAAACATTTGAAAAATCTCTTGAAAAATGTTGAGTAATGAAATGAAATGAGTAATAATATTGGCAATTATTCCTTAATCGAGCAGTAATTATTAGTGCTTTTGAATTTTCATGTCCTCCTCCTTGCAGAGTACTTCTTGATGGTTGAAGTTATAACTTGACCTGAAAATGTTTTCCATATCGAATCTCTGATAGTGAAACGGAAGTTTATCAAAGAGTTTAGTATTTGTCCCATATGTATGGATAATATTATATCATTCCAATTTCTTTTCTGGTGAAAGTTTTCACTAAACCTCAAAAATATTATTTAATCATTGACTGCTTATGTTTCTATGCTTAAGTCTTATATTTGGATGATGAAAAAGTTGATTCTACTTATTGTTACTTCTCATTGAGGAATCTTATGCCTCAGTAGCACCTAGTAATTAGAAAATGTGTTGGTTTACTTACCTGTGTACAAAATAAAGGGCATCGTTGCTAATGGCTTCCGGGTGCAGCCGCGTGTTGCGCTTTGTCTTGCAAGCTTTCGCGTTCATTACAGGGCGCATCATCAGGCGATGAATGAAATTACGGAATTGGTTGTCAATTAATGTGTTCCGTAATTTCATTCATCGCCTGATGATGTGCCCTGTAACGGATGCGAAAGCTTGCAAGACAAAGGGCAACACGCAGCTGCACCCGGAAGCCATTGGCAACGATGCCCCTCGCTGCAAAAACCTACGTTCAAAATGAAGAGCAATCAGGACAGCAACAAAGCAGGGCTTCTAAATTGAGTGTGAACAAAAAACTGGCTTTTAAAACCACAACTTATGAGTGGGAAGGGACGAAGGCATTACAAAGGAAAAGATCCGTGTGCAAAACTTCAGAGGAGAAGAGCTTGTGATCAACATCGATTCAGAAATAAAAAAAAAATGGACATGTGAAAACCTACACTGCTGTATCTAATCGTTTGGTTTACCCTTCCCTTTTCTTCCCCTCCCAGCCCTCTTAGTGGCCTAGTTAGTGGGGCTGTGGCAGGTTGCGGGAGCCATGCAACCTTAGCTAATGAAAGTGAGAGGAAACACGCTGTTGAACAGTAAATTGCATAGCTTTGTAGCTTTGAAACAGCAAAACATGTCACATGTAGAGGTGTTAGGCTCTTGAAACCTAGTGCATGAATGTTTGAATCTTTCGGGGTTTTGTCCAAGTTTTCACCTGGATATAAATTTAACGGAAATCCATTTGGCTCAGGGATATTTCTTCTCGGAGTACATATATGAGTTTTGATGTGCATCAGTTTGTAATAAATTAATAACCCAATGTAAGTTTCATAGTCCACTGGGTAAAAATGAGTTTTGTTGTAGTGAATGGGTTGTTGTTGCAGTGGGGTGTTCTGAATTATTGCGATTAATTCATGTTCCTGTTTCAGCAATGCCATTCCAATCCTTGTGTGGTGAGCCTAAGAGGCAGGGCAGCCAGTTCTGACCAGCTTCGGCAAGAAGCTACTTAGTGTTGGAGAAGTGTGGTAGGGCCTTTTTTTCCAAAGATAATAAAACTAATAATTTCAAGGAAGACTGGTGTTGGGAAGAAATCAGGAATGGTTAAATATTCATTCTTTTGATTGTGGCTTTTATTTGCTTGCAACAGCACAAGACTGTGTCTTTGTAAGAGCCATGGAAATTGTGATGCAAATCATTCCAAAATGGACTCAATCCTTAATTGCTATGTGAATTTTGTGCATGGATGTCCACCTTTTAAGATATTTTATGATGCAAGGTAATATCTAGTCTACTCATTGGCAGTTAAAGCAGTGAGAAAAGGTATCAATAGTAGGCAGTTATTATCTTTATTTTATAGCTCCTAACTTGTGGGATGTGATTTTTTCCCAAAATCACATCTCTAGTAAAATTTTAACTTATTGATGAATTACTTTTAAATAGTAACTGGTGCAGCTTTGAAAAAAAACTGTTATCTTTTAAAAGAATGTATTTTATTTAATACTTATTTTTCCCTTTGTTAATGCAATGCCTGACTTATGCATTTTTTATCCAAATCTTGAAATTTGTTTGTAGTTTTTATTCATAGACTCGCTGTGGGCGTAAGAAATTGGTAATGAAAGTGAAAGCAGTGCTTTAACTGGGATTGGTCCTTTCTTTGTATTCAGACTTGTATAAAATGATTTGATTGTTTTCAGTATTATATGACTTTTTAGACCTTTTATTCTTGTTATGGCATTGGTTGTTCCTTTGTAATGTATGTTTTTAGTGATTTACAACTATTTTATTGACAAATACTACTATTTTAATGGCAGCAAATGATGCTACTATCAGATCTCAAGCTTATGTTTTCTCAAAGCATTGAAAAGAGTAGCTGTTGAGCCAATCATTCTTGGAAAGATAGCAGCATAATGGGTATGATAAATTACTAATAGAGAATTTAGTGTAGTATAGAAGAGACTTAAAATGAGTTCTTTGTTTGGTAATGACGTAAGTGAACTTCTGACTCTGGTTTAATTGAACATTTTCCCAGCATTAATTACATTATAAAGCTGAAAATAGTATTTATTACAGTTGCTGTATTGTTTATCTTCTCCATGAAAAGATTTTTATAAGTTACATTGTTTATCAGTTGTTGTGTTTGTTGGTTTTGCTACGAATAATTGTGTTTATTAGATGAGCCTCCAGCTGTCAGCGATTCTCTCAGTGCTCAATTTCTCTTGATTGGGTAACTGAAGAGATGTTGATGTGCGTTTGGTGAATACCTTTCTTCTTCTCCAAGGGAAGAGAAGGAAGTAATCCAAAGAGGGCTTTCTTATTCCACATTTGATCCATTATAATTTTTGCCCCTGTATTAATGCCATTTCATGATAAATGTTCTGGAAAAATGCCAGGGGAAGAGTGAGAAGAGATAAGACTTAATGAAATGGTGAAGACCCTCATCCTGTGAATGGGTATGGTGTGTATTTATAGGGAAATGGATTACAGTGCGCATTCTTGTTTTGAACATTTTTCTAAGTGCATTTATTTTGTAAAGATTTATTTGGATCTACATACTTCCTTTATACCTTGAGTCTGCTGTTGCAAACATGTTTTGGCAATGGTTGTCATAGGAACGTAATTATTTTATTGACTCCGTTCATGGTTTTCGTGAAATCTCTAAATTTACACTCTTTGAATCCCTGAAGGCTGAAGCATTAGAAAAAGATAATTTTTCTTTTAGCCTGTATTTAACTGTCTTTTAATGCTTTCAATAATAGGTGTAGTGGTTTTTTATTTATTTTAATTATTGATAAGTTTATTATTTTTCATCGCAATAAACTGTATGGCAAAATAATGAGGATTTATTTTAACTTTGTTACAGTATTTTAGGATATTATCTTGAATAAATAATTTTTTTTTAATCCTTAAAAATGAGGGGACTGGATATGAAGTAATAACACAAGAGGATGGGTTTTTAATGAAGTACCTATATTTATCAGCTAAAAAATGAGAACTATTTAAGTCTTTAAGTGTTATGAATTTATATTTTTTGCCTACAGTTTTTAGCTCATTGTATGTTTAATGAGTGGGAAAATGATATGTACCATTGCATTCCTTTCAAAGTTAGGATGTAGCATTTTTAGTTAGTCATTAAAATTTTTATTTTGCATAAATTTTAGACCAATATTTAATCGGAAGGCCTTACTATTTTACATGCGCCAAAGTATACAAACTTGGTAACCCCATGTAAATATAATTTTGTGCACTACCTTAATTTATGAATTTTTGTTTTATCTTTTTGAAATTTCTCTGTATCTAGCACAAAGTGACATACATTTTGCAAGTAGTTAAGCCATTTGATAATCAAGCCATAAAATAAATAAAAAGTCAATGAAATTTATTTTAGACTGCTGGAGAGGTTTAACAAACTTTTTATTGTGTCACCTATAGTTTTTGTAACTTTCTTGAATCTGTTGATATTTTTTTCTTTTTGTGAATCTTTCGTGGAGTGCCTGATTTATGATAAGATGTTATGATATCAAATACATTTTCAATTAGCCGATTAACTAAAAGATTTTCTATTTTGCAAAGAAGAACTTGCTTATTAAGTTCTGTGCGATTAAAGAATTGTCTGGAATATTTTGGGAGCGATTTACTGCTATTAATAGTATTTTATTTGATCACAGTTGTAATTGACCCAAAATAAAATGCTCACCTACTCTAAGGCAAAAAAGTATCTTAAGTATTATGATGCTAATACTTTTATGTCTTGTCTCAATGCTATCAGTAGTTCGTTGCTTGTCTAGTACTGTAAATAATGATTTCTGTCAATAAGAACAAATATTTCCTTGTACAGCTGAACATTGATGCATTTATAACTGTATATCCATGCAATGTGCAGCATTTAAAATGTTATTGTGCTTCAAGAGCTTCTCTGAAGACCAATAAAGTTATGACCTGACGCTTGAACTTTATGGATTGCATTGCCTATTTTAGCAGTTATTAAAATTCACAAATATTATGATTGGGTTTTATTTTACCCTTTTAGCCTTTTCTGGCTCTTTCCAAATTATGAGTTTGTAATTATGAGTAATTTTGTTTTTTTATCACATTCTTTACAGAAAGAAAGTCTTAGTTAGGAAAAATTAAGGAGTTTTTATGATTCATAATGAAAATCCAACTACAAAATCACATGTTAGACAAACGAATTTTTTTGAATCCAAAATTTTTCCAAATCATGGATAAATTTCCATCACATTGAAATGCTACAGAATGTTGTTAACTTTGCAAGAAACTGTCACATATTAACTCTAACTGTAATGGTACTCTGCAGTTATGTTATTGATGCATTAATACTGGGGTGATTAGGTGCAACTAATGCCGGGGTGTGTGGGGGTATGGAATACCCACCAGGATAAGCGGTAGGTGCGAGATTAATAAATTGTGGAATTTTAAGATAAATGGTTCAAAATGGTGAGTTTTACGGCTTTCTGAGGGATATTATATCAATCCTTACACTATTCTGTTAGTAATATCAATCCAATTAAGTGAAATGGATTAAACTTCAAAATTTCTCTGAGCTCTTCGGGGGGGGGGGTCCCCCGAGGCTCTTTAGGGTTGACCCCCTAAAAACCCCCCTCGCTGTACCACTGTCCCCTGATGCTCTTCTTCCCTTCTTCAATTCCTTCCACAACAATGGTTACAAGTCATCCACATTCCCATGCCTTCTTGCTGTGGTGGATCCTGGCTCAGGGAAAATTCCTTGCATTCTTGTACTTCCTCCTTTCCTCTATAAGATGAAAATCTCGCAATATTTGAGAAGGTGATACTGCCAGTAAAATTGCCGGATTACTGAATTCGCCTTTTGCAAAATACCTGCCAAACTGTAAACTTTGCTAATGATTAAAAAAATTAATTAATAAAATATGAATGTGGTACGTACTTATTTTTTATTTTTCTTAAAAAGGAGGAAAATTATAATATTTCTATATTCCATGGGTGTACCCAGCGTGGGGCAGGTGGGGGCAGCTGCCCCCCCCCCCTTATAGAAGCGAAAATTGCAAGTCTTTAAGCAAAATCAGTACTGAATGGAAACGAAAGTATTCAACAACTTTTCTTTAAATCCACGAAAAATGATATATATTAGTATAAGATACATAACTAAAATAAAACTATTTTTTCAAGGAAATAATCTCATAAATTCCACGGCCTCCCCGCCCCCTCCTCCCCCCCCCCGAGCTCATGGTTTGTCTCCCCTAGGACCATGGCCTGCCCCCCCTAGTTATGATCCTGGTTATGCCTTGCTATATTCCTCGACATCTCCGCACTAAACTTTTTAAAACGGGGAATATATCTGTAGTAACCCTGGGCTTGAGTGAATTTTGAATTAATAGAAACGTTGAGCATTAATTAAAATTAATTTCACACTTTCGATGTTTGCTATGCTAAGAAAAAAAATTGTTTTCATTTTCTTATTTTAAAATTTCAGGCTGGGGAAAAGTAACTTTACTAACCGAAAAATAAAATACGAGAGGATTTTTTTTCGTAATTTCATCACCGTTGTCATTTTTTGGGATTCAAATTTTTTTCCAGCAAATATTAACGATTGAGTAGCAGGTAGTGTTACCATAGAAGATTCCATGGTGTTACAAATAAATGGAATTATTGAATTAGCGATATTTCCACAATCTCCGTGCAGGTATGCTCGGAGGATTGAAATAATGAGTGAAAAGAATTTTAGTGTTTGCTAGCATTTATTTATTCTGAAATATCCAACATGAACCTTCAATTTGCATGACAACCGCACGTGAGAAGGTAAAACTGCGTTCATTTTCCCGCGGATTCTGTGAAGGGTGGCGCCATCACCGTCAAACGTTCGAACTCTCTATACTCTCCAGTCTCTACAACGTCGCAAGCTAGAGTAACGTCTATATATCTACGTAAATCGAACTTAGAACGCTTCAAACGATCGCCCGTTGCCGACAAAAGTGGTGGACAGTAGCGAAGCGTGACGTTCGAGCTCAGTCATCACATGCGTGGTTGTTGGACCGTTTTATGGCTCATTTTTTTCATGAAATTTACGTAACTTGCGTGGTTAAAACAACTCGTAAATATCATGGGGATGCTTTCCGGAAAGGTACAAGAAGAAAGTAATAAGCAAATTTGGAAATTCTTAGAAAATCAAAAGCGGAAATTCTCAAGAAAGGACACAATGAACGATTTTTTAAACCTGCTATTAGTCATATATGACCCTTATTTCTCTAGCATTAGTTCGTCGCACCCAAAGCATAATTATTCCCTACCGATGGATGTCTCAAGAAGTCGGTAGACATCGGAGACGAAGAGAAGTTGGACAGTGTTAATGATGAAGGTGACTTATATTTAGCATTGCTCTTTCTCTAAAAAAATTGCATGCTTAAATTCAGTGTTTTGGAGTATGTTTGTCGCGTATTTGGATTACTAACTTAAGAAAAGCGCATTAATATAAATTTCTGGCCATTTTCTACGTATATTTAAGTGCTATTTTTAACACGGACTTTATTATTTTAATTAAATTGATTTAAAAAAAAAATAAGTAAAAATTGTCCATGTATAGGAAATTTTTTTAAAAATAAATTATTTAAAATCAATTCTCTCTACTAAAAATTTCTGGTATTTTAGCTTTATTTCGTACTTTTTTACACACCTTATTGGCGTTCCTGTCACACTGGTCACCTCCTAATAGGTCGACAGGGCGCATATCACCGGCATCCAGCATCATATGATCATATCGTGGAGCCATATGGCTCAACGACAGAGAGAAGGCAGGCAGGCAGTTCATTTACGTCGCTACAAACCGTGAGAAGAGGCACATCTAGGCAAATCGCAGAGGCGTCGAATGGCAAGAGCGATGACTGAAGTGTTGCTTGCCTATCAGGGGCACAGTGGCCTGGTGTTTTCACAGCCGTCCTCCCGCTCGTATGACGTGGGATCTTATCTTCAATTTTGCATTAATTAGGTACCTTAACCATCATTAAAATTTTATCGAGTCATTTAGATGCTATTTGTAGACAGTATTAATTCCTTTAGTTAAAAAAAACAATAATTTAAAGAAGTAAATGAAAAATCATCACCCATTACGCCTTGAAAAACTTATCTGGTTGAAAAGTCACATTTGGATCTTTGATGGTTTACAATTCAAGCACCTTTGTGTAATCTCATCACTGTGACTCCAAAATTACCAGGTACTCAATAATGCAGCCATTGGAAAGGAAGTATTATATCTTATTCACAATTATTTTATTGAAACATTCCCTTAACTAATCAACCTTTAATTTTATTCATAAGGACACCATTCATTAATTCATGAATGTTGGAGCATACTGAAGGTTGGCGAGATTTTTGTCGTTAATGGGCGTTCCGTGTATTTGCGTAAAGTTAAAGAGTGAAATGAAATGCACTATTTGCATTTTCACAATGATAACGAATTAATTGCTATTGTGCGTTTTCATGATATTTAAGTGATTACTTTACATGCTGTAGTGATCTAATCGTTCTTGCGCCTAAAATAAATGCAGGGGAATTTGGGAGATAGTAATTGGGTAAGAGCAAAATGTTGAATCTTTTTTACAAAATTATCAATTATAATTTTAGGAGGATATCAGAATGAAGGGGATCGTTTTGAGAATCCTCATTGGAGAATTTGATCCAAGATTCCTGCGATAAATCCTAGATTTTCCAGACTTCCATTTGATCACCAGACGACCAACTGAAAGGTCTATGACTTGGGACAAGTCTGACGTCCATCCTTACAAATTGCAGTATCGTCATTTCCGTACGAATGCTTTGGGAATTTTTCGTATAAGGAATGGTAGATGTGATATGATTGACTGTGTATTACGTTTTGTTAAATTTCTGCCACTAAAGCTAGGTAGTTTTTTGGTGCCAAAGTATTTTCATTCACGTAAAAAATGCCTTGTAGAAGTAAATGTTTGTAATTACTAAAATAGGTAATGAAACACTAATTAAATTTAAACTATAGACAAAATAAATACAGCCAACTTATTGAAATATGATAAATTCATTGCTATTTGTTCCTATTATTCTCCCAGGACACTTTTAACTTGCCTTTGCTCTTTGCTGAAATCCACGCAAAAATCAAAATTCGTAGTTCTGATGACAGTTCAATTTTGGTTAGATATCTCATTATCATTTATTTTCATCAGGGTTAACTAGGGGACAAAATCTCAAAACGAGTGAACATCAGCGTAGCAGCCAGACAGGTGCATCTCAAAATGAAGGAAAAGATATTCAGCACTGTGGATCTAATTGATTTGTAATTTGTTTGATGTGTAATCTAATTGATTTAGATCACGTTTTATTTACGTTGTAATTGTGATATAAAAATTTTACTCAGTTTCCATTGGTAAATTTACAGAGATCTTACGTATAAAAGAGTAACATGTAGAGAAAATTTGTTTATTCTACCGATTATTGCACGTATCAGTATCACATAAATTAAGCTTGTATAAAATCCTTTAGCTGATGAACTAAATAACTTACAGCAATATCTAATCATTAATATTTAAGTTTAGCCATTGATAGTAGTCTATAATGCAGAAATAATTAATATGGTCAATGGTCGTAACGTCATCCTCAACTCAAACACGTCGGCAGCCAATTTCCAACATCAGGTTCTTCGCAGTTCTCATCAGTCAATGCAACCTTGATATCCTCGTCTTAAGCCGTGCAATGGATATCCAACATTGGACAGCGCAGTCAAAGCAGCCTGTATTTGGGCAGATGTTGCAGTCGCTGTGGTCAATATTATGGCGCTTTCTAAAATTGAAGAGCACGAACAAAGGAAAGAAAAATAGAACTTCAAATACGGGCGACTTACCGCCTATGAAGATTGAATTCCTAGAAATTATAGAGAACTTCATCGGCAAACAATTTTGATCTAAAGATTACTTTTCAAAATAAAATTGTACGAATGCAAAGCTAAGAGCAGCAAAATTTTATGCACTTACCAACTTTTCCAAAAGGAACATTTTGGCAGGAGTATAGCACCAAGTAGGCGCCATTCACACCAGCGATGATGTAATAGTTGGCAGTCCAAGTTGTATCTGCAACATATCAATGATTATTCGGATCACCAATGCATATTAAAAATAATGAATTTGAATGAGGAACTTTAGCGAGCATGATTCAATTTCAAATAGCTTTAACTGCGGATACGATTTGACTACGAGTTTCATTAAATGCGGTATTCAAGCATGGCGGATTAGAAACTTCTATGAAAATGTAACCATAAGTTACTATAAAACCATTGTCGAGAAGGAACTTTCCAGGGTTAATTGTAGAATCTAATAAGCAATTTATGGATATGTAGTACTTAAAGAAAAAATAAGCAGGACCAATTAAATAATAATTATAATCCAGAATAAATTAATGCTGATCTAATAAAACGAGTGACAAACAATGACTTCCTTCTTCAAGGCATTCGTTAGCGTTCGCCTTTTTACGAGAATAATATTAAAAAGATAAGAAGGCCAATTATGAAAAAAAGGAGAAAATGGAACTGCTTGATAGTTAAAAAAAAATTAAATCCAACTGAAAGAAACAAGATTTAATCACAATTCCTCAATCTATCGAGTGAAAATGAAAACAAAATTTAGTGCTAAAAAAATAGTGCGTCATTTCATACACAAGAAGATGAAAAACATAAATAAAAATAGTTTTTTGAAAGAATCGAAGAGAAATTCGTCTCCTGTATTTGGGAAATAATGATGTTGAACTGCAAAATTTATAACAGTAGCATATAACGCCTGGAAAAATATCCCGCACGCGTCTTGATGAGTCGTTTGTCTAACTGATCATTGGTGAGAATATTCTCCTGTGTTTGGAAGCGATCATCATTTACTGAATCAGCAGCTAATACCCACGTATCGTAAATGAAAAGCAACTTGCCTGTTTCCTTTGGTAGGCATAGATCCGAGGAGGTTGGGAGGCGATCGCCACCTTCCCCGGAATCTTCGGAGAGTTAACATTTTGGTACTACATATATTGCGAACACTTAATTAAACAGAAATAATTAGTCGGCGCAGATAACTAGTGTTGTCAATGAACACTGAATCATTATGGCCTTATTCAGTAGCAGTGGCGCCGACTCCAAGGGGTCTGTGGGGGCCCGATCACCCTCAAAAATTCGTTATGGGTGTGAGTAAAACATTTGTCTAACTTTTCGATTTTCCCCGGAGTGTCCAGATAAAATTGTACGATATTCTAGTTATCAGGGTTCGAATGTTGATCATATGACTCTTCAAAAATGCTTTTAAAAGCTTAAAACTTACTACTTATAAAATTTCCCGAGGCAAGATCCCCGGTTTGGGCCCCTCCAATATTTTTTGTAAGTCGGCATCCCTGTTCAGTAAGGTAGTGTATGTTGCATTTATGTAAAACGGACGGTAGTGTTTTAAAAAAGCATGTGAACAAAAGCCTTCTCCATGTATCCCCGTACCAGTATCAAAATTCACCAAAATGAAATAAAAAAAGGAGTAAGAAGATTCACTCGTGGAAAATAGACTTTTATTGAATGAAGGAAAAAAACATTTCTTGGAGGTGAGCTCGTGGCGGTCTTTGACTGGGAAACTTCATATGCAAAGAAAATTTCATTTCCAGACCTACGTGCTCTTTATTATAACGAGAGATAGAAAGCATTGACTGAAAACGTTCATCTCCTGCGCGTTCCCATCGTCCCAACTTAATTAAAAGCCGGCTGCCGATGTTTGCAGTCTCTAACTCGTTATTTGCCTTTCTTCGATGGTGGAAATGATCTTGATGTCGATTGCCTTCACAAAATAACCACCAAATCAACGGTACAGTATCCAATTGCGAAGTACAAAAATCGGCAGAGGGTAATGTCAATAGGTTCGTTATGCCGTATTAAGTAATGAAACACCCCAGTAGCTTATAAATAAAAAGTACAGATGAATTTAATTTTTCTTGTGAAAGACAGTGGAAAATAATCGAAACAACCAGAACATCAGAAATAACGAACAATCATAATCATTATATATTCAGCAAGTTTATACAACGGGTATGCCTTAGATCCATGCAATTAGGAATAAAATTGCAATTAGTATGTACGCTAACAGTACTTACACCAGTTTGGAACTGTAAACGTGAGGAATGTTGCTGTAGTCGTCATCGCCCCTGTACTCCCTCCAGGAACAATTTGTCCGAGAACAGTGAAGGTTTGTCCAGTTCTGAAATCAGAGTAATAGAATGACCTTGAAGGTTAGGTATATTATATATATATAGCTACTATGTCTGGCAAACGAACTGCAAAAAAATGAATTTTCCAATAAGATAGAGGACCAATTTGGATAACAGCAGCTTGAGTTCAGAAACGGTTGAAGTAACCGAGTAGTAATACTTGCAAAGAGTAATACTTGCAAACACTTTCAATGATATGGTGATGGACCAAAAAGGCAAGAATTGTTTATGTGTAATATTTCTAAACCTGCCGCGTGAACGGCGGTGAAATATACAAGAATTGCCATGAGAAAAATTTTTACCCCTTACCGCACATCAACACAGTGATTAAATTTTGCAAGGAGTAAGAGCATTGGAAGTGTTTGAGCATTTTCTTTCCGTATTGCATCTTTGAGGCCGTATAGCTCAATTCCCCCGTTTTCTACGACGATAAGAGATAAGACAGACGATAGCGGCTGAATTTTTTTGAGTCATGGTGCCACAAATTCGTTTGGTGGATGAGATCTCCACAGAGGAGTTCTTAAAAAAAATTAAGAATCCTCTTCATTCCGTGAGAGCCAAGATCGGAGGTGATATGGGTGAATTGGATACATTCTACAGCCACATATACATATTCTACGACGATAAGAGATAAGACAGACGATAGCGGCTGAATTTTTTTGAGTCATGGTGCCACAAATTCGTTTGGTGGATGAGATCTCCACAGAGGAGTTCTTAAAAAAAATTAAGAATCCTCTTCATTCCGTGAGAGCCAAGATCGGAGGTGATATGGGTGAATTGGATACATTCTACAGCCACATATACATATGCCCCTTGCATGTCACATGACTGGATTAGAGCGGTAATCGAGGGAAAATTTCTCGGATAAATTTTTAGAGGTCACCTAAGAGTTCTCTTTTGAAATATATAAGAATAATTATAGAAAACTTATCGATATGTCGGCTGCAAATTCAGTACAACAGTGAAACGACAAGCAGAAGGTCAGAATTTATGAAGGACTAGGCTACCAACCAACCTAAGGGCTCAAGTCAAAAGGAGGGAAAAGTATCATGCTAGTAAAATGTCCTAAAAATACTAATTTCCACCGATTACGTGTCCTTAAAAATTTGGCTGATTCTGTGGCTGGACAAAATACGTGAAAATTCATTTTAAGTCGATAGGACGAATGTAAAGCACATATTTTGACATGTTATTTACACTAGAAGTTAATGAGTTACATTACCACAAGCCTTAATCCTTTTCTTTCTTCGTGGTTATGAAACATAATGGAAATAAACCCTCCAATTGGAATAAACTAGAAAAAACGCAGTCGTCGTAGTCAGGCTATCGGCCCCATAAGATGCAATACAAATTCTCCATTCAAATTCTATCACGATCGCCGATGAAGAAGCCGTAAATCGCTCTCATTTATATACATACTCATACATATAAATACGAATTGGTGAGAGTTTACTGATATTAGAGGACTCGGTTCTGGAGAAATAAATGGAGAGCTACATAAATGCAAAGGCCCAGCATCTCCTGTGTTTTCTTTGGGCACACTGTTACTCGATGTAACACCAAGAAAGCATACACCCACAGTTCTTATCATACCGTTTTACACGACCATCTTCAGAATATTTCCTCGACGGCCTAAACCTCAAAGCTTATGGCAAAATTCACTGTCGAGGGAAACCGCTGAAAGTATAATTAACCCATATTGTATTGGATTTCAAGGGGAACCATTAGCACGCGGAAAGACCCCACTACGTGTTAAAGCATTAGCCAGCATTGATTTTAAAACTTATATGGAGCAGAAATGTTTATTTTGCTGAGCTATAAATCTTCGATTTTCAGTTCATAAAAGTATGCCGTGAAAACAAGGAAATGCTTCCCATTTAGTGACGTCAATTTTAACTTGCGAGCCGCTGGCATGAAAATATACCCGACACCTGGGCTACACCAATGAATTAATATGTATATGTGCCCAGTGAAAACCTCATTTATCAGTGCGACTCTACTTGGATGCATAATCCGCCATTTCTTGTGTCGCCACGCGACGCTTCACATCGTACAAACCTCAGACTGCATTACCCTAATGCTAATGAAAAAGGAATCGAGACACGCCTCACTTACACATAGAAAATAAAAAATCCGGTGCCATCCACCGAAGACTTTCTCGATCCACGGAAAGTTTAGGCAGTCACTGAAACACCCTGCTCCTGAGGGAAAGTTTCCAATGGCCTTGGCGGACATTCCGTGGCGTGCCGAAGTAAGAGGACGCATCACTCCTGTTCGCCGCGTCATTTTTCGTAACGTATCAACTGTCTAAAAATGAGGCCATCGACGTGAAACATTCAGATTGCATAGAGTCGACCCTTTTCAATATTAGCTTGTGGAAATTTCTGAAGGATATTCTCTAAAGAATGTACGGAACTCTAACGAAAGCGTAGTCGGTTCCGTAGAACGCAATCTATGCCGAGGAACACTAAGGAAAACTGCTTACGTTTCGTTCAGATCTTTAGAAATAATTTCTGTCAAATAAACATAGACGCCCTCCTTGACTTTTTCTGAAAAATCTGTTCCGTAAAACAGCATTCGGAGTTTTTTTTCTCTTTTTTTAGTTTTTAGGTTTTTTTTTTAGAGAAAATGGGTCATTTACGGTTGGAAAAACTTCTGTAAGGGCTATACCTGGTGTAGAACTCTACAGAAACCGTAAGAAATTTTGTATAAATTCCTTAATAATTCCTTTAAAGTGTTTCAATACTTAAGCAAACTTCTGTAAAAAAAGTTTAAGAAAATCTGTAGAACACTTTATTGCATTTCGACGGTATTTTATAGTAGGGTAAACATTTTAAATTTCAAATAAGTATATTTTTCATAATTAAAATACATGTATTGGAGCTAGAGGCAAACGTTGTCAAGTTATATAACTTTAAAATTTCAAGGCGATTAATTAGATTTTAAATATTTAATTCATCGCAAAAACGGACAAAAAGCTACGGGTAGAGAGGGAGTTATGCGTCATATTAAGGCGCATTCCAGAGATTATTGTAAGTATTTTTTTTTAAATTTGCCCATGGCAGGCCATGATTGCTCGAGGGGAGATCGCTCAATCAACGCTGAAAAGGTGCATATCAGCCAATGAGGGGTTTTATTTCCGACGACCGATTTAAGCAGCCATCGAGACGGAAAAACGGCCGGATAATTTTAACATTTTGACAGAGACGAAGGCATTAAACGGAGAGTGGAAGATGTTCCTAAGAATTGCAGCTATCTTGGATGTAATTTTTGTCTCGTATGAGATAAAAATGATAGCATGCGAAACATTTAGGAGCTTCTAGTTAGTAATATCCGCAGAATTTTTACATTTTTAATGGGCAAAGGCTGACCTTGAATATAAAAACGTAATAATCAAGGAAACATGGTGAGAATATCCTAAATTATCCTAGATAAATTAAACGACCGAACGTTATAAATCAATACGCAGCAAATCCCGTAAGCCTAGAAAAGCATGAATAGTTTCGAAAGACAGCGATGGAAATCTTCGGAGGTGATTAGGAGCTATTTGATATTATGAAAGCTAGATCAACTATAGCATTATTATGAAATAAGTTATTCATGTTATCAGTATGCATGTAAAAAAAGAAGTTGCACGCTATGCACATTTGTTGCTATTTTTTTAGCTATCCTATATTTCGTAACTCCTAGATACTTTCCTACTCCATTTTTTTTTGCCAAGTATAAAAATTTATTATTTTTTCTTTACGTATCTAGTAAGTAATTCTGTAGGACTCTACAAAAACTGTAGGTAATTCAATGTTACAGGAGAAACAATGTATTTCTAATTAACGGGATTCAAAAAAATATTCCTTATAATTAAAATTTTCATTAAATAGTATAAAATCGAGTAGGCCTTTTCGTGAATTGAAGAGGGAAGTCCATGAGAGGAGGGGATACTGCCACAATACTTTGTAAATTCTCCATGCAAACCCACCTGATTCGGTAGAATACTTAAACAATAACAATGTTATTAAAGGCGATGAGAAAATGATATCACTATATGTAAAACTCTAAACATGATAATTTTTTTTCTTATATATTGTTCTTCCACATTTCCTGATTGTTTTTATCATTACTTGGACTCGTGATTAAGTTATTATGAATATATTTTGATATTCATTATGGATGAAAATATGAGCATAATATTTCAAGGGTCAGAAAGGCCTATAGCTGAAAAGGCTCAAAGCTGAAATGAAATTATTACATACTAGCAGGCCACCCGACATTGCTCGGGCAGAATAGTAATAAGAGAAGTGGGAATCTTCGAACTTGGATTTCATGCTCATATAGGATTTTTATTTTCTGTGTCCAGATGTGTGCCTACCCGGCAGGATGCTCAACCGCAGAGGTCGTATGACGTAACGTAAAAAATGGTAATGAGAAAACGACGTAAAGGACGTGTCGGATGCAATCGAAAAAAAATAGCTCAACTTACACCTTATTTTGACCGGTAATACTCAAACTGTATTGCACCATGGAGTTCACCGTGGTGATTGTGTATAGGGTACACTGCCAGGTATGAGTATATGCACTTGGTGTACGGGCATATTCTCTCCATGTAGTGGATATCTGAAAATGAATTAGGAAGAAGAAATAATTAATAACAGCAAAATTATTGTCTCCAATAGCGATGAAATGATAATATATGATATGAAATGATACAAATAATATGAAATGATTCAATGAATTTAGTTGACCTAATTTATTTATTATTTAAAAAATAGCTTATTTGTTCCAAAATCTAAAAATGAAATTGGATTGATAATTTTTATTAATTAATTAAAACGGGTTTGAGCTTTGACACGTTTATACGAAAACTCAAATACCTCTGGAGAGAAATATAACAATTGTTAAACTAAGGCTAAAGCTTTGACCAACGCTCTCAGTTCGTTCCGAGGTTTTTTATGCCTTTTTTTACGACATTGTTGGTGGGAAGTCACCTCGTTTTAACGAGGCGACTTCCTGATTAACCCATACGACTGAGTATTTTATGAAAATTTAATTAATTTCAACAAAATATCAGTATTTTATCATTTTCGAAGCAGGCAGAACGAACAATTTAGCTCATACGACTCGAAAGAGCGCCTCGTTCGGGGAAAACCACATTTTTTTCGGTGAAAAATGAGATTAAAGGAAGCAAAGGGTACTATTTACCGAGGATTATGAAAACCCAAGAAGTCACTTATTTTTTTAGCGACCGGTAAAGGGTTTAACCACGCAAACAGTTTCACAACTGCACATGGATTACTAGAATTTAAGCAGCAGCGCGACATTTTTTCCGACGTAATTGGCATTGAAACTTCTAAGGTTTTTTTTTTTTACTACAAACGCGAAACCAGTTTAAGTGAAATGCTCGTTTGCCTCAAACAAGTCTCACGTGAAATATCGATCGTACCAAAATGCTGTTTTCCCAACCGACAAAATATTTTTCCCATCATTTTAAAATTGTTAACAATATAATTATGTCACCTAGGCAACACCTGAAGCCCCACAATATCGCATAACTATGTTTAAAATTGCAAACTGTAGGTTTACGTTTACACCTTGGAAGAGAAAAAATTGGTGAAAATGCAAGTTTACAGCACCATGAGGAAAACAGACACAATATCTAGAAAAGTTTGAGAGCGTGTTGCGCACTGCTTAGGTTACTAATGAAGTCAAAACTTAATTAGTTATTGTGATTAGATTTCGTAGCTCAACACATTTGTTCACATACGAGGGCCCTAGATTTTTACATATTAAATCAATACGTCATGTTGTTAGCTATAACCAGTTGAATTTTGACGCAAAAGCGTTTGAATAAGTTGAATGAAATACTCTCGGTATTCCATCCAAATTAGACTTGGCTCCATGCCACAATAAGTGCCCTCTGAATTTAATTCAATAGGAGCGAAGTTTACATGCGTGTCTACGCCGTGGACGAAGGGCGTAGCAGAAACAACGCAACGAAACCGGAGAAAACTTCTTTCTCGTCCGATATACTTGAATTCAGTGTAATATATATGTAATACGGATTTCAAGGACTCGAACTTCTATTTTATTTGGGACTACTACATTCGTTGAAACAAGGGCTTCAGTTAATATCGAAATAATCCTAAGAAGCAAGCTGGAGTGCTTGCAAAATTGCCGTCGATGCTGACTTTAGGATTAATCACTTCCGCTCAATTTATCTCATTTCCTGTCGCACCGCTTATTTAAAACTCAAGTTATCATCGCGAAATTGTCAGATTATCAAATGTGCACCCCTATGAGCGTTTATATGTTCTTCAAATATGAAGTGTTCTTCAACTAAGATGAAATGTTGAGACACAATTTGCGTATTTGTAATGCAGGTAAATTTTGAAAAGAGCCCAATAGCCTCATGGAATAGCCCAAGTTCTAAGCAAGTAATTACAGGGATAATCAGACAATGGAGTGGGTGTATTGCTTAAGATGGAAGACATACTCGAAGGTAATACGGCAAGAAGACTCCGCAGTTACCTACTTTTATTTTAACATTTGATCTCCCTTTACACGGATATGTGGAGGTTTGCAACTCCATGACGAAAGGCTTCGAGGCGAGTTCAGTAAGACGTGTGTATATAGATAAGAAGTTAAGTCGAGGTACCTTTGCTATATATCATTAAGGGCAGGGTAATGCAAGCGATGCTTTTTCTTTTGCCTCATTCCAATCTTTATATTTAATACTTTTCCTCTTTGTCATTTTATCCACCTATTTGCACGAGAAAGACCTATAAATGCAATGGCGATTGAATTTATTACGTTGTGTTCTTTCAAATCTAAAGCCGTCCGATTAACCTCAATTGTTAATATTAAAATTCCAGGGTAGGAGTTCAGCTCTGGATTTTACCAGTTACTGAAAGACGAAAGCACGGCAAACGACTCTTTCCGTGCGGAGATATTTCTGCTACCAGCATCATGAATTTCCATTTTTCCAAGCAGTCGTCTCATTTTGGGAAACGACAATTTCGGGCGCATTCCAGCTCCCGTATTCGGGTCAAAAAAATTAAGAAATAATAATAAAAAGTTCTAAATGCTTCGAAAGTATTTCTTCACGGTAGTTCCCAAATGATTGCTCATTCCAGGTGGCCGAGTTCATTCTTGGGGGTCGGAAATTATCACTCGACAATTGAGTGTCTAAACACACGCATATTAATAAAATTCAATACAATTATTTATACAATTATTAGAATAAAACGTAAAAGGTCCTCAGTACTGGAAATGTCGATTGATTTGGAGGTACAGAACACACAGAAGAGAAAAATACACCCCGTCATAAATTTACATTTAGTATCTACTTGTGTTCTTTATTGGTTAATTCCCAAACTTACCTGATCTAGAGTCAAGTCTGCCATAGAAGTCACAGTAGGGCAGGATCCGAAACTAAATTTCTGTCCAGAGCCTTGGGATATGAGGAGAACAAAAACGAGGATGGATCCGATTTCCTTCAGTCGAGTCATGTTACCGCAATTCTAAAAAATAAAAAAATTACTGGAATCTCTGTAATAAAAATGCGCAGGCAGAGATATTAAAACAATAATATTTCAATTTCAAGAATTACAGTAATCAATGAGACATAATCCAAAAATCAATAACATTTAATTTACTATACTATATAACAGAAAAAAGGCTTATTTTAACAGTTAATTCAATACATAATTTTTCAAAATCCCCTGTTTCCCAGTCTTTTGACTCATTGGCGATAAGAGTTTGATATCGAATAGACAACCTATTCCAAGGGGGACATGAGATTTATAGTGGGGAACAGAGACTGAGGCTATATCTGTCTGAGTGATAATTATACCCTCTAACAGTGTGTGTAGTGATGTTGACGGTTTATTTACATTAGTATACTTTTTATCACCCAAGTATGAAAACATAAAACTTTCTGATCGAACGTGTATTTTTACTTGAAAATAAATGTTCTCACTGATACGCAACAAATAATTAATGTCCTACTATTTAACTATTGACTAACACTACCATCCGATTCTTTAATGCGATGAACACGAGAGGGAAATTTTTCCCATTCAGATTTTCAAAATGTTCAAATTAAATTCGGATTCCAGAATAAACCGCAACCTTACAAGTAAAGCCTTTTTTCAGATAAACATTTTAGTGTTCCTTGCACAATATTTTCGAATATCTTTGGTGGAAAAATCTTTTATTAAATCAAATTAAACATAGCACGTTTTGGTATCAATCGCACAGGTATCTCGCGTGGTAGCACCAGACCTGTGTGCTGTAAGCAACTAGTTCACGATTCCCCGCAAGTGGTTTGTCTGCTTTTCGCCGTAATGCTTCCGCGCTGTCGTATTCAAACCCCCGAAAATTACTCTGACATAGGAAGAATGCTCAATATTTCATCTCGGTTTGTATCTTCTCATTTACTAGAGTTCAATGTCCAGTCGTCAGTGGCTAATTAGTTAGGTAGAGACCAACCCAACGCGGTAGGGTTGCCGCACGCCGCCGCAAAAATACACTTCGACATCGCCATCAACAAATTCTACAGCCGACGCACAGGTGTACCTAGCGCATGCTGAATTTGGGACCCGGCACGACCACAGAACACAGGAAGATACACAATTCCCTCATCCAAGTAAGAACTATGATATTCACTAACGGCACTTGTGAAGAACAACGTAAGTCGCCAGTTAATACCTGGCCAAATGACTTGAAATATCCAATGGTCTTGATTGGTCCCTGCGAGTCCACCTCGGCTGACTGATATTGCAGATAGAGCGGAATACATCTTTTATACGTGCCAATGTTGACCACAGCGCAAGAAGCGGCAAATTTCCTACCCTCCAGTCTGCTGGTCATCCTTACGCCAGAGGGTCAGGGAGTTTAATGGCCTTCCATGAGCCCAGGTGGACAAAATTTATGGGGAGGACGATCCCTGGTGATCATGAAAAAATGCGCTCGAATGATTCAACAAAAATCTTTCTGTTCTCGGTCACCTTAATGAAGAACAGACGCATCTCTACCCTCTCAAAACTGATTCGGAAGACACTGGCCCTCAATTCAGAGGTATGTTTACAGTAAATCATCCTCGCACGAAAACCGATTGATCATGATCGAACCCTAAATTTTGATCTGTAATTAGACACATTTTGGATTTAAAATGCATAATACTGAAAGCTTACTGGATGCCAGATCGACCAGATGCTACTTTTCTCTGTGAATCATGGACAACAGCTAAAAAAAAGCGATAAAGTGGATGCTTGCAATTCAAAAGATATACGAAGGAAAGACATTTTGGAAAGTCGATTTTTGGCACCAAAACCGTACCAGGGAAGAGTTGAAATAATGTGCTTGTGCATATAATAATAATAATGTCTTAAGGGCCCGGTTTCAAATCCCGTAGGCAAAGAAGAGTTTCCTAATAAATCCCTACCTCAACTTGGAAAATGTATGGAGTGCACCCCCAGTACTACAGTTCGCCCCTCAAAAAGAACGGTAAGCCACGGTTTTATAGTTTTCATTCTTAACGAAAACTATAAAACCGTGGCCGTTAAGTCTACTGCTGACGCCGGGTTTACTTCCACCATTCCTCCGATTCAGTCAATCATGAATATGAGTTCAGGCGATGGTTGTTTGCCCAAATAGAGCACTTTCCAGTTAATTAGGATACATCTGGACCGGCGCACTTTCATCTAACTAAGCGGCTGCCCCATTTATCCAAAAACATTCCGTAAATGTTCGCATATGGGCGTTGAAAATAACAAAAAAGACTATATGAGAATTAAAATGCATTTTGTTCCAAATATCTATTAGTTAAACAATACCTAAGTATGAAAAAATACTACGGTTTTGAAAATGATTCCGAAATTCTGAGAGCATACTGAAAAGTATACGTATAATTTTCAGCCTACATGCATACGGGCATGTGTTTATGACCGAAGTAAAGGGATAAGAGACGATTAAGGAGGGTACGAGGTCATAATTATCTAACTATAGAAAAGGAGACTACAAATAACGGGGCCTTGTCATGCCTGTAGTCAAGGAAGGAGGATGGAGGAGAAAGGAGGCTTGAAGCTTTGGGGGCTTCAGAACCCCGGAATATTTTCTCTTGCGGTGACAACCCACAATATATCTGCTTATACATCCTCTTAAGCTGCATTTATCGGTATGGATGCATTTAATAATGTCTGCCAATGACTAACGATGACTTTAATTGTCAATTATCCAGAATTATGCAAACTAAATAAAGCTGAGTTAATGGAATGTATCGTTTTCCAATGCGTGCGAATTGACAAAAACATCAGTATAGGCAACCCTAATACCACTAAAGCTCCCACGGCAGCTAATTTCTGGCTATATACCTTGGCATAGAATTTAAAAATTTGTATGCCTTGACGCAAAATACCTACTGTACTGGTAAACATCACCGATGCGCGGTCCGTATAAATGGCATTTTGTCGCCATTAGTTGGAGAAAATTCAAGGAAATTCCTGAATGGGGTCACTTTCTTGGACAGGTGGAAGTCAATGGCAGGCAAGTATTAAAAAATCATTGAAGCACAGGTCTAACAAGCTAACAATGGGGTCAAAAAATTATGAAGATGTAAATGAAGCGGAACAAAGAAATATGGAACTTATAGCAACTGACTGAATTATAAGTCAGAATAAATGAGCGTGGCTCATATTTTTTAACCGACAACATCTACTTCTACATTAAAAACATTACATAGAATAAAACATGGAAAGAATCGATTGAACCCTAAAAAAAATTACATACCGAATGCATGAAGTAAGAATATAGGTAAGAAGAAAGCTTTAGAAAAATTGTCAATTTTGAGTCAATTCAAATGAATTTGACATTATTTGCGTATAGTTGTACGCCTCTCGCTTCCCTTCCACACTTCCTGGCTTCCGTTCACAGAACACCCAACTCGACCTACAACCTATCCCCCGTGCTATACAGTACTTGCACTGCAGATTATCTTCAAGGTAATCGTTTCTCTCCCTCTCCAATGCAACACCTATCCGACGACACCATCCTTAGATAGTAGGACCTTTCATTCAGAACCGAATTATAAATTCAGTGAAAGAATTCGAAAGATGGATGGGAAAGACAGTTTATTGTTAGTCAGACAAGTTATTTTGAGCTGGACTTTTCTTCTCTTTTATTATAAATGTAATCTTTGTAATGTATGTGTTTATAATGTTTTGATCCAATGTACATGTTTTGAATGTTTCGTTGTATTGAATGTATTTATAAATGTGTTGTATACGATAACTTGACATCTGCGAGGGCCAATCCTCGCCGTGGATGAATAAAGATTATTATTATTATGACAACAAATCTTCCTCATTCAGCCATTCTCTCATAAGCTAAAATAAAAAAAGGCAGCCACCCACTTTTCAAGAGCTGGTGACGTCATTAATGTTTGAGTTGATTCCTATGATCGAGATGGACCATTCACAGAGAGAGGGAATCGGGAGCAAGAGCGTAAACATCAACGGACCACAAGAGTAATAGCATAGAGGCCGTTTGTCCTGAGTTTGTGTCGTCATCATCTTATCTGCTAAAGGGTATAGGTCTTCCATAAGCGCCAGATCGAATAACGGAAAAATGAAGGTTTCTTTATTTTTAAACTATAACAATCAACGATGAAATAAATTACTGAACGAGCCTATTGCCTAATCTCACCTCTTGCCAATTTATTCTGTATAAGACGTTCAGGAGCTACTTGGACTCTGAATGGTTGCTGCTACGCGGCGCAAATGGCCGTGAAAATAAATCTTTCGAAAAGTGGAATTGCAGGGTTATTTATTTCACTCCATCTATTATTCATGAAGACGGATACGTGATATTCGGAACCCTTATGAGAATGATTCGGAGCTCAAAGAAAAATTACGGAACGGGAGCTAAGAAACCCTCGAGTAAATACTGACGCTGACCCATACTGATGCTGCACAGTTATACACTCAATGATTTATTGAATTACAAATTGAAATCTGTACGAAAGCTCAGAAAAAAATCCACCGACATTGATTGATATGGAAAAAAACTCACATCTACTAACCTCATGTCGCTAGACGTAGCCTGACAAGAGTTACTATGTGCACTTCCTTTGCCGATTTTACCCTATGCTCCTTCTTCCAAGTTGTTTGCGGATTACATCAAAATAATGCCAGTTGCGTGATGAGTCTCGTTTAACCAGAGGCACATCCGGGATCATTTTAGAGGGCAGGACTTCCAAGATGCCTAAGCAATGCGCAATACGTTATTATTATCCACCTGAACGAAGAGTTTCAAGTTCTTGGATAATAAATTTTATATTTTGAAATTCATTTGGATTATTTTCTTTAGTAATGATTCGGCGCCGTTCTAACAACCTTAATAAATCTCTCTAGAAGATTTATTGTAAAATAAATTCAGCAGTCCAAAATGCTCAAACTAAAAGATTACATAAATATGTGAAAAGTACACTTGCAGTTCACATGTTTACTTGTGAATGGTGACATAATAAATTTCAAAGCTTTCTTCGACCACATTTAGTATGCTCATCCTGTCCGGAACAGACATTTTGAATCTAAAATTGATTTATCTTGCAAGGATTTCAGTAAACTATTAAAAGGTATCAACAAGTTGGTTAGGGTTTTTCTCGTACATGTTTTCTACCTGGTAATATTTTTTCCCATTTAAGGCATATCGCCAATGCCCTTTATATCCAATTTACTTAAGTTTCTTGCACGCTTTGTTTTCGTAATGAGAGTCAATAAAGCTAGCCGTAAAGGTATTCAGTGCACTTCGTGGAATTTATATTCATTGGACCGTTTATTTCTGATTTTCAAGTGTAAGCTGCTACCTCTAGCGTGGGAAATAAAAAATAATGTTATTAGCTCTTTTTATAAACACATTTAGCTCTTTAATTGAAAATATTGTTTACGCATTAGCATTATAATGCATATATGCTAAATATTAGCATTATTACAAACTATTTGAAGTTAATTGCGAGTGATATGGTTATGAGTATGCATCAATTTCATAAATTATCATTGCTATCAATGATAGAGTTGACGATGCAACCATACTAATAGAAATAATAGAATCTCATCATCTTTAATTTTTCCTAATTCCTCTACAACTATTTGTACAAGCAGGACAACATGACGGTCATCATTTTTACATGTATGCTTTGATAAAGAAATGTACACAAGCAGGACAGCACCTTGAAAGTTTTTCAAGTTTCCCTAATGCTCATTACCGCTGTGTAGAAAAATATTTTTAGTAATCTCTTTGGCCTTAGGTAACGAATAAACCTTTCGATAATGATTCCTAAGAACTGAATCTTTCCGGGAATAACTGGTGCAATGGCACTGATGAAGGCGATGGATAGCTACATAACGGAAGTTAGGCGAAGCTTGACGGAATTTTTGAACTTCAGTGACCTTCTTTGTGGTTTGGGGCCATTGCACGACCTCCTGCTTACGTATTCAGACATGTACTTAGGTTGCTACCAACGCGAGAGCTAAACGAAAAATTTTGGAAAAAAACATCATATGTCTTTTAAACTTCTTTTGAGAGCATATAAGATTTATATTATTGAGCGTTTACATCCGGTGCAATAGAGAAGAGGCATATTTGGATAATCATTACCCTAAGCGTTTATTTCAGCGCTCATACGAAAATTAATGCACATTGGAAAAGTTAATCACAAGACTTTACGTCACCTTGAGTTTTATACCCACTGTACGCTGCCCAAAGTTTACTTCCGCCGATACATGAAATTGTTTTAATTTATATGTTAGACTTAAATTTCTTTTATCCTGATGTTGAAGCTTACCGATCGCTGGTAATACAAAATTAGATCTTTCGAACGATTCATCGGCGACAGGGCTAATTGGTGGCTTAATGCGGAATGTTTTTATCCAAGAGAGCCTCCCCGTCATCCATTTAAAATATTTCCGAGTGAAATGACGGAGGTGCAAAGTCATCAGGCCGCAGATATACTATAATTCACAGACGTTGATGTCCAGGAGTGGCAATGCTGCTATCATTAGAGATAATTTATGAAAGGTATACACTAACGATGTCCTACAGGTACGTGTCTCTTGAGAAGGGTCATTGGCACGCTGAACATCTAAATTATCGACCTCACCAAATTAGGGCTTCGAACTCATAACAATGATGGAGCACATTCTGAAAATACCACGCCTCCTCCTGGGTTACGTGATTTCTCAACAGTCTGCAATGATTGCGAGGCTTCGAAACGCCTCACATGTTCACTTTTTCTGCCCGCTCGAGAAACATCTTCAGCGATATCATTTCAGAGATTATGGATATGATATTTACAACTACATTTTTGATATGATCACAATCATTTTCGCCGTCACTTTTCCCATCATTCTTGCTGTGCACGGAATTTCTTCTTCACAGTACACTGCCATTGAAAGGGGAACGCGAAGTCAAAATGTTGTATCGCTGTTCGCGATATTTAGCAGTGGTAAATATTGGAATCACACGATCACTTTATCTGCTCCTTTGAGAAATAGTTCCAACGATAGCTATTCAGGGCCCAAGAAAGTATCGAAATATCTTTTCTGGATCGTACAGTTTTTTCCGCCGTCCCCCCTTCCATCAGCTACAGTCATCAACTCATCTTAGATCGAAAGCCGAACGCACACATTACACGCAATGCAATGGAATGAGAATGCTCTCTTCCTAGGTTAAGCCAATGAAATCGTGCATTCGGCCATTTTGGGAAGGAGAAATTTAATGTACCCTCTAAAATTGTATTGATGAACTCTGACTTTATCTGAACAATGATAATGGTTTGCACCAGGTATGGAATATGAGGGAGTCCGTGGTTAGAGTGTTAGCAGCAATTCGTTTTGCTCGGAAAATATGTGGACACTATACATAGTCAAGGTTCTTCCATCTGTAATCAATGCAGTTAATCGCAACAACGTTTTTAAATTCAAATGTTGAATAAATGCCTCGTTCCCAGGCTTCCCACCTCATTGTAATAATAACTGCGAGGAATCTTTTCCAGGATTTGTATCATCAAAACCACTCCTCGAATAAATATCCGAAAAATCATGCAGGGCATATTTTTTTCCAATTCTTAAGATTCAGATTAAATTTAAAATCAGCTCTCGCATAGTTCAGCAAATTTAATTCATTATCTTCGTTTATCTACACAGGATATTAACTCTACCGGGATAACGTAGGAACGTAGAATTATGGAAAAAACGTTAAGTTTCGTGTCGTATGATTTACACGCGAGGTAGAAGGAGATTTAATTGCATAGAAGGAGAGTTACGCAGATTTCATTTCATTAACTAATTTTTAAATGGTGAGTCATTTAGATTTCATGGGTATTATTCAGGTTTAGTTTTCATAAACTATGGTTAGTGCAGAGTAATTGTTTTGGATAAACTTGGTGGACCTTTCAGGTATTCATGCTTAATAAATGAATAAGTTATGTAATCCATAATAGTTAATAATCACGACTCAAGTTTCTGCGTCTATTTCATGGAAGTTGGAGATGCAAAGATGATAAAACTAGTCTTCTTTGCTTTACCCCGTCTCTTTTTATTTTGGCGCTTCCTGCATTCAAGAGCCGATATTGATAACCAGTCTTATGAGAGTTTTCAATTGCATATATTTTGATTTTTGGAGTTAGCTTTTTATAGAGAAACATACAAAAAGTCAAATTGGAAAAAAGAGATACTGCAGCACGTATTCAATCAAAACATTTTTTGACAAAAATAAAAAGGCGCCCAGAAAACAGTCCGACGGCGGTAAGAGTTAAAGAGAACGTGCTAAATGATACCTTGGAGTCTACATGTAATACAGCTATCTACCACGATTTCATTTTTGGCTTGAAGGAGGAACAGTTTCACATTACAGCCAGAGTTCTACGAGCAAAGATAAGAGACAACCGTTAATAGCTTCCTCATGTAAGTCAGCTAATCACTTTATCACCACTATCAGGTAGACTGCTATCTAATCCGACTCCGTATCAGAGAAATTAAAATCCAGGAAGAATCTTAACGACTCCATGGCAATGACAAAATCCATTTTAATATTCCAAACGCATCAAATTCAAAACGGAGCACAGTGGGCTATAATCGAAAAAAGCTGGCCAAAACCTCAAAATCGATTTTTTTGAGCTATGAATGTGAAACTTCGCATAAAAATTCTCAAATAAATTGTGCATTACTTGCTCAATTTATTCTTTCCTGTGCGCTCACGTTATCAATATATATGAGGTCAAAGTTGAACAAATTTTACGAAAAACGACCACCCTCAATTTTTTCTGAAAATTGCCAACTTTATCCTCGTGCAATGGTTTCATGAATAGTTTATTTACAAAACTGTAGTACCATCTTAATTAACACTTCTTTTTCTTCTATTTGGAGGGTTTCTAAAGATTTTGTTTCATTAATAACCATAGATAATAACAGTGCTGTAGTTGGAAAAACATTTAGGCGGTACTCACCAAAAATTCCAACAGCTGAACATGTATTATACATCCGGCCAGGAAGGTATTTTAACCGGTATGCTTATAACCCTTATAACGAGTTTGGATTTTAGGGGATGCGCCGTACCGGCCCAACTACAGCAATGGATATATAACAAAATGGCGGAGCCTGTTTTCAGCCCATTTTTTTTACATAAACGTAGGGAAAAAGTATATACTACCGCCGACTTTCGCCAAGTGACTTTTACCACGTTGTTCTATGAAGCATCTGCATTGTTAATCTAAAGTAAACCCTGCACCTACTTCCAACCTCGAATTTTAAATCGTTTTTTCGAGCATGAGGTTGACTCTGATTCTGGCCGGCGCGCCGGCGGCGGAGAATACTGCGACGCGGCAAGCGTGTGGATGCAATATGGCCACATTTACTTTTATAACAGATATTATAGTGATAGAAAATAATCACCAGAAAGTAAAATTAACAATTCCCCTACGAATGACTCTTATTATGCAATCGCTGGGCACTGCAAGAGGTACACGGAAAGTCTTTTTTCCTGAGTGCATTGCATATGCTACTACGGAGAATGGACTTACATAGTGTGTTTAAAGTAGGGAAACGGACTCTTTTATTAACAAATAAACTCTCTTTCAAGGCAAGAGCCGTCGATGATCCATGGCCTCCACTTCCTAGCCTAGGATATACCTATTTAAAGGTCTACCGGTAAGGTACACGCGAGTGGTTTTTTGCTGATATTTTCTCGGGTATATTCTCTTTTTTCTCATGTAATAATAATTGTTTAAATGAAGCAACTATTATATCAGAAAGAAATATTTCTAGGAAAACACTAGGTAGGAAAAGAACTACATAAATGAGGGAATGAAGAGGTAATAAGAGAGCACATTATCATTGTTAAAATATTTTAGGAAAAATACCACAGAAACGAAAAGAGAATTACATTTTTGGGCTTCTATGTAGAGTGACTAATAGCCCATTAAGAAAGCAGATCTTCAAATATATTTGGTAGGAAAATTGACTTTGATCAGTTGAATTTTAAAAACTGAGGAAGGAACAAGAGGAAAACAGCATCAAAGAAGAGGCAAGAGAAAGTTAGATATAGATATTTATGAATAGTTAGAAAGTTAGATATTTATGAATAAGGTGTTAAATTATATGAGTTTTCTGGTGGAAAATAGTAATAAAAAGACCCAGCGTTCAGAACAGGTTATACCTGTTGTAATACATTAAAAAAAACGATCAATCAATAGGATAGTTTCCTTCATCAAAGAAAACGAATGGCATTGATTGCGATTCGTTACCCACCATTACTGTATTCATAATATACAAATTATTTGGTTTTAGAAATACCGATTTAGACGAATGGCAATGGTCAATTTTATCCTCATTTGAAAAATGCCAGATTGGCGCCCATGCGATTCCACTCCACGTGACGTCACAGGGACCTAGTTTCTATACGATAGGAGTTTTACATCGTCTGAGGTTACCAATGCATGCATGAGGCACAGAGCTCAGGGAAACATGTCTTAATAATCACCTATTAAAACTGGCTAAGGTCGGAAAGTTTTCTTCGTTTTATAAGGTATTAATAATCCTTATTTAAGCCAAGCGCTACCAGCTAGAAGGGTACTCTGCTACCTGCTAGCATCCTGCGTCGTATCAGCGCTCAAACCCTCGCCCCAAGGTCACCTCACTTGCGGCAGCGGGAACCAGAACGACGTCACACGGAGATTTCCCGGCATTCATACTAAGCCGTCGCGTTTTCGCGCGCTTGAAAATTTTCACTTTTCGTTTAATCGCGAAAAATGGATATCGTCATTAAAAATCTAAAAGCGTCAAGTACGTACTCCAGGAGTAATAATCTTTCGATTTAGGCAATAAAAAAATAATAGGAAACCACCCTATTGCGATCGTTTGAGCGGGAGTGATGCGTCCTCTTAAGTTGCCAGCTGAGAAATTGTGATTTCAGCAGAGTCGCTTTCCATCGATGTTTTGAATTCCCGTACTGAAATAGTTATCCATCTCTGATTGAAACTCAAATGAACGAGCAACGTTCGCTTTCCCATTCATCATCATCATAAGTCAACAATCGTGAGATAGCTTAGATGCTGCTTTTCGTTCTGCTCTTCTATCAGCTGGCCTTCTCATTCGGCGAAATTCGTCTTTTTACATCCAAAATTATAATCCGTCCTGCGTATCTCATTCGGGGACGTCATCTTACCTTCTGCCCGTCCAACAGTCCCTCAACGATTGTCTTCATCAGACCACCATGTCTCATGATTTTGCCGACTATGTTTTTCCGTCTTCTCCGCAGGTTTTCTGCTTTCCCACTCCACTAATAAAAAGCCTGGTTATGGGCCACACCCATCTCCAAACGAAACCCTTAATGGCGTCCCTCTAGGGCTTCTCCTCGGGCCGGAAGACTGGTTCAATGACCATAGATTCCAGGGATGCGCTCCATAAAATCCTCCATTTACGACGATTTTTTTCCAAGCGCATTTCGACTCAAATAAGAGGGCGCGCTGGCGTTGGAATCGTTGGAACTGTGGAACCCAAGTTTTTAAAGAATGATTCTCATTAACAGAACAGGAGAGCAGGGCGAGTCTGGAAAGTGGTACTAATCATCATATAGAGGTAGCAATCCCGATATATGATAAATTATATGGGAAGGGATTATTTTCGTCGGACAAAAATTTGCTCCGTATTACTTGGAAGTAGGGGCAAACCAGCAGTCACAATTTGTAGTTTGATGCCTCCAATCAATTAACAAGAGCAGAAATTCGAATTCAGGAAGGAGATAGAGGTTGGAGCGGGTGGAGAATGAACGGAGAAGTTCCTAGAGTGGAATAAGATAGAAAGATAGGCTTTTAAGGTTCCCGAAAGTAATACGCATAACTTGACCCTGATGAAACTCTTCATTTCCAAGTCTTTGTAAAACGTTGCGTACCGGGGTATGCTAATGTTCAGAATATAACTTTACCCAATCACACGTTATGATTCATCAATTCATTATGAATAACGAACAACTGAAAACAACCCAACGAATACGTATTGTACGCTTTAAAATAGATTAGGTTGACGTGCCTATAGGACGAGAATCTTCGTCATCCGTCAGGAATGTTCGGGAAAAAAATGACGAGAATTCTCGCCATCGGTACGCAACGCGTACTCTTCTTTTTATTATCACATCAAATTTTTGAGGAATAAGAGTCAGGCAATGCAAAATTCTTTTTAAAGATATATTTAATTTTTTAAAACAAAATTCACGATTTTAGTCAATATAGTTCGTATTTATTCTGGCAAAATGATCACATCTTTCCAATTGCAGGACGCATGTCCCATAGAGTGATGAATAGCTCAACCAGCGTTCCAGGTGCATGCATCACCTATCCGCGCCTCGAAAAGTTTTTTAAAGAATTATGACCGAATACAGTAAAAAAGAAATTTCTTCATGAGATTGAATTACAACATAAAAAATAGGAGGTATAGATGTAATAATTTAACGTCTGCTCAAAAAAGAGGCGCCTAAAGTGCCCAAAAATGTTGACTGTTCCTTCCACGGCAGGAATTCAATGGCTGCATCGACAGTGATAAATGAACTATTATTACGTTTAATATTTTCTAGTCACTCTCCACATGGAATTCATAGTTAATAGGCTTAGAATACAGAAAAATATTTTGCCAATATAAGGGTTTCCTATAAGTAAGAGCACGCGTATCGAATTCGAAAAAAATTCATTAGATACGATTGTAGCATTAAAAAATTATATTGTATCCATTATCAAACCGCTGTTTTACCGTCCTGCTTCGTAGGTTTGCTTCATGCGTCCTTTATTTTAATATTTGGCCAGTCAAATAATTTTTTATGTTTATCAATATATACTTTCATCCTCATATATTTTAAAATGGAAATGAAATAGCTGTAGGGAATAGAGAATTTAATGGAACGCAGGTACGCACTTACGTAATGCATCTTAACATTGCTGTTTCAAGTATGGTGATCGGCCTTCCGTCTATTTCCTAGAAGGTAACAAAAAAGGAACCCGAATTCCACTTTACTGCATTAGGAGAATTCAATAAAGTACACATTTGGCTTTATTCAAAAATAATTTATACTCCACCTGGTGAAAGAACTTGCTAGCTACTCCAATAGCTATTACCAATTTTGAAATGGCAAAACAAAAATTTAAATGAAAGATAAAAATATTTATTATGTACAAGGCCCAAATTATCAATAAGTTACCTTCACTATTAAATGAACCCATTACTCTTTCTTGGCCGGTCATTTTTTCGCCATAAAAACTTACGACATCATCTTGAAATGTTGTAGATGTATAGAGAATAGACCTTTTTAAACATTTTCTTGTTTCTCGAAAATAAAAATTTAACGTGAGTAAATATTGACGTGATATTTCATAATTATTCACACAGTGAAAAATGGTCTACTCATTGCACCCTGGAATTTTCAAGATGTTATTGAAAGTTTTTGACGAATAATATATTTAAAAAAAGTGGTAGAGAGGGAGTGATAATTGCCCTTTAAGTTCGGAAAAGTGTCAGCTCACTAGCATATCCCCTTATTTCTTTTGAGAGAAGAGGATAAGTAAATTAAAGCAAGAAAGAGGGTGTTACTGGAGTAGTGCATGGACTCATACGATGATGCAGTGCATTTTGAGGAGATTGAACACATAATTAAAAGTATGTTGACCTTAACTCAATCCATACCAATCATTTTGAGGTATGTTGCACGTCTAAGAGAGAAATATGCAGGAATACCACTATAGCCAATATACTAAAGGAATGCATGTATTAAAAAACATTTATTAAACGAAATACTGAACCATCGGAATATTAGGCTAGCATGTGTGATGTTTACTATCAATTCATGCAAAAGTCAGTGACATCTGCTGGTCCATACACATTTGGAATATTACAACAGCCTAGCCTACAACACGAAAGGCAAGACTGTTTTTTTCTTATTATTAAACTTTAGATAATAACACCACATCCTTTTTCGCACGTCAGATTCTTCGAGTTCATTAATCAATGCATCCTTGATATCCTCGTCTTAAAGCATGCAACGGGTATCCTACGTTGGACACAGCCGTCAAAGCACTTTGAATATTGGCCGATGTTGCTGTTGCTGTGGTCAGTATAATGACACTTTCTGAAAATAGAAATTAAAAAATCAAATCAGAATTAACATTCATGCCGCCATAAAATTAAAAATTTGGCCCTTAATAAAGGGCTAGTTGAAAATTCATTTTAATTCAACTTAGTTAGCCGAAAAAATGTATTAGTTGCATCAAATATTGAGAAAAATGGGATAAATTAATTAAAACGAATGCACTTACCAACTTTTCCAAACAAAACATTTTCACATGAGTAAAGCACCAAATACGCTGCATCAGCCCCATCTATGATATAATAGTTTGCCGTCTTTGTGGTATCTGAAATGAAAAAAAAACATAGATGAAAAATTAATTCAAACAATAAAGCAGCACGATAAGAATTTTATTCACTTTGAAGAGAGCATAAAACATATATCTGTGCCTAGATACTGAAGTTCAAACGATTTACTTAAATAAATATGAAAATAGAAAAGGGAGACATTTTTTGACGTTTCATTGATGCACTTTTGTCGTCGCTGCACTTCCTTTCTTCTGTTATATTTTGTCATATATTGAGTCGCATTCTGTGACATCTTCATGTATATATTGAGGAGGTTAAACATATTGGAGGTGGGAATTCAAATGATAACCGATTGATTATTATTGTAACTTTTAATGTTAACGCAATAAGGACTAAAGGTATGAACGAAAATTCAATTCCTCGCGGTACGCCACCATGAACCGTAATGATAATACGATCGTCATCCTTTTCAATCTGCGATCGAGAAGGTCCCAATGGTATACGAGAGGGTATATGACATATGACAATGAATGGGAGAGTGTAATTATCGTACTTCTTCCACAATTTTTCAAGGGCTACTAGCTGAGGATGAGGTTCATATACAATAAGCGCTTTCAAATATGATAGGTGCGAGGAGACTTCATTAAGTAGGACCAATTCTACCCCATACAAGGCGGATTCCTGTTGCCACTTCGGTCGCATTTTAATCCGTTTTCAAAAATGTCTGCGGCGCGGTGATAAGTGCAAATAGATCCAATTTTTTCCGAAATTTTCCAGTATTATGTTTGTACTTTTGAGAAATAGCACGGAAAAGTTATGAGTTCGATAACTCACATTATCATGTGTATAAATATCGGTTATGACCCCCTAATATTACATTATTTCCCCTGAAACTCGGATCAATTTGTCCGCCTGCGACACGAGTGGCAACTATTATAAACCCATTTACACGCGAGGTGGTTAACAACACTTTGAGAGGCCGACTTGAGGATCCGTTTGTGTAATATACGTGGATAAATGATTCAAAATGGCATTTTCTGAAAGTACTGCCGATTGTACCAGGCTCGTAAAAATAAAAGATACACCCCGTATCATCGCCTTCATGAAATGTTCCATCAAAGGTCAAGGCCGTAGCGAGCGTGGAGATCTAGGGATTCCAACCCCTCCTCGAGATGTTCGGAAGACATCGGCCGTGTTCGAATGATTTGCAGAGAAGGGGACTTGCATGGGGGAGGCAACAGACCGCCTCGTAGAAGCTCGATTTTTGTTGCCACTTCGGGCAGATCCACCTAGGTGGCTCTTCCCGAAGCTCTTATCAGGGTGTCCAGCCAATCAAAGGAGGAAAAAAGGAGGAGGTGTTCAGACAAAATTCCAGTTTAATCTTACGCGGTTACCACGATGGATAACAATTTTAAAACACCTACAATCACTTCAATACTTTTGAATAACATTATACTTATGCATCACTTTAGATTTCGAATTTAAAGACTTAATTTAAATTAATTCAATGCAAGTCAAGAACCCATTTTGACCTCATAAGTAGATATTGACGTCCCCTGGGATTCTATGCTTAGTGTTTTTGAATCTTGCTTGAGTAATACTACAATTAGACTTCTAAAATTCTAGTACTAGAGGCTTCTGATGCGTGCTAGGCATTTCGATTCTATTGTACTCAACATTCCACGTTTCGATGCGGCTCTAAAAAGTGAGGTAGCCAGGAATTTCGTTCGGGGGGGGGGGGGGGGTCCAAAACCAGGGGGGAGGAATTAAAAAAAAACAGGGTACTAAGTAATGGGTTTTTAACTAATTTAAACACTTTTCAAAATCGAAAAAATTTCATTTGTTAAAGAAAAATCTTTAAAATTCATGATTTTTCAATATTTTGTTTTATTTTATGAAAGAAAATAATAGTGTTTTTATATTTCGGGGGGGTCCGGACCCCTCGGAGCCCCCTGGCTACGCCACTGCCTGTAAAAATTCTACTAAACTACTCCACCAAAAATTACAACAAACACATTTTAGTCCAGAAAATGGGCGTTGAACTGACAACATTTGATGTGAAATAAATTTGAAATAAAAGATTTTGATATTACCTACTGCAAGGATAAAAAATTCATGAATAATTCAAGCATAATTCCAGGGTCTAAAAATTCACGCATAATCCCCGATTCTACCGGTTTTCCGATCACTCTTCCATATCGGACGAGGCAGTAGCCTTACCCCCGTCAAGTAAACCCTGAAAGGCACCATCTCTCCATATGACTCCCCTTATCCCCATTTTTTTCAGGCAACGGCCTAGTCCGAGGTTAAAAATCCCCACAGTGTGCATTTATTTACACCAGCTAATATTAAGGCCGTTTTACACGGGGCACGGAATTGCGCAGGTTAGAGCTGCATTAATTTCTAAAATGCCGTGGAATTGCGCGAATGCATGAACGAAATTAGAACAGGGGCTATTTTGCCGTCTCGCATCCACGCATTCTCGCATGTGTTCTAGCAATTCACCGCTTTACACGACGCAATTTTGATTGCGCCTTCGCACGTACGTCAAATTGCGCAATTCCGTGTACCGTGTAAAACGGCCTTTACTCAATAGAATCATCATAGGATCAAAGGTCTCGAGATGTGAGTGTGGAGGAGTCTACAGAGAGTGAAATGGGCATATAAGTAAGAAAATATTAGGTGCTGGAAACAGCTACGGAGGAAAAAATACTACTGAAAACCATAAAAAAGTAAAAGGATGATTGGATAAGGCATATTTTTAGAGTAAAGATGATTTTAAATACAGCAGTCGAGGGAAAAAAGGAAGGAGAAATGAGAAGAGGAAGAAGAAGGCTGAATGTGAAAGATGACGGGAAGATAAATGTAAGATCCAGGGAGGAGGAGACCCGGGACAGAAGGCGGTGGAGTCTACTTTGGAACGAGAGACATATGAAAAGTAAGGTCTCCATTTTTTTCATAGTTAATGAGATTATTGCCAATGCACATTATATTGCTAGATATCTTGAACATTCAGCTATTTTTCGATACAGTCGCACTCGCCCTCGATGACTCACCGCATCCGTGAGACGAACTTAAGTATTCCCTCCTTGAACCAGCTTTCCGCCGCTTCCTGGGGGAAGGTGATAACCGTTTCCTGAACTTAGTCGTCTTTCGCGAATTTTCGCCCTCCAAATGCTTTTTTTGAGGGACGGAAAGAGATAATAGTCGCAGGGGGCAATGGCTGAACTGTAAGGTGGGTGATCAATCACCTTCCATCCAAATTGCGCCATGTGTGACGTTGTTTTTTGGGCCACATGGGGACGCGCGTTGTCCTGGTGCAATCCAACGCCTTTTGTCAACCTAACGCGTCGTTTGCTCTGAATTTCCCTTCGTAGTTTGCGTAGGGTCTCGAAATACCTCTCGGAGTTCATTTTTATGCCTTTGGGAATGATATCAACAAGCAGGACACCTTATTTGTCCCAAAAGATGGTAGGTAGCCCAAGTAGTGAAGGTTGCTTGGGAGCTCCACCGGGTAACCTCCTCCATGGCTGCCGACGTTTTAGGGTACGTGTCATACTCCATGATCAGGGCAGGGCTTTTTCAGCCCTGATGATGGAGTACGACTCGTACCCCGAAACGTCGGCAGCCATGGAGGAGATTACCCGGTGGAGCCCCAAGAAACCTTCAATACCAGCATACGCCGGAAAAGCAGCGCGGGCCTTGGAGACCTTGCTATTCATATGCCCCTCGTATTTGGACCTACCAGTGGGCAGATAACCAAATTATGATGAGTATAACTCACAATAGCTAGGGACTTGGAAAGTCAAGAATGTTGCAGCGACCGTCGCAGCATCTGCAGCAGCTCCACCAGCAGTGATGGTTCCAACGACGGTGAAGGTTTGTTGTGTTCTGAAATTAGCGAGAGAAAATAATTCATGTATTTAAATAGTAACAGCAGGAAATATTAATGCTAAAGCCAGAATCACTCGATCACTTTTCCTTTACCTTTAACTGATAGCTCCAGAGAGAGCGTATCAGGTACTGTTTAATTCATAGTTCGATCTCTACTTATTAATCGCACGACACAACCGATGCATACTTCTTTATGGTAGCGAGTCATGGACAACAGCATAGATGTAAGTGGGCGGACAATTATAAGGAATTATGAAGATAAAATGGACCGATGGAGATGGTAATGGGGAAATAGAAGTCTGAGTGCTCTACAAAGAGGACAAGACAACCTCAACTGCCACATCGTGAGGTATGACGGTCTTATAAAGACTAACGTTGAAGGAAAAGTGAATGCGAAAAACGGCAAAGGAAGGCCTCGTATTAGTTACATGGAACGAATTGTCAAGGAAGAAAAAGAGAGGATATCTTGAGGGTAATCTGAGTGACCGATAATACCCTAAATGATTTCAGTAAAATATTAATTAGCATTATTATGATTAGTCACTCATTTTATGTTTCCAAGAATGGAGGGAAAAATCAGAAATTACCTTTTTCAAACTATCAACAACGCTAAGATTGGCTTCATTGAAGTGCTTTGGGGGATTGAGAGTCACGCTGCTAGCTGACTCGTAAATGACCATACGACGCAAGTGGAAACACCCTCCAGCCGCCATGCGAGTACACCCGAACATACGCAATCATCCGAGGGACTACTATCAACAGCAGTAGCCACTTGAACGCTTCCGAGTATTGACGATTGACCCAGAGAGAGCGAGAAAATTAAATATAGTTATAGGGCCGAATTAAGGTTTACGAAAAAGCATAACCGATGGTGAGCTGATTAAAGGGTAATTAGCATATAATTATGACTGAAATGTTACTATTTTACTCCTGTCCTAATCAATGAAGCTGGTAATTTCAGGTGGTATGCGGTGGACCCGTTCTATCATGAATGAAAGAAATCTCTCAAGTTTCACATGCAAACAACGGAACCTGCAAGACATTTTTTACTTATGACCGTTGATGAATTTTCCCTGAACTTTTCTGCCATTTTCATTTTATACGGTATTTTGAACATGCCCCATACAGATCTTTAGAATATTCCATGAACCTAAAATTTAAGATCATTTCTCATTATTTGAAAAATTTGAATTCAAAATGCAGAAAAAATATTCTATGAGTTATGCAGGAAATGTTTACTCAAATGCCACTTCAAAAACTACAGTTCAAGTACTATTTTTACCACAGTCCAGTATAAAACGATTGGCACCAAGGTTATGATGAGTACTTTAATGTCACCAAATAAATGATATACAAATTAAGTCACAATATCATTTCACGCAATGCCCTGGCAGGAAAAATAATAATCACTATATGATCATCTAATGCATAGAAACACATTTCATATAATTCATTATGTTATTACAAAAAAAACAAAAATATAAAGATCAAGAAACAATCTTGGCTTCACTTACACTTTATTTTGACCGGTGATACTTAAACTGTATGATATCATCGAATTCACCGTTGTAATGGTGTACAGGGTGCACTGCCAACTGTGGGTATGCACACTTGGAGTACGGGCATATTCTCTCCATGTAGTTGAGATCTGTGAATGAAGAAAGACGAATATTTAAATAAATAAAAGATCGTAGGACTTTTCCACATTTTTTTACTGCGTGCAACGCGTTTCGGCTCACAGAGCCAACATCTGGTACAAGACACTGCAAAATATTTGAAAATCACCTTTATAACTTTAAGAATGGAGGTTGGGGAGGACTTGACATCTTTGAAGAAGGGCGTGGGAACAGGCGTACAGAGTGGAAACAATGGGAAAAGATACAACTACGGGATGTGTGGAACCCACGTTGGAAGGACGACTCTAGTCATAACTGTAAAATAACGACACGTGGGAAGAACCACAGAAAACGGGGGGGGGAGGGTGGAGAAGAGTAAAAAAGGGGGGTAGGGTAAAAAGAGAGGCCGCGTGTCGATAGAAATGGAGAGGCAGAAGTAAGTAGCGAGGCAGGAAAAGAGGCGGGGGCGAGGAGTCCCTTTAGGGTAGCTGAGAAGGAGTGAGAATCGGTGGGGGTACCGGGAGGGGATTGCCAGCAAAAGAAAATGGTCAACACAATACGGAGATAGGGTGGGCGGACGGAAAACCCTGTGGATGTTGGGGTCGGTTGAGGCGTGGGTGAAGAAAGAATTGTTATATAATTAATTATTGACATCACCAGTACCAAAAGCTCGAATAAAAAAATAACAATATTTACCAACCGAATAGAATTCGGTCTGGCTGACTTGGTCCAGTGCTAAGCGAGAAAGCTAAGCACTTTAGATATCAGTCTGATATTAAAACCTGGCCGACCTGAGTGGCAAACACATCGATCTGATCCAGCTCAATTGAACATTGCGATTCTTCTCTGTCATCCGACGACCACTTTATTTGCACTGTTTTCTTTGCGTGGAATCGTCCATAGCACGCAGGGCGGAATGCGGAGATTGACTGAGTAAATTCCCTAAAATGACAAATAATCTATGCCTGCATTACCTTTCCCCTTCTATGAAGTAGTTCCTGATTTTGGTTTAAATTTCCATTAACAGTGTCTGGCCAGGACCGATTCCAGACATTTTTGGCATAAAGCGCTTCTGAATGACGGAAACGGAAAGTTCGATTCCGAAATCTCGGAAACGAGGAGACCTACTTACTGGATAGGACTCCAGGACGCTCTCACCCCTCCAGAATTTTTCAGGGTGCAGTCCTTTGACCCAGAAAACCTGGATAAATCACGGAGTATCAAGATATAGTGCTTCCCTACAACAGTAAGGCTTGGATGATGACAGCATTTTTTCCTTGCACTACCAGGGACAGCAATGGTGTCTTAATTAATAAAGGTAATGGGGTCACTCGCTAGGATAACTCATTGCATTTTTTTCTTTTTCCAATGTTGTAAGCTTGAATGGATTTACTGAGAAATTTCATCATGTGTAATATTTATAATGGCCGTGTGGAGCGCATGTGGGAATCCTCTTGCATTCTAGTGATTGGTCACCCCCTGCCAAACGCCTTAAAGGGGGCTCTTTGTGTATTATGTAGATATAAATAAATTATATTTTAGGCATTCGAAATGTGTTTCTACAGAAGAGTAATGAAAACTTGGCATTGACGTTTTTATCATCACCCAAACTTTAAAGGCACTCAATTTTTATCAGTAATAATTAACTGTGGCAAAATTAAACATTATATTGTAAATTTTTCTATCTACGTAACTTTTGGGATGGCGCTGATTTATTTATTTGTTATACGAGTTCGGTCCCTGGTGTGTGAGAAATTGAGTGTATACATGCCAGAAACCTGGGAAAGATAGGAATTTTGTTCAAATTTTCCTCCTACTGGTTTTATTGAAAATACCAAAACTCCATTTCCGAACTGCGGCGAAAGTAGCGCCGCTCCATTCGTTGCAACGCTTTTGAATTCGACTGCACCATCGTGAGAAATAGTATTGATTATAAATGGATTGGAAAGATCACATCATCACGAATATAACTTTTGGTGAATAGCCCTAATTATAACCCATTTCTCAGCGAAATTCGGAACGCTCTGTCCATCAGCAGCGCGAGTGGAGATTTGCAAACCCATATAATTGCTCGGTGGAAGACAACACATTCAGAAGTCAACAGGAGAATTTTCCATCATTGTAATATTCATGCCAATGTGTCTTGTTCCAATAGATGTGTCCAAATACGCGACTGTCCCCAATAACCGGTGGCCTCCCAAACGAAAGGAATCTACTGAATTTAAATTCGAAAACTCAAAGATGTAATAATAAACGAAAATTCCACAGAGAAAAAAATCATTCGCCTTGACCGGGATTCGAACCCGGATCCCTCGATTTCTGGCCGAATGCTTTAGCTAGTTAAGGTAATGAGGCGCCATTCTCCTCTGTGGAAATTTATGGACTAAACTGGACAAGGTGGTATGGACTGCTCAGTGGCGCAGCGATGTAATAATAAACGAAAATTCCACAGAGAAAAAAAATCATTCGCCTTGACCGGGATTCGAACCCGGATCCCTCGATTTCTGGCCGAATGCTTCAGCTAGTTAAGGTAATGAGGCGCCATTCTCCTCTGTGGAAATTTATGGACTAAACTGGACAAGGTGGTATGGACTGCTCAGTGGCGCAGTCCATACCACCTCTTGGGGGGGTTTTGGGTGATAAACCCCCCCAGAGCTCAGAGAAATTTTTAAGTTTAATCCATTTTACTGAATTAGATTGATAGTACTAATAGAATAGCGTAAGGAAAATATCCTTCATAAAGCCGTAAAACTCACCATTTTCAACTATTTATCTTAATTCCGCAATTTATTAATCTCGCACCTACCGCTTATCCTGGTGGGTATACCATACCTTCACACACCCCGGTATTAGTTGCACCTAACCACCCCAGCCTTAATTCCTACCTGCGCCCCTGGGACGGGTGAGCATATTATGCGACTAGCAATCCAAATGGTGCGCACAGCGCCACAGCCGAAGAGCAAAGCCCGAACTTTGAACAAAAAGAGGTGTTCGCTCTAGACGAATTTAAGTATACTGGGACTAGCCACGGCGAAAAAAATCACTGCTGGTGACTCCGTAAAGTTATCAATGTAGTCCCGGTATACTAAAAAATGTAATAATGATTTCAGATTCGAAAGAGCGGTGTAACGGAATAGCTTTAAGTCATTATTCAACTCTGGACTTACCATATCAATCATCAAACCGGCGAGAGAGGTTACCGTAGGGCAAGTCCCAAAACTAAACTTCTGTCCAGAGCTCTGTGAAATGAGGAGGACCAATATAAAGATGACTCCTATCCTCTTTCCCCGCATCATGATCTCTGCAGTTATCTGATGCTGATGAAAACTAAAAAATCTGGAACCTCTGAAAGAACAAAAATAAAATAACACTAACTACTGTGAGTGACATACAGCGCATTTTCTCTTGTTTATATCAGTTTTTACTGCGATTAGTTTATTACGCTACGATAGAGTTAATGCAAAAATTAAACTCTTCTGTAAACTTATTCCAAACACAAAAATCAAAATCATTGAAGTTATTCCGCAAAATTCGTGAAAATAGCAATAAAAACATCATGTCTAATCAAACAAAACCTCAGACTAAGGTTGTGTATCCGAGACCTGGGCATCCATACGGTATTACATGCCGAACTTAGAACCACCATCGAAATCACGTTACATTAAACGGTGTTCTGTAAATTGACACACCGAATACAATAGCGCCTTTTTTCACATACGAGATAACGCGCTAAAAATTCTATAAAAAACACCAAATTAATGTTAATAAAATTATGTTAGTAACATACTTTTCCCTTTTTTTAAGAGCCACAAAATACGTACTGATACTCTTAACCTCATTATAAGAAGAAAATAAACACTGACACCATTCACATTTTCCTTCGTTTAAGAGTCCAGAAGGATGGAATAGAGGAGTAATTCCTTGATGAATAATTATAAAAAGGTTGAAGCACGCACCTTTCATAAATACCAATTGAATAAACTGAAGACACGTGAAGAAATGAATCATCTAAGCCTCCGAAATCGAGGAATTACATGTAAGCTAAGAACATGTCGTACAAGGAAACTCAGTGTTACGGGATTGTTAGGCGCTGAACGTGTAAGAACACTTCATCATAAGATGGCAAATCAAATATAGACCGGTAAAATAGAATAATGACGTTTCTTTGATAAAAACGAAATCAATTAAATAAGTTGTAAAGGAGAGACGTACTTTAGTACTACAGTTATAATCGATGGCATCTGAGAAAAAATGAAACAGAAATTTAAAATTTATGATAATATCTGAACGATCAGCGCCAACGATATTCGATATCAACCGATCGGTAAGGGAGCGATCGGGTGCGATTCTGTACGCACCCGATCGGTACGCCGCGGCCTTTTCTTTCGCCTAATTTTCATATGTATTTAATACAAGTTTTAATCTACGCCTTAGTAGTATTATTTTCTGCTATTTCCATCGTAAATTTTCAAATTAAAATTTGCCATTTAAAAGTAAAGACTCTTAGAGATACTACCACGTAACAGTGTCATAAGGAAATTGCATCACTAAATTAATCCTGGTAAGAACCTCTCATCGAATATAATGGGGGCTAATACCCATTGCCGTATAAGCGAAAACTGCCCCTATGCATACAGGCGCATTGCATGGGCGCATTAGTACCACGTGATGTGTATCTTCAGAAGCACTTGGAAATGCGATCCATCCCCTTCTATTTTTTTTCCGGGGGAGGTTGCTATTCCTACTGAACTGAAACCGATTGCTAAACAGAATCCCTTGGAATGGGTTCGTTGGTGGGAGAGGGCTTATCGGTATGCCTACGGGTCGATAGATGAAAAAGACTTAAACGATCGGTGCGAACCGACGAAATACAGAACATGGCCCCAGTTTGCTGGTATTTGTAGACCAGGCAGATAATTCATTATTCAACATCACGCGGCACTACCGGTTGCAGCCATTTCTAGAAAATCGGAGTAATGCACAACAGGGTGTATAGCGGAGGATAAGCCTTCACCACCTCGTACTATTCTATGCAATATTGGATGTAATGTATGTAAGGATATGGACTATTGCATGAGATCCAGCTGCGTATAAAATCGTATCTTCCCACTCCTAAAAAATATCATTTCTTCATAATTAAATGCTGTCCTTTACTATGCTTGGTCATTTGAATAAATCCGTTGTCAACCTTCCGGATGCACCAAAATCACTTTCATCGATGAGTCGTACTATTTAATTTAAAAATTGTAAAAAAAAGCATTCGGTATTTTCTGTATCGGAGACGGTCATTGCATTTTCTGAAAAGGAACTCCGATGCATGCTATAAGGAATGACCGACTATCGAACTTTAGGGATTAATGTAAACAAACACGCTCTACTTGCCTACGGAGGAGGGAATAGGAAAATTAGAGGGTCCCACTAGCTGACACATACGTATTATGGGGGAAAGAAAAAATAAAATAAATATGTGCCTCCACTATTGATCTGTGATAAAACTGTTTCTTTTGCAATATTATAATAGTCTCAAGAGAATTTATGCCGAGTATTGCACGATATTTGAAGGAGCAGAACGACAACTGAGGTCATTTGCGCTATGATTGATGGGTAGGCAGGGAAGGGTGGAGAGAAACATCATTTCCCAAGCTCTGAACGAAAAGCGCCAAGGGGACCACGGCTTAACGTCCCATCCGACGGACGGAGTGCAGCACTTGAAGGACACTCCACAAAGCAGGGATTGGGCAGTCTCTGATAAATCTCTGCCACCGCCGGGATTTAAACCCGGACCGACAGGGAGGGAAGCCATCACTCTATCCACCACACTAACGAGGGATATTCAAACACCCCATATCGTCGTCCTCTTTTTCAGGCTACGAGTCGGAGACGGAATACCAACAGCCTGCCTGTCCGGAAAGCAATTCCTGCTGCTCGCCATAAAATAATATCTACTTGATGCTAACCATTGAAACTATCTATTAATTATCTGGCTAAATATTTTCCGAATTTCTACCCTTTTCCTCTTTTTTCTCAGAGTCAACCTTATTCTCAGAGGACCTACAACGTTAAGTTGAGCTATTTTTGTAGACTATTTCTTGGAATACGAGTCTCTTTTTTATTAATTAAAAATGTAAGGCCAATATTTCAGGACTTTAGTGTTCCATTTTCAAGGCTCTTCGCAAATAGTTTTTTTATGAAAAGAGTAATTTACCACAAACAATTCTTTACAGAAAAGTCTTGATATTGGAAAAATAAAGTTCCGTAACGTAGGCTTTACATGTTTTGTAATCGAAAAAAGACCTATATTCTAAGAACTAGTCTACAAATGAATTAAGAGATCAAGGAGATATGACATTCCGTTGAATTGAACGATTCAAAGGAATTAAATGTGTGTTTTATTAGTGCACTACCCGCTACTACTGTTTTATTAGAGCACCGGTGGCCCGCGTTAATTACACTCGAAGCACAAGAATTTGTGATTCCATCTCCGATATGTGCAAGAAATAGGTAGACCATGCGACAACTTTGAATTTTCGTCGTCGTGAATCAATCTTAAACATATCTCCCATCGGTTAGGAAACTTAATTCCTCGCTGAATGACAGTGGTGCAACAGATTTTTCAGGATTATTTTTCCCCCTTTGTACACTTTCTTGGGAAATGGGAAAACGCATGCATAAAAATCGAGTTGAGATGCAATGTCATTAACGATAAGCACATGGATTTCACATCACTTTCGGAATCTCCTTAAGGCGTGGGTATATTTCGCAGCACAAATATAAAAATAAATATTTAAAAAATATAATCACTCACCATAAACTTGACTTCCGATTGACCCTTTATAAAGCGAGCTTTCAAAAATTTAGCGACTATGAAGCTGCTTAACCCGGTTCCAAGCTCCAAAAAACAATTCATTTTTGTGTATTAATAGTAAAACAACATGCGCTTAGAAAGACAGCACAAATTAATGTATCGAGACAAAATTTTAGACAAAAATAACACGTGGATGAATAACGGTTCTAAAATTTTCATTCATAAAAGTCTTTGACATACTCCCTTAAATAAAACCGACACTCGAATCATAAGGAGGAAAAATCACAGTTGGATATTATCCACGCGGAAGCAATCGCTGAATGCGACAGTCATATGAATCACTACCACCACAAATAAATAAAATGCATGTTACCAATGTAGAACAAATGAATCAATAGTGCTCAGCCAAAACACGAAGCTGGGGAAGCGTCTGGTGATCTAGCTTGGCCTCCGAGGGTGCTCACCGGCAGAATGATCCGGAGGATGGACGCGGTTTTACTTTTATACGTGCTTATTCTAGAAACGGAAAATTTTCCGCCACCCGCTTCTAGAAGATTCACTCCCCTCCCCTCAAGGCCAGGGTTGGTTGAACGAACTTCCCGAATTCTCACGTGTAAAAATTCAAATTGGAGACCGCACTTCCCCTTGTTATTATGGACCAAAATCGAATAATAAAGATAACTAGCTCCAATGCTCAACCATCATTCCGATGACGCACGTTTTCATCGGTCTCATAAAGGTTCAGTGTCCATCGACAATCTCCACTCGTAAGTTTTTTGTTCCACAAAGAAAAGACAGGAACGAGTTCTCAAAAACCCTGCCCTGAATCTTCCAATACAAAAAAAACTGATGAGTGCATTGAGGGTTGAGGAAGGGGTAATATATCGGCACAGTACAGTCTACCAGAATGCGTCTCATAAATATATATATAAGGCCGTGGAGGTGAGAGTCAGCGGAATTGATAAAGAGTTCATTTCAGGAAGAGGTACCAAAATGGAAACAATGCTACATGATAATATCATTTCTGAGAAAGCTGGACTGAGGGGGTATTGTTGTGAGGCTATTTTCTACAAGGCTATTAGATGGGAATACCCAATAAGGAAGGCAGAAAAAAATAGAAAGTTTGTAAAAGTATGCTTGGCGAAGAATGTCCACAGTCCGGAGGACGCAGTACACCCCTATTTTCCATGCTTCTAAACGTTCCGTTCTTGTCCAGTTGCTTTTGCTCGTACAGACATGCGGTTTTCGATATATTCAAGGAAAAGTATGTAGCTAGGTCGCTAACTTTTTTATTTATTTTTCTAAATTGTAGATCCTATGCAAGGCTCTATTGAAAATAATGGCTATTTTCGGGAAACTTTGCGGAATATTGAATAAAATAATGACGTTTCTGTTTATGTCGCACCCACCCTATGGTCAGGTGTTTATGGTTAACACACCAATTCCCGTGGCCAATGCTTTTCAGATAAGTGCGTAATAAAGGGATGAAAAACGAGAGTTTTGAAAGATTTTAGTCCCATAACGGGAATCAATGACAGCGGCCGTAGTCATCTTTCACTTCTTTTGCCCCAGGCGCTCTATCAGAAATAGAACGAATTGCTTTCATATGTTATACCCTGAGTGAGACCCTTGCAAAGAGCTTGAAAGAGGTCCTGGAAGGACGTGAGGGGAAATTTTCCTTTCCGGGGTCGGTGTGCATGAGGAACGAATTGAAGTTTTCAGTATTTGCCTTCGCTAGTATACTGTGTATACACAAGTACAAGCTACTCATTGACGTCGATTGGAAAGTGCTTCTCCGCTGAGGATTTTATTACATCCATCACATAGTCATTTTAGTATAACAGTACTAAATCATGCAGATGCCGACTACTAAACAGCGCCAAAAAAGGGGGACGAAGTGGTAAAAATTGAATATGTCTGCCCCAAAAAAACGAAGAAAGAGTCAAAACCTAGCAAATTGGAGGGAAGAACGAATGTGTAGTATAAGTTCTTGCTGTAAGATAAAAAGTTGCGTTCATTATGATTGAGGAATCATGCATGTTTCTTAAATCCTGAATGAAAGTACAAGTGTAGTTCACTGAATTATTTTCTATTTCAATTATAATTACAGAAAATCAAATAACAGTGTGATGGAAAGTGACTCCGAGTGATGTGATACCGGCCTTGAGTTTGATAGAAGTAATTATGCTTCTGGTTAAACGTCATTTCGTCATTCTTCGTCTAGAAGTTTACTTTTCCTTTGTTGACGGCCTCTTCTACTGTCATCTCTGCTGCCGATGACGGGCACTTTATTTCAACTATTCCACCGTCACCAACAACACCATCTTTAGGGCTTAGGGCTAGCAGCTAGCTCCAAGGAAAGGAAATACTTTGTCAACGTACAGCCCTGCAGGCTGATTGCAAATACTTTCCTTTACTTCTACTCAGTGGCAAGGATCCATGATAGGGACAATGGGGAGCTAAGTAGAGGGTAACCACCCAGCTGTAGTGGGGGTCCGAACAAAATCACCATTCTATCTAGTATGAATGGGATAACCAAGAGGGGGGGGGATAACCAGTAGATCCGCAATTGCTTCCAATGGTAAGCGAGCTTTGTCCTCATTCATCCTTTCATATTCCAAGTGAGGAGAGTCAAAATTGCTGTACATAGGTAACTGATTTTATAAAGTTTTCACAGCCAGTGTGCGGAAGCTTTATACATACGCGGCCAAAATTGCAAGCAGTGAGCATCTTCCGCCGCATTGTGACCCTCTGAATATTTTGCCCTTCTATTTCCTCTGTTCCTTTTTCGCTCCTTTCGAGGGATTTGAGGAGAAGCCGACACTCATCACCTAACTGCTGGTTTGGCATGTCCGGTTTTTCGGAAAAGGGTCACGATTTTTTCATGTCATGACAAAGGAACTCGAAGCGCTTAATAATTATTCTCTTCACAAAATACTATCCAAAAAGATTCGAAATTCTTCGAAGGTACGACGTTATTCTCACCCTTATGTCGAGGCTCCGTCACGTAGCTGGACAGCCTTGTCGACATGGGACGAGAAGGAACCAGGGCAAGTGATCCGAAATAGGAAATCGCCGGACCTAAGTCCTTAATGGCTTTTATTTTAGGTAGAGACTTAAAACTTAGCGTAAATATTCGTACAGTGGCGGAAAAAATTAACGCAAAGCTCATTGGCGTCTGAAAGCGGTCAGTTCAGGAACTGGCCGCGACTCGTCTTCCAAAATGTGCCATCGTAAAGCTCTCATACAACCGGGAAATTTAAAAGCAATATACTCCTTACACCGGGGAAATAAACATATCCGCCGCATTATGACAACGCGCAAGGGATCCAGCTACGAATTCTTCCCCATGTTCTCCCAAGTATGCTTCGCCCACGACTCACCTACAATGGAGTTTACTCTCGTCGAAATCTGTGGACGAAGCCGAAATATTGGGCATTGGGACTGCTTCAGGGCACAATCGTTGCGGTATTGTAATGGGTAAAGTGCCATGCCGCGACTCATTGTCAGAGGTTCCTTGGGTCAAGTCTCAGTGACGGATAATTTGATGCTGCACACATACCGTGGACATTTTTCTGATCTTAAAACTTCGTAGAACCTATCACAAGGTCCAGAGGATGTTGCATGGCTGTTGAATTCTTATGCGCCTATTTATTTGTTGAAATTCAACTCCCATATTTGCATAACCATTAGGACAGTTGACTGTGGAGAGAATTTTGACTTCCATTTCCGCGTCGTCCAGCCCTGCTTCAAGGCTCCTAACATTAGCTGCATGCGCGATGTGTCACGCTTCTTCCCCGTTCAAGGGAAAACTCCTAGAGTTGAAATCAATCGATTCGGCTTTTACTTTGTGAAAATCCATGTTGAAATGAAAATACACAACCCTGGTTCTAGAGTTCCACAAAGCGGAATGAAAGAATATTTTTAGCCACTTTGAAGCCTCCGCAAAATCGGTTGTCTGTTTTCAATTTAGTAATGCAATGCTTTGCTCAATATTCTATGTCCAATTACAGTTTCCCGAGGATTACATTGGAAAAATTTAATATCCTACAATTGAAAAGAAACGCGAAGCAGAATCGATTTAAGTCACGGAAAATTTTATGCCCATTTTAAGCCTCAAAAATTTCTTTCATGTAGTTATCTGAAGCAATTGATCAATTTCGTCACTAACCGATTCTTCTCATGGTGAAATGAGAGGTGTAAATTGACGTTCTTGAACTTCATAATTTCTTTGAAACTTGATCTTTAATCACATAGATGATCCCTACATATTTGATTAAGAACATTTATAAAAATTAGATCTTTCTCGATTTGATCAACTCGACACCTCCTTTGTCACCTCTTTTGCCGACGACTTTATATTCCATACAACCATAGTTCAATCTAATACCCAGTCCATTTACTACATTATGCTGCCAAATGGTTCAATCGCTCCACTTCTTTAGCTTTGTGACCATATGCATTTATCGATATCAGGATATAGATAACACAGCTGTTTAATTACCACATACTTGATTTCTTAATAGTTGTTTTATTTCCAAAGTATTTTTTCTTAGGTCAATAAATAAAATCTGTAGAAATATAAACAAATGTTTTATCTTCATCATGATATCGATTCTCGATTTCCACAACGTATCACCTGAAATATTAATCCTCCCTCAATCTGCATTTATGTTTAGGCTAATACTTGTGAAGACTTAAAAAAAAACCGCATTACATAGGTCTTCTTGATATTTATCTTCATTCCATGTCACTCACACCGCTTACCAAACATCATTTCCCTTTATCTCCAACTTTACAATAGGATAGTCTGAGGGAACAGGGGACGAAACCCATTTGACCAGTCTCCCCCTCTTTCTATCACCCATCTTTGTTAACCAACTCCCTCCAATTTAGGCACCTATGTAGGCTTTTCTGTTCCATTACTATTATGTGTTATGACTAAGGATGTAAAATTTTTGTTGAATTGAAAATAAAAGCTTTGCCATGAAATTTTGATAATAGTCAGAAGAGGCTTAAACCGGTCGAGGTCTTTGAAGTGTAATAGTGGAATATAACAAAGACTTTAATTCATTCAATACATTCATAAAATACAAATGGGGAAGAATTTAAATTGTCGTAACCATTTTAACTCGTCCCAGCTGATCTTCCTATTGCAGAATTACTGAAATAACTTACTGATATCTCCCAATCCCTATAGTACACAAACCTAGTACGTTAACTACACAGGAAATGAAAGTGACAAAAACACGGCAATAGATTTTATGCCGGGTGGTCGGTCCTCCCCTGACCATCCTACTGACCAAGCAAATAACTAATTATGATGAAGACACTCAACACGATGATTGCCTCAAATGAAGGTTTAAAACTAGAAAATAGCAAGTAAGACTCAATCCAACCGACGCGACACCTAGGTTCCTATTTTCTGGAATATCAGCGAAGAATTAATCCGATTTCCATAGCCTTGCCAGCAGCGCTTAAACTTATTTTCAGGGAAAATACCTTCGGCACAAGAAACGTTAAAGAAAAAGATGATTATGAATGGACGAATTTCGAAGGACCATATGATTGAAAATATTAATGATAATACAGAATCTTTAAGCTAAATGTAAGTGGAAGTTTTATAAAGACTTATACAATTTTGCTTAAAATCAATATTTGTCAATTGAGAACAGTGCTCAAAGGAGAATTTCTTTTATTTGAAAATGAAAATTATCTTTAACCTGCCGAACTATATAGAGTAATGCTGTGCGTAGAATTATTTTTTCACTTCTACGCACAGTTTAAAATTAATTTAGATTACCTCGATATCATGGGGTACATCCGGTGTTTTTATGCTGGAGTGCTGGCTCCGACTGTAATCCCTACATTTTTTGAACAGTTATTATATTAATTATCTAATTTCACAAGTCATTCATTTCTGCAGTTGTAAGCTATCCGGAAAACTAAAATATTAAAGAAAAGGAAATTGGAGCGTTTAAGGTATTTCTCTTTGAGCTCTCGATACATATTACGTTATGATACCTTGTTCAAATTAAATAAGAGATATTTCCCACTAAACAGCGAATCACTAAGCCTCATAGGCGTACCCAGCGAGGGGTAGAAGGGGGCAGCTGCCCCCCACCCCCCAGAAGCACATATCGCAATTTTCTTTAAGGAAAATAATATTTTTTCAAGCAAATAATTTTTAAAAATTAATAAAGAACTGTTAAAATTTCCTTAAAATGTTGATTTCATTAACCTTTTCCATGCTTAAATCTTACCTACAACCTGAAAAACCATGGCTTGCCCCCCCCCCCCTAGTTTTGATCCTGAGTACACCCTTGCTAAGCCTAACATATAAACAGCGTCAAATATTCACCTAAAATCATATTCCTTTTACTGCAGCTGAAGGGGCTCCAGGTAATTCACTTCCATTGGGTATGTCAATTTTAAAACGGGCTAATAACAAATATTACACACAATAAATGCGTCTAAACAAAGCAGTAACTAAGGATATAACACAAATACTTATGCCACTTCATTTTACAGAGCACGACCCGGATTTCGATGAATTATCATCATCTTCAGGCGCAAATTATGATCTGTTTTGAATTTGCGCCGGAAGATGATGATAATTCATCGAAACCCGGGTGGCGCTCTGTAAAAAAGAAGTGGTTTAAGTAATTGTGTAATATCCAAGAAAACTTACAATAGAATACCACAAAGTTAATTATGAGTTAGTGAATTTTAAAGCAGTAACTCTGTAAACACATAAAGTAGTGGAAATTTTTTAAATGTTAACTTTTATTTTTTTTCTATAGGCATAATAAGCTGAAGCACTATCCTTTAATTTTTTAAACTGCAAAACTTTTCCTGATGCAATACACAGAAATAAATCGCTTCTGCCTTTTTGTGTAAAGGCAATTATTCCAATGCTAACGTTCGTTGACAACCAAAAAGTGGAGTTATGAAGTTTATTTATTAAAAGACCTGACAACAGGGTCAAGAAGCTCAAAGCCTTTCCGAGAATGAGCTGAGTTCCTACCAATGAGCTGTGTTCGTTTACCGCAAACTGGAGGAGTTTTGGGTGACTGATAGAAAAGATAAAAACAAAACATGTAGCAATAAAACTTGGGGACAGTATTGGGTTTCAAGCGTTTTTGAGTCATTAAATGTGTAAAATATGTAATTTGGGAATTAAAAAGAAATTCATAATCGAGGAAAGGATACAGTTTACGAAAATCGATTTCTTGATTTTAAAAATTCATTCTTTATCTATTTCTAAAAATTAAACCAAATACCTAAAGTGAAAGTAATTTTTAGAATAGATGGGTAACAAATTGGTCCAAGAACATGTGTGTTATCAAATAGTACCTATGAGCTGTACTTCATATCGTTCACGTAGCTGGAGTATAAAAACAGGCGAAGCAATGCACATTTCACTATTTGTTTTTGGGACCATTTTTTTTTTGCAATTTTAGTACCAGCATTGCCGATCAGAAAATTTTTCCATAATTTTTTATATGTGGGCATAATTTTGTCCGAAGTATGGGGCATTGAATAATCAAAACTTTAGCTAGTTGTAACTAGACTAAGTTGACTAGATGTTTACAAAGTTCCCAATGAAATTATTGAGGATTTTTTGAGATCGGAAGATATTATTCCATCAATTCAGCAGATAAATAATAAAACAGTTTTCGCAAAACAACCAGCATAAGTTGCAAACATTTAGCAGTAGGTAAGTCTTACTCAAACAATGTAGCAAAGCTCTAAAAATATCTGCGGAATATTCCGTATTGACTTTTGTTTTGTTTTAAATCATGCACCCATTAAAATTTTTACTCGCAATAATGACTTGAAAATATCATTAGAAAATTTTCGCAACATTCCAATGTTAATATACCTACCGCTGACTGAAATCAGGGTCAGGTTATGATTATTTTGTAGGTAGAGCGGCACGAGGCTTATCGTGACACCATTGGGGAATGCAATGCTTCAAAAAAAAAATCAGAAGGATATCCCTCGGAAAATTTAAAGATACGAACCTTATACACATGGTAAAATGAACTAGTAAAATTAAAACACGCGTTGGAAAACCACTATAATCACTACTATTTCCCCATTCCTTCAAGATTCATGAGAGGTCAATTCCCCCAACACCATTCCACTTCACTTCCACTCTTCATTCCACTTCACAATCACTTCCACTTCATTCACCCCTGCCGAGTAGTGATGAGAGACTAAAATCTGTGATTAATGGAAGAGTTTTGGAAAACGGGGAAATGATAGGAAGATGAACAGGCCTTATGTGAGGACTGGAAAGAAACAGGTAGTCTGCCTAGTTGAAAAAGAAAGAGAAACGGAGATTGTCGGGTTAAAGTTACGATACTAAAATTGGTGTGTCGGCCTCCATTTGAACCTACCTCAACCCATATTTTACCCCTAATAATACCGCAAATTATGAGGGAGGTGCTGGTCTCAAGGTTTTAGATGGTTTTGGCCTCAGATTTCGGATGGGCCGCCTTTTCTGTTACGTGACTCACTCACTCCATGCAATGGCTTCGGAAATACTGGGGAAGCTTATACCATGGCGATTTTATAGGACGTATTGCTTCCACCACGAATATTACAGAAGAGGTTTCCTCAAGTTTTTCTCTAAATGTGTTGTCATCCAAGGCGCGCTTAAATGGGTTTACAAAAGTCGCCACTCGCGTCGTTGACGGACAAAGTGATCCGAGTTTCATGAGGAAATAAGGCATAAGCGTTGGTTTCAAACAAAATATATACATGATGATCTGATATATCAAATTCATAAAAGCTCAATGCTATTCTTCGCAATTTCAAACATTTTGCAGAAAAATATTGGAAAAAAGGTGGATCGCGTAGCACTCATCACCGCACATTGGACGTTTTTGAAAACCGAATGAAATGCGACGTGACACTTCCGAATGAAGTGACTTTTTTCGCGGCATATTATTGTTTAAAAACATATGCTATCATCCCGAAATTTTCAGGGCAATAAAAAAGTAGATCCCTTCCAGCATTTTAATTTTTTTTAATTTCAAAATTTTACTTCAGTATCTTCTCAGATGTAACGTTTTTATATTTGGGATACATAAAAATGCTAACAAGTATCTTCTCAATAGTCCCTGAAATTTTCAATACGACAACGTAAATTACTATAGAGTAATTCGACTCGAAAAATGACATAATACGATCGGTAAAGTGGGAAGTGTGCTTCATCTTAAACAATAATATGAAAGTTTTCAGGGTGTGTGAATGAGACTTTGGTCAAATTTTGGCTGTTAGTCAAATTTTAACATTTATCTCAGTTTTTCCAAGCATGATTTTTTTAAATCTGGGATACAGGCAAATGTTAAAAAAGGTATACGTACTCTATTTAATATGACAATTTGCAAATGACAGTTTAAGTCTACGCAATACCTTATGGAAACACAAAATACGATAGAATGAGCAGGAGTGATGAGCCTCCTTAATAATTGTGCAAGGAAATTCGTGTGCAGTTTATTTAATCTAGTACAATATAACTTTTCATACCCGGAAGTATTCTTATTCCACTAAACTTCGAGCGATAACAGTGAGAATTCTTTCTCAGCAGATAGTCCATTCCTTCCAGAAAAAGAATTTCGTAAGATAATAATGGACTTTTGAATGCATGGAACGGAAATCGATAATGGACTTATGATGGATGCATCATTTTAAATTCCTGCGGTGCCATATAAGCCACTTATGGTAGGATTCAACGAACGCACTCTCAGGAATCCGGATGTTTTCAGAGGCTTTCAGAGATTTTTTCAGATGTTCTGCCGCACATGAAGTATACACAGTAGGTCCACTAACTTCGTGCTTCGTAGCTTGTACTCGTAACTTTCTTGCGACCATTAAGTTTGATTTCGATGACACTATTCTTGTCCAAGGTGGACAATGGGCACCCAAATATGAAACAAGAATTCTATGACTTTTCCCCGCCTTACGAACAAAGTCAACATATTTTACACACTATTTGATAACATGCATTTTCACTAAAAATTCATCTTTAAAGATTATGAAAATATGATTGAGTGTATTGAAAATATTGATAACCAGTAGGAAGGTTTCTCTGGATTCCAACCGTGGAATAGTCACAGTCATGTTAGACACGTCGGCTACGTCGCGCCTGCACAGTAGACATAATTATAAAATGGCGTTTTTCGAGTTTGGAACCTGAAACGTTGCGGCAATATTTAAAATGGTTGTCAAATGCAGATCAGGATGTCAATGTAAATTCGCCGTTACCTGCATACAGGCCTGCAAACATGAATTAACTTTCTGAGACACGGCGCTTTTCAGTTTTTTTTTCGTTAACCTTCGTTAACCTGATGCCGATATTTGAATATTGAAATGGGATGAAAAATAGTATGCTCACTTAATGTGATAGCGTTAGTGGAGGAAAATCAGATGTTTCAACTTCCTCTGTATACATTTCATGCAAAAATATGAATATTAAGATTCAGTTACGATTTCAAAGGTCTGCCTTTAATGTGGAGAATGAAATATCGACGTAAAGGCAGAATACTGGAAAGAAAAAACGGTATGCATGGATATAGTCGTTGAATACCCCCAAAGATCCCGCGATGCCGAAAATGTGTTTAGCAGGACCCTCTTGAACGACCTGGGACATACGCTATCATCCCGAAATTTTCAGGGTAATAAAAAATAGATCCCTTTCAGCATTTTCCTTTTTTTTTCAAATTTCAAAATTTTACTTCAATATTTTCTCAGATGTAACGTTTTTATATTTGAGGTTCAGAAAAATGCTAACAAAGATTTTCTCAATAATCCCTGAAATTTTCAATACGACAACTAAGTTGCTATAGAGTAATTCCACTCGAAAAATGACATAATACGATCGGTAAAGTGGGAAGTGTGCGTCATCTTAAGCAATAACATGAAAGTTTTCAGGGTGTGTGAATGAGACTTTGGTCAACATTTGGGATGTTCGTCAAATTTTAACATTTATCTCAGTATTTTCCGAGCATGATTTTTTTATCTGATAAAGAACAGGTTTCCAAGTGCATAAAGAGGCAATTTCTTTAGAGGTTCTTGTTTAAAGAACGCATTTTATGTAGGGTATTGGGAATGGTATCGATAAATATAAAATATACACTAATGTTTCAGAAGGAGAGGGAAAAAATCAAAATTCGCTGCAAAGATGATTTATTTTTCATTTTCCCTGACATTCCAATGACTTTCCCAGGTCAATAAAATTACTTTCTGGGTTTTTCAGAGAAAGGGGTAACCCTGTTAACAAAAAGTCTTAAGATAAAGGGTTGTTCCGAAAAAAAATAAGCCAAGGAAACTATTCAGGGATATAAACACCCTCAGGTAGCCTCCATAGGTAACTGCAGGTTACGTCTGGATACTACCCAATAAGTAGGCGCTTCCCCCGCCGATCTTCCACTTCATAGAAGTAGATATGGAATAATCGCCACGATATAAGGAAGAAGTATTACAACAGCGATATATCCACACCCCCTGACAACTATTTATTTTATGTAACGATTCCCTCACCTCATCCACCATGCACGGAACATCAGCATCCATTATTCTTGTTCCCTTCTCCTTCATGATATTATTAACTACATGTGGAAGAATGGGCATTAGGTCAACGGCATTCGGAAAAAAATTCTCCTCTGATCTCTCTACCGAAAAAAGACCTTCATTTACGTCATCGTCAGACTGGAAACACCACCGTTGTGATTCCAAACACGGCCATCTTTACATGCCGCTGCACAGTGGGCTGAAATCGAAAAAAGCTGGACACAACCTCGAAAATGGTTTTTTTGAGTATGGAAGTTGAAACTTTGCACAGTTGTTGCCAACACATTAGTGCATTTTTTGACGCAAAATGTTTTTCATAGGTTAATTTTTTATATAAAATACATAGCCTCAAAGTTGAACAAATTTGGCGCAAATTGCCCGCTTTGATTTTTTTTCGAAATGGAGCATGTATAAACTAATGTCACACCTTTAGTAGTAATTCAATAGCAACAAAAATTTATAAAATTGTTAAACGGTTTGTTAGCATTGATTACCATCAACTTTCACGACTTAGTTGTTTTATTTGTGACCAATACGATACAAAATGGCGGACCCTATTTTTCGCCGAATTTTTGTGTTTATGTAGGATTTTAAAAAAAGGATCACCGAGTTACCTCGAGATATTTACACCACATATACAACAAAGTATATAGATTACGATAATTGGAAGTACAGCTGCGACCACCTGCGACGCCGAAATTAAGATCGATTTTTCGAACGTGCGGCACCGCCCGGAGCTTGCTGCTGGCCACGGGAATTGCCGTACTCGACGGATGTTGGATAGTGAATCATTTTAAGCAAAATTATTGTATAAAAGCTATGATATATTATTACTACATTTATTTTCCTTTTGTTGTAACCTGATTTCTTTACTCTCTTGTAATATTTATCGTCGATGCAGTACAAAATGGCGGACGCTAATTTCAGTAACATTTTTGCCCGTGTGTGGCTATATAAAAAGAAGGACACCGAGTTGCTCTCAGACATTTACATCGTAATTGCATCAAGCCTTTTAGAGTCTCCATCCAGAGAAATAATCTGCGACCGTTCGCAACAAACAAAATAAAATCGATGTTTTTACCGTGCCGCGCAGTCCGCGGCTGCTCCCTGGGCGCATGGAATGTCGTGACGCAGCGTACATTATAAAGCGCATAGTTTTTGCTGAGGATGTATTTAATGTTATTATTAACTGTATAGGCTTTTAGGCTTTTTTTCTCAGTCCTTTCATTTTGATAAAGGGTTATCAATGAATATCTAAATAACTGTTGAACTTTCCCCATGTACGTGCAATAGTATCACTCCGAGTCGGTTGAAGAACTGTCGGTTTCACATCCAGGCTGCAGGATTTCTGGGTCAAGACTTCATCCGCGAACTGAATAAAGTGCAAAGGAATGCTGCGCGTTTCGTCAAAGGCTGCTACGGGCGTACAGACAGCGTTACCCAGATGTTAAGCGAATTAGGCTGGGAGCCATTGGAGACTCGGGGGTTGCGCGCTAGGCTTAGATTGTTTGAACAATAGGGAAGTACACTAGTGTTTCAAATGCACCAAACACATTTTTTAAATTAGAGTTAAGAATAACATAATGTCGTAAAACCACAGTTTAAATCCTAATAGTGAATACTTGATTCGAGATAACCGTCCGAAATATGGAAAAATTCAAAGGCCGCTAAAACGGGTGTCCATGTTGAATATTGGCCGTGACGTCACAAGGCAGTAGCAGAAGGTAGCTTCTACGCCGTTTAGTTCTACCACTATTATTGCATAGAAAGATTACTGAATTTGAGGGTATCCGTTTTCTGCTATCATAAAATATCTTCAGAATATATATGTGGTTGCTTCTCTTTTGAGTACATGACTTCATCATCGCGTAATATATTAATATTCATTTACGTGTCAACTTCAAGTTTGGAAAGAGTAGTGCGAATAGCACATTGAATCTTTAATAAATAGATGATGGTATTTATTTTTCGCTGGGTATAATTTGGCACAATGCCGTTTATCATGCTAAAACTTTTTTTGTAAGAACTGAGTCAAACTAATAAACCTATTTCAGACGTTTGCTGCAAGACTAATTCGTTGCATGTATGTATATTCACGCCGGCCGGAACGTTCGCCCTTCGCAACTAGAATCATGGGATGTTAGCCATATTTCCGTGCTGGCTGGTTGTTGCAATGGTTCGCTGTCCAGGATGGGTTCAAGAAAAGTTAATCTTGGTTGGGAGAAGGAAAATTCCAACGATTTATAAATGGTATACCAAACTTTGATGTATTTATGGTCACTGAATTTTTTAAAAAGGAGGGCAGGTTCAACGCTCCATAGAAATGCGAGGCGTTAAGGCTAACAAGGGGAGACCACGTACCTTGCTCCGTCTTTTTCAATTAGGGCCTTAGTTAGGCTGTAATTAATTAATTTTCATGCGGTACTTTTCACAAGTAATATATAAATTTAAAATATCTCTTCACTTCCAATGTATTAGCTGGGGTAATGGTAGCGTGTACTACTCCCACCCTGAAGATCAGGTTTCAAATCTTCGTCATGGCAATATATTTGGTTGTTTTCATTGTGATCGTACGGCGTCAAGTTTATCATTAATTTTAATTGCATCAATAATAGACATGAGACAACTTTTTAAAAATCATAATGGCGTTTAGGTATTTTAGCAGTGTCATTACAAACGCAGAGATACGACGACTACAGGAGTTGGTGAGCGCTAAAATGTTAATTCTTTCTTTGCTTATACTGACCAACTTCCACATTAAAAATTAAAACCACTCTTGCAAGAGCACATATCATTAAAGGCTCGCGGCAAGCAACAATATGCGTACAGACATGTCTACATGACATGACATTATGCCTAATTGATAAGAACACAAGACGAATATAAAATGTCATATATCTCGAACACTTGTAATTCACATTACTCCAAAGGGGGTTTACTTACTCAGTACCTACCTCAGTACCTAGTACTCAGTACCTACCAGTTTATCTCAGTAGCAGTGCTAAAAGAACCATTCCGAAATATAATTTCAATTAACAAATAGGATGAAATAAAAGTTCATAACCCTGGACCGGGCGCGCTGGCGTATAAAATACGTCAATCTTTGAAAACCAAGGATCTCAACATCGTACGTACATTCTGGGCTAGAATGGTCTCGTGTATTCCTACAATGTACTTTGACTGCCTATATTGCGAGTTTTCAAAGTTCGAGGTATTGTAGCTAATTTTTTAGATCAGCAAGATGAAGAGTATAAATTACGCCGCGCGACCTGCCGTGTACCTTTATATCTGTATCACCTATAAATGTACTAATTCCAACAAATAAAGATTAACTAACAAAAATCGTTTGTTATCATATATGCCCATATCATGGGCAAAGTACGCATTTTGCCCGGTCGTGTAAAATAAACAGTCGCGCCATAATTATTTAACCAAACTACTTTCAGTTTATACATTACATAGGTCTACGCGGAAGATGCTATATTTTGACTCAACACACTTTCTGATATGACTGAGGTACCTATTAATTAAATTATTATAATATAAATATCAATTTGATCTTACAATACCTTCAAATGATCTTCAAAACAGAATATCATCGATAGGTAAGAGTCAGGAGCAGCCTTGAACCATTTATTCCGTATGGCTTGTGCTTTAGGCACGGGAATGAATATCTTCTCCAGGCTTTTGTTTCGACGTCGAGATGAAATTTGGAACAAAAAATCATTTATAATTCTTTTTTGAATTCATGTTTTCCGTACTAGCCGACAGTTTTAGGAAGCAAACTCCACCGATTCCCGGAAACTCTCGCCGCGCTAAAGAAGGCGACGGAATACAGCGATACTCCACTGGTGACTACTGCCTTGTGACGTCACATTTCAATCAAGATGGAGGCACTGTGTTTCAGCGCAACATGAAATTTTCCGACTTTCAAAAAGTTTTAAAGTGCATACCCCAGATGCAGGAAATAAAAGTGACTATACTAATGTTTCTTTTTTAGGCTAAACTTTCAAATTCAACAATAATAAAATTAGTGCACTTCCCTATTGAGAATGGATATCTTTAAGAGCGACACAGAGAACATAATATTAGAGCCACACTATATTTCCAGGTCCGATAGAAGCGATAAATTAAGAGAGATGTTTTGCCGAAGGGATAGATATGGGAATTTGTTTTTCCCCCGAACCATAAAGGACTTTAATAAACGCTAGTCCCAACCTCTTTAGAGCACTTCATTTTTTTTGTAAACGGCTGGTGTCCTAACACCCCCTGCCACACGCCTTTTAGGCGGCTTGCGGGGTACTATATAGATGTAGATATTGTAAAATATGAACAATTTTTTTGTAAAGTCATTGTACCAATCGCAGCTTTTCCGCATTATATCAACTTTGAAGTATAGTGTTAAAATTTTTCGCACCGCAATTCTATTTTAGATTCTTCGGCTCATCTATCAATCATCCAACGCGCCTCTCCACACCCAAAGTGCAGAGATTCCTGAATTCATGCTTATACCCTTCATCCTAACTTCTCCTTCTCTGCCAAGATACATAGGTCAACGACACCAGTTTTGAAAACCTCTCTCTCCCACTCCCTACTCCATTTGCGTCAAAGGTAAGCAGAGCACAAAGTCTCTGTGACCATAACCACGGCCCACAGTGGTCCCAAATCGAAAAAAGCTGGCCAAAATTAATTACGCCGTTGTTATTATGTATATATTTGACCTAAAGGTCTATTCTTATTGTTTTTGACCCGCTTATTCTGAATTTATAACTATTTTTTAAGTATTTGCAATAATTTTATTGCTATTTCACATTTTGTTTAAACAATTAATTTTTTTAACATTGGAATTTGAGATTATACTGGTGATAGTAAATTAAAATTATACATATCATAAAACTGAATTAGTTATTTAAAACATACATAAATGCATATAAAATGACTGCATTGTTTATTTTTGGACAAATTTTGAACAACTTATTTTGAATGAACCAAGAGAACATTTTCTACTTTCTCATTTGTTTGATCGTATTTGATACGAAAAATAAGTTAATATTAATTGTAAATTTATATTATAAGTATATTATTAATATTATTGTACTGCATTAATTGTTTAAAAATTATAATATCTAATTCTAATTAAGTAGACAATTTTATAGTTCCTTGTAACGTGCCAATGGATTTGGAAGCAATTTTAAACGGGGTTCCGTATTTCACAAGTTTCAACGGAGGCATTATTACAATCATTAAAATGTTATAAACAATATTTCATAACTCCTATAACTCAAGTTAAACGCCAAATTTATTGATACGCTTGCAATAAGCTCTTTACGAAGTGAGGCATCAATTTAACGAGCACATGATTTGGTACGAAAAATTAAATGAGATTTTCCATTAATTTGGGCTTTTTTAATTATCAAAAAAATAAGTTAACATTTCTCCTTATCTTTCTCAGTCATTGTTACGAAAAAAATTTAAATACATTCATGATCACTATCCGACAAATCCTCATCACAGTCGTCATCCACTCAATTCTTCCAGGATTAATAAACTCTTTACCTCGACTGGTAATTGAAGTAATTTCCTTCTTTGAGCCTTAGAAATACTTGATATCATTGCATCTGAAGTTAGGAGTAATCTTTTAAACAGGTCTTCATTCGTTGCTATCCAGGAAAATTTCCTTGCATGGTGCTCCCTGAATCTTCTTATGTCCTTATTCCTCGCCTCCATTGCCTCCTCGGACAAGTGGACAATAGGAAGGGCAGCTTCTTTAGATGTCCGTCGGAGGAGCAAGTACTGATGTTTCGTGAAATTACCAGAAACGATCATGGAAAGGGCTTCTTCGTGGGAGATTTTACTTTGCCTCACATCCTTGGCTCTCCATTTTGATAACACTCGCCGCGCTCTTGAGAGAGTGGTTATTGTCACCTCATTTATTATTTTCGCCACGAACTCATCACCTTTGCTTCGATAACTCATGGATGCTCTACTGGCGATGTGCTAGCTCTAAGATCCTCCGTTTTCCATCTCTAGGCCCTTTCACTGGACTTCTCAAATTGTTTAAATAAAGGCGGAGGAAATTTCAACTTCTCATTCAGGCAGTCAGCGAACTTTCTTCTAAAAAACCTGTCATTTCTTTTTCTTTCCTTCCACCGGCGAAGATAATTTGAGAGAAAAAACACTTCTCCGCAATTTTTTTAGGATAACTTTTGAATTAACGTCCTCATCTAACTCTAACTTGTTGCTCCAGCAATCCAATAAGTATTGGTTTTTAAACGATACGGACCCTTTTCCACTTTCAAGAAATTTTTCATGCATCTCAAGACGCGTGAACATTTTCAGAGTTATCGAACTAAAACACTATGGGCACTCTTCTTTAACCCCACAAGTCTTCTTTAAAAAGTTCGAGGATACTCGACTTTTTCAAGACTCGATCTTCACGCTTGAGGAAACTAACTTTCACGTCTTTCGTTTGGCAAAATCTGAGTAAAACTGAGTTTTGGCGAGAAAATTTCGGGCAAGCGATGTCTAGAAGTAATTTGGGGGTTCCACAGTGTGAGGTTCGCGATGCTATTATCTATATTTTCTAGTAAATATCACATTTGAAAGGTGAAAAGGCTTACTCCGTTCATCCCCGGTTGCCAAAGTGCAATTCATAACAAGTGTACGGAGAGCGGTGGTGTCGTTTTCCCGATGGTCGCAATCAATAGCCTAGGCCAGCGGTTCCCAAACTGGGGGTCGCGGGCCGTTCGGTAAGGGGTCGCGAGATGTGCGAATAATAAAGTGAACTATGTACTTAAACTTAGACAACCATTTTTAGGGGGTCGCGGCTAAAACGTTTGGGCTAAAATGGGTCGCAGAAAGAAAAAGTTTGGGAACCGCTGGCCTCTAAGGCCTTTTCGGCCGTCGTTTGCCCTGCATGTGGTTGAGGAGGCCGCTAAGGAGGCGACAGAGGGACAATGTGCCGCGGGAGGGCGAAAACTAACCCGTCTAACGGAAGGAAAGGGTGGGGCAGCATTTGAGGGATTCTTTTTTGTTTTGAATGCATTCATGTTTTTGAGGATTACTATAAGCACAGCTGCGAACTTTCGTTCCATAAATATATCCTTCCGCTCGAGTCCGCAATTTTTATGAGAGCATGGGCACGCGTAAATAAAAGGTAAGGTCAAATGGAAACTATTAATGATAAAACGTTCTACGTATGACAAGAGATGTTTATTCATAGGGTAAATATTTTTTGTAGAAATAGAATATCCAACAATGTTGAATAACACCCATAAATACTGGATTTCCTCGAGCCCTACCACGCGCCAGACAGGCCGCCGCCCGCGCCAGCGCATTGCATCATTATAGTTAAATCAATGCTGAGGTCGGAGTAGCAACTAGTAGCAAAAATTTTCTTCACTACTGCGTTGCATATACATTTCCCTTTGTATTGGTGCAAAAGACACCGTGCATTCACGTGCCTTTCTAAACGATATTGCACATTTTATTTGAAAATTTGGGTAAAAAACACTAAAAGTTACTAAATATATATAAAATAGTAAACATAGTAAAATCCGAATAAAATTTATATCCCACTATGTAATAATGTTTATATTTGTAGTTAAAAATGTTTTTGGCCAAATATATCGCGTAAAGGTTGTCCTGCATGACGCTGAACTTCCTCAAAATCGACCGATTTCACGCAACTGTGATTCTTACGGTGAATGCTCCATGTTTGACGGATCACTGCAGCCGCTCTGATGAACAAAAATACTAACTTAGTAGTGTATTTTGTAGACCATATCCTGTAGAATCCGAAAATAAGGTTCAAAAATTCCTTGAAAATTTTCGAAAAAACGACTTTTGGCCAGCTTTTTTCGATTTGGGACCACTGTGCGGCCGTCCCTTACACTCTGGTCTCACCAGCCTCATCGCAGATGTGCATATCCCCTTCTACTCCGGTCTTCTATCCTTTCATCAGTGCAAGGCCCGTTGAGCAATTAAAAAAAAAATTCCGATTGAGATTGAATAATAAAAGGACCGTATTATCCAGTATTTCAATTCGCCATGACGTGTCGCCAACCTCTCGGGCTATTTGCGACGAAATTCACCGGCTTAAAAACCTTTAGATGCGATGATGTTGTCAGGAGCTAAATTCGAGGGTGCCACCATTCCTCAGCTACTTCAACCATCACTGATACCCTGCCAAGGCCACTTCTCGGCCTTTTTGCTTGGAACTCGCGAGATTTGTTGTTTATACTCTTGTAAGTACCAATCCCCTCAATGAAAGCTTCTTCTCGAGCTAATGAACCAGAACTCTGATATCGTGCAATTTCTAACATATATTATATGGATTTGTACATAAAATATTATGACAGATCACATTACCGAGCATTACGCCAGATGTTGCGCATAGAAAAGTTTGGCAACATTTCTTGAGGAAATTTAAAGGAATGTATAGTGATTTAAGTCGCATTGCGTTTGGATTAAATACATGATTATTTCTAAATTTCAATTCACCTCTCAGACTCATTATCAATGCCCATTTATTTTCCTCATTAATTGCTCCTTACTCCGCATTTTTCCACTTTTAATTTATGATGGTAAAGCTTCCCAATTTCCGATATTTATAGCAACGGGACTTTCGACAAAACCGATTTAAATGACGGTCGATACTAGTGTGAAGAGAAAAAAATAGTACACATTCGGCACAAGCGAATACTGAAATGTTTTTTAAATGAAACCACCTTTATTTCACACACTTAAAATTGGACGCATAGTTCACGACTGCATCTCAAGCAAGAATTAACCGTCCTATCACTTCTTCCCGTATATCCTCGCTTCTTCCCGTAAAAAATAAAATGCTCGCATTTATTTTTCACCAGTTCAACTCTCTCGATCCAAACCGGTTATGATGTCGCTCAAGGGGTTTTTATTGGATAGGTGGTGATTAATGCAACATCCTGAGATTCGTAATATGCACTCCTCAATCTTGTCCAATAAAATGGGAGATTTTTCATCACTTCCATCAAATTAGTGGATCGACAGAATGATACGCAAGCAGGAGTAGTTTTCAGAATCAAGGACGATAGACCAATGTCCTTCTAGAGAGACATTAGAGAGGGGTTGCAAACAAAGTAAAAGTAGTTATCAGAATAACAGGAAAAGTTGGAACCAGAATATTGGGATAGGGGATAAGGATTATCCTAATTACGAGTAATCGTATTTAAAATCACCGGAAACGATCATTATCGAAGATAGTGCCTCATCTTCCGCGCAGGACTGAAAGGGCAGAAGAAAATTAGAGGATATTTTTAGGATTATTTCACATTATCGCCAATTTATCTTCACACCCTCAGTTAGAGAAAATTTACATTCCAATATCTTTGAATATTGAAGCAGTTACGTACCGCGTTAATATTCAAGCATATAACGTTATAAGGTCACTATTACCTTAATAATAAAACAACCTTGAAAGGTTGCTGATTATTCATTACGATCAGAATAACTAATCATGAATTAATTCCATAATAGCTGAGTATACAAACCTTTGACCTCCGTATTAACCTTGGAAATCAATTAGTGGATAATACGGGTAATAGGACAATACCATTGACTTGAGCACCCTGTAATGCATTGATTGACACCTTTGTCCGTATGCTATTCTTTTTGCCACCCTTATGGCCTTGATTGTGACCTTACTGGGTTCACGGTTGAATTTCCGTAAATAAAAGTGTTATTTTCGGTTTCCTCGTGTCCGAAAACCTAATAATTGATATCTTGGTAAATGAAATTCAGACTTTTTTCTAGCTCGATTTTTTTAACATTGAAAGGCAAAGGTAAGGCAAATTCAAATTTTTGGTTTGGGCCCACATTGTGAGGTCAAAAGGTCAAAATTGTAAAAATTAGGACACACGACCAGGGATGCCGACTTACAAAAAATATTGGGGGGCCCAAACCGGGGATCTTGCCCCGGGAAATTTTGTAAGTCGTGAGTTTTAAGTTTTTTTAAGCATTTAAGAAGAGTCAAATGATCAACAATAGAGCCCTGATAACTCGAATCTCGATATTTGCACACTCCGGGGAAAATCGACAAGCCTGACACATTTTTTCCTGACACCCATAACGAATTTTTGAGGGTGCTCGGGCCCCCTCAGGCCCCATGGAGTCGGCGCCACTGCACACGACCTGTGGGAGTCTGTGTAATGCAAACTATACTATGTAAAAATGAACAAAATTACTAAATAATAGAAAAATAATAGTACATATAAATAATAAAATTAAAATAAATCAAATTTAATAATGATAAATATTAGTAAAATGAATAACTAAAAAGAAAATAGCGATGCAGGCTAGTAGTATCAACCTTTCCTCAAATTCCAAATTTACGGGCGGCAAATCGTATCAATGTGGTGCCAGAACAATAAAAATTATGGTAAAATAAAATTTTGTTAAGCATGGATTTGCATACTTCTGTTTATTTTGAATTTTTTGAAAAAAATACCAACGCATCCACCACTATCATGCAAAGATATTTCTCCCACATTTCCTTCCTCTTCGTTCGCGATAGTACACAACGCAATGTCTTGATAATTATCTTCTGTCCAGGCGTTATATTTCCGGGAACAAAACATTTCCGCATTCTCGTTCTTTTGAGCATGGCCCATGGCGAAATTACCTCGTCTTCTTGCGTTCTTAAATAATCCAGAAAACTCCGTGGTTATCGCGGTATAATTAGTTGACTATAAGTATTTTTTTCGGGTAGAATTTTCGGGAAGTTTAATTCCAAAATCTAACAGCTTTAAATATTTAGGAGTCCATTTATCTAAGAATTTAGGATGGGGTTTAAACGTCGAGCACACAATCAAAAAATCTTTTAAAGTATTGCACTGGGTGATGAGAAACCTCAGAGGAAGCACCAGGGCCACGAAAGAAATGGCCTATACAACCCTAGTACGACCCACTTTAGAGTACGCATCTTTTGTTTGGGACCCTCATTTCAAAGGAGAGGTCAAGAAATTGGAGAAGGTGCAGAGAAAAGCTGCTAGGTATGTGTTGGGAAAGCATAAAAAAACGGAAAGTGTTTCAGAAATGCTCGGAGTTCTGAGGTGGGAGAGTTTACAAGAGAGGAGGAAAAGAAGCAGGCTATGTAGCATGTTTAAAATAATGAGTGGGGAAAAAGCATGGAAAGAATTTGGGAAGGACATCAAAACCCAGCTTTGTTGGAAAAAATGACCACCAGTTCAAGATAAAGTGCCGATCACAAAGGACAAATGCGAAGCAGTTCTCCTTCTTGAATAGGACCTTAAGGGACTGGAACGACCTACCAGCAGAACTATTTGAGTCCTTCCCGAAAAATTTACATAGTTTTAAAAAGCGGCTGAAGAAGTAGGGACCAAGGGCTTTGGATAATGTTTTCTATTGTTTTTTTCAATTTTTCTATTGTTTTTTCAATGTTTTCTATTGTTTTTTTCATCATATGTACATGTTACCACCAGGCTAAATGCCTACGTGTAACAATTTTAATAATAATAATAATAATGCCGGGGTCCCTGTTTTCGAAAACGCAAGCAGAGGAAGTGACGTAGTCTAAGTCAGTCTAAGTCCTCCATTCTTTTTACTCATCGGCACATGCATAATACGGCCAATTTCTGCAGTGAAAGGAAGTATGGTATTTGGAGGAGGCGACCGTCAGCATAAGACGTTTGCGTCATGAAGGAAGGGTGGAGAGAAACTCGGCGCGCTGCGGCGTCGGCTATAGCACAGAATAGAAACCTAGCGGAATTCCGTTAGGTTTCTATTCTGTGGCTATAGTTTGCTATTATCGATAGGCGCCACGATGACCACGGCTTAACGACCCATTCGATGGGCGGAGTGCTGTACTTAAAGGGCCCTACACAAGGCAATTAACAAAGCCCGAATCGGGCATTATTATTACTATAGTGTTCTACCGATTAAGGTAGGTTTCCATGGAGTAATAAAGAAGTAATCTGGGAGACTCCCTATCCTTCCAGCCAAGGGGATTGCGTAGAGGAGGCCCAATTCGATCCCACAGAAGGTTGATTTCTGTTGCCACTTCGGTCGCATTTTAGTCGGTTTTCAAAAATGTCCGCGATGCGGTGATGAGTGCAGTGCGACCCGCTTTCTTCCAATATTAAACATAATCATGCTTGTAATTGCGAGGAATGGTATTGAAAAGTTATGAATTTGATAGATCACATCATAATGTGTATAAATTTCGGTTAACACTCCTAAGTATTCCATATTTCCCCGCGAAACTCGGATCAATTTGTCCGTCAGCGACACGAGTGGCGACTTTTGTAAACCCATTTAAATGCGCGGTGATTGACAACACATTTACAGATAGACTTGAGGATCCTCTTTTGTAATATTCGTGCTTCCAGCACTGCCTTCTCCAATTCACTGTAAGGCCTACTCCGTTTCAATCTATCTCAAAATCCTATTCTCTTCCATCCCCTCCAGTCTCTGAAAAATCTCTGCCACCGCCGGAATTTGAACATAAACCCGCAAGGTTGGAAGTCAAAGCTCTAGCCAACACACCAACCCGATCCCCGGAATGTAAATGGAAGCGGAGTAAACTTAAGCCTGTGTCCCACGGTCAAATTTGCATCTAAATTTTTGAACCAAAAATTTTGATGCAAAAATCTGTATACAACTGAATGGGGGTCTCCCACGATCCATCTCGTTTGGACCCAAGGTGCGTATATTAGGCACGCACTATTATACGCACCTTGGTTTGGACCAAAAGATGGAAAACAAACGATTGCCGATATTTATGTAAACAAATGTGGAAGCTTGTGAGGTGGTGGATTCTGTCTTTTTCAGTAGTCGAAATTGTCTGAGCAGGCCTCTTAAACATCAAAGAGTCGAAAAAAAGAAAACGAAGGGAGAGTTGTACTTGGCCTTGGCCAGAAAGGGGATATGAAAGCGTTGGAATAGGCGTGCTAGCCATGTTGGAGAAGGAGTTGGTTGCCGAAGTTCCACTAAATTATCGACATTAATTGACGATGAGTGAGGATATTTTCATGTCCTTATCAGCAAGGTTGAGGGCAGAATAAAACGCCAGGATACAAACATGAGACAGTTTATTCCCGCAACGAAAATGTTATTAATAAATGATGGACATTGTAGTTGAAATGATTTTATGAATAGTGCTGTAAACGTGCATTGAAATCACATTTTTTCTCCTAATCGAGCAGCTGCTAAAATTAGATCCTTATCCAATACCCATAGTGATCGAAACGGGCAGCTGAAGGGTTCTACAGGTAGTTTTTCTCCAATTTCTCCAGCTGCTCGCTCGCTCGGAATCGCATGCCCTCCAAAAAGCTAGCATAAATCGTTTATTCTTTCCAAAATACCCCTCCTTTTATTGCGAGTCTAAAAGAACGCTTCCATCTTATTAAACATGAACTCATTTTTAAGGATTTCCTAGGTGAGAGTTTCCATCGCCTATCGAGACCAATTTTTACTCATTTTTACTTTTAGAACCACACAATAGACGATCACGAACGTGTATATATATTTGAAATAATGTTTTGTGAGTTAACTACTCGGTATGGTGACATTATATATTCAAAACTAAACCTTTTAGTGTTCTATACAGTATTTATGAAAACATTTCACCGGTTTCGACCTTCTCAGGTTTATCAAGAGATTAACGATAATGATCATGACCTGAAAAGGTGAGAACCGGTTGGATTTTTAATGCATAGTGTGTGGAATACAACAAAGTTTATTTTTGTGTACATAATATACATATTTATTAATTATAATGCTCATGCAGACGATAGCTAAGTTTAACATGTGTGGCCTGTGTGTCAGCGCTTGGCGATGCTTTTTTGTCAAAGGCCCTGAGATTGGCTGGTTTCATCCAATTGGATGAAAATTTAGAACCTGTCCTATCCATTTGGAAAAAAACTGAGTTTGGTCCAAACGATAGGACCAAAAGCAAGTTGGATGAAATGTTGACCGTGGGAGATGGTGCGCGTCAGTTGTATAAAAATTTGATGCAAATTTGACCGTGGGACATCGGATTTATACGTTGCTTCGGAATCAACAAAGCTAGAGTTAATGAGTAAGAAGCATAGGCACAAAATTAACGGAAAGTGCTTCTTAAAGGGAGGAATTCCATTAATTTAGAAAATAAGTAAGGATTTCTTGACGAGTGTACATAATTCAGAAAATAAAAAAGATAACTATCTACTCCTTCATGAGATACAATTTTTATGGAGATTACTCATATATTATTAAGAATGTTATATCTATTGGCGAGGAGAACTTATACTTGCACTACCCTTCCGTAGATTTCGTTCGATTCCCTCAGCCTTGACAGGTGCTCAGTCATCGCCCTGAACGAGTATGCGGCATCGTTGCGATAAGCTTAATATTAGGGATGAGTCGATTCCACTTTTTTTCGATTCCGATTCCAATTCCGATTCCTTCAAATCGATTCCCGATTCCGATTCCATCGATTCTTGTTCCTTCTAACAGGTGGGATTTTGATTTACCTGTAGCATTGCTGTCATTAAAATTTAAGAATTGAATATAATAAAATAACTAGGGATGGACGGATCCAGGATTTTTGGAGCCTGATCTTTCGAATCGGATATTTTCGATTCCAAATGCATTTTAAAATTCCTGCCATTAAACAAAGTCATTATTCAAGTTTATTCTGGGTACATACAATTAATGGAATGCTTTTTAGATTTTCATACACATTTTAATATTTTTATAAATTAAAAATGTTTTTTATAGACTTTCAAGTTGTTCTTTAAAAACATCTTTACATGCTCAGGACCTAAACTGTTATGCTTGGGTTTAGAAATGAAAATAGGAAAAATCTTAGGATGAACCACTGACCAGTGGCATAGCAAGAGGACCTCCCAAAATATAAAAACACAATTACTTTCCTTCATTAAAGGAAACAATATATTTAAAAATCATGAATTTACAAAAATGAAAAATATTAATCTTTGAAAAATGAAGTTTATTCTATTATGAAGGGTGTTAAAATTAGTTTGAAACCCTCTTCTTAGTACCCTGTTGTTTAAAAACTTTCCCCCCTTGTTTTTGGACCACCCCTTAACAAAATTCCTGGCTACCCCCCCGCCATCGACTGAATTCAAATTTTCCTCACGCACGCATCCCCCTAATTTTATTTTCTCATTGCATACCGACTGGTGTTTTAGCCGAAAATGCTTCAGTATGGTGAGGTGGATTTAGCACATCCTCGCGATAATTTATGCCACAGTGCACACACACGGCATTCATTGGTTCTCCTTATCTCAATGGAAATGTTTATACACAATGAAAGACATTTTTATCGGTGTGTCATTAAATTAAATTGCAACTGCGCAATCAGCAACACAATTAACAGTATTTAAAACGGCATTAACGTCACGTGCGATGAGGTGCTCAATCGCTCAGCATGAGGAAGGGGTGGGCAGCAGAAGCGCGTAAAGGAGAGGTGGAGAGGAAGGAGCAGTGGCGTAGCCAGGAATTTCGTTCGGGAGGGGGGGGGGGCAAAAACAGGGGGGAATATTATAGAAAAAACCGGGCACTAAAAAATAGGTTTTAAAATAATTTTAAAACTTTTTATAATCGAAAAAAACTTATTTTGTTAAAGAAAAATTTTGCAAATTCCTGATTTTTCAACATGTTGTTTTCTTTTGTGAAGGACAATAATTGTGTTTTTATATTTCGGGGAGGGGGGGGTCCGGACCCTCCCCCTGGATACGCCACTGGGAAGGAGCGCGTGAAGGAGAGGTGGAGATTAATGAGCGCGCTCCCTCCGTATTTCAAACAAAATGAGGGAGTCAAGGACGAACAAGTCAGATCTTACTTCAGTGACGACGCGTCGTTGCCTTCAAAGCGAAATCGGGCGCGCTACGTGATGCATGTAGTTGGCGTTTTCAATCCATCTCTAATTGTTTGAGGGGTTAATGATGCGCTTGTTTCTTTGAAAATTGTGCTGTTTGGACAATTTTGCATATCAGTAAAGTCTAATTGTAGAATTGTAGATAGAAAACTGAGTGGCAATCAATTAGAGCTGAAAAATAAACTGTAATATCGTCAGGAATGAGTCTCGTTTGGTCTAATTCCTTTTTAAATCTCGTGCATTTCATTTAATTGTCGAAGCTATCGAGATATCTTCGGGCCCAGAAATTCACTCTCCTAGCATTTGTCGTCTAGAAACGGAGAACTGAAGCAGGTAGGCCAATAAAGGTCAGTTGGTGAGACGAGGTAGAGATTAAACACGCTTCAGTTGTTTTCTTGTGATTTGATATTTTCCTTAGAAGACAATGATTTATGGTCCGTGTGATTTCGGATACGAAAAAAAAACAAAAGAGGTACGAGCTAATGGACGGCCTAGGGTGGTTTTCTGAAATCTGCGACGTAGTTACTTTTGACGTGATTATTATCCTACGGCGCTGAGATTCCCCCGATGATTGTTCAATCTCTTGGGAAGAGTCACACTATGAGCCAGTTGCATTTTTCCTTTTTTTATTTTCTGGCTGAAAATCCTGGCCACGGCTAAAATTCTACTCGTAACCTCTGCGAGAGCTTTCAAACAAAACGGTTCATGAATAGGACAAGAAGCGCATGCGACGGTGCATTCCAAGAGAGAATCGGAACTCTTTCCACCCTGATGGGGCGTTGCATTCATTGAAGCTATTATTTAAAATTTCGGATCCAGATCCGATGTCTTCCGCGACTTTTGATCCGATGTATCCGATGAAGGGCAATATCCGCGGATATTTGGATCCGAGGTATCCGATCCGACCATCCCTAAAAATAACAATAGCCGCGGTGGCTACATTCTCGTTTGGCCGCGGTGGCTAAACAATAATGTAGCGTTCATTGCGTCCATACATACCAGAGCAGCCTGGCCGGTGCGCGGTGGCGGCCGAACGCAACCTGTCGAGTCCGCCCGGAGGCCGCGGCAGCTTATGCCAAGCACGTATCAACTTTCTCAAGGGTTGCATTGATAAAACTGGGCTATACAGTCGCGAATGTGTCTAATTTTTTTTATTATTGACGCAGACGCGTGTTAGTCTAAAAAAAGTTACTTATATAAAAAAACAGCTCTCAGCGCGTATTTATAAGAAACTTTTTTTCACAGGAAAACTCGCTCTCTGCACGTTTTTATTTTCACCAGACTTCAAATAACATTCGAAAATAAAAACATATCTATCGATATATTATACTTTAAAATTGGTGGTCCAGATGAATTCTCCGAATGTGATTCATAATCGCAATAATTTGATTTGCCGTGACCAGCGGTTAATAAAAGAACGAAAAACGCATGCAATGCTTCCCGATCCCGTGGTTTCCAATTTTTTTTCTCTGAGTGTTGCTCATAAACACGAGGAATTTCAGGGTTCGTCGGTTTGTCGCTCTTGCCGACATTTTCATGTTTCCGAGGCCTCTTAGGCATGTTCGTCGCAGCACCCGCGTGCCAGGCGTATTCTCCGCGCGGGCAAGGCTGACACCGCGGCCGCTTAGGTGTGTGGCAGCCTTTATGCCCCAAACTTATAGTCTATGCTCATAACATATACCTTCCTGGAATCGATGGAATCGGAATCGACTTTAGGCGATCGATTCTCGATTCCGATTCCGTGCCCGAGAATCGGTGGAATCGAGAATCGACATTTGGAAATGACTCATCCCTACTTAATATTGCATTGGTCGAGTAGCTCGTGGAACATGCCTCACCTGTTTCCTTGGCTTTGTACGCTTTGCACCCTTGGATCTAGTTGAATGGCACTCATCCTCGTGATGCATGAGCCTGTTTGATTGGACGACACAAAGGTAAATTTCCGTTATGCTTTGCGTATCACTTGCTTGCCAGTCAGTTTCGGTAGGAAGGTGAAGGTGAATCGAGGGACTAATTTTGTGTTGCGCTGAGAAAAGTAACGCAATGTATTTTCATCGAAAACAAAACACCGTCCTACTACACGTCGTGGCGAGGATTAACGGTATATTTACGATTTTCGGTGTTATTGTGATTCCATGAGTTTTATAGAAAGGCTCAAAGGGTTATGAGACGTGAGTAACCGAGGAAATATGTTTACATAAACATCGGATACTTGGGAGTGATGGGTCTTCAGCGGACCGTTTTCCTGCATCAGCAATTTGAAGGATATTACATGGTAAGAGGAGTCTCTTCGTCAACACTCAAGGATTATTCATCGTCGAAGCCAGACAAGACGGAGGTGTTTTGATATCCATCGTTATTCCATCACTTGAAACTATTTCGTGAAGGTGAGTTGAGCTTATAGATTTTTTTCTACTTTTACAATTAATATCTGAGCGCTGGTTGATTGGAAGGGGTGAGCAAAGTCCACACTGCCTAAAAATCATTTAGTTTATGTTCAAACCATCTGATATGATTTCCGAATGCATGCTGTAGCTATTTTAAATCACTTTCATTAGGTACAACCTGCGAAGCGAATTTGACTCAAAGAAACAATATCCTGAGCACGGAATTGCGGGCACAAATTCGTACCAACCAAATTCGTGATTTCCGCCACTTCACGCTGGGGTCGAGCATCCCAGTAAATTGAAATTCATTTTAAATTGAGGTCCAATGGACACTGCCCACCTCAATGAAAAATGTCCGCTGGATACTAAATGAAAAGTGTCCACTGGACCCATCAAAAACGCCGTGGAATTTCTTTGACAGTCCAAAACACAAAAATTAATATTCCCATTGCTATCCACGCTGGCGCCGGACCAGGGGCCGTATTCTGTATTTCGTGGGTGCCGCACCGGTCGGTTTCCCTTTCAAGCCCACCGACTGGACATCAAACCGTACCGACAACGGATTCCGCACCGACGACGACACTTTCAGCGATTCTGTAAGGTCGTCGGTTTCAAACCAGTCGGTACGGTTCCCCTTCCTTCCCAAACAGGGAAAATCCGAATATATCCGAAGTTTGACGTGTCTCCACCAATGAAAGAAGGGTAAAAACAAGTGAAGACTCATTGGCACAGTTTGTTGTCGTCATTCTCAATCTTTTTATTTGCGGAAATTACGACTTATTGCTAGATTAAGATGAACAATATTGGATAACTTGTTAACAATGCTTATATAAAATGTGGTGGTAATGCTGTACCTACAGAATCGAAGGAAATATTACAACATCACAATAAAGTTTGTATGTGATGGAGATTGTTGTTGCTGGAATGAATTATTGAAACTATCCTTGAGATCGTAGTTTCTTTTTTTAAATATTGGTTCCGTGTATTGCTATTTATTCATGATTTGGTAATATAGTTGTCATTAAGTAAGTTCCGTCTAAATGTTATCAACGGAAGGTTATGCCATTGGCACCGTAGCAGACGAAATAGCATACCATGGAACGTGAACGTAGGATTCAAAAGCAAATGTAAATGTCATATTAGAGGAACAAGTTAGGAAATTGTTATAAAAATATGGAACTGGGGGTGTAATTAAAAGAAGTGTAATGACGAGGAAGTAAATAAATTGTGATTGGGTGAAATACATATGTATAAGTTGCGCATTCCAAGTGAGAGAAAATGATAATATTGCGGTAAACCTCATACTTATTAACAAATATCTTCTTTTATCGTCAAGGGAATCAATGGCTGACGATGAAATGAAATATAGTTGCCCGTTACAAATGAAAGAAACTGATACCGTTGTGGCAAACTTCATACTTAAATAAAAAGATCTTATTTCTATGCCGAGAGAAACGCCAAATTGATGATTGAGTGAAATAACAGTCGCCTATTCAGAGTGATATAAAGTGATAACATTGCGGCAAAACTCATATTTAATCAAAAATATCTTTTTTATGTCAAAGGAGCAAATAAATGATGATAGAGAGAAATAAAGCCTATTACAAGCGAGTGAAAGTGGTAACATAAATGAGAGAAAGTCATTATATGTTAGCAAACCTCATTTTTATTAACCATTATCTTATATTTCTGTCAAGGTAATTAATATAGATGATGACACAGTGAATTATAGAGGCGTATTCGAAGGGGCAGAAAAAGATAACATTGCAGAAAACCTCATTATTTACTCGGTGATGAGGTAAAAACAAAATAAAACGTACAATGCGCACCGGGGAGTTCATGAAACCCACTAGTCGGTGGCCGTACCGACACCTTTTTGCTGTCAGTACGGCTACCGACGATCTCCCGTCCTCACGTCGGTGCCGCACCGATTGGGTTCGTACAGAATCGCACCACTTCTTGCCTGGAGTCGGTGTGACGTCGCACCCGACGTATCGGTGCCGCACCGATCGGTTTGGAGTTACAGAATACGGCCCCAGGTTGGACTACATCCCGCGATCTTCGAATTATCTGGCTAGGATTTTACCTCACTCTCGGAGGTGCATTTACAAGTATTTACACATTTTATGAGCATTTATAAGTAAATGCCCAGGATGAATACACACTGAGTATTATGTAGTATTATGGATACCCCATTAGTTTATGTTTCCACATCTTGCTATGCTCAGTGTGAGAGGAGAGGGAGTAGAGATAGGGATGTGAAATTCATTTAATTTTGCCATTTATGAGCATTTCAATGCTCGCTGTCTGGTCATCGCGGAGGCAAATAGTTGTTGTTATAAGTCATTATCCCGAGCACTTTAAAAAAATAAAATGAAATCTCTCCTATTTGGGTGAATGACCCCATTATAAAGTGATTTGACCTTGCTTGCGCCTACGGACACATTGCGCGGGAAAGTGGGTCGGGATCGATATCTGTGCTTATCACGTGAGGCGCGTTAATGCGAGAATTCATTGAAATGCTCCCCACCGCGCCTCATTCCAATTGCAACGTTATAAATTCCATTAAATATATAACCTTCACCTTTTCGTGAATCCCGCAAATATCGACGCCTGGAAAAGAGGTCCGTGCGGCCTTTTCAGTTGGGGTTTCAAATATGTATTATAATTTAGGCACACAGCAATATCCTGGATAGGGGAATTTACACTGGTGGGACTAGAACCCGTGACCTTAGAATTATCTGGCTACGCTTATTACTTTGAGCAGCGAAAATCTCACTGAACACCCTCGAAGCTGCTAAATACCTATCAATGCAAGAATTTATTCCATTTGAGAACTCGCGAGCCTCCTTGATTAGTTAAAGGCCATGGTTTCATTGACTTTTTATACGCTTGCATCCTATGAGTCATAGGATAAAAAGAAATTATTTTAGATATACTGAAATTACAAATGAAAGTACAAATTAGATCTGGAAAATATTTATTCAAGTCCAAATTGGTGCACAGTTTCCATTCCAATTTTTAGCACACTATTTTCCAATTATTTATCTGGGATGGACGTAGTCTATATATTTACTTGATAGATTGCAGTTATTCTCTACAATACGAGTAGAGTCCACCCGTAGCCACCTGTCTCTCGGTGGCTACGGTCCACCGTAGGGAACGTCATCAAACGACTGACGTCATCCGTTACTGCACCGTACTGCCAGTTGATTTCGGAACGGTTTGGCAGCACTGGCAGTACTGCCAGTGAATTTCGGAACGCGCCCTAGATAGGAGTTTTACATCGTCTGAGATTGCCAATGCATGCATGAGGCACAGACTCCAGGGAAACATCTCTTAATAATCGCCTATTAAAACTGCCCATGGTCGGAAAGTTTCCTTCGTTTGGTAAGGTATTAATAATCCTTATTCAAGCCAAGCGCTACCTGCTAGCAGGGTACTCTACGCTACCGCCATGCTCGGCAGCATGCATCGGAGCGGTTCTCATAGCCTCGCAACAAGGCGGCCTCAGCCAGCGGCAGCCGGAACTAGAATGACGTCACACGGGCTTTTCCCACCATTCATACTTAGCCGTCGCGTTTTCACGCGCTAGAAAATTTTCACTTTTCCATTACTCGCGAAAAATAGATAACGGCATTTAAAAATATCAGAGCGTGATATAAGTACTTCAGGAGTAATAATCTTTCGATTTAGGCAATAAAAAAATATTAAGAAACCACCCTATTCGTTTTTACCTCGAACTATAAAGGACTTTAATAAACGCTATTGGTATTTTCCTTAGAGCACTTCCTTTTTATATGTAAATGGCTGGTGTCCTAACACCCCTTGCCTCACGCCTTTTAGGCGGTTTGCGACGTATTATGTAGATGTAGATGTAAAAGGGCAAGTTCGTATCATTTATAACACAGCTAATAGGTTCAGGAAAGTTTTATTCATCATAAATATTGCCAGTATTTTGCTACAGCGTATCATATAAAAATTATTAATCAGCAAAATGACACCACTTGCTCGTCTAATGCTCTTTCGGTTTCAGGAGGCCCACTTAGTAATTACATACATCAGAAGTCATGTAAATGCAGTCATGCAATATGGACCTCCATGTCCAATGTTGGACGTCACTGCTAAGTTGTTTAGCCAGCCCCTTGAATATTTGGCAGATATCGATACAACGTTAACTGGATTAACATGGATATTTTATGGATATCATCCGTTAACGTCAGCATAGTGTTGCCTGCATGTTGTTGGGATATTGATTGGTGTTTAGGCACCTCTTTTCCGACAAAAATGCTTGACAAACTTGTTACCTACCACTATATAGAAGAATAATAGGGTGGTTTCCTATTATTTTCTTATTGCCTAAATCGAAAGATTATTACTCTTGGAGCACGTATTTCACGCTTTTAGATTTTTAAAAGACGATATCTATTTTTAGCGATTAAATGAAAAGTGAAAAATTTCAAGCGCCCGAAAACGCGACAGCTAAGTATGAATGCTGGGAAAACGCCGTATGACGTCATTCTGGTTCCCGCTGTCGGCATGTGAGGTGACCTTGGGGCGAGGCTTTGAGCACTGATACGACGCAGGATGCTAGCAGGTAGCAGAGTACCATGCTAGCTGGTAGCGCTTGGCTCAAATAAGGATTATTAATACCTTATCAAACGAAGAAAACTTTCCGACCTTAGCCAGTTTTAATAAGTGATTATTAAGATATGTTTCCCTGAACTCTGTGCCTCATGCATGCATTGGTAACCTCAGAAGATGTAAAACTCCTATCTACTCGTATAGAAACTAGGTCCCTGTGACGTCACGTGGAGTGGCATCGCATGGCCACCAATCTGGCCTTTTTCAAATGCGGTTAAAATTGACCATTGCCATTTGTCTGAACTGGGATTTCTAAAACTTAATAATTTGTATATTATGACACAACTAATGGTGGGTAACGAATCACAATCAATGCCTTTCGTTTTTCTTTGATGAAGGAAACTACCCTATTTCCTCTACATATCCTCGAATGGCACTCCTCTAGTGATGCTCCTCAGCATTTATTACCATACCAACAATAGGATAATTATGGCTTTCAATCACACATAGCTTATATTGTATTTATAATGGCACTGAAGGCAATGCAGCTTTCCCAATCATGTACACTACAAATGGGCTGTTCAGCATGTGGGAAATGCCAGACAGAAAAGAAATCAGGCAATACTTTCCAAATCACTAAACTGCCTTTAGTCATTACAATCTTGCGAATTTCACTAAGGACTTCTTAGTTAGTGTCTCCTAAAAATGTGGATGAGATAGCCGAATTGTCATTGCCAACTGATTATCATTATTTTTTATAAACTTATAAAGTCTCTAGCTCTTTCTACTGGAAGGTATCAAGTAAAGAAATTTATGCATAGTAAAAATGCAGTAGCAGTTAATATTAACAACTAGCATAATAAAAAACCATAAATAAGAAGTGAGAAGGCATGAATTAATGGCTTAAGGCAATGTTTACATTGAAATGGTAACTTAAGTGCATTGGCACCATTCTCACACCAAATTAATATTAGCTTAGAATTAGGATATCAACACCAAATGTGACAAAAATGCACAAGTTTAAAAACTAATTTTTAATGATGGCACTTATAGCAAAGATTTTGAGACATTTTCAACATGATACACTCAAATAAGTGTTCAGTATTAGTTCCACCAGAATCTGAATAAAACCAAGTAAATCACAAAAATTACTCGAATAACACATTATATCATCACCCCTCTCATGTGGCTGGGAAAATATCATAACCATCATCCTTTTGATGATGATTATGATATTTTCTCTCCTCCAGAATGCTTTCTTAAATCCACGCCATATTTCTTCCACAGACAGTCGTATTGCACAAGTTGAATCTTATGACCCCTGCCTGATTTTTTCTTGCTCCTTCTGGTGCAGATGGAGCAAGTGACACGAACAAATCTCTAGATTAAAACCCATCTCTGTTAATCTTGCTGATTTTGAATTAAATATTAGGAGTGAACTGAAGGAAGCTGATGGACTTTGATTTCTAAAGAATGTACATACTTTTTGAATTAATATAGCCCACAATGTTTTTTCTTTGCCTTTTGAAGACTCAAAATTAAGCTAAACCTTTCACCCTGAACATCGGGTGGAGCTGACGGGAATTTCTATGCACAGAAGACCTGACGTTGGGTGTAGCTGTTGCGGATGTTTAAACGTAAATGACCAGACATTGGCTCTAGCCGACGTGAGAGAAAGGAAGTGACTGCTGCAGTAGCAATTGTCAAATGCATTCAGGCCTGGCCTGAGACCCAGCTTAGGGAGGCCCTTGGCCACTCCTCGGCAATAAAATCCAACCCTCCCACTCATTTATGGTCATCCTCACAGCAGGAATACGTTGGGAAGTGGTTATATTGTCAATAGTTTTTTCAATGATATATTTTGTTGCATACTAAAAATTTTTTATACTTTGAAACGAATTCGTCGATTTGCTCTGTGCATAATGAAATTTTTAAATGAAATTTTAGCATTAAGAATAATGGACTTATAGCCTTAATACCTTGCAGGGGCGCAGCTAGGAATTAAGGCTAAGGGGAGGTTTTAGGTGCAACTAATACTTACAGGTGTTGGGGTATTGCATACCTACCAGCGTAAGCAGGAGTTGCGGGGGCCCTCCTCCAGAAAATTTTGAAGAATAATGGTTCAAAATGGCGAGTTTTATGGCTTTCTGATGGATATTTGATAAATCCTAACACTATTCCATAATTAATACTGATCCAAATAAGTAAAATGGATTAAACTTAAAAATTTCTCTGAGCTCTGGGGGGGGTTATCCCCCAAAACCCCCCTTGCTGCACCACTGATACCTGGTATTCACTAACTTTGTTAATATTAATGCTAGAAACCCGTTTAAAATTCCACAATACATACAAACATGTCAGTATTTCTTTTAGATGAGTAAATTATTGAATATCAAATACAATATTTGGTTGAAGAAAACACTGGTATTACACCATAAGTTGACTGTGAATTCATAGTTTGTGTTAGTTATATTCATGCGTGTGATATGGTTAGAGAGAGGGTCTAGTCCAGTGGTCGGGGTAAAGGACGGGGTTGAGTTGAGTCCCAAATGTGAGGGACGAAAATAGGTACCAGGGTAAATCCACCCCAAAAAAGAGCTCCACACAGAGAGTTTTAAAATATTCTCATGCTACTCGCACCACGGAAAGCATTTCCCAATTGTAGGCACCAGAAGGCAAGAGTTAAGAAGGAAATGTATCAAAAATATGGGAAGAATCCCAACTAATGCATATAAAGTTAAATAATACAGGTACCAAAAAAAATTAAGGATGCAAATGAATACCTTCCCTTCAATGAAAATACAGGAATATCTATGACAAATAAAGGCTAAAAAGTGAATGACTATTGTTTTCAGTTATTGGAAAATTTCAAAGGCAAACACATGGATGCATTATAGGGTACTGCATACTACATCAGAGCACTCTTCTAAGTCATTACTACACCTGTATCAAGTCATACGTCAATCTCATCGTCAAATCGTCAGTCAAACCCCAAATTTTGAATGAATTCTAATACATATTTTGCTAAACATGCTGTGATAACCAGGATGTAATTAACTCCTTCACACTTATTTTGCTTCTATTTGATGAAAAATTATGCTCCTACTGATAACCAACAAGGATGTAAGTAGCAAACTTCTAGGATATGTTTAATGGCATGCAAATGAACACAACAAGCTTAAAACCCATCAGATTTGGAGATTACAGCAAGAATTTTCCTGAGTGACGATGGGCTTTAAGTGAATTGGCTCCTAAAGAAAAAAGGAGGAACTCCAAATCTAATTAGATCATGCCCTTTATCTTCATATTTATTCGTTTGGCACTCCCCACATTCCCAAGAGTAAATACTCAAAAATAGAAGAATGAGAAAATAATATTCTATTTTCTCATTCATCATCATCTTATATACGATACAAAAAAGGTTTTCTTATGTTTAATACAGGAAAATGAGGTCGCAACCCACGATCAAGAGCCTCTAAAATTGTTGAAAATTGCAAGGTAGCAGGCTTGCAGATCCTGTTGGTCATTTGATTGACTGCTTACTTTTAACGTGGTCTACAAAGTTAGGCAGACGCTCATGAAATATCTGTGTGGTAGTCTTCATGATCGGAGTTGAATACTGAGAGAAGAAGGAGTGATTTAATAATTAAAAGTGGTCATCTCATAAATGATACAGTCCAAAATGCTTAAATCCAAGCTTACCTCTGTGTTCTTCCGAAATAAAATCCAAGAAATTATTGGAAAGGAACATGTTTCACTAACCTAGGTCGACTTTCGATTAGTTATCGATACAGGCTGAAAAAAATAAATCGCTAAGTAATTTAAATAAGCCACGTAAACATTTCAATACTGAGAATAATGCCATATAAACTGCAGAGAAAAACTTTTCTGACGAAAGTTTCACACAAATATGGCGCGAATATGTTAGTGACCGGAAATCCCGAATATCCACCGGATGGGCACAGTCAATTGTTACATGCTAAATGGCGGCTGTCTCTAAAGGGTCTCTGAGTTTACTGCTGGAATACGACGATGAAGACAGCAGTGATGAAGAAGTTCCTGGTCCCAAAGTTTCAACAAAAAGAGTGTTGAAGAATGACGGTTCTGGTGTTGCTAGAAAGAACCTCAAAACATCAGAAAGCAATGGAAGGTGACGTAACCATTTTACTAATCATGTTAGAGTGACAATTTTTTCACTAAGGTTAATATTGGTCATTTTAATTAAATTTTCAGAGTAATTTTATCTTTATTATAGGCTTCCCCTTCCAGTGGGCATCAGCTCTCTCTTCTCTTCCTCCTCTCCTGCTCATGTCGACGATCCGAATCTTCATGATGGAAGGGTTCGTTCCTTTCCTCACGAAAGAGGGAACTGGAGCACATATGTTTTCGTCCCATGTAATTATTATGGTTATTACGCTTATTTGTTCTCTATCAGTTTCATTGTGTGTCTAATTGTTGTCAATTTATTGCAGATGTGCCATCACTTGTTATTAACTCTTTATCAGATGTCCTCGTTGCTTTGATGGAGCCTGAGGTTTTATTAAAGCGAGTTGAAGATTTACACGTTAGTGTTACGAGAACCGTAATATTAAGGCACCATTGGATTGATCCATTTGTAGATTCAGTCCAAAAATCTTTAATAGGTTTTCCAAGGTGAGGTGTATCTTTGTAATCGTAAATTCTTCTATTCTTTCATAAAATTGTCTCATAAAAATTATCGTTTTTTATAGTTTTAGTTTAGGTTTTGGAAATTTAGAAGTTTTTACAAACGAGGAGAAAACGAGAACTTTCATTGGGTTTACCGTCGATATTGGTGGTGACAAGCTTTCCAGGATAACCCAAGAAATGGATAAGTGCCTTGAAGATTTCAAACTTCCGCCATTTTATTCGGTAAGTGTTCCTTGTCCTTCGAGCGTGATAATTCCTGTGGTGTGGAACCTACTACTAGTGCCTTATTTTCCTGTTGTATTCACATGATGTGCATAAAATTCTGCTAACCTATCTCATCACCATCATTACTCGAATTTCTGATGAGTTTGGGTATCACCTTAGTTGTGAGAACCTTTTTTATGCCCTTTATGGTAGTAATGATAAATGATGTACCTATTTCATTCTACATGCTATTCTGTTGAAGCCTAAAAGGGCTGGCCAGTGTTTATTTGTTAGGGAATGTAGCACCACTTGTGTCATATAGTCTTTCATTGAATCTCTGTGATAAGTTTAAGAGCACTTAAATCTAATCTTGTCTCTCAGATATAAAACTGAAATTCCTCTTAAGGCCTGGTTACACGGTCCATTAACCCATATGAGTGAATGCCTAATTGCATAAATGGTTTTGGTGGACCAGAAGGAAAAATGTGCAATGGCATGAACCGAATTAGATTAATTTTGTGTTTATAAATTGAAACATTAACTTGTATGGGTTAATGTACCATGTCATTTAATTACCTGTCATTAATTATTCATAAGTTGTGGTGGAATACGGGTTAGTAAAATGATTTTTGTTTTCCCTTCTCCCTCTGTTAGGTTTTTTCTATTGTTTTGTTAGGCCATTAATGCATTTTTATTCTATATATTTGGGACAAGGGATCCATTTGGTGTGGTGACTCAAGTATTGATACGTCACCCTCAAATCCTGTTTATCTCCTCGTATGAAACCCTGACTGTGGCAGAAATAGGTACTTCAGGGCATTATTCTGTATTTCCAAATGAAAATGATGACATTTGGGAGGTTGTTGGATCTTAAAATGAATTGTCCAATGAGCCATTCAATGCTCAGGGCAATAAGTATGACGTTATGTAAATGAACTGTTCCGATGAAAGTGGGCACTTTAAGTGAACTGTTTCTGTACTATGTGCTATTAGTGGTCATTAATAGGGTAGTTTCCTTCATCAAAGAAAACGAAAGGCATTGATTGAAATTCGTTACCCACCATTAGTGTATTCATAATATACAAATTATTTGGTTTTAGAAACCCCAGTTTAGACAAATGTTAATGGTCAATTTTAACCTCATTTGAAAAAGGACAGATTGGCGCCCATGCGATGCCACTCCACGTGGCGTCACAGGGATCTAGATTCTATAAGAGTTGATTGGAGTTTTACATCGTCTGAGATTACCAATGCATGCATGAGGTACAGAGCTCAGGGAAACCTCTCTTAATAATCACCTATTAAAATTGCCTAAGATCGGAAAGTATTCGTTTGATAGGGTATTAATAATCCTAATTTAAGCCAAGCGCTACCTGCTAGCAGGGTACTCTACTCTGCCACCATGCTCGGCAGCAAGTAGCCTGCATCGTAGCGGCATCCATAGCCTCGCACCCAGGTGGCCTCGCACATCAGCAGCCAGACGTCACACCGGCTTTTCCCTTCATCCTAAGCCGCCGTGTTTTCGCATGCTCACTCGGCTAGAAACCCGAGAAATATTTATTAGTAAAGAAATGTTGTCATGGTAATCGTAGATTTTTAATGATACACTAGGCAGGTCACTATGATGTATGAATTTTTTGTTGGCCATAATATATGTCCTATGAAGTACCACCAGTAGGGGCCTACTTGGAAATCAATGTACCATATTGCATTGTTGAGAATAGTTTCCACATGTTGTGTTACCACATCGCTCATTACTGCTCATCTTTGATGTTGATGCTTATCTGCTCATTGCTCATTGCTTGTAGTGCTCAAATCTTTGATGTTGTTTTGTATTTTGTTGTTACTCTCCTCCTTACTGTTTTCATTTCTGACTCTCTGAATTTCATGACTTGGTTTTTCACTGTAAATTCATAATAATGGATTTATAGTGACTTTTGGATGTTTTCAAGGCATCACCTTTAGTAAGTTAAATTATTTTTTCGAAAAGTATTAAGGGCTGCTTGTTTCTTTTTTCACTTTGTTGCCAAATGAACAATGAAGTTGAAAAGATAATAAGGCATTTGAAGCTCTGATTAAGTAAAAGACATTATAATTTCAAGCGAGTGTTAATATTTGTTTTTAACAAGGGAATTATTATTGATTTTATGCAGTGAATATCCATTTTCCCATCTTTCTGTTAAATACATGAATCGATTTCTTCATTTGGGCCAGTTAAATTAGTTGCTGAGATTTCTTAATACAATCATCCAGTTTAATATTTTGAGAACCTCTGGTAGTACAGTAGCCATGGCTGTATATAGTTCCTATGATGATACCTTGTGTGTTATACAAGTAATTTTCAATTTAATTAGAAACTACATTCAAATCTCAACAATTGTTTTATAAAAAGTAAAGTGCTTGTATACCTTTGAGAGTGCTGTTGTGTTATTGTTTTAGGACCAAAATTTTGGTTTATTTCTTGAAATTATGAATTTTTTTCCTCTTTATAATTTACCTGCATTGTTTCAAGGCCTTGCATTTGTATGTATGGTTAGTGATTACTTCTTGGGCTTCTTGCTTTTCTTGGAAGCCCATGAAATGTTCACCTTCAGGCTGTATTTGTGAAGCATCAAATCCACCATACATTCATGGTCATTCATAATAAGTGCTCATAAATATTTCCTGAGGCTTTTGAAGTACTATTTAATAGTATATACTTGTGTTAGTTAGTTATTTAACTTTTATTCATTGAATGGAATTTGACATCTTTGCTCATTTTTTCTCAAACTTTGCAGAATCCTGCATTCCACTTGAGTATTGTATGGTGCCTTGGTGACAAAACGAAGGAAATCAAAGAAAGAATGCCAAGTGTCGAACTAGTCCATCAACAATTTCTGAAAGCTCACCCATCTGAGTGGCATACAGAAATTAATCAGGTAGATTGCAAATGTGGAAATAAACTGTATTCTTTTCCTCTTGTACAAGATGTTTGACTCACTTTTCACATCTAGGCCAATGTGTGCAAGATTGTATATTTTGCTTTTTTATTTAAATCAAAATCTTTGAAATAAACGTGCATCTGTTTTGTGCTGTGTGAAATTATGATGAATGGTATTCTATAATTTATAAATGTTCATGAGTCTCCCATAATCAAATAGTTCGGAATAATATTTTGCTCAATTGCAATGTTTCACAGAAACTACTGAAAGAGAACAGCTTTTTGTATTAGCCTATCATGTTGCCTTTTTTTAATAACATGATGAGTCATATTATGGTTAATAATCTGTTGCTAATGGATATTGTTATGCAATTAAGGCTTAAATGATTTTCAGTGCTTAAAATTGATAGGATTTACTTTAACCCTTTCACTGCTGTGGACGTACCTAGTACGTCCGCACGGCAGACTGCGGTGGACGTACTTTTTCTTCCTCCCTATCATGCGGTCAGCACTTTCGCTGAAGCACTTCGAAGGGACCCACTAATCCGCGACCCTATCCTCGACGAACTCACCCTCGCAGGACCGTCTCATCGGCCCTACCAGCGGGGGCCCTACCTCCGGAAAAGTGATCGCTCTGACTGAAATTTGAAAATCAATCAATCAATCCGATCATCACAAAATGATTGTTTTCATCGTACTCCTGCCAATCAAGCAATCAAGTACGTCTTTGAACCGTATTTCTGCGATGAAAAATAACGATTTTATTAACTTTGATATAACGGCCGTTTTCCGGTGGTCCGCAGCCACATTTTGTTGCAAAGTTAACAAAAACGTTATTTTCTATCGCAGAGACACGGTTCAAAGACGTACTTGATTGCTTGATTGGCAGGAAAGCGATGAGAACAACCATATCGTGATTATCGGATTTATTGATTGATTTTCAAATTGCAGTCAGAGCGGTCACTTTTCCGGAGGTAGGGACCCCGCTGGTAGGGCCGATGAGACGGTCCTGCGAGGGTGTGTTCGTCGAGGATAGGGTCGCGGATTAGTGACCCTTCGGAGGGTGTACCACACCCATCCTGGAAGTACCTGCTCCATGGGCCCAGGAAACGCATTTTAACATTTTCGCCGCATGTGTGGAGAAGGTTTTCGGAGATTGAACAGCAGCGAAAGGGTTAATGTTGAGTCCTCATTTGTTGTAAAAATTCTAGTATGTGGGGGAATGTTAAGGTGATGTTGAAAAGAATTTGCACCTTCCTTTGTCCTTTGAAGTGCTCGTTGATTTTGAAGATAAGACCTTATGGGTTTCAGTTTTGCATTAATAATTCAAATTTTTATATTGTGTGAGTTAGGTAACTGTCATTGGAATCCAGTAGATTTTACACCACTGTTTGATATTCATGTTGGTCAAGTCACTTTTTTAATTGGCAGCTGTCACTTGAAAGGACTTTAAGAGTGTCTACATAGAATATCATCCATTTTATTTCCTTACAATCAACCTTATCTAGTAAAATTATGATGAATCATGGTTTGAAAGGCTTAGTAATGCCATTAATTGTGAGATTTTGTCTCCTTTTTAAAAACACTCATGCTTATTTTTATTCCTACAACATCTTTGATCAGCTTGTCTGCGACATAGAAATAGAAAGGTAAAGTGTGGACAGAAATTCTACAAGAATGATAATAATGTGACAAATTTCTGTAACGTAATTAGAACTCTAGGTCAATTTAATAAATTTATTTTTATATAACCATATTGTATCTTCTTTTCACTTCATATCATAAGCTACACAATTCTTTCTTAGGGATGTAGAAGGCATAGACATTACGAATATAAATCAATATAACTCATAAGTTCATGGTGTCTAGTTCTATGAATCATATATTGAATCTTTATAAAAGAGGGTGGTCAATGTATTCAATTTTAATGATGTAAAGAAGTTAGGTATTCTTTAAAAATTTGTAGCAAAATCATTGGCTTTGAATTCACACAATTACTATTTTCCTCCTGACATGCATTGGAATATTTTATTTAGTGGAAACATGACTACATCTTCCTCTTAATATTGCATTTTTTGTCTTAGAACTTGTATGTAAACTTTTTCATCGCTCTGGATTAGGATGAACCTGTGCTTTGAAGTATTACAATATTCTGGAATCAGTGGTTCACTGTGACTAGGTAGTTTAATCTTTAATGCTACCTTTTATATTTGAAAAAGTATATTCAAGTTAACTCATGAGAAAATTTCATATTTAACCATATTAACCTCAAGTTCCTGTTCCATCTCTTGGAGTTGTGGTGCTGGTGTAGTGCGAGACAGTGGTGGGGATCAGTCGTGCATGAACTCAAGCAGGGTGAGGTTGGCAGTGCCATGCTCTCTCATTGGTGTTTCTATTATTTAAGGTTGTTTCACTGCGGGTGTAATCTTTGTTTTGTGGAATCCAGAGATCTGAATTGCAGTGCATTAAAGTTATCTGTATAGAGTCCACAATCTTTCATAATGGAAGATTGCCCAAAACAGTTCCACATACCTCATGAAAACTAAAGATGGTATGAATCTAGTCTCTATAACCAACATGGTAGTACAATGCTCAAAATTATTAATTACCATAGGAACTGGATTACATAATTACTTTCAAGGTCTAATTGTTAGATTCTAATTTTCATCACTTTTACGAAAACCACTTCTCCTTCTAAATTTTATAATTTTGGTGTCAGCATCCAAAGAGTCAAAATATGTACAATGGAGATTGATGCCTTTTGTGTAGTGCACGAGGTCTCACCAATTCCATTTTTGTTCACTTTATACTCTGGTCATGAACATGAACTATCTATGATTACAGACAATCAAAGATCAGATTTGTGCGTAATTTCTACTTGATACCAACCTTTTGAATTTTCCAATTAAATTTGATCAGATCTTCGGGAACTGAGGATATTTGTAATTTTAAATCGGTACATAAAATGCTAGTATTGCATTGCAACTGTCTTTTCCAGCTGTACATATCTGATTGCTTGTTCATGTAAAATTTTTTTACCATTTCACTCCCATCAGGTGGTACTGTGACCAGCTGAACACTGTTTATTTATTAGATTGGAAAGGTGTAAAAATATCCACTGGTATATTGCAAGCAGTGAAGTGGTGAAAATAACTTCAGTGACGATAGAAATTTCTTTTCTTTTCAATATTAAATGTACATACAACTTAACTTGGTGCTGTTGTGCTTCACTATTTTCACACTTTAGTCCACTATTATCTCATCAATAAATAAGTTGGTAAATCTTCACAAACAATTGATTTCTGTGAGAAATGACACATTCAGTGTGTTCTTTGGTGTTTTTCCCAGCCTTAATGCTGGATAAAATTAGTAGATACTGTCTTGTATCTGGAGATCTATCACATTTAGTTTCAATGGGCACCTATGCCCTCCATCACAGATTCTCACAAGCTGCACAAGTGCACACGATAGCTTTTCACAGCTGGCTGTCCCAAATTTTTGACAAGGAGGCACTTCAAACAAACCCCTCACTGCTGATGTCCACGTTCAAACAAACCCCTCACTGCTGATGTCCACGTGTCCATTTAACGCCTTTAAGTCTGAGTTGGTATGAAGGTTTCCACCATAATTTACTTTTGGATCCTCATCCAGGATTTTTCTAAATCGTGGAAATTCCCTGAAGGATTCACTCTCTCTATGCATTGGTGAAGATGCTTTCTCTGACAGTTTTTCTGAGCTGCTCTCCCGAGGGGGCACATAGAACCACCACGCGAGGAAGAAGAATATGAGAGCAACAGCTTTGGCTGAAAATGCCACTGCCACCATGTACCTGTAAGTATGTATGCATATTGGATTAATTAGATGAAAGAATTTTTGTTCACAAAGTTCAAAGCAGGTGTTAGGGCCTTTTTAAAAATCTCATTCATAGTTTATTTTCCTTGAAATGGATCATTCATGTAACAAATCAGTAATGGCTCTCAAGTCAAGAATTGTAGGTATCTCAGCTTCATTCAGATGGCTTTCTAAAAATTATAATACCTTTCATTTTATGAGCAACAAAATTCTAGAAAATTAACTGACAGCTATATGGTACATTAATTGAATTGTATAATATTATAATTTAAACCATATTTTTCTTATGTAACCCAGCCTTAATTTTGCCTATTTTTAATGATAATATTATTTTATTATCATAGTGATTAATTTATTATTATTATAAATTAATAAAATTAGATAGCAATTAATTATAATAAGAAAATTTAACATGACCTGAAAATAATGAAGATTTCTCAACCTTTGCAATGACAGTAAATCTTTAAAAAATAAACTAAATTATATTACTTCGGGCAATAAACCTCATAACCCACTTGTTTATCACATTAATACATATATCTTGAGAATGTTTAAATAATTAAGTACCTATGTCACTGTAGGGGTTCAAATAGTTTGTGCTGAGGTGCACAAATAAATGTGTGTGAAACATCAGCAAGAGTATTGATTTTATTAGTAACCTATTCTTAAAATAACAACAATGATTATCTTACCAGCCCGAATAGGATTAATATTTCCCAAAGGTGGATGCACCTACTTCATTTTGACCAAAAAAGCCTCCACTAATTTCTTTCCATAGTGCTAACAGGGTTGAGATAGTGTCTCGCTCTTGTATCAACCCTACCTCATTCAAAACTCTCATCATTTCTAAAGGTACATGTCTCATATTAAATACTTATAATAAGAGCAGACAAGCGATTATAACCTAAGGTTCCTGATTTCACATACGTAAGTAGAAGTCATATCATGCATAATTATTTTATCTTTGAAGAAATCAGGGGTGCAGCCAGGAATTAAGGCTGGGGGGGTTTAGGTGCAACTAATACCAGGGTGTGTGGGGGTATAGTATACCCACCAGGATAATCGGTAGGTGCAAGATTAATAAATTGTGGAATTTTAAAATAAACGGTTCAAAATGGTGAGTTTTACCGCTTTCTGAGGGATATTTTATTAATCCTTACACTATTCTATTAGTAATAGCAATCCTATTAAGTAAAATGAATTAGGTATATTTAAATATTTCTCTGAGCTCTGGGGGGGGGTTGTAACCCCCAAAACCCCCCCCTCGCTGCGCCACTGGAAGAAATTACATTTTTCCACAGCCTTATGGCATAATATCATCATCCTAAGAAGACATAATTCTATATAATCAGGCTAATTTTTTTCTTCTAATAAGAAACTTGTAATTAAAAATATTGAAATAGTCCTGCAAAAGTGATTTCTGCATTAAGTTATCTACCCTACAGATGGACCAAGCATAAATTTGCAGATGCGTGTAGTTAGGAGTCAAGGGTATTATGTCTTGAACACTATCCTACTGACCTGCTCATTAGGAAATTGTCGTATTTTCTGCAGGCTCCATGCTGTGTGGCTTCATTGCAGTCTGTTATCTTCTGCCACAAGAGGCAGGATGAATCTATGAATGCTCCAAATAGTAAAGGTGCTGGTATGGTACCAAGAATTCTCACTATCAACCATTGAAATCCCAAGGCAAATGATCGCTGACTGGACTTCACGCACCTGTTGGGAAATTGTAGATGTAAAAATGTAGATATGTAGTACCTTTGACCTATGTGCATAGTATGTAATTTCTCGAGGCTAGTTTCTAACCTGAGGGTGGCTGATAGAGCAGGCATGGTGGATAGGAAGGTGAATACCATCACAAAAAAGACCAGGACTATGAATGGCCAAAATATATTGCATGAAGTATGACAGAGCTGGTTGACTGCCACATAGTCAGCATTTGGTAATTCATCCTCAATGCCATCAGGGAACTTTACTTTCAAAGGATCCCCTTGAGGTGTAATACAGTCACATGACTTGTATGCCTGAAAGAAAAAGAGATCATTCCAAGTTAATAATAGTGCAAATTTTTTATTCGACCGAACAAATTGAATTTTTGATTGTCATTGTAATAAATTGCATCAATATACATTTGGAAAATACTTGAGTAATGGACAATGAAAAATAATGTTGTTGGAAATGTTGGGGTTATTACTTTTGTCAATAATATTACCTAATATCAAAAGCATTAAGTATGGATTTGTAGGGAATTTTTGAGGATAAGTCATTGATTAGAATAAGAAATAAAGGAGGCCCAAGGACTGAGCCTAGTGTAACTTCTGAATTCAGTTTGAGAGATAATGAAAGATTATTATTGATAGAAACACACTGAGATCGATTAGTGAGATATGATTCAAATAGTTGAAGTTCTAGTACATTGAAACCATTATATTGGAGTTTTTGAAGAAGAATAGAATGAGCGACAGTTGAATGCTTTTGATACATCATAGGCAGTCATTGCTATGAAGGACTTCATTTGAAAAGCATTCAGAATGAGATCAATTACTGATGAAACAGCTGAGGTGGCAGAGGAGTCTTTAGAAAAGCCAAATTGTGAATGAGAAAATAAGTTGCGATCTTGAAATTGTTCATATGCCTTAATCTGAATGGCCATTTCATAGAATTTTCCAATCACTGGAGTTATGGTAATTGATCTATAGTTGGAAGGTAAGAATATCGCCTTTTTTATCAATAAATATGTATTGTTTTTGTGGCGCCCCTATGCGAGTCTCCAGGAGACGGTTTAAGGGCTTGCCAATAGAGGGACGAGGAGCGTAAGGGGTGCGAAAAAGAACAGTTAGTCTTACAAGGAGAGGACTGGCAAGAAGGTCATGCATGCATGCCACCTGAGTGTTACAATATTATATATTGGCTATGTTACAGTGTTGTGTGAACTTATTTTTTTTGGAGTCAATAAACTCCCGTTATATTATATCGCTGTTTGGAGTCTGGTTTTTTCTTAATCACCCGTACTTCGGGTCTTACAGTTTCTTTATATTTTCAGTGCACCTATAGAGATGCTTGATTGAAAGCAACAGTTCAAGATAAGTGTCAGAGGTGTACATAAATATTGTTAACAAAGTCTTAATTACATCAACTAATGATGTAAAAGGTAGGTCAGTGTCCCCTCTTGAATAATCAATTTCCTTTTGATGGCCTAGCTAGATGCCTCATTTAGGCTGGGAATATTCATCAAGAGATCCCAATAAATTTGTGATTTGACTAAATTATCATGTTGTTGCAGATCAATTTGAGTTGCTGCCATGCACCATCATCCTCCATGCATCCAGTATTAATATAATTTCGACCCCGCTGAATTACGTGATCTTATTTCAGAGACCACAGATGATTCACATGACCAAAAATATAGAAAATCAACAAGTCTACTGATAGGAAAAGAAAGACAGAAGGAGTAACAGAATAAATCATCAGCTGAAGATATATTTTAGCGGTGAAAAAATTTTCATTTTTTAAATTTTTACCACAAAACTTGACTGAATGTAGTTTCAACCTTATAACTCATTGTCAGACACTTTCAAAGATACACCTTATCAGGAATGACAACTTAATTTTTTTATCTCTTAACTCACTTTTAATCCTTTAATTGATTCCTCTTGTTTGCATCCTGCATAACAAGGTGAGTAGTACATATTACCATCTGCTCCACATATGGGGTAGTAGTCATTTTCTTTGCATCCACAATCCATATTACAGCTGTTTGGTAAAGTGATGTTGTCCAGAGAGCTGGAGAGAAAAAGAGGCAGTTCTTTGTATGCAGTTTTTACTCAAGAAAAACGTTGGGGACAAAATGAAATTGTCTTGTAACCCTGGAAGGCAGTATTATGCCAAATAAATCCTTTGGCATTTCTGAATAGACTGAATTGACTACTAATAAAAATCCATCCAGGGAAGAAAACCAAGTACATATATGAATGCAGTTTTGTTTCAGGTTTGGGTTAGAGTTTACTTTCAAGATTCTGCCCATCATATTATTTCAGTAATTAAAATAATAATGTGAAAGGGAGTACTAGTTGTATTTATCATCCTTTAATGTAATATTAAATTTATTTTTGATTAGTTCCAAGATAATTGGTCCTAAAGATGGGCATAAAAAGCAAAAGTTTGCTAATGAAGAGATAATTAAATTTTTTTCTTGTATCATCAAGCCTTCAGAAGCATCAAGATTTTACAAAGTTGTAGCTTTAAAATAAGCCATCAATTATGGCTCTACCACAATTTGTAGGTGAAATAGAAAGAATTAGATGATTCCAAGCATTTTTTGCATAGTGCATAAACATTAAAATGTGCATTAAATAAAAAAAATATTTCTCGGAGTCATGGTGTATTTAGTTTGAGGTCAATGTAGACACACAGAAGTTTTTTGGAAAATGATTTTATAACTTCACAAGTGTATGCATATGCCCAGTTGTTATCTATGTAAAACTTCAGTTCCATTTTTATTCCAGACCACGAGTCCTCACCAAATTCTTATTTTTTTTCTCAATCTGAATGAGTTAGGGCCCCCTCGCACTGGCAACATTTATACAGCAACTAGTTAGTTGCTCTGAGGAAGTCCCAATGAAAAACACGGCATTGACTGTGGCCTTGCGCATGGGCAACTAAAAAGTTGCCCGTGTGGGAGGCCACAGTTAATACCGCGTGTTTCATTCAAACTTCTACAAAACAACTAAATACATAGTTGCTTTATAAAAGTTGCCAGTGCATGGGGGTGCTAAGAGCAAATATACTCAAAAATCTTTTATGGTATACTAAGATGACATCAGGCTGGAACCAGAAAAGATTTTTAAAATCTTTTACTTATATACATAGCTTAGTAAAATATTAGCTAACTAAAATAAGAAATTAAAAGTTACCAACTGTTGTTCTAAAGTTGAGGAATTGTACGGAGCAGTGACTCCAGCCAATGGCGAATTCGGGCAGTTGAGGAAAAATCCACATGTGAACAGTAAGCCAAATGTTGTGAATAAAATGCAGGCCTTTATTATCCCGGAACATTTAAGATTGAAGTGCTTCACTAGGTAGCCACCGAGGAATGTAGCCCCACCACCAGCTGGAACTGTGACCAGTCCTGCAACAAATAATAGCCTCAAAATTAGGGGGGGACTATATTCAGAGGGGACTATACTCTGAGGAATACGGTAATTTCCATAAAATGCATTTTTTATTTTTTTAAAGTATATAAAATGCTATATAGTATTTTAAATACCCCTCAGCCTGTATTTTGCTCAACCCTAGTATTGCAACATTATCATCCAGACGTTGGTTGCAATAAAGTCTCATACCCAATACAATATGTTTGAGGGAGAAGGTATAATATAGATTCAGGATTGATAACTAATAAGCTAGCATAATACCTCTAATTTTAAGGATAAAAATTCAGATTGAGTTGGATAATGTACGAAAGAGAACAACTTATGGTTTCATGCCCCTATTCAATTCTATCCTACAACAAATGTGTATAATAGTTGAGGGAACAGAAATAGGCAATCAGAGCTATAGTATGACATAGGAATAAAAGAAATGGTGCCTGTATAGTTATCTACCTTTGTGTTAAATATAGCCAAAGCAAACTTTTATCCAGTTCTAAGAAAGTAATTAATCTGCAGGTTATGATCATGACATGACAAACCTCCAATGATTTTCGTTAAGCTCTATTAAAAAAAAAATGACAGGGCAATTCTATTCCCTCTAAATATTTGGTACAATTAGAAATGTTGCCTCTGTAACATTTTCATGCAAACAATATAGCCTAGCAAAGATAATAGGAAGCAAAACTATGCATACATTAGTGGTGTACACTTAAAAAAAAGAAGTAAGGGTGGAATGTAGAAAGATAAGAAATGTCGCTCCTACAATTTATGAGCAAGGAAGGACATTATTTTCTCTATCACTAAGATAACAGACAAATGGAATTAAATCATTATCTAGGTGATATGTACTTAATAAATTTAGCTTAAAGGTGGAGTAAAATACATCGTATAATTTTGAAAATTAAATATGTACATACATATTTATTTGATATCACATTCACTCCCTCAGTTCTCATGGCATTGCATCTTGCAGAAAAAAGGTATTCCACTGTGGTATGAGGGTTTTCTTTTAATTTCGTGAGTGATATTTTCCTGCATTCACTTTGCAAGGGAAAGGTTAAGAACCCATGCAATGCCAACTGGAAAAAGTGATGGGAGCTAAAAAGTTGCTACATCTCCTTATCAATTAGATGGAAGTACTTTTAGATTGTTTATTATTACCATAGGAATGATTACGTTTTATTGCTATTGAAAGATTTAATTGAATCAAATTCATAAGCTGTTTTGGTATTTCTTAGTGCCTAGTCATTACATTTTTGAGAATATAATTTTTTAAATTTCTTAGCACCATGATTTCTCACCCATCAAAAGTGATGCACTGCTAGCATTGATGCCAAGCTGGTTTTCAATAATCTTTGGAAGAAAGGCTGCAAAACCAGCGATGAAGAGGCCTTCAACTGCTCCAGCAAGAGTGAGGAAAGAAAATGTGGGGTTGGCAATTAAAGATCGAAATGCAGCAGGCAGGCCTCTGACATTTCCAGTGGCCAGTGCAGTGGTTCCCCCAATCGCATCATCACCTCCAGCGTGAGCTTCACAGACCTTTTGTGCCTGGATTGCCTTTGCCCCTGTTAAAGAAAACAAATAAGACATTTGAGAATCACAAGTTGAAAAAATTATGTGAGGTCATGAAAAGTGGGCACTATTACATAAATATAGGTATAAATTGAATAACCTAGTGAATTCTACTAACACTTCAGAAGACACTTAACCAGAACTTTGCTTTGGGGGAGCTTAGGTTGCCTATTTTCAGTGGCATAACAAGGGGGGGGCTCTGTAGGGTCCGGACCCTTCCCTCCCTCCCCCCACCCACGAAATATAAAAGCACACTAACCTACTTAATATTGCAAAAGAAAACCAAATATTGAAAAATCATGAATTTACAAAAGATTTTCAGAAAAATGAAGTTTTTTTTTAATTATGAAAAGTGTTAAAATTAGTGTAAAACCCTCTACTTTAGTACCTTGTTTTTCAAAAATTTTCCTCCCTGGTTTTGGACCCCCCCACCCAAAAAAATTCCTGGATTGCCAATGCCCATTGTGATACTTTGTTGACTGGAATGTATTGTCAAATCAGCTGCTATATGTTTTGTGGGCATAATGCAAAAAGTTAAATTCATTGTTGATTATTGGAAGATGCTGTGAAAATTACCTAGGATAAAGAATAGGTTCCTCACGACTAGTAATCTACTCTCTCAATCCTCCCATGCATTCTGTTGACTGGGTGTGAGAGAAGTAGATTAATAGAGCTACAACGCTAATAAATATCAACCACTATTTAAATGTTTATGTTGAAACTCTATGCAACTATGCCGGTAAATATCAACTGATTTCCTCGGTGTTTAATATCAAACTAAAAAATAATCAACTAACCACACAATATTTTTTTGTGGCCTTTGGCCAATGAAATGATTTCACCAAATTATATGATATTCCACTAATCCATCCTTAAATGGGGGCATCCTCCCGTGGGCCATAGGGAAAATGATAAGGAGGAGATTACAAGGGCCTTTTACCTTTTCTGCTCCTTCCATCAGAAAAAAGGCTCTGAATTCCCTGGCTGTTTTTAACAGATAGAGTGGATGATTTGTGGTCTAGCTATCACAGCTCAAGGGTTAAGAACTAATAGCAGATTGATTCAAATTTCATTAATTTCCATTCATACATCTTCCATTGGACATTTCTACTAATCAGCCACCATTAATATCAGCCCACAGCTTTAATGAAATTAAAGCGTTATTTGAAAGCTGTTTTACGGAAATCACAGACTTATCAATAGCTTTCTTTTACAATAAAAAATGGTAAATTTCTACCAAATAAAAATGAGTTATTTACCTTACGTTAATCCATATCAAGATAAAAAAATTCTAAGAAGTGCTTCTAAAAGAGATTTTTTGTGAACAGAATGGCTTGTTTGCCTATTATACTCGTACATCTCACGGTTACCACATTTTTAGATATCGTAGTTTCACACCAGGTTTAGTATATGATTTTTCCTCAATAATATGATGTATCTCAACTTTTGTGCTTCAAAAAATATAACCAAGGAGGCTCAGAACACCAATGCATGCTTAAAACAAACAACACATTTCAATAAAAAATTATGTACTTGCAAAAAATTACAGAACTGATTTACTTCACAGACAACATAATGCAGGCATTGTGTCATGGATTAGAATCATAATTGCACAGATGAAGAATACACTTTTAAAAGGCATGTCTTAATCAATGCGTAGTTACTAGTAATCATTCCATGCAAAAGAATGTTTTTTAAAAAGTAATTTGGTGATTATACACACTGTAAATCAAAGCTATTTAGAACTCCACCAAATGTATAGCATGACCTCTAAAGAGTGCATACTCATTTATCTTAGTGATTAACATGATATATTATGATTGTGGCTACTATACATGCACTGCTACTCACCTGGCAAAGATGGTGGGAATGCCAACAGAGGAATAGCTATGACAACACAGATCATGGCTGAGAGGACAAATCCAATCCACCATGCTCCAACCCACAATCCGCTCTCAGGAGTGATTCCTATTCTGAATAAAAAAAAAAAAACAAATTCATAAATAAATATATAAATTAGGTATGCCTCAGGTATGCATTCGATTATCAATTATGTAAAATAGGTTCCTCCCCTTCAAAACTGAAAAACTGTTATAGATTTCAATACCAATAACTTCAGAAAAGTTGATGAGAGGTGAACAAAATTAATCATTACCTAACGGCCAAATTAATTCACTACTATTCTATTTTTTACTACTATGTATTACCTACTACATATTTCTATTTTTACTTACTACTATTTCTATTTTTTAGTTTAAATAAATATTTAAATAGGTATGTAATAAGAAAATAATAATTTAATGATCACAATAACTGAATAATTTTGCAAATTTGTGAAAAATTACTTTAAATAAATTAGCACAACAAATCCAAATAATGGAATTCATTGAAACCAAGAAATTGTTGGTTTGGATTGCCTTCTCATGCAGCAACACAAAATTTACACTTATATATGAGTGCTAGAAGCCGAGTACAGGCACCTTAAAAAACAAACAATCCCTTCAGCCATGTAGCAAGAGCTTTCTATGAACTTATTTGCTTTCCAAGGGGTATAAAATTACTTCTCAGTCACGCTTCTATGCCCAATGTGGTAAGGATCACAGAGGCAATGGTTCATTTCTTTTTAAATATTTGAAATTTAAAAAAAAAGATATGAGCACTTACTCTGCTACATCAACGCTGAAAATATCAGTATGAATATTTAAAAGTTGACCCCCTACTATGAAGCCAGCAGCAGGTCCTAATATAGCAGTAGCATAAAATATTCCTGGAATAAAAAAATGAGAATAATTTTAAAATATTGAATTCATTGTGACAGCCAAAAGTTGAAAATCAATTGATTTTGAATCTCACCAGCACAATATCAGCAGTCATAGAGATCCAATTTGATTTTAATATTCTTTTTGTTTTCCACTTTTAAATTTTTAAACATGTGAATTTAAATTTGAAATTGCCAGGAGGATTGCTTCAGTGGTAAGTTTAATCTTATTCCATTCACAGTTGAGACCCTTGGAAGGATTTGCATCTTCAGACTTTGATTATTGGTAACTATTATAATTTTCTCACTCCTGGGATAAATTTAATTTTTTCAAAAGAAATTTTGTTAAGAAAGGTGAAAAGTGTCCAAATGAATGAATAAAGAAGTGAATTCAAAAGATACTGTGAGAGATTTCCATTACATTTCTAATCACAGAAGACATGAATAAAAAGAAACCTTTTCATAGAGGGAGAATTATCGGATATTTTTTGCGATAACGTTGCATTTCAGGGACCTGAGCACTCCTCAGTCCTCATTTATCTATATTTTGTTACTTAAAATCAACCCGGAGTGAATAAGTGAGACCATGTAAGGACATATTGTACAAACTTCATGGAATATAGGAATAATTGCATCAAATAAATAATTGTTTACACTCCAAGTGATGACCTCCATGATTTCAATTAGTACTATATTTAAACACTTGACATTTAGTGCAACCTAGAAGCGGATCCAGAAGTAACTTTGGGGGAACTTCCTAGGAGTATAGGCAACAATCAATACTTATCACATCGAGTGTAGGCAATAAGCAATACTCGTAAAACGTTTATAAGTCCTCTGTATAGCATATTTTGTATTTTTTTAAATTGAAATTTTTTTTCTGAAGAGGTTTCGAACGGTGAATGTTTTCATCCTTGTGATCGTGGATGACACTAATTTTCATAATATTAAATTAGTGGCTTTCAAAGACTCATTCTTATTGATTTGGGCTGAATTTCCCCATCCCCATCACTTGAACAAATACTGTGGCACCCCAGGAGGCGATAATTGTGAGGAAGAGGCAATCACAGAAGATGAGAAGGGAAAAAAATCTCATGGCCCCCAAATCCTAAATCCGACTTTGCCTTCATGGTAGGATTAACATACGTTCAGAGATAGGATTGACGTACAGAAGACAATGCTATTTCATCTAATATAAATGAAAAGAAGCCTCTATGTGGAGGGAGAATAATGGTATATTTTTAGTAATATGATAATAATGTTGCATTTAAAGGAACTGAGTACTCATCAGTCCTCATTTTTAACACATCTATGCTCATTCCGAATTTATTAACAAAGTTACCACAAAGCTATTTGTAATTTTACCCAAATCACAGGTGCCTGCCTGTGCTTTTCACCACTATACTCACCCAAGTACACCGAAGACATCTTCTTGGTCACGCACTCATCAATGAATGTCACTCCAAGGGTGTAGAGCGGGGAAGAGCCGACTCCGTGAAGTATCTGACCGAGGAAAAAGATCCAGAACCAAAGGGACAGGTGGGAGAACTTGGAGGGCGTGAGGGGGTCGCGGGAGGAGCAGAGGTCGCCTTGGCCGGTGGTGGCGTTGCCTCCCACGGCGCAGACGAAGGTGCTGACGCCGTTGGCCTCTGCGTCCAATGCCTCGATGGAGAGGCCCGCGAAGTATTGGGGAGCGGAGAACACGAGGGAGCCGATGCCCAGGATGAGGATGCCGCCGCCGAGCCACGCCGGCTTGGAGGCGGTGAGGCGGCCGCCAAGGAAGGACACGGGCAGCAGGCACACGAAGGAGGCCACGTCGTACCCACCCACTATGATGCCCGTCGCCCACGACTGCAGTCCGAAGCGCCGCTCGATCGTCGACACGGAGGCGTTCAAGAAACCGTTCACCACCATTCCTGCTCAAAAGGTGTGCAAAAAAGAAATTTTTATTGTTTTTATTTTTGTTTTGGCCCATCAAATGTTAATGTTGAACTCTTATTGTATTGGCTATGCTATACGTGGATAAGCTGAGGTAATCTTAGCCGGTAATCTAGCCCATTGGTCTCTATTAACACAGGTGGATTTCTCTCTTGATCTCAATTTTTTAATGATTATTAGTGCCTCGGAGTATTGGCCTAAGAATGATATGTAACATTTTTGAAAAGCGTTTTCATATATTTTTTATATCTTTTTGAGGGCTATGAATGAATATGATAATATTCACTTGATATATAAAGGCATGAAAGGTCATCACAGTGTTTTTTACAATTAAAAAATAAAAAGAATTCAACTAGGTATGCATGAATTAAAAAGAAGACACAAGAGTTTTGACATAATTTTAATTAATTTTTATAGTGCTTATGTTGATTTAATGTCAAAATTCTAACATATTTTATCCGATCAGCTCTACTTCTGTATCCTCCAAATTTTTCAATTTTATTGATATTTTTGGATTGAAAGCGTAAACAACCACTTATATATTAAAATTACATTATTTTAGCATCGATTACTGTTCAAGTTTCCTTTTCTGTAGCGTATTAATTTATCAGAGAAACTTTTATCATGCATGAAATATTTTTTTATCGACCAAATCAATAAGAAGAGCATAAATATTTTGTTTTCGTGTATGGCATGCCAGCATTTCTTCATGTATGCAGCATAATAGTTGATTGCATCGCTGCGCAGTGGCGCAATCATTTCTCTGAGCTCAGAGAAATTTTTAAGTTTAATCCATTTTAATTAATTGCATTAGTATTACTTATAGAATAGTGTAAGGATTTATAAAATATCCCTCAGAAAGCCGTAAAACTCACCATTTATCCTAAAAAATTTCTGCGGAGGGCCACCGCACCTCCCGCTTACCCTGGCGGGTATTCCATACCCCCCAGACAACCCAGTATTAGTTGCTCCTAAAATCCCCCCCAGCCTTAATTCCTAGATGCGCCCCTGTCGCTGCGCAACGCAAAGCAACTTACAATTGGAGTCTTCAGAAATCTTTTAAAGTTTAAATCAGGAGCGAAAAACCTGCCACCTTTTGCGATGCTATATTTTGCATTATTTCTTCGATCGCTCGATCGAGACTGGTGCAACCCGAGGTTTGGTGGTGCGGTAAGTGTGTGGAATGAATTGTAGAGGCAACCACCTTTTAATGATAACTTTCCAGCAGGCCCGGAACTAAGGCGGGGAACGGGGAACACATGCCCCGGGCGGCAGATTTCAGAGAGAGGCAAAATTTGAGAAGTGTACGAAAAAAGTTATTTCCTTTTTCTAATAAAACCCTTTAGCAATAATTATTAATTTATAAATCATTAAACAATAATATTAACATAACCTCTTAATAGCAAACATACGGTGAGTAATTTTACCTACCGGATTTCAAAAAATAGCTTACGGATGTATTATATATTGGTGGTGGGGGAGGGTGAGTGGGGTTATATGGGAAGGGGGGGGATGCAAACTGATCTTTGCTCCCCCTGACAGAAATCCTAGTTCCGGCCCTGCTTTCCAGATACATAAATTGAAAACACTCTCTGTACGCTTTCGTTCGCTCCACACGCTGCTTCAATGTACGCTACCGATATTCTGGAGTTTACCAGTTCGAGCTCGCATATGTCCGGACTATCCAGGCAAGTGTTTGCGCGGCCGAAAGATGACACGCTTTGCCAGCGATTGCCTCCCGCGGCAAAAGCGACGTACACAACGCTTAGAGGCAGCGTCGCTTGCTCCTTCATTAGGGTACCTCCCGAAAGCGGGAGCGAGGGGAGGAGACACCAATTAATTTTAAGTGACACCCACTCGCCCCACCATCCCCGAGCGGCCTCCTTCAGATTTTGCGAGAGGAATTCGAAAAATTGCAACCGGCCGCCACTCGGAGTTCCCCGTCTCAGTCAAAGCTCCACTGCGTGAGCCACCCTTCTTCTCTTCAAAGCGAAAAGCAAACAAGAGACGCAGACTCTGCAGATCCTTCACAAATAGCTTCCATTTCTCATCATTATCATCATCAACGCTACATCGCATGCGACGATCAGAGAGAACTGCAATATCGGGAAAAGTAGACTGTCACAGGATCGTAGCGGAGTTGGGACAAAACGCAAACGCACTTTGAAACGGATAATTTCAGGAGTTGCGTGCGAGTAGCTGGTTGGAGGTTTGGCCATTAAAATCCTTACCAATCCTTACCAATCTCACATCAATAAATTAGAGCGTTAAAGGAGGCTGCGCAGCTACCACAAGCTGAGATCAACATTCTAATCTATAATTACGGAGGCCTCCGCGGTTTGTTGATTGGTGATGGTTTTCCGGGTTTAACGCGGTGTAAACCCGGAAAACCATCACCATTCTAATCTATAACTTAGGCATTATCAAAGGAAATGGAAAACGTCAGTAATTAAAATAATTTAACATGGTTTCCATTAAAATCCTGATATAATCTTCTTATTCGGGAGAATTAAATTTTATGAAAAAAACATACAGTCGAAATGAATAACACATAAACGCTATCGTTCACATCCGACCTATCACGTAAACGCAGAACATACAATACTTAAAAAAAATCAACTAAACAAATATTCGTAGGACTATCTATTTTATATCACTTAAAAATGCATATTAATGATCATTTTTTGAGCCGAGGGAAATCCGGCTTTCAAAACTATCAAATTATGAGGGGTGTACTCGTGAGTGAACCCCCACCGAATACATATGAAATTCTCCCCCCGAAAAAAATTCAGGCAACGGCCTTGCTGAAGAGTACACTGTACCTTGTGCGGCTCCAGCCCAGCACATGAAGAATAGAACCCATTTGGCCGTACGGAAGTTCCTCAGGAACCTCGGCCGGATCATCCAACATCCACAGTCCTCGGCATCGTCCCCCTCGGCATCGGTTGCCCCCTTGGTCGGGGGACTCCTGATGGACCCCTGCGATACTGCAACTTCCTGCGCACGGAGGAAAAAACAGTCATTAAGGTAAACCATGGACGCCATTACATAATTATTTACTGGAAAATGTCAGGAGAATCGCACCTCCTCATAACTTCGAGCCCTGCAGTGGCAGTGTAGCAATTTCAATGCAATAAGTTTACTACAACCTCGCTATAAATCAGCCTAAATTTTATCAGACAATTTTAATCAGACTACAGATAGAGTAGGTTTGCAAACATTGCGAAGAATTATTATCGGTCACTACTTTTTATCTTTCCTCTAGCATTACAATTTATTGCCTTAAAGTTACATGAAAGTTAAACTTAAGCTGAAGAAGTTTCATTTCATTATCGTGTATGGTAGCTTGTTTGGCAGGAGAAAACTCAGAATTGACCCACATGGAAACCACAATAAAATCGATGCTTGAATTTGAGACAATTCATAGCTGTGTTAATGCGTTAATTATAAATGAATTATAGATGATTATAAACGCAATTGAGACGCATTTTTGCAAAGGCTTCCCACATTTTCCCTTTCATACCATTTACAAGATGGATTTCTTTTTAGCATGAGCATTTCAAAGAGTAACTCCTAAGAGTGTAAGTAGGTATTTGTAGGAGCAAAATATCATGTCAAGAGTTTATATTTCAATTTATACCAGAATTTACCACGAAAGCGTCCCTAAAATGACAATATTTTAACATCCGGAAAAATACTTAGTCTAATTTAATGCATACAAAATTCTTGTAGTGCCACGGAGAGAGAACAAATAAGACGTTTTTTGTCAGTGTGGATAGTAGCAAGTAGTGCGACGTGGATGCGGCTGCATATTAACGAGGATTAATCATCCGATAAAAATGTCATTCTTCTTGAAGAAAGTCACACTAAGCCTGCAAATATTTATCTATGGAAATCAGTACGTTTTTCTAATTACATATCATGATTCCTCTTCCTTACTATCCAAATATTTTTAGGAGACTCATCATGCCAGATAGATTATTTCGTGAATTTTTTTTCTTTGCTGAGTCTTTGAAGACGACATTTACGCAGATAAGAATACGCATAACTCCGTCTCACTCCAGTCGTATTTTGCATTTTTTATCACAACCTAAAACTCGTTTATTTCAGAAGATTTTCGAGGAGGTAGCTTAAATTTTAAGCGAGTAATACGCCACGAAAAAATGGTTCGAACGGGAGTAGCGTAGACGGTTTTTGTTACTTCGCCGAGTCTTGGAAGCCGATTGTTACACACTTAAGAATAGGCATCACTCTCGCTCCACCGGTCGTATTTTATTTTTCGTTATCCTAAAGGACTGCTCGTTAAAAACTTAGGGTACCAGTTTAAAATTTTCAGAGCTTATTGAATAGACATTTTTCAGCATTTTCCCGAAATTCAAGCATTAACATTTTTCGTATCAGTTTTAAAACCGAAGAAACATTTTCAAATTTGATATAAGGGCAAATATTGCAAAGGATTCACCGTGTATATTCTGGAATTTTTCAAAGTGATGGCTTAAATTGTAAGCAAGTAATACGTCACGAAATAAAGATAGGTCGAGAGGGAGTGACGCGTGTCCAGCTGATGCATCTCCGCCGCCCTCAAGGAGATCCTCTATTATCTCAGACTCTGGCTCCCAGAATGTGACCAGACTTTTGTTCCTTAATGAAGGCTTCCCATGGAATAACCTTGGGCGCCTCGGAGTGCTACGGACGCAGCTCCACTCCCATCAAGAGTCGCTCTCGCAGCAATCCGCTTGATCAAGAGAGAAATTCGAGGGAAGAGAAGAGGCGGTTCCCCCGGTTCAGAATGCGGACAGAGAAATAAGAAACATGAGATCAAAGATCCGATTAAAATATTTAAGCTACACAAGATAGTGGGTAAAAATATTTAAAATTTTTACTCATTGGGTTTATAACACTAATCGGGCAATAATATCATCTTCGAATTATGATGGTTGAACAATTTTCCAATGGCCTTGTAATATTTCATATATTTATTTATTTCCAAGCTATTGGGCTAAATGACATTTACATGAGCCATGTAAAAAACTCATTCGCTGGATGGTACGAAAATCATACTCAGGTGAGACTCGACGCCGCGACCTTCAGTTATTCAGGCAAGGACTTACCCCGCCAAAACGGAGTCCGGACGTAATTAGTAGTACGTTTTTTCATGTATAGAGTAAGAACACAAATATGGCTACGAGGAAGGACCCAAAAATAACCGTAAGGAAATCGCAGCGCGCGTCACAATAGTTTGGGATTCTCCCACGGCATGGGTGTTAATTCACCCTTTCTGAGTCAGTATGCGAAACGGCGTAGCTTTAGACGGTTTCAGCGAGCCCCAGCGACAGTTTTCGTTCGAAGAGTTTTTCGACCTCTTCGATTTTGAAAAAGGCTGATATTCGAGAACAACGTAAAACGATGAAATTTTGTTTTCTACTCCTTAAAAGTGCGTCGGACGCGGTTGATATGTTGTCTCTAGTTTATAAAGAAGACGCCTAGAAAAGAACTCAAGTGTACGAGTGGTATTCGCGATTCAAACGCGGCAACATGTGGATCGAAGATATTCAATGTCCGGGCCGGCCTTCCACGCACAGAACTAATGAAAATGCGAAAAAATTCGTACCTTTTTGTACGAGGATGAGAGGCTTACTATTGAGGAACTCGCAGAATAAAATGATCTTTCGTGGAGTTCTGTGTTGCGCATTTTAACTGAAGATTTTCACATGAGACGAATAGTGGCGAAATGATCAAACCGTTTTTAGCAAAAGACCGTATGACCGCTTCTTGACCCACCCTACTCACCAGATCTCGCACCTTGTGATTTCCTTTGTTCCCACCTATGAAAAGGGCGCTGAAAGGGAAACGTTTGGATTACATTCCTGAGGTGAAAATAGAATCGAAGGCGGTGCTGCAAGTCATCGGAAAAGATGAGTACCAAAGGTGATTTGCGTAGTGGAAAATAAAATTTGAAACAATGTATCACTGTTGATGGAGATTATTTCGAAGTTGAATAACGTTTGTAACACAAAAAATTCTATTTTTTAAATTTCGTCCGGTTATTTTTTGGTCCCCTCTCGTATATCAATTATAGACAGCTCTAAGATATCTGAGAACTGTGATAATACCGGCTCACCTATTGCTTATAATTTGTTGCTAAGTAAATCTAAAACATGCCGTTGCATTGGCATGGCGTAATTTTATTAGGTTCAAGGGTAAGGTTCTTTGCGAGTTTTCATAAGATTAAATTTGGATGACTTGAAGTCAAATGTCAAATGGCTGTTAAGTCAAAAAAGAAAGAAATTGCCACATGAATTGATGAATGAACGATTGTTCGAATACAGTTTTTAACTTCGGTAATGTTTTCGGGGTGTTGCACAATCGTAAAATCTTTTGACGATTCCCCGTCAATAATTAATTGAAGTTGTCCGATCCTCTTCCCATCACGCGATCCCTCTATCTTGGTCAATGACCATAGAATATTGTTGCATTGTGTGGATGGGATAAAAAAAAAACTCAGTCAAATCCTCAAAATTTCATAGCTTTGACTCGACCCTACAACTATTTCCATGTATATGCTGTGGATGGTTTCAATATAAAGGCGATTGATAAAGTGAAGTATCTTGGTGTTGCGATAACTGCGAACCCATCGTAAAGAACATACATAAGAAATATTTGTTGCAGAGCCCTGAAGAAGCTAGGATTCGTCAATATTTTTGTGGGAAGATTTTCGAAGGAAAAAATAAAAGAAAGGAGCTATCTCGCCCTCGTCCGACCACGTCTTGAATAAGCAGGGAGCATATTAGCAGCGCAGAAAGACTTAATCCGTGAACTTGATGAAATACAAATGTAAAGCTGCGCGATTCATCCAAAACAAAGTCATAAAATTCTATTTAAATGAACCAAAATTTTTAAAAGTCATAATGTTTCCTCGCTGAACATTGAGTTTAACCATAGCGTGGGCTGAAGTTTTTTCAATCGAAATGCGTATAGATGGAGGAAAGCTCACTCCAAACTACGGCACAGGCATGAGTATTTCATATATTAAGTCGAAAGGGAGAGCTGCTTTCCCTGGGCCACCTCGCGCCGTGAGGATTTCTGAAATTTAATGGGAACCACAAATGCGGTTTCGTTAGGGCAATCACGATGCCTACTCATGACGACGACTTTGTTTTTTCTTTCGCTCCCATTCTTTTTTCCGTAGCCCCTCTCCACTCCCCGCCGCACGTTGGCTCATCCGAAGAAAAGTATGTAACGCTGGAGACACTAAATTTGAAGATTTATCACATTCATTGCACACTCCAAATCCATATATACATCAAGAGTTGAAGTAATTTTCATCGTTGGCATAGTAAATTCCTTTCATAACAGGAGATAGGAGCAAAAAAAGTATCTCTATAAGTATGCCAGACGACAGGTGCCAAGGTTTTACCCATTATCGTTCGAGCGGATATATCAAGAGTTAGCCCTTGATGTAAAGGCCGTTTTACAAGGGATACGTCATCGCGCAATATGACGTTTGCGCGAATGCGCAATCGAAATTGCGTCGTGTAAAGCGGTGAATTGCTGAAACACATGCGAGAATGCGTGGACGCGAGACGGCAAAATAGCCCCTGCTCTAATGACAAGCTCGCATTCTCGCTATTTCAACATGTTTTCAGTGCTAACCAGCGCAATGACGTGCCTCGTGTAAAACGGCCTTAAGGGTAATAATTACTTCAACTCTTGAGGTACAAATCCTGATTTCACTTCACGTCCATAGTGATGTTTATGTAAGGGAATCCTCAGAACGAAAACAACAAGTACATATTCCTTCCAAAACACCGGTAATGACTCCATTCAATTAGGCGCAATTTTTTCATAAGAAAGAACATGAATCATTTGATATACACAACCGTTTGAAATGATAATATCAAGAAATTTTCCACCATGATATTTTCACAGCAGTGCTTAAGATTAGCAATGTGAATGATATTACTCTCACTTCTCTGATAAATATTTATGACTAGAGGCTGAAGATCACAGTACTAAAACACTGCAGTGCATGTAGTTGGAAATGAATGAACTTACATCTAGGGCAATAACGGCACTTACTTGGCTGCTACTTGCGACGGTCGCACGACTCTCAGTGACAAGTTTAACTTCTTCCTCATCAAGTTCCATCGGAACAGATGATTTCACTTCACGTCTATACTCACTTTCCCACCATTTTCTTGAGGATTCACAAGAGATTCGCAAGGAAAAAACTACTCAAGCAAGCATAAATCAATGAAAATATATTGGTATATATTGATAATGCAATGGATATCCACACTAAGGTATCTTTTACCGCCGAAATAAACAATCACGAATTAATTGTTTTTGGAAACTTCGAAGAAAAAAAGGCTAACAAAAACAGTTAACAGAAAAGCAGTTTTTTGATACGGAGAATCGAGTCTGGTTTGACAATTCTGCCTACTTCGAGTGACTCGGGCATTATCGCAGTCATAAGATAAATACTTAGCCAGAAAATGTCTGAAAACTCAGATAAAATATGATAAGAAAATAAAGATAAGAGTGTATTATTTTGCAGAAGGTGAATGATACGCTGGATGTATGCAGTTGAAAATGCCCCTAATATAGCCTCGTGTCAATTTTTTATTACTGTCGCCAATATAAGTATATACACAGGAAACGATGGACTAGCAAAATTTAACAAATACGAAATTTCGGTGAGCCGAATACATTGCCGTCAGCATCTAATGCACAAAAAGAATTACACCCAAATTATAATTAGTGGAGTCGCGTTACCAAAGAAGGCTGATTTTCGACTTTCATGGTCTCGCCGACCAGTGGCGCAGCGAGGGGGGGTTTGGGGGTTAAAACCCCCCCCCAGAGCTCAGAGAAATTTTTAAGTTTAATCCATTTTACTTATTTGGATCAGTATTACTTATAGAATAGTTTAAGGATTAATCAAATATCCATCAGAAGGCCGTAAAACTCGCCATTTTGAACCATTATTCTTAAATTTTTTCTGAAGGAGGGCCCTCGCAACTCCTGATTACCCTGGCGGGTATGCAATACCCCCACACCCCTAAGTATTATTTGTGCCTAAAACCCCCCCTAGCCTTAATTCTTCGCTGCGACCCTCTCGCCGACAAGAAGTCGATGGCTACTTAGCAGGATGCGGCGCTCGCCGGCGCGCAGTGGGCTGAAATCGAAAAAAGCTGGACAAAACCTCGAAAATGGTTTTTTTGAGTATGGAAGTTGAAACTTTGCACAGTTGTTGCCAACACATTAGTGCATTTTTTGACGCAAAATATTTTTCATAGGTTAATTTTTTATATAAAATACATAGCCTCAAAGTTGAACAAATTTTGCGCAAATTGCCCGCTTTGAATTTTTTTCGAAATTCAGCATGTTTAAACTAATGTCACACCTTTAGTAGCAATTCAATAGCAACAAAAAATTATACGATTGTTAAACGGTTTGTTATCATCGATTACCATCAACTTTCACGACTTAGTTGTCGTAATTGTGACCAATACGATTCAAAATGGCGGACCCTGTTTTTCGTCGAATTTTTGTGTTTATGTAGGATTTTAAAAAAAGGATCACCGAGTTACCTCGAGATATTTACACCACATATACTACAAAGTATGTAGATTATGATAATTGGAAGTGCAGCTGCGACCACCTGCGACGCCGAAATTAAGATCGATTTTTCGAACGTGCGGCACCGCCCGGAGCTGGCTGCTGGCCACGGGAATTGCCGTACTCGACGGATGTTGGCTAGTGAATCATTTTAAGCAAATTTATTGTATAAAAGCTATGATATATTATTACTACATTTATTTTCCTTTTATTTTAACCTGATTCCTTTACTGTCTTGTAACATTTATCGTCGATGCAGTACAAAATGGCGGACGCTAATTTCAGTAACGTTTTTGCCCGTGTGTGGCTGTATAAAAAGAAGGACACCGAGTTGCTCTCAGATATTTACATCGTAATTGCATAAAGCCTTTTAGATTCTCCATCCACAGAAATAATCTGCGATCGTTCCCAAAAAACAAAATAAAATCGATGTTTTTACCGTGCCGCGCAGTCCGAGGCTGCTCCCTGGGCGCATGGAATGTCGTGACGCAGCGTACATTGTAAAGCGCTATGAATGCATAGCCTTTGCTGAGGATGTATTTAATGTTATTATTAACTGTATAGGCTTTTTGGCTTCTTTCTCAGTACTTCCATTTCGATAAAAGGTTATCAATGTATATCTAAATAACTCTTGAACTTACCCTATGTACATGCAATATCATTACTCCGAGTCGGTTGAATAACTGTCGCTTTCACTTCCAGGCTGTAGGATTTCTGGGTCATCGTCATTTAGTAACAGTAAATTCCTGACTTCTATCGGCTTCTTCGGGATTTCTTCGTAACAAGAGGTGCGGCATTGGATATTACTGGATCCGAGGTCAGGAGGAGCCGGCGAAATAAATCATCGTTGGTAGATATTCTTTAGCGCTTCCTTCTAAAGCTTTCTCGATATTTTCTGCTATCTTTATTGCGTGCTTCAATTGCTTCTTCAGATAATTGCCCTAGAGGAAGAATCATCTCTGAAGCTATACCTTCTCCGTGTATTAGGACCTTATGAACGGTCGGGGGCACCATAGAACTTATAAACAAATATTCCTCCGACCTAGGCTCTTGTTGCCAAACTTGCTTGTACGGTGAATGCCCAGAACTGCCGTCGAAACCATATTTACAAATCAGAGTGCACTTCAATTCACTTCTGGCATCAGGAACAGCTGCCACGCAAGCTAGAATCCGTGAGGCAGTGTGCGAGAGGAGACTTTGTAGATTGACTTTGCACGGTATTTCATAATCTCTATGCCATCCCGGTACGCAGCATTTTTAGCAAGCCTCACTCTTTCATAGTTCGGGTATAATTTATGACCATGGCTTTCAGCTATTTCCGAAGACCATTGTACTGAGTTTTTGTTAGTTGCATCGATATGATAACAGAAAGAGCCTCGTCTTCTGACATCATGGAGGAACCTGAGATGGGTGTCTTCCATTTAGCTAGGACTCTCCTTGCTCTGGTTGGAGTTGTCATTTTAATTTCCTTCAATAATTTGGATGCCGCCTCATCTCCTTCCTCTCTTAATGTCATCGATGCTGCGAATAATAAAGTTGCCGCCGAGTGAGAAGATCTAAGACTTTCAGTCTTCTTCCTCTTAGTTCTTTCGCTAATATCGTAAAATATTTTTCCGGGCGTCCACCAGATTATAATGGGATCAAAATGAGTAAAAAAATCGCCCTTAAATCCGTTGAGATAATGCAACAACTCAGGTCACTTATAAATCGCATATACTTACCCGAAGAATTAGAAGCTCTTGTCAATTCTGGAACGTTTTCTGGTACATATATAGGTGCTTTCAGCCACTTAATATTTCTCCTTAAAAATCATTCATTGTTTCTACTGCAGGCTTCCCATTTGCTTTGGTAGCGAATCAAAAATATCGTTTAAGAGAGTCACTAAGGCCCTTCGTAGCTTCAATATATCCTTGCGCATGAAATTTTTTCGTCAGATATTACATTAAAAATTCATATCTCTCCGAAAAGGATTTACATCCGTATTTGACAACTTTTTTTATGAAGCAATAGACGAGTTACCTCGAGACCAGACATTTTAAAATTGCTACAAATTTGTTGTTCAATTCAACACTGGTTCTATTTCAGGGGAACGAGTTACCAATAACAAGTAACATACATTAAAATAAAAGAAATGGTCAATTCTAGAGGCGTTAATGGTAAATAAAAAAAGGGAAATTGCTTATAGCACGAGGCAAATATCAAGACCTACAAATGAAAATCTCTTACCAGTTTGGATGATAGATGCCTGGTGAATGAGTGATTGACACCGCCAATGCAGTTAAAGCAGAAAACCGATGAGATTCCCCGGAGTTATCAATATCCAAAGCGCGTGTGTCCGAGTGCATCCAAAATCACCACAGCACAACAAACCTCTTTCACTGTATATTCAAAACTAAATTCATATATGCATTTCTTTCTGGAAACGGAATATCCGAAAAAGGTAAAAGGGACCGCACACGAGCAACATGGAGTCATAAAAAGACCCTTTTCGCGACTACCGCATGGGGTGGACGGGCAAATACCAACCAGCTGCGGGCTGGTCGGCTGGTTGTAAAATCTATTTTGTCTTTGAGGTTAAAAGCAGGCTAATAGAGCCGTTTAACCCATCCAAGGGGTAAAATGCACGTGCGGAATTGTCAGAGTTTCAAGTCAGCTAGTTTGCATTCGGGAATTTGGTAAGTAGTCACTAGTCAGTAGAAATGGATAGAGGAGCGAATTCATTTACCTAAAGTGACAATAAACCAACTTGAAATGAAATAGTAATAATTATGTTGAAATAAAACATATCCACAGCAAAGACTTCATAGCGCTTTATAATGTACGCTGCGTCACGACATTCCATGCGCCCAGGGAGCAGCCTCGGACTGCGCGGCACGGTAAAAACATCGATTTTATTTTGTTTTTTGGGAACGATCGCAGATTATTTCTGTGGATGGAGAATCTAAAAGGCTTTATGCAATTACGATGTAAATATCTGAGAGCAACTCGGTGTCCTTCTTTTTATACAGCCACACACGGGCAAAAACGTTACTGAAATTAGCGTCCGCCATTTTGTACTGCATCGACGATAAATGTTACAAGACAGTAAAGGAATCAGGTTAAAATAAAAGGAAAATAAATGTAGTAATAATATATCATAGCTTTTATACAATAAATTTGCTTAAAATGATTCACTAGCCAACATCCGTCGAGTACGGCAATTCCCGTGGCCAGCAGCCAGCTCCGGGCGGTGCCGCACGTTCGAAAAATCGATCTTAATTTCGGCGTCGCAGGTGGTCGCAGCTGCACTTCCAATTATCATAATCTACATACTTTGTAGTATATGTGGTGTAAATATCTCGAGGTAACTCGGTGATCCTTTTTTTAAAATCCTACATAAACACAAAAATTCGACGAAAAACAGGGTCCGCCATTTTGAATCGTATTGGTCACAATTACGACAACTAAGTCGTGAAAGTTGATGGTAATCGATGATAACAAACCGTTTAACAATCGTATAATTTTTTGTTGCTATTGAATTGCTACTAAAGGTGTGACATTAGTTTAAACATGCTGAATTTCGAAAAAAATTCAAAGCGGGCAATTTGCGCAAAATTTGTTCAACTTTGAGGCTATGTATTTTATATAAAAAATTAACCTATGAAAAATATTTTGCGTCAAAAAATGCACTAATGTGTTGGCAACAACTGTGCAAAGTTTCAACTTCCATACTCAAAAAAACCATTTTCGAGGTTTTGTCCAGCTTTTTTCGATTTCAGCCCACTGTGCGGCGTCCTCGGGATAATCCCACGGCACGAATTGGGCAATTAAAATTGAATTCAAATGATTAAGTGAAAAAATAAGCTTATAAATTGCGTAAAAATCCAAGTACTGAGTATATTATAGCCTCATATTCTTAGAATGGTAGGATGTAGCCATTTGGATACGGTGGGTGGAAATGGGTCAGAGTAGGAAAAAGTTTGCGGCAACATCATCGAGTGTAATTAAACCACGGAGTTTGTACAGGGTTCATGTTCAGCTTACCTCGCAGATGGTCGGTGGTCGTGGCGTCGTCACCCCCTCGCCCCCGTCCGCATACGCTTGGTTCACGTGGCCGTCTAGGCTCCTGCGGCCGTCGCCTCCGCCCGGGCCGTCCCCGGATACCACGTCTCGCATGGCCACCCCTCCTTCTTTGGGTCCTCCTGTCGTGGCGAAGCAGAGCGGGGAAAAACAGAAGATTAGCCCTCGACCGTACTTGACTCATAACACTCACATAAGTAAAATCTAAAAAGTTAAAAGGTTGAGAATTCCATCTGAATGTGAAGACAGTACTGGTAGAGAACTTCAGGACCCCTCATTTCTTGCTGATTTGGGAAATTTAATTGTGGGCCGGGCATGGTGTCTTAAAGGTGACAATGGCGGGGAATGCCAAAACGGTGCCTTTCTGGTGTGGGGGTAGGGATGATCGTGCCTGTGGAGCACGCCCTGTTAGTCCTCGATTTTGTACTATCAAATGTAAACATAAACATAATGCTCTCTTCAAGAATTACCTTGGATACAGTTCGACAAATTTTGTAAACAACTTGAGAATATTGCATAATAATATGATGATGCTCACGCTCGGCATTTATAATACCTATATATGTAGATCAGCAATAGCTAGTTTTCCGGTAATTTTCTCTACTTCCATAGCAATTTCTATCTAAATATTAATATTTTGACATAGGTAATTGCACTTGATCTCATGTCCACAGATTACCGTAAACGATAAAAAAAATTAATTTAGGTTGGATAGTGATACCATTTATGTGTACTGCAATCACTGTACTGATAGTGAATTGTGAGGAAGGCAAAAGAAATGACCCACGAAATGAATTGATCGTAATTTTGCAAAGAGTTCAAGGTGGCAAAAAGAAATGAAATGGGAAGGGGTTGCAGCTGAAAAGAAGTGTAAATGAAGAAAACATAGATTACAGGGAATATGAGGCACCGGAGAAGAAACGATTGAAAGTGATGATGAAATGCAAAAATAATGGTAGAAGTACATGCATGTGAGCACCTGTGCAAACATTTGCTAGGATAGCTGAAGAAATGAGCTAATAGTGGAAGGAAAATATTACGCGTAGCGTGTAATAAAGGAAAAAACCGACTAATGTGGCCGATAATGGCCGTAGCTGTTTTAATGCCTCACTTCTCCCCATAAAAAGACTAGAGAATGTACCAAGAAAAATGTAATTATCTCACGCACAATTAATTCGGAAATAAATTGAATACAAATAATAGAACATTGGTTCTGATGAGAAAGAGCGCATTCATTCCTTTTAGCATTACCACAAGGTGCCAATATGTTGGTCCAAGAAGATTTGCCGTAAGCTACCTGATTATATTTACTCTTAGACTTCGGATATTAAAACGGTAAGAAAATTAAACATTAAAATGTAAATTTGTGGGGATTTTACCTTTGAATATCAAAGAGAATCCACTCTAAATAGTTGAACGGATCTTAAAGATCAGAATTTGTTCTAAATTTTAAGAGTTTTGAAGAAAAGGTATTCACTAAATTATGTTTTAGCACCGAGTCCTTTCTTAAATAATTTAGAATGAAAAAATACTTTTATAATAACTGGCGCAATGTCATGCCAAACTTTTAAAATTGGGAAAGATTCGAATTAAAGACACTATTTTAATCCATCAACTAATCACCTAGATCCCAGATGACCTCACAATAGCCAACACAACAACTGGAAGTATTTATTTATACCTTTCTCATAATATTGTGAAATAATATTATTGACCGTAATTAAATTCTGTAAGTTCATGATACCAATATCTCAATTAACCATCTCCATCCAGTAACCAGTCCTCCATCTGTATTCCCATACCTATCCATCATTATTCTTGAATTCCAAGCTCCAAATGTGGTGATAAGATAAAGGCACACGAAAGTGGCAGTACGTAGGCCTGAACAGTTGAAATTCGTACCAGAAAAAGAAAATTAACTCCTCCTTTAAGCATACTATTTTCAGCTGCATAGGTTTCTATAAGTTGTGCCATCATTACTGACTTGGTAACATTAATTTTCGAAAACACGATTATTGAAAACGGTAAGTGAATATAAAAGTTCCCCGTGAGAAATGGGAAGATATTTGCGTGTACGTTAGGCATACGCCAACATTCCCACTTCGCTGCAATTCCATCCTCTTGTACCTCGTCATCTAGTCGTTCACCTATCAAGACAACCGCACGCCGTAGAATTTGCAAACGCCTCTCCCGAGAGGGCGTCTTCACTTGAGGATCTTATAAGGACCTCCTATAGGAAGGCGCACTCTGAGAAGACCTCCGCAGGTCTGCGACCCCACATCGATTGTCAGGATAATGCCAGGAAGAGGAAGACTTGGAGTCCGGCAAGCCGAGCAGAAGAATCACTCACTCCACGACCGGAGGGTATTCCTCATCGACCTTGAACGTGACTAACTGAATGCTGCATTACGTCATTTTATTGATAGTTGAGGGAGGGAAGGGTCATGCGCTGAGTGGCTAATGACAACGGTGCCGAGCCTTTTTACAGACACATTATTAATTTCTTCTTATTCTAGCATCGTGAAATTTTAAGAGTACAGAGAGTACACCGATATTAACATTTTTCTTTACCTCATACATGAAAATTTTACTTTGAGTAATTACCTAGGGAAGTATTGAAAATTTTTTATGTACAGGTAAACGTTGCAAAGGGTATCACTCTTTACATACTGATAATTTCAAAACGATAGCGTAAGCATTAAACAAGTAATTCGTTACGAAAGAAGACCAGTCGAGCTTAAGTGATGCCTACTGGATTAAAATTCTAACGCCGCGCCGCCACTTTTTGATTCCCCGAAAGTGGTTCATGTTGTCTTCGCCGTCCAGGGCATGGGAGAGTGACCATTTACTTAGTATCTGTGATATTCCTCATTCCCACTTTGGTTGTCAGTCGAAAGGGAAAATTATCGCGTGAGGGCCTTCTCTTAAATGACTTCACCGCTGAGGCTGGACATGAATGAAATGGGGTGTATGGAAGTACATGAATTATCATCGTCAACCCCCGCTGCCACTTGAGAAGTCGCATCTCTCGCCCTGATGATCGTTTCTGAAGATGTCACTTCCTCCAGCTGCGCAACCCACCCTCTCAGCCTCCCAACCCTTGCCCCGCCATCCCCATCTCGCCAGAATCCCAAGCGGCGGGGGTAAATTGGCCGTCCAACACTGCCTGCCTCTCGGCCGCTCATTAGCTGTCCCGCGGGCGAGATCGTCCAGAGGGCGCGTGCCCCTCCTTCCTCGAGTCGCGATGGACCCGCTCCAAGGGTGGTAAGACGCTGCCACTTGCGCACATTGCCACCATTATTCTATGCGGTGTTTAAGAAGGCTTTGAACTTGCGTAAATCTAGCACTATGCAACATTGCAACATGTCACCAGATGGTATTTGACTACGAGCTGAAGGAGAATCATCTACATCTACACCACACGTCATTATACCGCCATATATTATACCACGTCGATAGACGTGTGGCGGCGGAAAAACGAATACAGCAGACTTGCGATTATCCGGCTACGGTTTATCCGGGTTGCGGATTATCCGTGCATGATTTTCACTCCCGCTCAATTTTTTTCGCGATTTTTATTTGAAAAAATAGAATCGGACGCAAAATCATTGGAATTATTGCATTAATGCTAGGATACACCGGGCATATTACTTCCGTTAGAATCCCCTTCGTAAAACGGAAGCGATCGCGCGCTAGCTGCATTCACGGGAGCACCGTATTCCTGTTTTCCAAGCCTCGCAGTGCGCGATCGCGCTCCGTAATCACGGACACACGTCCCACAGCAGTTGCAACGCGGGCAACTTGTGCGAGACGCGACTACGTGGCGTGGTGCCTCACGGTGTAGTTTCCGACGTTGAGCAGTGGTTTTGAAGCATTCGTACAAACCACTTTTCTGTAATCGTGATCACACCGCCACTGATGTGTGGTCTCCGAAACCAGGCCTTACATAGAGCATTAATAATAATACAACCATGTTATCGCAGCTAAAAAGATCGCGAACTGGGGAAGAAAGCTCTCAATGAGTCCGGGAATCACTCTAAAATAACATAATAACTGCATAAATAATAATATATTGTTTGTTTTACGAAAGTTATGAACATTGCAAGACATTTAAGTGAAATTTTGGGTTTTCCGTGTTTTCCGATTATTCGTGCCGTCTCTTCCCATCATTAGCCCGGATAATCGGGAGTTTACTGTACTTATATCTACCTATGCGTTCGGCAAAATATCCCTCTTATTTTATCGCTTCTGTCGGTCCTTAAAACATAGGTTCTACGATGATGTTTCTCTGTGTAGCTCTGAAAAATACATGTTCTTAATGGTGAAAGCAATCTTAGCGAATACTTTTTTCCAATTACGTCCTCTGAGGATAGCAACAATAATAGTGCAAATCAACATGAAATATAGAGGGCGTATAAAGAAAAAACCTACACGAAATTTATCTTCGTAGTGATTAATAGATTATTGCATTATTTTTAACGCCTTAAATTAGGATCCGTTCATTCTCTGTTGAGTCACTCCATTTTCCTCTATATGTACCACCAGCAAAAAAATACCTCCCAGAATTACAGCCAAACGCGCTAAAGTTGCACTCTGAAGGAAATTGCTTACAAAGAAGCTATGACAGTTCTATTCCCGATGCAGATTGCGCACGTTTCCTCAACAATGTCTGTATCCCAACTGGAATGCTTTCCTCATAGTCCCCAAGATAAGCTTTGGAGATAGTAAAAAAACTCAAAACATTATAGCACATGTATTACGATATAATTAATTACCTTTGGTTTTCCTTGTTCTCTAAGAGAATCGCGTTTTCGAACGAATCCCATTTTCCGCCTCAGATAAGAGCGGCATGTGAGGATTAAAAAAAAAATAAATGCGGTGAGTGGTACTAGTAATTTTAGATGCATGATTCACTCAAAGTGTCGTTAATTTAACGTTTGGTAAACTCAGGAAGTAAGCTGTCGAGGTGAAAATTAACAAAAACCTCACAACAGTGAAATTAAAGAAATATATTTTCATCCTATAAATATGGAACACCCAGAAAGCACCACTTCTCGTCACTACATTCATGCTGGTGCCATGGAGTGATTCAAGCATAAATTACATGATTTGGGAAGTATAAAGCTTTTCCCTTCTCTCACAGGAATACCTCGGCGGGAAACATCTTTTGGAAGCTATAATTTCGGTTGCGGAGATTCCATACACTAGCTCCAAGGAAAAATTGGGAGGTAACAGGGTGGATAGAATCATGCGCGGTAATGCACTTTTTCAATCGAAGGGATATTTGCTAGTAAGCAACAGCAAAAATACATTTTGTACTGGAATGATACGGAGCTACAAGATAAAACAATGCTTTACATTTTTCGACAAGTATAAACATTTTTACAGAGGCTGAACCTCTACAGAACCAGCCAGAAAAAATTACGGTCTTCACTTTCCTTTAAAATAATGAAAACCATGCAACAAAACATGAAAACTATGTTGCGTAATTGCTAACAAGTATTTTCATTTTTGAATTCATCAATTATCGTTTCCGGCGGGATGCTTTGGAATTTCTAAACTCTGTTTAAACAAGATGCTGCAAATTAATTACCAGAACTAATTCACTACGCATGACATATTTCACGGAGCTCACTTGCGTCTTTCCGTCAAGCAATCCCCACGCACTCCTGCAAAAAACAGTTCAAGGTCCCATAATCCTATTTCCTATCTATTAATTGGAGCTCCATGGTATCGCTTCAGTTTTGGTATGATATTTCCGAAAGCAATTGCTGCGAGTACAAGTATACGCGTCTTGCGTGGGGAATTTATTCCGTGAAAAAATTTCAGTATCTTAATTAAGGCTAAATACGACTAGTAAAATGTTTGAATATTACCCACGACAAGGAATTACTGTCATGGGTTGTACATGCTTTGGATTCATATTAAGTCCTACTGCCCCATTTCTATTACAAAAATTCTTTTTCATTTCGGTCCTGAAGGCTATTGTCAATGAAGATTAAATGGACAGAAACCTAGCAACTAACCACCATTCATAAATGTGTCCTCTTATCATTAGTTTCCGGTGGAAATTCAATTACTACCGTCACAACCAACGAAACAGGAAAATAACCTCCCCAATATTCATCCGTTCACGCGCCGTCAATAACATGTTAATTTACGACCAACTTGCAAAAAGGTATCGTGTATAGGCAAATAGTGAAAAATAGATAGCTATTTATATTTAGTCGAGCATTATTAATGCATTTATAAGTGAAGAGCTTCCGGCGATACTTTACAAACAAAACTAACACGTATTTCTCGCTTATCCAGAATATTGTTCAAAAACACATTTTTTTCTAATACCTCGATACTAAAACTTTAATTACAATCCACAAATACAGGCTATTGAAAGAATATATTTTAGCTCTATTTTTCAAGATTTTAGGGTGGATTTAGCTGGTGAAAGTTTCACCGGAATGATGTATTTTGATCTCAATTGCAGAATTGATTTGGCAACTACTAGGAAATTACTGTGATGATGTATTTCATTCTCATCATGATTCGTATGTTACCACGCATCTCATAGGTTTTTTTGTCAAAATAACTTGTATATTATTATTGTAGCCGCAATTTCTTCTGCGCACGGAGATGCATCGTCATTAAAGATAATTCGATTTTTTTAATGCAATGGTCGATGAAGTAGGCACATAAAATAATAAGAGAATACTTTTGAAATTTTCACAAAAATAATTTTACTCCGTTCCTCCGCGAAACTTCCTTATATCACCCTGACGGAGGAAAAAAAATTATCAACTGCTCAATGAGTAGTAGGCACACGTCTCATTCAAATCTTAAACAGAGAATTGTCATTTCGGAATCAACGAAGACACTTTACGCGTAGGAACAAGGTGGGGGTAATTCCCTCACGGCTCGTAATCACGGGTGGGGACTGTTTCTTTCCCCATTATTATCCTTCCAACAATCTTAAGCCCTCCCACAGTGAAGGATGGGCCATTACTGCTGAGCTCTTTGTGACCACCGTGTGCAACGAGGCCCTTGGAGCGTCGTAAATCACTTTCAGTCTCACATCCGACAGTGAACGTTAGGAGAGCAGCGGCCTTTGTGAAGGCGGCAGTAGGTATCAAATACAATTCTCATGATAATGCCGCTCCTCTCACTAATCAAAAGACGTGGATCGCCGACCCCGATGATCGGTTGACCGCGGCGAAACTGCATCCGAATGTCAAGTAGGAATCATTGCCCTTCGCGGGGTGGCCTATTTTTATACGTATCATCCATCTGCCTTGATGCGCGGCGAGATTGGAGCCATCACGTTCCAATGTAATGCTTCAGCGTAGTCGCGATTAAAAAATAAACCCCCTCGGCCCTTGCCCCAATGCTCACGGGCCGTAAAAGAGGCAGCGGAGTTCAAGCGAGATTAAATTATGAGTAAGAACACAATCCTCGAGGCTTTCTTAGAAAAGTTTTGCTAAAACCTTTTTGAAAGTTTTCGGTGACTTCGAAGGAATTTCCCGAGATAGAACCACCAATAGGAATTAAATAATAAAAAGGTAAACCATAGATGTGAATGTAGGAATAGGTAGGTGTATTTGTGGCTCTCGGATGTTAGATTGGAATTGCGGATCCAAGTCACCGGGATATGGCGTATAAATCACCGTTAATGCTATGTTTCAGTTAATTAATGAAATAAATGATGAGAAATACATTGCCAAGAGGTGCAATTCAAATTTCACAAAAAATTTAAAAAAATAAAATTAAGAAGAACCAAATATAAAAAAAAATGTGTTCAGAAACCTATCTTGACAGAATCAGAATAAAGTTCTCTTTTATTCGAATGATTGTGGCTACATATTATCGACGAACAGAAAAAATTCTTCTCATACATAAAATATTTTCTATTTTCTGCATTCGGATACGAATGTCCAATATCTTTAAGAGAACAAGACTACAGACCACCAGGTAAATCGAAGTTGAAAGTTTTTGCGAAAAGAAGGAAGCCTTATAGGTTTCTTGCGGTGAGGAAATACCTCTCCCAGATAAAAATTAAGAGACTCTAGCTCACTACGATCTTCCCCCGCACTTCCTTCCCCGAGCACGCGATTTCACACGCGGCTAGACAGACCTTCCGGTGTGTGAGCCTTTCGAAGCCGCGAAGTCAATACACGTCATCCCTAACTCAGCCATGTGGGAGTAAATATCAAACGATAAGAGAAAGAGGGCAGTTGACTTTTTAACGGCCACCTACGATGCCGTAAGACCTTTGAGGAGCAGAAATTAAATTAATAGGATTTTTCTTCAGTCGAAAATGCAGCATTCCAAATCAACCAAAAATGAAATAATTTACGTGCTGTGAGAATTTTACAGTTCATGATTCTATTATTCCACGAAGAGGCTAACTATTAAATGTCTAATATAAATGTGGGAACTTCCGCATTAATTAATTCAGCTTTGCCATGATCTGGTAATTAAAATCAATTCGTTTGATAAATTTGATTCTCCATTTTCCGGATTACTTAGTGAATTACGGACATTCACCAGTTTACCAGCGGAATCAGGAATAGAATTTTCGATCAATTAGATAGCTCTTCCGCTATCTCACCCCTGATACCAAAATGCAAAATGTTTCATCCAAAGTCACAAGACATCACCGATGTGAATGATATCTATCTCGAATGATATAATAATCCAATTACACAAACTGTTTTCTTTAGGAGCCTTTTTCTACTAGCTCTATGTCCATGTTGATAATCAGAAACGCTTACCTCTTCATTTTCTCGTAATTCCTTCATTACGTGAAGCTTATTAAAATTTAGTTTAGGTTTATGGATTTTATGTTGTGGCTTCTTAAAATAATACGTGATCTACTCGAGTAAGATAAATGGATACAGCAATATATATCGAACAACCACCAAGAAGTACAGTTGAAACTCACCGAGAAACCATATTTGAGACACTACATGGAATAAGTGCCAGCAAATACTTATTTTCCCAGTCTAAAAGAAAAAGATAAGACAAATTATACAAAAGATACTCGACGTGTAGTGTTCAAAGTAGAATCGCTTCGGCATTTCCACTCATGATCCCCATACATGATTCCTAAAAGTAATCCAAGATGCACTTCACTCGTAGATGAAAAAAATCGTACGGTATTGATGCGATATGAAAGAGGAAACTTCCCATTGTGAATATTCGTGAAAGCCAAAGTGAGGACGCAAAGAAAAAATCCCAGAGAAGGTCCTACGAATTTTGAATGCATTAAGAAGATGATGCCTTGCCAACTAGACGGACACTTATCACATGGACATGATGTTTATTAATGGGTAACATTATTTAAACCGACTACGACAGAAGGCTAGAGCGAAAGTCCTACGTTATGTACAATTTTTCAACCTAACCGAAGTCTACTGAAATTATTCATAAATTATCTTCATCAGCTCGATCGCATAGTTTCCATTCGCGTTCCTCTGACTCCATCCCAAACAAGACACCGGATTCTCGCACACAATTTACAAACGTAGTAATTGCAATTCCTTCCATCATCAATGTGAATGGATGGGTGTAATTTAAAAAGCTGTAGTTAGTGATTCATTTCAAACGAAATGGGCTAGTCCTGCGTTACAATGGCTGCGATAAAATATTTCCCTCAGTCATATCTACTACTATTGCCTTTTACTATTAAATCAATTATTCATGGCATTGTTGTATTTTTCTATCAATAAATAATCAATAAAACACTGAGAAGTGAGGGAGTAATCTCATCTAAAGAATACCACTCGATTTCCACAGAAATGCTGAAACAAAATTGACATAAATATGAGTATATGGAATAATATGAATGAGACCCAGAGGAAGCTGAAAACGCTAACCGTAATGGGAAGAATTTGAGCAACAAAATTAGAAAATTACGTCGACTATAGTAAACGACGATAATTGGTGTATGCTCGAATAAAAGGAAGAGCACAGAAGGATAGCAATGCTTGAAATGTACTATTAATTAATACCAGCACACTTCAAAACCTCAAGGTATGGGTGTGAGTATTTATGAAATCGGTACTCTTATACTAAAATGAGCCTTTTCTATAGTTCAGTTTTACCATTCTCATATAAAATAGCTCCGTATTACTTCCTGCTATACTGAACCGGGATGGAAAATACAGCGCACAGTAGGCAATTCCGTAAGATTTCTATACAAACCAACCGTTGTCGACTCCTCACGGATTCTTTAGCTAGGCATGTACTGGAATCTCAATGCTACTAGGCCGTCAAACTGGTTCCGGTCGATTACCTTCGAGTGTCACTCCTTAGAGAACCGTAAGGATGCAGTAACGTCACAACGTCACCCTGGAAACCGTAAATTTTACCACAGTGATCCCAATGTCAAAGCGCACAAAGCCAAGTTTATGTCGGAACCGGATGCGTTTTCTTCGACCCTATAAAGCGGGCGAGTCCGTCCAACAATGCCATCGAATCGTGAGAGAGCTGTCGGGGCGATATATCGTGAAGTATGAATGGATGATGGAGGATGACTTGGAGCGGAATATGATTTTTCAAATGCTTCCTTCCCGCTTCTTCCCCACCCGACAGACTCAGCATCTTCGATCCACATTATCTCCCAACGCACAAACGCCTAACCGGATGAAGGAAATATTGAATACTTCCACGGCCCAAGCTTCCATAATACCAGAGAGGAGAATCCTCGATAATACGCACGCACGAGGTCCTTTCGATTCCATTCGGTTGCACCCATCCTCCCGACACTCGGGCGAGGAACCTCTCCCGTGAAGGACCCACTGGGGATTGGAGGGAATAAAATCTCCCATGAATAATCCCCTTTCGGGGAGGGAAAAATAAATAAGAGGGAGAGGGTTCAGGGGGTTGGGGAGGGGGGAGCGCAGATGATGAGAGGATTTATAGTCACCACGTGCGGGGCAAAGGAAGGCCTCTCCAAGATCCATTCATTCATTGAATGCTTCAACCCGAAGTTTGTTTGAATAGGTGAGGGTGGAGATCAATCGGGACTATGCCACGCTAGGCTTGTGATTTTCACATACATACCATGGTATATAATATAAGAGCGCAGCCACAAAACGGTTCTAGAGCGACAGTAGGTATAGATTTACCATCGATTTATCAATGGAATTTTCATGAATTTTATAATACACGATAAAAATAATTAACTTAAACAATTAGTTTTTATCACTCACTTATTGCTAGATATTCGACTTGAAGATTGATGCGTATATTAAGAGCACTTGAGGTGTGCGCCGAATTAGTTTCTTTTCAATAATACGTTTCGTGCGAACCGCGATATTCTTCTGGAACGAACCTCACAACTCAATCAACAGCTTATTAAGACCCTGTATTGGGTATTTAATATAGCATAACCCATGACAATTCGTTAAATGCACCATTTTAATAATGGAATATTTACACAGAGCGACGCTTGAAGAAGTGTCTACTACTCGTCTAGTCATACCTCATCCAAGATACTCAAACACATAATTCCATTCCCCATTGGTGGGACAATGGACAAAAAGTAAAACTACAAAAGACGAGGACGCTGAGGGAGGAGAAGACTGGATGCGATGGGGACACCCATCGCTTGGCCCTCGCACCGGAAGGACCTTCAATGGGGCGTGGGTGGGCGCGCATCTCCCCCTTTTTAAGCCGTTAATAGGTCCACGGGGCGGTCACGCCGCTTCCCTATGGGGGCGGCAGTGGGAGGAGACGGATTTATTCGTGGAGGCGGCAAGACTTGCCCGAGCATTGAATGAGGAGCTTAGGGCTGCTTAAGAGGCGGGCGAGAGCGTCCGACGCCTCCCGAGAGAGATTTCTTCCCAATCCGCCCGTGGAGAGGCCGTTGCATCATGGGTGCACAAGTGACACCGGCGCGACACCTTCCTCGTCAGCGAGGAGGGAAGGTATTAAGGGGAGGATTTGCAAAAGGATGTCCTCGGGTGACCCCGACGGAAAATAAACGTGTAAGCAGGGCGATACCCCCAGAAGAAACGATTTCGGGTAGATTTCGAAGAAGTACTAGTAAGTGCAAAGAATTTATAAGAACCTACATCTGGAGTATGCTCCTATACGGAAGTGAGGCATGGACAATGACCGCAGCGGAGAAAGCAAGGATAGAGGCCTTTGAAATGTGGTGCCACAGAAGAATGATGAAAATCAAATGGATCGACCGAGTTAGTAACGAGGAAGTCCTAAGAAGGGTAGGAGAGAAGAGAAGCCTCATGAAAACCTTAACAAGAAGACGGAACAACCTTATAGGCCACATCTTGAGACATGATGGCCTGATGAAGACAATCGTCGAAGGACAAGTGGAAGGCAAGAATGGAAAAGGAAGACCTCGAACAAAATATATGGAACAAGTAAAGAGAGATGTGAAAGAGAAGAAATACGTAGGTGTGAAAATATTAGCTGATAGGAGAACTGAGTGGAGAGCTGCGTCAAACCAATCCTAGGATTGTTGACCAGTGATGATGACTAGTTAGTGCAGTCGTTACACCAGGGTCTAGTCCAAAGCTCTCTTAGAATAAACCTCAGCGCAAATATCAACGGAAATACGCACAAAAATTGCAAATGAAGTAAAGTGAATTTTACAATAACACAATTCTTTGCACATCTTTGTACACAATAATTCTGAAGATTTAAAAACAAATTATTGTATAATGTGATAAGTAATGTTCTCATTGTCCATCGCACATTTACCATTCTTGAGCAATACAAACTATAAAATACTTGTTACGTACAACAAATAAAAATATTTGTTACGTACAAATTATCCCGAATTCACCAAAATTATTTATAAAACACTTCTCTGCACTATACCATCGATACATACAAAAGCGTTCATTGGCTATTGCACATGGGACCAATAATGTCATGGCAAAAGCTACGATATAATGACGTGATGGATCTGATGGGTCAGGTTGACTGACTACGAAGACAGAGTATGTTGTCTTGATGCATATTTTGATAGAAAACTTCATTTCCATTTAATGGAATACACACGAAGCAGAATGTGCATCAGGGTTTTAATTTAATCTACTAATAATTAATAACTTAGCTGTTTCCTTTCACCATAATAATGCGGACCTTGGGTTAAATGTAAGCCTCCGCATTTTGTTACTGCGCACTTGCATTTATTTTCTCTGAGCTACACGCATAATAAAATCCATTTGAACTCGCGGTTTCGACTGCATTCGAGCTGCAATTTCCAAAGCAATAACAATGACTTTTGAGATTCTGAGAGAATGATGGATTTGCACGAAGCTCTCCTCTGTTCCCGAACAGTCACTTAACCCGTGTCAGCAGGATGGTATCCCAAGTAAAAGAACAGTTTTTTTGGTAAATTCCGAATGAATGCTGTAGTGATTACCAGGGGCGCATCCAAATCTCCCTTATCACAAACAGCATAAATAAACTTACGAATATTTCCGCAAGCAATAAAAAACGAATTTTATCGGAATCTATTTTTTTTTAATATTCATAAAAAATACAACGTCGAAAGTCAAATTTCAATGAATGATTGCGGGCCCAGGGAAAGACGAGCGGCATCTTTGGAATTTTTTCTTCATTACTTAAATTTCGTTACCTTTACTAGTATTTACTATCTAAAGGAAAGGGAATACTTTCCGAAACAATTAAAAATGAAATATATGAAAATATTTCCGAAACTATACGGATGATTTTAGGTGGAATATCAGTTTATTGATGAAAATAATCTATTTCGCTTAAAATCGAATATCGAATTTTAATAGTCGAAGATCAAGGAAATAAAAATCGAGACAGGATCTTCGATTTCCGATTCAAAATCGTTTTTCAACGTCAATCGAAGCCGGTTTCGAGCGGCGATACCAAAACTTTAATGCGAGTGCATTTGTAAATTTTTACTAATAATGGTTCAAGCATGCATTCCAAGTAGACTTTTTTCTCCAACTAAAATATCTATTTTGATTGTTTTTAGAATGAATAGTAACAATGATTTTGTACAAATTGTTTATTTTAAATTTCCGACGATTTTTCGATTATAGATCTTTTGGCTAAAATTTCGATTTTAGTGGACAAGTCGAGCTTTTCATTTCGATTAAACTTGATTGCTCGAAAAATCGATTTACCGACATTTTTCCATCGCTATATCCATTGGCTGGAGGAACAAAATTTCACCATAATATTCAGCTGTGGACAGTGTATGAATTTCACTCGCTCAGTCAATAGGACTGGCTGACAATAATCTGCGAAACCCATTCTCATTTCAGAAGACAGATTTCAATGTTAAAAATTTCCGCTGAAACGAATAATTTATTTAATTTTCCTATCGCTGCCATGCAGTGCTCATTTGCATATTATCAGCGTATTTACTTCCAAGCTTGTGGAATTGCATAACATTCTTGCATAACATTACTGTCATCAACTTTTACGCAAGCCTTTGCCTCGTTGCTCTAATCTATTAAGCGTTTTAGATAGGGTCTCCTACTCCTTCGACTGCTTAAGAAAAAATTGAAATACCACGATTAAGAATAACTCCGTCAAAGTACCTTTCAACTCATGCCTTGTAACTGAGACCATTTATTACACAGCATGACCTCATTTTGACGTGAAAACACAAATTTTCGCCATTATATGCCAGATCCGATGGATTTACGTTGCGTGATTTTGATATTTAAAGCGTTTGTATTATTTTCTTGATAATCTCTATCGTCTCAGGCAGAACTTTGTGGAAGTACATTTTAACGTTCATGAAAAGAAAATCTTTGTGGTATTCCACCACTTTATTTTAAAGTACGTGAGAATGACGCCGCTAAGTCGAAACTAGTGGTACCGTAAAATAAATTAGTGGGATACAACAAAGTTTTTAATGTCATTCACCACTTTTATTAATATTTTAAATCGTATCATTTCACCAATTTAAGGACAATAGTTTAAAAATGAGTGAGTAATGGGTGATTCCCGGTGAGAGAAGACTTTATGAGAGCAACTGGGGCAAGGGAACGAGATGAGGGTAACGAAGAGACCTCCTGGCATAGCACATCTTTCTCAAGCGTCAAAATAAACCCAAAAGAATGCTGGTTTGTAAAAAAAAACTAGCATAATCCAATATCACACCCAGCTTATTGTTCTAAAATCCCATCCCATCATCAAAATCATGAGGTTTTAAGATGGTAGCTTCGGGGTCATATAATCGATTAAACGATTGTATTAAATTACCTCGATGGTAATATTGTGAATGAGTTTCAAGTATACCGGGACTATCTACGGTGATAACTATTACGAGAGTCACCCGTAATCCATAAATTGTGCGAAAAATCCACAGAGAAAAAAAAAATCATTCGTCTCGATCCGGGTTTGAATCTTGGCCGAGGCGATTGATTTTTTTCTCTGGATTCTTCTGGATTTTTCGCTCATAATAATTGAGTTTTGGATCAGATATGTTGTCGCGGTAAGTTTTATCCTTCCGAGCCCTTGGACCCGTGCTCAAATCCCGTCAGTGGCAGAGATTTTTCAGGAGTACACCCATCGCTGCTCGAGTATGGAGTGGAATTCACTTTAAGAACAGCATCCTGTCCGTCGCGACGCGTCGTATGCAGTGCTTTATTTCGGCCGAAATGGCGTTTTATTACAAGTTTGACCTCCCAGAGAAAATTTACAACTAAAAATAATGATGATTTTTAAGTTGCCTGTGTAAATAAACAGTTTGTAAAATGCTATAGTTTTTTCTGTTTGGTAAAACATGACTATTCATTGTAACTTTTATTGCAAGTTTTGAAAAAATCGGAAGATTTATGGGGGGTGGGATTATACTTACAAATAATATGGGGATTAAATGTGTAGGTATGCTGTTAGATAATGCTTGATAACCTCTTGTCCACACCAACTTTTCAAATACCTTTCGCTCAATGAAAAGCCGCGCGTTCATTTTTGAGATCGAAATATTGTAGTTCTGAATTTCTAAACGTTCAGAAAAAGAACTAGAATATTTTGCTTGGGTGTTTAAGAATCAAATTGACCCATTCACTCCGAGGAATAAACGTGTCAATCTTTTTGCAAAGATTTATTCAAGCCGGATATTCATTGGTGCGTGGACAAAGACTGGCGCATTGATGTTAAATGTGTAGGTATGCGATCCGCTACCTAAAATTTGATAAATTGAGTCGTATGTGACGTTGAGCCGTGGCCTACCTGGTGCTTTTCGTTTAGAGCAGGCAAATACCGACGCCAGATTTCTCTCCACTCTTAATGCGATCAACATTGCGACTTACCCTTACCTATGGAGAAATTGACCTGGGCTATCAATCGTCTTCACCAACAACCTATAAATCGATTTCGGCTGTTTTTTGGTAAAGTTCTTTCGAAACCAACATGTAGTTTCAAACCTTCTACAAACAAAGCACAGCAATACAAATCGACAACCCTGGTCCAGCACGACTCGGATTTTCTCGAGGCAATACGTTTGTGAGAGGCTTTAACTCTCCAGGCCTACAGCTCGAAGCGCACCATAGCAAGAGCTTAGCAGCTCCGACCGGAAAGATTTATTTCAAACCGATGGGAAGCCAGTGGGAGTTAATGTCCATCACCAACAGAGAAGAATATACGTCGCCCTCGGACGGGGATAGCCTTTCGTTCTGCTGATGTCGAGTCGCTGGAGGTACTTCTCAGCCCCCCATTCACGATCCCCTCTTGAAAATACTCCCAGGTGCTCGAATAGGATGCGAAATCGAGAATCCACATCCATTGTACATCAACATACAATAGTAATGCAGTGCAGACTTTTCAAAATATTGAGTGCAATACTCTAAGGCACATTATCGGCATGTTTTAAAAATATCTGGGAAGATAAAATACGAATGATGGTACATATTTTTTATCGGTAAACTGGCAGCATTACAAAGTCCTATTTGATGCTGTTGCGAATAGAATTTCCTGATATTTTCATTATGATGTAATGCCCTTTGGAAAATGATTGACATAAGCAAATCATTATACAAGGTTTTGGAAAAATAGAACCTACAAAAAATAACTTTTCAGACCCCGCAGGTTCAAGGCACAAAAAGTTCTTTAACCCGTGGACACATAAAAACGAATTTCATTACTCCAAAAATATTACATAACGAAATAAAAATTTTCTTCACAAAGAATATTTGGACTGTTACCCAACGTTATATATGTTTAACCTTTATCATTGCAGGAAGAGTCATGCAGTCGCTTCAGAAAGCTCCGCGTGGACATCACGTTCTGGATGTTCACGCAACGACGACTCCGTTGCGTCACTACGCGTGCATTGAATGCCTCGCTCGAGATGTGTCACCGAATGAACAAAGCTCGTCCCAGTAAGTGACCGCCAGTTGCTAGCAATAAATTGGTGTACGCGAATTGAGGAACTACTTCCAATCATAATGGAAGGTTCGACAATATGAAGAATTTTAATCTATGCGACTCTTCACTGGAGTCAGAAAGTTTAATAATTAATTAGTTTGAATAATTAATGGCTTATTTAACCTAGCGTAATAAGTATTACACCCCTTTAATATTTAACGAGGAGGAAAATCACAAAAAAAACATGTCCTGTTAGTGCTAAACCTATCCAGGTGTGATAAGAAGCAGCGACTTCGTAGTAGACGAGGAGAGATTTGACCCCACTTACTACGAGGCGGCGGATCGGTAGTCCTCGACCGAAATGAGGAAAGTATGACATAATGACAATGGAATATGTATTTTGCTTCTACAGAGAGTGACACAGCTTAAATAGAGGGTTAGCATTAGAAATAGACCAAAAGTCAAACCAAATAAAATTTTCGCCGCCATGGGAGAAATGCAGAAACGAAATAGAACATAATGGAGCCCTTGGAGCTAATCGCAGGGCCGAAACTAACGTGGTGTCAGACCAAAAATGTCGAACAAAACTACAGCGCCCCGAAATTTAGCGAAACCTAACTCTATTTACCCTTGGCGCAGGGACGATTTGCTTTACCGCTCGAGTAACAATATACAGGAGTACTAAATGTGGCTGCGCGGTAATCAAAAACTAAGGCCGATTCGTAGGTATAAAATTTAATGGAAATAAAGTTTTAAATCGAAATAAACATCATGTAAACGAACGCCGTCGTCGGAATCAGCCAATCAGACCCATTACGTGATCTCGGATTATGTCATTTCAACCCCGATCCCATGCGCAGAAGCCGATTATCCCTCTTGTTCACATAACTCTGAGGCTTTACCTTCGAGCATAATTTCTGCCCACATGATGGAGGTTGGTTTTGACTGCGCTGATACTGGTACTCACTTATCAACATCACATTTCTCTTCCAAGAGCGTTCGAATTATTTCCTTTTTTCCCATTAACCTTACTTTTTGCGTTAAAAATTAACTATGCGCAGAGGGGTTTCTAGTGATTTACCTTCTTTCCCGAGAGTCATGTTTCATCAAGGGTCAAAAGTAAAAAACTTGGGGAGTATTATTTCGTCCCGGGACTAAACAAAACGTTGGCCATATATTTTGGTTTCTCTTTGGGTCCAACCGGTAGGTATATTTTTGTTTCGTTTTAATATCCATGCCAGCAAAATTCATAAATTACCAAAACCTATGATCCTGGGAGAATGATGAATGGCTAGCTAAAATAAGGACAGATTTTCATACTGGTAACTAGGAATATGCGGTCTATAACGTAAAGCCATCATCAAGCAAAATAGGCAAAATACATCTATTAATCAATTCTCTCAACTTACATGAGAAACCGCGATTAGCTTTGCTGCCTGAATTACATATCATTTTGAGATATCTCGCTTTTATTTACGTTAAATTTTTGCATTTCTCATTCCATCGTAGTTTTTTCTATCTACCTATGCATGTAAACTGCTGCTGCTGCAAAGATACAGCTTTCTGACATCTCGTCATCTTTCTCTTGAGCAAATCTCGTAGCAACGATAAGAGGTTTCATTGCAATCAACGGTCAAACTTTTCGTACAACATTTAACGCAATTTTTTATTTTAAGATTTCAACTCGCTATACGTTTGAATAAACCAAATATCACTCATATTTTATTTTTTGATTTTTACGATTACTTTACTACCTTATGATGTTTTACCTATTTAATTAAGAGAACAAAATTCTTTGACGTTATAATTCTACAAACCAACTTGAAAACTTTTAATTTTTTCCGTCCTTGACACATAGCTGTACTTCTGATTCACGAGAAATGCAATTGCGTTCACTGATTACTAATGGATTGCTAACACTTCATCAAGGTTTCATGGTCGTATTACACAACGAATGCTTGTAGGGGTTTCTAGCGTTTCAGATTCACGTAGGGAGCGAAAGCTATTAATTTGCCAATCACATCATTGGCGGATACAGATGGGGGGCGCCCCCCCCCCTTATGGGGCCGCCCGTATTGCCAAACATTGCAGAACCACAATTTTAACTTTTTTATAGCATGAGATGGCATTGTCTTGTATTTTTACATAATCACTTTAATTAAAACCTTAAATTTTGCATGCGACTTGATTATTTTTTATTACGATAAAAGTAAAGGTAAATCAAGGTATCTTTTGCGCCCCCCTTGAGTTTTTTTCTGTATCCGCTACTGCATCACAGTCAGTTTAACACGTTTTCGGTGGTAACATGTTACGTTCAAAAACGTCGTAAATTTAAATCGTTCATATTCTATTCAACCGTCATTTTCTTTATAACAGTCATAGTTTAGTTTTAATCATTTTTTTGGCGCGAGATGAATAATTAATTGAGTGTGTCCAACTACATTCACACTTGCAACTAAGAAGGTACACCGGGAAAAGCCTAATGCTAAGACTATTTAGATGGAGAGGTAATAGATATAAATCCTTTTCAAATGAAGAATAAGTCGTTTTATTATATAACGATGTATTGTAGCATGGCCTATCTTTTGAATGCTTTTTAGTTTTGAATTCTTTTTCAAGCACTTGAATTTAAAAAAATACTATAAAAAAGGTACACATACGGGCTTATCGATAAGGTCGAAACAAAATGCAATGTCAAGTTCTAAAAAGAGTTCACTCCCCATGTTATGGAGAGATAATAGCTTCATGGAGATAATTTTTATGATGACAGATGGCCTGCAATTCTTGCAGTATGATCTCCTTTAAGTTACCTCTGATGCCCATTTATTACTGCAGTATGGTACTATCATGATCCTTCCATAGAATATAGCGTTGACGTTTCGAAATGGCTTGCGTTATCCAGTGACCCATTGAGCTTTTCCCAGCAAAAAAAAACGACGAATTTTCGTACCTAAGTCACGCGCGTAAGACGGATCGAAGTCTTGATGCTTGACGAAGGCCTCTCACCGCAAGGCAGTCGCGGACCGTTACAAAGTGGAAGAGAAGACAACAGATTGTTTCATCACTTTAGAACGACCTTTGAAAAAATTTTGGATGAAATTCTCAAGTTCATTTTAAAAGTCAGAACGTGATAATATACAACAAAAGTAAGTGCCGCAGTTTAGGTTTTCAGTCCAACAATGAAGTGTATAGATATAATTGGTGAAGGAAGCAAAGGTGTCAATATTTCCTTCCAATAAACTTCCCAATAGTACTCTGAAGAAAAGCCCATAAAAAAAACAATCTAAGGACTTTAAATAGGTTCTTACTCAATATAGATATGAGTGATTATATAATTACCTGCAGAAAAATATGACTACAAGCATTCATGTACGATATGTCATAACATAGCTCATGGTAGAGTGATTAACAGGATCTTAACAACGTGATGTGACCATACAATTATAAAAACCAACGGCTGTGAAGATTCATGGAATATCTATTTCGATTAGCTCATTAGATATGGAGACGAAAATAGAATTTTCTTCATTCATTCATACAAAACTTGGCCCTTACTATCATTCAAAACTTCTCAGTTATTAAAATAGTAATAATTTGCTTGAACTCGTCACTGATCTTGGGAATTACATACCGCTTGCTCTAAAATAAAATCTAATTGCGTAACGAGATGAGTAAGGTTGACTCATCGGGGAAAAAGTTAATTCCCCTTACCGTGTACTTATACTTGAAGAGCTTGCAAATTAATATATCGCTTGTCATTAGAACTTGTCCTTACCGTGAAATTTAACCAATTTATTTTCTCTTTCTACAGAATCACTGATCAAAAATTTAAATTAGAATTGAGTAGTACTTATCGAAATTTGGTATCAGTTGTTTTCTCCTAGATATCTTTATTAAATATATGTATTATATAGGTATTTTAACTAACAATAAGTCTAGATTCCTTTAACAACGACAGTATTGATAGACCCAATTGGCTTATTATTAAAAATGTATGTTTTCCAGTTATTTTACCATGACGGAAAAATCTAAAGAGTCACTAACTATATTTCAGGGGCTGAAAATAGCAAAACTACGCCATTGATAGGCAAGATACGATGGAAACAAGATTCAAATTAAAAAGGTAGCAAAAATCAGGGGTAAATGTTTTAAGCTGTTTTGGAATTAGGACTTCTTTGTTTTGATTGGATATTTATGCTTTCATGAAGAAAAGTATGAGAAATACTCATAAAGTGCGAACGATAAAGAGATCAAATTTTCACGTAATAAAATTCTTGTTAGTAATGAGAGAAGAAACTCAACAGAATATATTTAAAACGCAGGCTAGGTGGAATACATTTAAGAGGTAGCGTTTGTAATTTACAAGCTTTGTTTTTCGCCCTGAACGATGAGGATGAAAGCTCACGAACTAATGCCATTTTACGAGGGCAGTACGTTCAAACAATGGAGTTTGAAAACCTTCGAAGTCTTTGGAAACACAATCGAGTCGTCGTCACGCCTTCAGCTTCTTATCTTCGAAAACGAAGAACTGAAGCTTGAGGGTGCATTGCACTTTCCTCCACGACGAAATGTTGATTATCACTTTTGTTTCCTCTCATCTCAATTTCCCCTTACGTCTCCTCTCTAATTAGAGAGATTTAAGGAATGGTTAAATGAGAAAGATGCTGTTGTTGTTCCACTTATGATAAATGTTAAATACCATCGAAACTCCGAAATTAGAAACATTCCACGACAGAGGTTTTATGGAATTTATTTTGTTTTCACATTTCAGTGCAAATAGACAATGATGACGTGGGACTGTAAGGTTATGTCAAAGGCGTTAAGCGTAAGGCGTAAGACAACATCAGAGGTAACAAAAAACACGGTGATACGGATATAATAAGCATTAGTATTAATGTAAATTATCAAATGGCATGGATGGTGTACATAAAAAATATGCATGCAATTACTCTCTCTCTCCTGTATGTATATCCTGTATGTACTGTAGTAAGGATTTGAAAAACTCTCCCGATCACTGGTTCCATTCAAAAATTGTTCTGGTGACAGATGTGAATTAAAAAAAAAACATTTCGTAACACTTATTTTTCGATGGAGAGCGATGTAAAAATCGTGTATTTTAAATCACTTATTATATAATAGTAACCATATTCAACTAAACGCGAGGTCGCAGTTAGCGCAGAAGCAAGAAGAATATCTATGCTCATCGAAGAATTCTTTTGTGCACTCGGGAATCTCTATCGTGGCTGCATTTTTTTATACACTTGTGTCCCTCATATATGTACATTGTCATCTTCAAAATAATGAAATAAAATCACCGAATAATTGAATTTCCATTTCGTCATTTCATCATTTCATCAAATAACCTCAAGCGTCTTTAATCACAGAAATAGAAGTATAAAATCAAAGGAATTTTGATGGAGAGTCAGTTTAGGAGTATGGAAACGCTTTGAATGTTTTTGGAGAGTTGCAAAAGGACTTAACGTTACAAATTCTATTACACCGTTTTGTTTTCACTAGCGATGACCAACAACATGAAGAATCCCATACTGCGTCTCCCAGGTTATAAAATAACAATCAAACTAGGCGACTTGAATTTTGCCTAATGCCAAGATTTTATATCAATGTAATTGTAGTAGGTACCGGTAGAAAAGGAAAAAATAAAATTCCAGCCGTGTAAAACAGGAAATACCGAGCCAACTTTTGTCATGAAGCCGCAGTAAAGTAGGTAGTATGGCAGAGAGGAAATTTTTTGCTATTGAAGGGGTTTTTGGTGATGGAGAAGATTCAAGCAGTTTCAGAGTCGCCCAGTGACCAGTCCTTAAATATGCTCAGAAGCATCTAGTTAAAAAAGTAAAGCAATAAATTAAATTTCGACGTTGGTTTCTTCCCTATTTTTTAAGGGTAAAATGGTTCTACAAAGCTGCCACAGTAAAACAAAATGCAATTTCATTATCAAATTTGATTCCCAACTCGTACGTTTCAGATCCAGGAGGAAGGAGTGTTTCTCCTCCCTTTTTAGCCTTATTGTTTCACTCGTATACGAAAGGAAGTACTATTAATCTGTTTAAGAAAGAATAATGATGTGTGTACGAGAAGCCAACGACATCAACAGAAGATCCATCCTTCTGCTTCGACAACAACAATATTTTCGAGGCCTCAAGAATGACTTTGCAAATTGAAACCTAGCTTGGTATTTCCTTTTATAACGTTGAGGAGTACACTACTATGTTGACATTTTTTTGAAATGGTATCTCACCATATCATGCAGCACGCAATGAAGTTCCAATAGCAGCAATAAAAAGCTGTCTCCGACTCTCTGGAACCATTAATGCCGTAAATTCTTTAAATTCAACGCATTTAACGAGCGATGAGTGAGCTATTACAAAAGGCATCTTTTATCTGCACGCACGCTTCAATAATTTTTGCTTTCCAAATGATTCATTTGCATGGGAAAAAATCATTTGACCGTCTTACTGTAATAATTATCTCGTGGACAATTCAGTATGACCTTATTTTGATGCATGATGACATATCGCAAAGCAAATACTATCACAGCTTGCTTAGCATCATTCTTTTCTCGAGAGACAATTAATTTGTGATTTACAGATAACGAATATAAAATTCAATCCATGTACATGAATTTCCAAAATTACGATAAAGTTTAACATTGAATTATATTTACTATTAAACAGAATGAAAAAGCTAAATGCACGTATTAAAATTCTGTGTGATGTTTTCATCGTATTTTTCATCGTAGATCATAGTTTTCTGAAGAAAATGTGGAGAATTGTTGTTTTTTATTTCATTCAATGAAATGAACGATTTTATCAATTTTACTTTGGTTGCCTTCATTGGCTGATTTAAACGGAGACAATTTCAAAGGAGAAATTCTTTTTTGACGTTGTGGTTGGGAAGTAAAAAAATCTTTTGCTCCATCGTAACCTTAAACACCTCCTGCGCTTACAATTGGATAAAACACCGAATTCTATTTCAATTTTGCAAAATAAGATAGCGAGAGCATGAGTAACCAGAAATGGGGATGGCTCAAGAGCTTGGGAAAAAATCAATCTTAGAACAATATTTTACATTGGATTTCGTGGAGATGGGATTGAGATTACTTAGAGACAATTTTGATAAGACATGATGGATAATAAATGATTAGTTGATACTTGATTTGACTAGATATTATACCAATTTTTGTTTGCAAACTTTTGACAATGATGATTTTTCAAAAATTAAGGACACAATATTACTCCATAAATCAATGGAAATTAATGGTCAAGCTGGTTTAAAAAGCTTCAGTTACTGGGAAAGAAATGACTAGGTTCACATTTTTATAAAATTAAAATCACAACTTCTTCATTCATAAAACTGTTACATCCCGTTTCATTACATACCAAGAAAGAATGAGATTTTGAAGTAAAATAGAACGAAGGAAAAACAATGCACGTAGTTGGCCCGAAGTTTAGACTTACAAAAATTAATTTTTCTGGGTCGTATGACGATGAGTAGCATGGTGTTCATATGATGAAGATATTCAGCAGAAAAATATCAAACAGAGAACAGGCATGACAATGTAATTATTTGGCATAATATTAACATATGACGAGATATCAGATACCAAAAAGATAGGGCACGTAAAGATGCCTATTTCATGCTAGATAAGCCCACGGAAGTGGAAAGCTGCGTCGAACTAATCTTCGGATCATACAATATTTCACGCCGTTTGCTTGGATTAACTAGGTGATTATACACCTGTAGCTACATATTTCCCTTCGTGGTTCGATGAACTTTGCCAATTCCTCAATCATCGATTCCTACTGTTTTCAAAGTTGAACTGCATAAACAGAGCCAATGAATCGAATCGAGAAAGACCAAGTCATCAATCGATTCTTCTCAAAGCAATTACTCACAGTCACTGTCCAGTGGACAAGTCGAACGAAATAGTTGTTATTAGTCGACTGCTACAACAGTTACCTTCGACGTGTAAACTAAGCCTAAGGGTCCCACACAAGCATAATCCTGGTGAAGCCTCACCAGATTCAGGAAGCTCCTCTTTGAGAATGAACTAGGATTGGCAGAAGCTGAAAACCTCCTCTTTTCTATCGCTGCTTAGAGAGTGGGATAATTTAGCGGCTGTTGGGGGGGAGGTGCTCCCTCCGGCCACCCTTGGCTGACGCCGGGGGTTGTAGAAGAAATGTTTTTGACGACGAGAGCGAGGGGGAGGAGGGCGGCCCAAGGAGTTGTGTCATCGCAGTCGGTTGTGAAGCCCCCCGTGAGTATGCTGGGAACGAAGGGGTTGAGTATTGGAGAGTTGGGAAGTCCTTGAACTGAAACGACGGATAAGCGAGCGAGGGATAGGATTGGCGACCATAAAAGGAATGGGCAATTCAAGGAAGTAGTCAGAATAATTTTAGGTGGGGGTTATATAAGGGGGCTAAGGGAATATAAACTCAAGGGAACGCATCACTCCCACTCAAACGACTGTATTTAGTCGTCCTTCGTAACGGATTGCTCATTAAAAAATTGAATTATCATTTTCATTATATTAAGATTTACAGAATACACATTACTCCCGCTCAAGCGATTTTATTCTATCGTTTTTTTCTCGTGACGGATAGCTCGTTAAAAAGTTGAAGTATCATCTTCATCATATTGAGATTTACAGAGTACAACTTTGCCAAAATTTTCCTGTTACTTTAAATGCTAATATATTTCATCTGATAGAAACTGAGACTCGATATGCATATTCAAGATACACGCAAATGTTAACAATGGTCTGCTTCAAATAATACGTATTGTGGAAATTTCAAGTTGAAAACATAAGCTAAATAAACAATTCGTCGAAAAATAAGAGCGATTGAGCTGGAGTTGTGAGTCCTCTTAAGACCGTATCTCCCGAAAGTTTCGGGAAGCATGAACCGCTTCAACCTCCTCACTCGCTACATCCTTGGGGAGATGAGGGACTGGACAAAATTTCGTAATACAACCCTTTATCAGTATTATTAATAGAAATGAAATACTTCTGTATGGAATTAAAGACGTGCAGACTACATGATAGTGATTAAAAGTTTAAATTGATGGAATGAAAGGTGGTGATGTTTAAGAAACACCGAGAAAATGATCGTAATTTCACGGGAGCTACAGGTATATACAGGAGAGTTGGAAATCTAAGCAAAGGCATCTCATACATTTGCACCTCCGTAGTTCGACGAGGTAACCACGGATAACTTCCATCGTAGGGTCGTTCACTCAGACCCGAAATTAGATGGAAGGGGAAGATAATTTACTGAGGAAAAAATACCACGCATAGAGCCTCTCTCTCGTAACGTAGGGAAACGTAAGAAAAAACCAAGGATGTCGGCCAATTTTAATGAGCTGGAGACGTCAAGAGTTTTGATTCATTTACACCGTTAAGGGAGAACAGCTCATTTGGAGAAGGAATCGCTCACATCAGCGCGAACATCAACAAACCGCACGCACCCTAATCACAAGGCCGAGGAGCAGCAACCCTCTAGGTATCAGTTCAATACGCCATCAACTAATCTGCGCAACGGTTAATGAAAGGGTTATTCGTCGCATATATCTTGGGAGGCAAGTAAGGATGAGCCGATTCCAAATGTAGATTCTTAATACAACTAAATATTTTGAGAATGGATAGAAAATATTTGGGGTATAGAGGCCGCCACACACCAGACCCATTATGCACGATACATTATTAAGTTAACGATTTATGCATGAAACAGTGAAAGTGTTCATTATTTAATTAATGCTAAATATATATTACTAATATATATTTATTAGTTATTTTTAATAAATATACTTTTTCACCACTTAATTGTCATTGTTATTTTATTCCATTCAACCCTTAAATTTTATTGACAGTAATTCTACAACACCCACCTGTAAGAATGAATAAGAATCGTCTGTATCGGAATATAGAATCGGGAATCGATTTGAAAGGATCGGAATCTAAAAAAAGTGGAATCGACTCATCCCTAGAAGTAAGCGACGGATCGAAACACGGAAAAATACAGGTTTATTTATTTTTCAAACTCCTTCGCAATTTATGAAAGAGGCCACTGAGTGCCGATGGAGCGAGCGGATAGAAGGCTTCTCGCGAGGGGCGGAATATTTGTAGGGAAAAGTGATTTGAGTCGTCGCTGCGGGTGCAGGAGGTGTAATGGGATGGCGAATATCGGAGATTGCATGCTACAGATTCCCCCTCCTTCGGTTGTCGCAAATATAACCACGCCCACGAGAATTATCCGCAGGTGATAAGCATACGATGATAGAATGTTCGCACCTTGAGGAGGAGTAGAAGCTTAGTCACTCGATTCGAGGAATTTATGCGTTTCCGACGTTAATTACCCAGGGTATATTGGGGAATTTATCTCCAAAATTAGGTAACGTATTGAGAGATTAACACCCAATTGAAATTAATGTGTTGAAAAATTGAAGTGTTAAAATTTTTCCTAATACCAAGAGTCACAGGTTGATCTTCAAGTTTATTTTTGCGAAGGAGAACATGTCGGTGTTTTTCGAAGAGCGGGTGCATTTGAGAGTGGATTAATTTGAAGAGGGTACATTTAAGACTGTATCTCCCTAAACTTTTCGGGACCGAATAGGTACCCCTGTCCCCTTCGCCTTCTACAGCCTTGCCATCGCATTTTTTATGCTTCCCTGCTGTGAAATAAATTCATAACATTGAAGATAAACCCTAAACGAAAGAACGCGGATCTCACAATAATTATGTAAAATAATTTCACAGAATTTCAAAGCATTTACCGATTTTTAGGGAAAAAATCAAAATCGCATATCATAAGCACAAGCGAGTAATGCTGAATTTTCTCCATTTTAATGGAAAACGATTATAGGCACAGACTTAAGGATACGGTTCCAATACAATCACGAAGGTAGACGGCGTATCTTCTCGATGGATTTTACCGTAGCATACCGAAGGTGAAGATAGTCATTAGCCAGATTCCCCAACACCCATGGATCTATGAGAAGTCTTAGAACCGATATCCCATAAAATTTGGATGCGGAGGGTGGCTTATCCTCTTCGATCAAGGGAGCGATAAATTGGCTCATTATTGAAATTCTATTTTGATACAAGGGGAGTCCTACTTGGGACCGGATGCGTCTAAAGAGAATCGACTCGATAAGAGCGGCTGCCGAGAGCCCAACGTAAATTAAGAATCTCTCCCCATAATGATCCTTGAGAGCGGCGACAGGGTAAGAGCGGCGAGTAGCGTCAAAATCTCATCTGGCTTCCGCACAGACTCAATTGGCTCCCACCATCCCAAGAGACCGAAAAAAGAATCCATGCAAATAGACTTAATAAGTCTCGTCTCGTAAACGGGAACTTCCTCCATCGTGATCTTAAAAAAATAAGCTCCAGAAAGCGAGAAGTGGGTACTTCAATTATTTGAAAATACGACGCGTGGACCGGGTGCCGAGGAAGAAAGGGAAGTTTTGAGATTCTTAAGCCAGATAGCATGCAATGGATGAGTATAAAACAAATTATTTTCCATAATAATTTATGTAACGCGTTGCATCGCAAAAGTGGCTTCGATTAAACAAAATCACCGTGTTACTACAAGGCGGATTCATATAAGGTTTAGGTGCCATGTACTTAGAAGAGCGAGAATTGCACGCGTTAAATCAAGGAAAAACTTTTGACGTATATTTCTCAGGTTCTCAGCCAGGTTAATGCATTCATATAAGCCGACGTAAAGTAACACAGCCTTAAGTATAGGAGACAAGTCGTCTCCCGAAACGTCGGCTTATATAAAAGCATTAACCTGGCTGAGAACCCGAGAAATATTCATCAGAAGTATTCACCAGGAAAAATTAAAATCGTTTATTAAGGAAAAACTTTGATTTCCAGCGAAAAAAGGTCTTAAAAATCTCAATTATATTGAAAGATGCTAGACATTGGTACAAACTTATTCTCAATTGGAGCCAGGTTGCAGTGAATATCATATTTTCAGTTTCAAAATATTTAATCACATCGGGTAAATCTCAGCAACCGCCAATATATCATAAACACGCTAATTGAGCGGAAAGTCTTCAAAGCGTTTTTGTCTAGCTTCAAGCTAAAAAAATAGTTCATCGGTCACTGCCGCACCAATTCACCGGTTTCAAAATTAGCTCAAGTTGAGTTAGTTTTCCATTCCACAATAGTAGGGTATCTTACCAAAACATACCTTCTTAGAAAACAGTGGGTATACAGATAACAAAAGTCGAGCCATAAAAGACTACTTAGGACTTCATAGATAAAAAATCTTGAGCTCATTTCGTTTATGAAACATAGTAGTTAATCACCATGTTCATAAGTACACTATCAGTCGATATATATAAGACTTAAAAAACGAGAAAGCAATTTTACGCTTGTTTTACTACATTGAGATCGAGGGTATTAGAGAAGATGATGCGGAGCCGCGGAAATCTAAGAAAGAATGCTTACGGTGAGAATTCAGGAAGCGATTTCCAGATGTGAAAGATTGAGAAATGGCCATAAGCTTGCCATAACCTTGAAACCTGAATAACCCGTTTAAATATAAATATATTAAACATGAGTTTTTTATTACTTCCAAAAAAAATTTCATAAAAAAAGCTTGCAGATTTTTTATACAAAACCTATGGGAAGCTTTAGTTATCCTCTAAGAAAAATTTGCGGCGAGACTATCATACCAGAAATCATAGCTCCTCAATTTTTTCATATGAACAATACAGAATTTATCGAAAATACGTACAAAATACAGTTTTACAATGAACCAAAGAGAAATACGATAAATAAAAAAATCATACAATAATATTAAAGGAATGGTTTACACTTGGCTGAGTTGGCAGCCATTCAGTTGCAATTAAAAGAATTTATTTTTAATATGATTATTATTCTTAAAATTCTCTGTTAACAAGTCTCATGTACAGTAATTATCTTTGGTATGGTATTTGGAGGAGGCGACCGACAGCTGAGGTCATTTGCGCCATGAGGGAAGGGTGTGGAAGGAAGGGTGGAGAGAAACCCGGCGTCGGCGTCAGCCTGCTCTTAACGAAAGGCGCCAAGGGGACCACGGCTTAACGTCCCATCCGACGGACGGAGTGTTGCGCTTGAAATGTCCTCCACACAACATTCAAGCAGGGATCGGGCAGTCTCTGAAAATTCTCTGCCACTGCCGGGATTTGAACCCGAGCCCGCCGGGTGGGAAGCCAACACTCTAGCCACCACACCAACCCGATCCCCGTAATTATCTTTTAACTCTATTTTGTGAAGATATGGCCTCCAATATGTGTACCAATTTCATTAAAGGCATAATGACTGCTTGCTTGTTAGAATGAATTTGCAATTTGAAGTATGTTTAAAATGAATGTAAAAAGACAATAAGGTGCACTTAATAATGACCAGAAAATAATGATATAGAGTAATTTCCAGTATAAGAATTTAATCAACAAGGAAATGAAACCAACAAACTATTTTACAGCTTCATTTACGAAAAATACTCAATGCTCCTCTACAGTAATCCTCAAATAAATGAAATTGGTCTATGATAAAGGATACTTTTATTTGCATCGGCAGATGGATAAAATATGAAATGTATTGCTTTCGCGTATGATTTGGTTAATTTATGATTTATGGTATTTACATACGACCAGTATAAAATTACTAATCGTTAGTGAAGAATCCAGCAATACACGTTGCGCTTCCAAAAAAAATCGCATTAATAATAATTGAGACGCTTTATCCTATTTTCGATCGATCTCATATCGAATTGAATTAATGTTTATTCGTGAGTGTAACACTAATGCATTAAGGGTGTGTATTTACAGATTTGAATCCTCACACTTGTGAAATAAGTGACGTTTCGAGTGTTTTCGAGGATGCCTTGTTTAATACCTCCAGATACAGCGTTTTTTTAATGGGGTGTGATGAAAACACACTCCAGACAAGCGCTCTTGGATTAGAAAAAGAAAAATAAGTAACAGCGTATACCTTAATTATTCTCACTCAGAAAATAACCAAACCTGACAGAAAGACGAGGAAAAATTATTTTAGTTCACACCAAAAAGGACTGACTGACTGATTCCTACCACCTTCCAATTCAAATAGCTCACTTTTGCGCATAATATAACTAGATACACTGAACACTTAGCCACCGCGATTTTAGGAGCTCAACAAATTTTATAGTCATCAAAAGAATCGACCAAAGATCTTCAATACCGTGAAAATATCTCCCACTCCATGTATAGCACCCGTGAGATCCCGAATGCAGCCGAGTATTTTCATTCGGGTAATATTTTTTTTAGCTATGCTATGGATGCAGGAAATAAGTTACGAAGGTTACGTAATAATAGATAGAAATTACACATGCAGCCATGAATGTACAACGCGGAAATCCAAATATATTATTTCTATAAACATTTTTCTCGGAGTTTTTCTTACTGCCAACGTTAGGAAGAAAATATGCATCATTTACCTACGATTCGTTTGGTAAACCAACGCGGGTTAACCGGGAAGGGACCAAGCGTTTGAAAAATGAACCTTGATAATACAATGGTTCGATGTAAGATTTTAATTTTGACCTTGGTCAACTATACGCGGAACTTTTCCACAAGCAATAATGGACAAACATTCCCCTTTCCAATTCCCCCCCGAGGTACTGGCCCCCACAGTTTATCATCGAAACAGACTGTAGTGCGCTTCACACAGCAATAATACACGTCACTCGAAGGCAACAGTTCGAGCAGAGGATTCTTCCCTCATCCGAATGGATAGCTGTCATTCAACAACTCGTTCGATCTGCCCTAATTACGAACCGGACAGTCACGAACCCCGACGCAAAAGCATAAGCGACGGTGCATTGAAAAAGGATATTTATGCTTCGTGCGAGGATAATGAAGTTAGTGGTCATATTGATCAGTTCAGAACAAGCATACTGGGGGTAATCGACGCAATAACACGGAGGTTTGCCTGCTAGACCCGGGCTGTATCTTTTCGCGTAAAATTCAGGAAGTTTAAATGCTTGATGATTTCAATCATGATTTAAATACATTGAATTCATAAAATGTTCATAATTTTCAATAAACCTCAACTAGAGCCATGAATGTTAAAACAGCAGAAGTGTATTCAGCAAACTTAAAGGTATATCGCTTTCTCTGCAGATCTTCTGCATCTACATAATACCCTACGAGCCACTTCAAGGGTGTTTGGCAGGGCTTCAAAGCTACGAAAGCAGCGAATTTTACCCATGAATAGATACTTCTTTCTAAACAATAACCATTCATGGAAAAAATGGAAGCAATAGCTATAGTAATCCCAAAAATATAAATACAAACTGTCTTACCATGTGAATTAAGGATGCTTAGTAATTCATGGCTTCAATTTCTTTGAAGCATGAAGAGATAAATTCTATATTCTGGCTCTCTGTCACGGTAAAAAAAGGTCATGTTTTTGTCCACCACCATATCCCATTAAAACTTTTCTTGATCCAAACCTATGTTAACTTCGTACCTCCGTCAAGGTCTAACGAAAGCGCCACATTAAAGTGGGGCTGGGCGATAAAAATTAATCGAAATTTGACTTTTTAAAGAGATAAATAAGGTGGCCTAAAGCTTATTCAACAAATTTTGGCAACAATTTTCTACAAAAAAAAAACAACAAATTTCAAATTTTTCATAACCTACAAATAGCCAAATGCCAGATTTTTCTCCATCTCCATCTGCTCGTGGGTGCCACAATTAAGGCTCAAAAATAGTATTATTGTGCGTACCACGTCCTGAAGATTTAATTTACAGTTAAGTAATTCTTCTGAAAAATGATCGCAGGCTTTCCGGCCGTATAGAATCGTGGAAGGTTACTCGGGAATCCCACCGAGTCAAGCTCTCCAGCTCCATCTCGACCGACGTTTCGATGTACGAGTTATCCATCGTCATCGGGGCATCAGATGGACAACTCTTATATCGAAACGTCGGCCGAGATTGTGTTGGAGAACCTGACCCGGTGGTATTCCCGAGTAACCTTCCACATATTCTTCTGAAACATTAAAAAATTAAGAATTTCTGTATATCGCGTAATTACAACTGTAACAAGAATTCAATAGCGACAGAAAATGGGGCATACCATTGTCAATTCGATAACTGTATAAGTAGCACTCAGACTGATTCTCGAGAAAATGCATCCCGAATATGTCAAACGCTGCAAAAGCCTTGGCAAGGATTCTCCTCCCTGCAGGAAATACCTGCATTTCTTTGATCTTATTAGCATAATGATACATCAACGATTCGCATTTCAAACCAGATTACCTATCCAAAACATGCTCGGTTGAATTTTACGTCATAAGTTACGAAATCATGAGATTGCTTTTCTGGAGTGCGGGGCAGACCTTGAGAATAAACATTTTTCGAACTGTGAACGTGCGGAGAAGGAGAGAAAATGAAAGCTGTGCTTCCAGGAAAATTAGTCATACAGGGAACATATCACCGCGATGACGTCATTACTGCGCATAGCCATAGCACAGGTCATTGGCGTCAACTCAAGCGCTCTATAGGTGAGGAGAACAGGGAAAGAACAGGGGACAGGGAAAGTTTTTGAAGAAAAAAATACATTGAATAGTATAAACAAATTCGTCTCTCAAGCCGATCGATCTCAATAATTATCAGATAGCAGTGAATTACTTTATTTGAGTTTTCATTGTGAAGACCAGAGGAATGCAGGAATTTCTTGTACGTGCTAAGGCTTTTGCAGCGTTTGACATATTCGGGAGGCATTTTCTCGGGAATCTGACGATTTTGTTGCTCTCAGCCAATAACTGTTTCTCTTTTGCTGCAAGTTCCATCTTCTGGCCAAAGTCCTGAGAATATGCGTAACGTTTTATTTTGGACCGTGTGGTGTGCATGTGGGAATCCTATTGCATGCTGGTAATTGATCACCCCCTGCCAAACACCCTAGAGGTAGCTCGCATGGTATTATGTAGATGCACTGGAACCAGGAGAGAAATTTATTTGCAGAGATACACATTTTGGCTGAGTTATCTTCGGGATAATCACGTAAAATTAGTTGTTTTCCGTGACTTAGAGTTTTAAAATGCCATAAAATAACAGCAGCATTTTTCCCAGCAAATCAAGAATTAGTGAATTATATTAAATAGTAGCCTGTATAATTTTCCGAAATGTAAACAATTTCCTACGTACATATATAGCGAGGAGAGTACTATTTTAAATTACGGCCGATAAAGTTTTCTTTAACCATACAATTCGGAATTTTTGCGAAGAGACATTCACAACAATTCTTGTTTGTAACCTCCTTCGGGGACTTCCGCCCATGGAAGTGGCCGTCCCATAGAACATACCCGGTAGGATGACGGCCGCACTGCGGAGCTCAGCAACCCACGAGGTCTCTCAAATGATGCACAATGCAAACGCTTGACTCGATTCGAATCTCCCGACATGGAGAACGGCGACATTGGCGAATCTTCGCGAGTCGCGCATTGAATGAAATGCCCCGCGAATCCAACCGTTCGGACGCTCTTTCTATTCATCGGGCACACGCCGCTACAGTCCCAAGTTCGATGCGCGTTATGCAACGAACGTCCCAAGTAGGCTGATGCACAGGGGCATCGACTTGAGAGGGACGATTGAACGCTCCCATTAGTCCGCCCCCTTACGCAGAGCAACCCATTCGCGAACAGTCACACATCAAAGAGTCGCTTTAATGGCTATAACGGGACAATTCTTTCCGTCGATCCAGCCATCGACGGAGAATTTTCAAAATGGAAAATAAGGTATGAAAACCACTCCTCATCGTTACGATGATTTCTCCCATCTTTCAATTCATACAGCTCACATCAGTGTAGATAGATACGCTCAACGCAACGCTTAGCCGTCGCAATTTTTAAAGATTAACGTCTTTTTACCCACGATTGAATGAATCCTATGAATCCTATTACGATTTTGAATCTGACTGAGCGATGGCATTTAGCCTGAGGTATAAATGGAAAATTACGAAAAGTTTTGATGGACGTAAACGGAAATTCCTGTTCGAAGTCTTAGTGAGTCACATACAGTTTAAATGGTACGTACAAACTACACGTATTCAAAGACAGAGATGCACCATTATCCACCTTAATTAACTAATACGGCAATGATTGGCGATCCGTTGAATAATCAAGGGGTGTTGCAAAATGCGGCAGGATTTTTGAAGTCCAGGCATTTAAAAATTAATCCACCTCGACGAATTCAATTTCTCAATTTAGCGCCAATTTATTTTGAGCGTTGAAGAATTTCGAGTCCTTCCTCTCGATTAACCCATTCTAGGACGTTGATGTTCACAACCTAAATGAAAAGCTTTGAAAATATAACTTCGATATTTTAATAAAACAAGCTTTAAATTTCGTGTTTTCTTCTATCTATAAATCATCACTAACGCATTGACCATTGAATGTTTCGTGGTTAAAATTCCGCATTGAGAGGCAAAATGAATTACGAGTTGGAGAATTGGTTTAAAACAAGGATTATTCCAGCAAACGCCGTACCTCTCTGAATTGTTTTTCAAGTTAGACGCTATTTATAATCTTGTGTTTTCACGAGAAATACTCGTGCACGGCCATATTTCGCCGGTAAAAAAACCACACTCCCTCCAGCTAGGTGCGTCGAGAAGTTAAAAATAAAAGAGTTTCGGAAGCAATCAAAGGAAATCGAAGTGACGCAAGTGGTAAACAACTAATTAATGCGAAATAACTGAGACGTGTGTGACTCGTTTTTTCCAACACTCAGTCAATATTTTCAGTCAGAGATCGGAGTGCGGTCGTTATGTTTTCTTTTTATTTTGATCGCGAACTGAGAGGAGGAAAAAAACTGGTTATTTAGCACAGTTCACTAGGTCGACAGCTTACATTCCGGCGCTGAGAATCGTAGCAGTAATTGCATGTTCCTTACACTAGTGCAAGAACAATGTTTCGAAAATTCAAACGGGAAACAAAAACGGCAAAAATCATGGACTTTCATGGCCCAAATGGTATTCCTTGGATAACAAACTCTTTAACCTCAAAGAGTCATTAAATAATATTAAAACCAGGGAGAAAATCTTCTCCAGGCTTAAAGGATTTTTCCCACAGCTTATAGACCAACAATATTTTTTGCAGCAAATAATTCAAAAGTAAAAATATTAAAAACGTTTTCAGATTCATTATCGTTGCCTGAAATAAAAAAAAAACTTCATGAAAGTCGCAGGTGGCGGTGCCCATATCTTATTTTATCGACCTCACAAGGTAAGGTCAACAGTACTGAATGCTCAGATGACATAATTATTGTGTAATGAAGCGATTTCACATTACCTCTTGTGACTAGCTTATCATTTGAGGCAACGAGGACACATTAACATGCAATACCTATTACCTCTCAGAAAAGTAGTAAAGTAGAAAAGTAGTAGGTTTTCAAAGTAGGAAGTATACTACTGTTTCTAACCTAGCCAACTTTCAGCAGCAATATTTCATTTCCAAGCAGAGATTGGCATATATAAATACTCGACTGCTGAATAAAACCCCTTTACTGCCGGCCCTGGGGACAATTTTGCGGACAGTAGTCTTATTAATTAGGAATAATTAAGATGAGAACTGTATTTAAGAAAAAAATAATAATTGTAGGCATTATATGGAAAAGATTGACCGCTTTGATGTCCAAATAACGTAAGTAATCCCGTTTACAACATAATTCCATAATTCAATACACTATAATTAAAAGTCAATAATCCTTTAAATTTATATTAATACATTTGGTACATAATATAACGAAATATTCGCTAAATAGATGGCTGAAATGGGTAAAAGTTGAAAAGAGGACTTCAGGTACGTATTTTGGGATGCTAGTATAAATTAGAGGACTTGGCTGACATATTTATGGGGCGGCTGGACGGCGTGAAGTATGTAAAAACGTTTTCGTTTTCTCAATAAAAGAATGAAATTGCAAATTGAATTAAGAAAACGAAGCAGCCATGTCAAAGTAAGGAAAAATAGGCAATGGTGTGGATGGGCGAAAATAGGAAATGGGCTCAAGAATTAGGACTAACTAATCAAGATGAACCAGCACATTCAGCGTGTTTCCAAATTAAAATGGACACACTATCATTGAAAAGGTGAAAAAATAGAACACAGTGAAAATATAACATGCAGGAAAACTGTGGAAGAATATACCTGAAGAATGTTTTGACAAAGACTAGGAAAAATAAGCTAACGTTTAATAAATCCCTTAATTAGAAAGATAAAAAAGACTTCAGACGGAAGTAAAATCTTAAACTTATCATTTGGATAAATGAATCGGTGACTAACAAAAAGTAATCTAATTATCTGGAGGAGGAAATCTTAACCACCAGGAGGGCAAATCATAACCATGAGCGTTCCTTTGTATACGAGTGAATGATGAAAAACTACACACCGGAAAAAAAATTAACAATAGCATGAGTCCTGGCGAGTTCTCTTAACTCCGTTATATCTTTTTACAATAAAAAAGCATTTTATTTTTGAGGAAATTATATGAAAACATTAAAGAATAGAAAAGCGTTGTTGATAAGGAAGAATGTTCATACATGAGTAATTAATTTGACTATTTATGATATCTAAAAATTATCCGCAAGCTATGGAAAAATGAAGGTGTACATTAACTCTGCTCAGCTATTGATAATCAGGCCCACTACATTTAATTTTAGATAAATTTGGAACAAACTGAACAAAATTACGGGTAAGTAACAGTATGCCCATTGCTTGAAAATTTTTTGGAAGGTGTGTTAAAGGGCATAATATGGAAACCAGTATTAGCGTTCGGGCATGGGTTGAAGATCCCAGGAATTTGAAAAAAAATTAGGCTAAAATCAACTATTCAAAGTTTACTTTAAGCCATATTTATCCCAAAAGATAACACGTGCTATACTCTTAAGGTATCTGAAGCATTTTCCCCGAACCACACGAAGCGGAACTCGCTGATAGTGCCAAAAATAAAATTTCCAGTAGAGTAAAACAAGTGACAATGGAGCGGAAAGAGCACCGAGCACAAAAGGTTAAAAATGTGGAAAAGGGCATAAGTGCCTCGAAAATGCGGAAACCTCACGTCCCGACGCTCAGTGCAACCGATGGTGACGCGGGCACTTGCATGGGAATGGCCACTTAAACGCTGTTACGTGCCGACCACAATGGAAGGCGTGCGATTAATGCAGGGGGCGTGGGAATGACAGCATCGCACGGCTCACCTATTAAAACGTCCCTCCTCCTCCTTGCCCCCTTTGGCGCCGGTGCTGTAAACAACCGCAGCGGTAGCAGCCGGCCGGTCCCAGCGCAGACACCTGAGGCACACCGACGTTCTCCGGCCGGTGGAGAGATTCTCGGTCCGACGAGCGGTACAACGGATCACGTGGTCTCGAGAAATGACTCTCTTCCTTGGAATCAGCCCAGAGGTGAGTCGCGCCTTCTCGGATCACGGACCGGTGAGGGAGGCCGGAGGGAAACCTTGAGATGAGGCCATGACGTCACTTCAAAGAAGAGGGACGGCTAAAATCCATCCCGGAACACGAATCCTCAAGATCCATCCCACCCGCACTTGTCTCCAGAGAATGTATTTATTGCCACACGTCCCTACCTCACGTGCAAAACCTTAGATTACAGCAGGAGTAATGCAGCCGTCGAAGTCCCAGGTGTCCACCGCAAGCGGTCACGGCATATGAAATGCGGAACCGCCAAGGCCGCTGGGAAGGTCCCTTGGGGAATTTGCCAACAATACGGCGCCTCACTCACGCGTTGAAGTTCTTTTATCCCATTCACGAACAAGCACGAAAAAAAGCTCACCGAAATAAACACCGTGGGCCGCCGAGAGCAACCTGACAGGAGGGTAGCGCGACGTCCACCATATGCGTCGAAATATTTTTCACAAAAAAAAAAAGTACCGTTTTTGCCAATGCGCGGAAAATTCGTATCCGGTTCCAAATGGCGCCCCGGTAAGGTAAATTAACACTAATGCGCCCCTCTTCTCTCACCGAGCACGATAACGAGGAAGCACAAATCTATCGCCGTTCAGGTAGCCGCTCCAATTCTTCGAAGCGAAGTTGGAAGCTTTCGCTGGAGGAGGAGCTTCGACCATGAACGTCCTTCCGTCGACGTGTCTCTCGCGAGACTGGCGTGGCGTGTTCCTCGTCCGCCGTGAACCGAAGCCGCCGCAATTTCACAGAGACGATCGCCCCGCCTCCTTACGACGAGTGGGGAAGACACACTCGACCCCCAGCTGGAGGGAGAGGAGAGAGAGAGGGGTGAGAGGGAAGTGGTTTTGCCCTAACGATGAGGCTGAGGTTGAGACAAGGGAATACTCCGAAGGAGGAGGGGAAGGAGTGGGGGCAAGGGTGTGGGAAGAGCCCTCCGCACCCTATTGTCTCAATTGGAAGATGCGCATGGTTAGGTCCATGAGGAGTATTCTGGAAGATGCTCCAAGAAAAGCTCATTAATCCGGATGGTGGGAATGTGTTCGAATGCTTGCACGCTTCAGAGTTGAAGGAATTGGGCGTCGGGTTGTACGGATAATCGTTCTGATGGATACTAAATGATGTTTGGAATACGATAGAGGTGTCAAAAGGGTGGAAAATCGCAAAACTCAACTAAACAAGCGTGATATCATTCTCGTGTACTCAGTGTGTCCAACCGAAGGTAATTTCGGATAGGTGTGGGTAGAACTTAACTCTGAATAACCCACAAGTGAGTGGAATTTTCACTTTTATGGTAGGGGGCAGATCCTTTCATTCACACTTCGATTCTCAATGTAATAATTGGAAATGTTCCAAGCTATTCACCAACATAATACTTAGCGAACCACCTCAATGGCGTTTGGGACGGGGTGTGTTTTCACCAAAATGTAATTTCCTTCATAACCACTTTAAAAAAATCTATACCACGAGCAAAGCATTCGGCCGGTGTTATCCCCCATAAAGCATGGATCGTTTCTTTCATAACGAACGATAACAGCACAAATGCACTCCAGCAGGAGACTTAAATATCCACAGCACGTATATTCGTGCGTGGAGATTTAGGGTCGAAAAAAGTACATACTTGACGGAAAATAGTGGAGAAAAACTCAAACAATCGAATGGAGAGGGAGAAAAAATACATACATACCAGTCCTTCAAGAGAGTGCAGCGATTAATTCAATGAATTGCGCTACTATCACTATTTTGATAGATCTAGAAAATAATATCGTATGGAATGATTAGTTGTTTCAGGCGGTACTTTTTGGAATCTACTTAACATAGTGAAAAGTAAAGAAAACTTTGCAATTCCACGTACATAACCAAATAAATATACAAATAATGAAAAATACATAAATAATAACCGCATTAATAACATAATAAATTATTTTTGCTATAGAATGATCGGTAACCTTGATGTTTAATCACGGTATTGGTAATGACGGATAAATAATAATCCAAAGAAAACAAAGCGAACGTCTGAGGCCCTAACATACCATACTAAATCTCATCCTCAACTGGCATGAGCCTCAGACTCAGGGCTAAGTGCGTGGAGAACGCCAAGGAGAAACACGGGAGGAAATGAGGAAAGGCCTGTCAGCGATGCGTAGCTGAGTACACTGCTCGATTCTTTTCCCATTTGATTTTTATCCCGGATGGATGACGTCGATATGAGGCATATTTTTATTATTTTTCGCATGATATTACGGGAAACCACCACAAAAGTTTCAGTTTAAAGTATACCGGGACTAGTCGCGGTGATAACTTTTTACGGGAGTCACCCGCAATGCACAATCGTGCGAAAGATCCACAGAGAAAAAAAAAAGAATGATTTTTTCTCTGTGGATCTTTCGCACAAAAGTTTCACTCTAAAAAGAACATGTATAGTATTTTGCATTCTCATTGATCATTCATCGATAATTTCTGAGTTTGCGCCGACCAGATAGAGTAGTGCCGTTGGTGGATAGTGCTATTGAAATTACAGCAAGCCGGAGTTTCAGGATGAAACGGAATAAATTCGCATCAAAGCTAAAAGACAATGTGAGGAGTGAGATAGTAAGACAAAAGGAAAGAAAACGACGTTCCAAGACACTAATTTCCTGCGTCAAACAGCAGGGAAGACTCAAACGAAAAACATTCCAAAATACAGTAAACTCAACTTTGAAAAAATATCACCTCGCTGAGTACATAACGACTTTCGCAAAAAAATGTGAACAATATAATGAACTTCCTGAGGACATAGTAGCATTAAAAAACGCCGATAATCTACCTAGCCGTGTATGTGATGAGGCGATTCATTCCGTTCCCACAAGGCTACTTCCGGAAATGGCTCTCCCTTTACTAGCTAAATTGTGTCAGCACTTTAGCTATTGGTCCGAATGAAGCTAAGGAGAAAAAGATATCTCAAACGATAAAATTGGAGGTCGAAATTATCGCCACTTGGTCGAGTGCACCGCTAAATATTCGAGTCGGGCGGGCACTGGTTCTCAGGCTATCCTTAGGTAATCACTTAATGGCCTAAAATTCGATGCTGATCGTGACTACTGCTGAACTGCAGAAGTCAAATTTGATCATTCTTTATAAGGTCATGAATACTATGTTTTGTCTCACCGGAAGATTCGTTAAATCCATAGAAATTACATTACTATATAGAGTATTTATGGTTAAATCGTAAACTGATCCTAGTACATTTAGCGACCATGAAAGACCATCTCATGCGACAACAGTTGTAATTAATATATAACGCATAGAAAAAAGTTTGGTCTTAAAATTACGCTGATTCACGCCAGAGTTTTAGGATGCAACGGTATAAATTCAATTTAAATATTTAAAAAATGTGAGGAGTGAGATAGGAAGAAAAATATATGGAGCAGGTAAAGAAGGATGTGAAAGAGAAGAAATACGTAGGTGTGAAAAGAATGAGGAGAGTGTGAGCTGATGGGAGAATTGAGTGGAGAGCTGCGTCAAACCAATCTTAGGATTATTGACCAGTGATGATGATGGATTAATTTACATGATTATCCACATTTCCTTCATCGTTCACCGGGAAGTTTTTTGTTTCAAAAATTCTTGCGCTTAATTCGATTTCATGCTTATATAATTTACGCAAGATATACAAAGTGAACGACGGGAGCACATAGTGTTAAGAGTAACTTCATAAAAACTGTGGGCTTAAAAATAACTTATCGATTTCATACCACTACGACGTATAATTGACAACAATAATGATAAATATATCATCATGGTAAACACCAAGGAAAATCATAACTAAAATTTAAGGTGAATTTATTACTTTTCCATACTTAAAATTAGATCTCCTTGGTTTTCGCAGGTTAACATATTCGTGGCTTTGTATCTTTTGCATGTTGTGCAAGAGTTTTGGTATTCGCGATATAATTTATTATCGTTTCCACGTTTTGGAGAGGCAAATAGACAAATAACCCATTGAAAACTGAACGCAATGATGGAATCGCAACAATTCACAATTTTAACTGTAAGAAATATTAGCTTTCACGGGAAGAAATAATAGTTTAATCACCCCCAGATGCTTTCTTGACGAAAATTGAAATCAGAGGAATTGCAGGAGAGAATAAGAACTTTTTACGGCTGTAAAAGGACCTAATTTTAGAATTTCCGGGGGAAAGAGATAGGAATAAGGAAGAATATTCTCTCTCGCAGCAAACACGATAAACTCAAGCTGCATCTTATCACACTTGACAGAATATACTTCCGCGTATGTACTCGTACTTCAAAAAATAATAAGACATCCTACGAAACACAAAGGTGCTTCACTAATGATGAGTGGGCCTCAGAATGAGGGAGCTACAGGCAGGCAAGGACAAGGATCCGTGACGAGGGTGCTCCAGAGAACGTAAGTCTCTTAGTACTGCCTCTCCCTCGCTTGATTGCCCTACATATTTTCCTACGCGAACTACTTTAAATTGCTTGTTATCATTGTCTACAATGAACATTCTAAAAGAAGAAAGGATGCGTGAGAGGTCATTGTGCGGCACCTAGATTACGAGTGCAAATTATTAAAAATCTCACAAAATGGCATTTATTCAGCCACTAATTAGAATGCAAATCTATGTACTTGGAAAGAGTTTGTAAATTAATCTTCAGCTCAGGAAGTAATTACAATTCTGTTAAAAGTTTCCAATGTAGGGAGAGAAGACATCAAAGACTAATCAATGATCAGTCATCGTGATATATTAAAGCTCAGAACAAAGATGACCTTTGTAAAAGAATGACATGAAAGCTGTCATCAATTAAACCTAATTATACAAATGATGTATAAGTAATTAAATCCAATTTTAATTGATTAAATTTTTAAATCCGAGTTCAAAAGTCGAATACTATCGCTAAATAACTTTAGTGTTATAAATGGTTAAATTATAGGTATCATTCTTACAATTATACGGCTTTTTTTCTTAGTCACTTTATTGACCTGAACTCCAAAGAAAAGTACAACTAATGGCCTTCCATTTTAAAAATCACTCAATAAAAAGCAAGAACTCGAGTAAATATATTGAAATCGTAAAATTTTATCCGCATGAAACCATAGATCGGTAAAGTACACTTCAAAATAGCAACGATTTTAAGGTATGGAAAACATAAATTTACGATAAGATAATTAACTTAAAAGTGAAAACACCCAGTCTGTGGCGGAGTGATCTTTTCTTTCCGAATCTCCATTGAAAAACTGCGGTACTAAGCAATAGTTCATGTTTTAAATTCACTTTCTTTTAGGTACAAGTTGTTTATAGATGTAAGATTTTCTGTATTCTGGTAACGAAGGGAATAAAGTACTCGAAACTGCTTCTTTGATTCTCGTCGAGAAATCTTAATGTTAAACGAGAATTTTCACCAGAAAGAGAACAAAAACTGCTTTGAGGGATTACTCAGTCCTTTTTTCCTCCAACTTCTTACTTTTTCTAAACTTAAAATCTCTTTGAGGTATGCTAATATTTTTTTCTTTCCCCGTCGAAGAATATGACTCAAAACCGAGTGCGGCCGAATTTTTCGTACATATTAAGAGAGCCCTGAGGGTAGCTGAATCTTACGGCCGCTTCCCAAAGGGATGAGGCAAGGATGGCATTGTTTATTTCTACCCCGCTCGGCAATAATTGAGAACTTGAATAAACCGGCCGCAGGATGGGTTGATAAGCTAATTTATAATCTGACACAATCCTTACCACAATTCCAAAACTTTATTCTCGAGCAGGAAATTCAACTACCACCACAGGCTTCTGATTTCTGCTCTCGCATAAATATCCCCGAGTGGCCTAGACGAAGGCACAAAATATTCCAGAAATGAGAAGTGCTGGTTGAAACTCGACGTAATTAAAAAAGTTGGAAACCTCGAATGAAGGGGGTTGGATGATCAGCGAAGAAGTCCCGGATGGGGAATGGGAGACCTGTGCGGCCCTAACTGTGGGGTGGGTGAAAGAGATGAAAGACTTCAGGGAATGGAATGCTCTACCCTCCGAGGATTTCATCGTATTTTCAAGTATTGGCAAACAATTCGCGATTCAGACAACCGGGGAAGATCTCGGCAAAAATCTTGCCGAAAGGGGTTTCCAATTTGTTAAATGAGCGGGTGGTCAGGTTTTTTTTGTCTCGGTCTACGCATCAGAGTCGGAAAACATTTTTTCCTCATTGTAATCAAAATTTTCGTACCTTGAGAGAATCCTCATTTTTTTTTATACGCCAAGTCTCCGAAAGGCGTTTACAAAACCCGCTATGATGCTGTGGGGCTAAAAATATGTTCATCCCCGCGGCAAGAAAGATGTGAGGAATCCATGCAATTTCGAGATTCGCGAATTGTTAAGCTCTTCAGTAGGATTTCGCACCGTGGAGATTGTAGCGAGTGGGAAATTTAAAGCTACCCACCTACCGGCAGAAGTCGTGGAAGGGCATCGCCCCAGAGCCAAGGTCATTCACACCAGCGAAGACAATTAAGGCTAATTTATGACGATTACGCCGGGTAATTAAGGTGCAGGTAGGAAATTTGAGGAGAGGACGGAAACCTGGCGATGGAATCAAATTTGCAAGGTGGGAGGTGGAGACCGGAATGCGTTTTCACCGCTTAATGCTCTGTCCGACGACGGTGGCCCGGACAAAGCATTCTCCCACCGAAAGATTATGACCGTAATGCCGGAGAGAAGGGAATAATTTACGCCACTTACCGGGCCATTCACGAGAATTGTGCTTCAGTCCATAAGGGGCTCTGTCATAGGATACTTATGAGCTTTTGACTCGCTTCCATGAATCTTTTGCGTTATCATTTCGAGCTTGAACACGATGAGTTATCTAGGATAACAGCTGAGATATTAAAACACGAGTGCTAAATATAGGATAACTAATAAAACAAACTAAATAAAAAGAACGTATTTAACGACCATACATGTCTTATTTTTAGATATTGCTTCATTAAGATAACAAAGAATTTTTCCATCGGAACTAAAAATAAACTTATCTCTATCAAAATATTTTAATTATAGCTACTGCGAAAATGAGTGTATAAACGAATCACTAACTAAACTATTCTCAATAAATGTCCTTCGGCTCATTTATAGCTTTTTCATTGTATATAAATTAGCTTGATTTAATTACGACACGAATTTTGAATCGAACAATCGTATTTTGTTTGGGTGAAGAACTGGCCGTTGGCTTCAAACAGAAGAATGAAGGGTACGTTGTGGCAACCATGTCGGTTCTGTGTCACAGCTGCCTTTAGCGGAGTACATTTATTTCAAGAGCGTTGCTGGCCGCAAAAGAAAGAAGCTTTATCTTAAGAAATAATAACCCAATCCAATTAGCCAGAATTCAAAACAAAATATTGACATTTTCCGGGAGTAGACGCGATGACAAACTGATAAAGCAAGCACTTGAAAGAAGAGAACTCAGGAAAACGCAGAACGCATAAAAAGCGAAGATAAATCTGATGAATTTCAATGAATGAAGAATGCTTTTGAAGTGCAAATAATCATAACAAGCAGGGAATCTTATTAAAGTGATGCTTGAAAATAAGTTTCTTCAATGAAGTGGTTACAATTTTAAAATAAAAATTTGCAGAATGAGATTAAAGCAATCAATGCGTGAATGTAAGGTGCAATAGATCCTAAATCGACCTCCCATTTTAGTTATTTTAAATATTGTTCTGTATTCAGTATTGTAGCTGAACTGCAATTTATTACTAGATCACTCATTCAGTGCATCAGCATGAAGGTTGGTTTGTATAGATTAGGGTGGAGCTCACCCTGGACTGAATCAAAGGCTTGAGGATTGCATACATTATAGTTCGAAAGGACACTTCTTTTCCCGGGCAACCTCGCACGACGAAGATGTTATGGGGTGTCCGGCGGTATCAACCAAGACTTGAACAGAGGACCCTTTGGTTGGAAGAGTAATGTTACTCTCCCCACATAGGCCTCCTCCCCTCAATGCCGCTTGCAACACTAAATTCAGGCACCACCGGCCATAATTAGGACCCTAATTCCCCTTCAAAACAGAGTATATAACGCTGAAAGCAACTAATAAGATGCTACTGTTAAGCAGGGGGGACTCAGCATCAAATTTGGGCGGGGAGGTCGTGACCTGGGTGCGGGTAGCATGGAATACCCCCCGGGAGAGAGGGGCATTCTCCCGCGAAACATTTTATAAAATATCTATTTTTTACGGATCCTGGAGCCTAAAATTTCACTTTTATTCTTAATTTTAATTTTTATTTAAAATCTGATGGAATGAAAAATTTTAGACACTTAACGATACGAAAACTGTTAAACCAATAAATATTTTAAAATTTTCATATAATCTGGGAGGTCATGACCCCTGTTAACTCCCCCTAAATCTGCTGTTGAAGGCTCCCCCTTTTTGGATCGCAATGAAAGGCTAATCCGAAAACCAAAAACTCAGAATCCCAGGTTCGATCCCAGGACTCCACGTGCATATATTCTTTATCTGATGGTGATTTTCGACCGCACAGTGTTCACTGGGTTTTACTACTCGCTCCATGACGACCAACCGTCATTACTAAATTTAGCTTTCTCTTAATTCTACCTGATGTAAAGGGAGATAGCGATGACAATCGATAATCCTAAAGACTATCATGAGTTCATTACCATCGTCGTCATGACTGATGAGATGTCTGCTTGATGGAATTATTCACTAATTGGTCAGCTTCATAATGAGCCAAGTTAAGTTGTTTTTAACGAGGCTTAATTCAATTGATAGCTATCTAAGCTTTTCGAGGAAGTAGGCCAATCGTTTTGAAGTGAAATGGCACACAGAAAAAATTGGATGTTTGAAGGAATAATTCTCCGGTTAATTGGATATATAAATCGGATTTTATTCAGAAAAAGTTGGGTGCAATAAGAAATATCCCCTGTCATCTCAAGGCGATCTCAGTCACCATCTACTACACCCCAGCGTTGCAGGTTTATCTTTGGGTGTGCGTCCCACGATTTGGTTGGCTTCGGCCGACCCTTGATTTATCCTCGCCCTCATTAATTCCACTTAATTCCACACTTTCTGATTCCCGCACCTGCGCTCCAATCGGACCCAACTGATTTCGGCCACTCGAACGCTCCCTCTTGGACGATAATTTCTACTTTCCTCGATCGAAACCTTCGAAACACTCTCGACGCTTTGGTCGCATCTGTTGTTTCTTGCTAATGATCGCGGCTTCCCGGAAAATGGTACCCTATGAGTTTTTACGAATCCTGAGAGTAAAAAAAAAACAAATTTCCTCTCGACACGTCCGTGTCTGAACTTAATTTAAGATAACCCCTTCAAAAATCAATTCGCTTCCTCTTGAATGGCTCAAAAGTTTGTCTTGTCCTCGGGTATATTTTATTAACTTCCTCATCCTTTCATACACCTTTTAATTTTATTTCATATACGTTCGCATCATATAAATACTTGGAGGTAAGTTTAATCGCAATTACTTACCCGCAAGGCTGCTGTATGTTTTCCTTCTATTGAAAGAAAATGGTGATGATTTTTATCTACGTTTCCTGATGTATTATAAAACGTTCGAAATACAACCCGTTCACTGGCGCATACGGACTCCCTACTTCAATATTTACTCAACTTACATTTCTCAACGTTTCATCATATCCTAAACCTTTCATGAGTCATCATCCTTTATATTCCACTTCTCTCATGCACAGGGGACACATGGAAAGCATAATGACTAAACACATAAGCTCATAATACAAATAAAGAAAGGTTACCAGGCATGGGTAGATAAAAGCCCAAGGAAATAAATATAAATCCAGGGAATCAAAAACTTGAAGTGGGTACAGGATTTTATTGCTTGAAATGCCGTGTAACCAGCGATATGGTAGGAGCGAGAAAGAAATCCTCAGTAAGGTAGCGCACGAAAACACATCATTGAGCAAAAAATAGGATCTGCTCATAAAAGGGAGCACAAGAGTAGACGCAAGGGAATAATCTATTAGACCTTACACCTAGATCACGCTTCTCTCTGGACTGAGGACGGTAGCAGTAGACAGCAAAAGTGGAAGCTTTTGAAATGCGGTGCCACTTTGAGAAGAATGATGAGGATCAATGTTTCGACTAGTGTAGGTAAGTGAAATTTTCAATTCTGAACCTCGAATTTCGAACCTTTCAAATCCAGTGTATTTTCCAAGAATAATCAAATTTTCACATTTTTCGTCCACGAAAATGCGCATTTCGAACTCAGTGATAATAATTATAGCAACTATATATTTGACCTTTCAATTTTGAAACACAAAATATCTGGTGGTTCAGAATTGTCTTCGTAGAGGTGAAAATGAACACAATTTTTAAATCATGGATCCTAAAATTTGATGTTACTTAAAAGTAATACGGGGTAGATTGGGAGAGATGAGATATCTCATGAACAGCTTGCAATGAGAACGCAACGACTTAATCGTCCACATCCTGAAGCAATAGGGAGGGATAGAAGACTAAAGTCGAATCTGGACGGCAATAAAGGAAAAGAAAGACCTCGGATTTAGATGCATAGCACGTAATGAAAGATGCGAAAGAGGAGAACTGCGTGCTAAACTATTTGCTAAAAAGAGAAATGAGTGGAGATAATTCAAGGACGAAGCTGATGCTCACTAATTTTATTGCAAACGCGATATCAGAAAAGGGCTGTACATATATGGCTTTATAAACTGGAATATTTTACTCCGCTAATATTCGAAAAGCTGAACTCGCTACTTTCCTCGGGGAATGGGAACAAGTCTGGTGGATAGTGAAAATGAAAAATATTAATTTATCAGGGATCTTTCCCCGTAGGCCGGCTTCGATTTGATTAAGTGTCCAATAATTGCGCACTTCGGGAAAAATGGGTCTTTTCAATGTGAAATATGTAATCAAATTCAAGTTGAAAGTTCAAAGGAAAGCCTTCGTTTAACATTCGTCAAAAATATATCTCGAGTAATGTAGCAAAACTAGAACCGTGAGCTTGATGGAAAATTTCAATTGCTCTTAATTACGTTAAAATTTTGCCACAGTACATCCGATACTGCTCTTTTTGACAAAGAGTCAATTTTTCAGTCCACATTTGTCAACAAAATCTCTCAAACAGATTTTTTTACGATTTTTCTTGGCTATTTAAGAATAAAAGAGGGAAACAGAGGCTTTGCACTCCGAAATTATCACATTGGATTGTTCTCACATCCGGAGAGGAAGTTCTTGAAAAGGAAACCGTGGTGAGGTTGTGGTCAAATAGAGAGAATTATTTAGGGCGCTAATTACGTGCAATGCCACCACGTAAGTATAACGATCCAATGAGCAGGGTCAAAAAAAGACAAGTCATTGCCCTAACCATTGATGACTCTTGTAGATGCCGGATTTCACGTTTCATGGAAATCATTTTTAATTTCCTATGGTATTTCGAAAGGCTGAACTCCATGTGTTTTTCGAGTGACGTTTCTTGATTGTTTCTCCGGCGAATAATTTCATAACGAAGGAAAACATTTAGTATAGGTAATGCAATTACTAACTATGCAGTAAAATATGGGGGGCGGGGGCGCCCGTATTGCCAGGCATTACATCACCACAATTGATACTTTTTTATATCATATGATGGAATTGCCTTGTATAAGTGCATAATCAGAGCAAATATAACTGTCTTAAATTTTCATGTGACTTGATTTTTTTATTACGATAAAAGTGAAGTAGTAGTTCAAGATACCTTTTGCTACCCCCTCCCCCTTCAGTTTTTTTTTTCGGTATCCGCCGGTGCTAATAGGTTACAAAACATCAATGCAAATAATTATTTAATACTTGTGCTTTAAGCAAAACAATACTCATCGTGATACAATAATTAGAAACGGTAATTTGGGCATGAAGTATGGATGAAAATCCTTTTAGACAGGGTCTTGATATTTACCGTTGGTAACAACTCCTTGCTCCTGTATCATCGCCTGGGAAGGGCTGGTAGTAACAGCCCTGTGTCCTGCAAGCGACACGTATTTTCCGTCCCTCTTCGCAGCAGCTATAGCAGTCATTTTGGGGGGTTGGACAGCATTCAAAGTCATTCGCACCCTTGGGGACAAGTTGAAAATTAAGGGAATTCACAGAGTTGTGAGATGGGGAAGAGGGAAGAGACTTAACTAACACAGATGTTCTCCATAGTCCTCTCGTCTCTCTAGACGTTCCCTTGAATTACACTCCAACATCTATACAACTAAGTAAGTGGAGTTTAGAAGACCATTGAGAAGTTCGTCTTCCGCGAGCAGAATCACTTACACCAGATGGGCAGTTGTTTTAGCACGAGAAAATTGCTTTTCAATGTTCTCGGACCAATATATTATTTTCGTCATTACCAGTGGTTGCATTTGTATAACGCATGCTTGGGCACAGTTCAATTCGTAATCAAAATAATTGTGTGAGTAAAAAATTCAGGGATAATAAACAGTTCGGGATTGTTTTATTAAATATCTTAGGCTTTCAACAAGTGAATGATTAAATGTAAACAATAAATTTCTTTACAGAAATCTCCTTAGAGAGCACGTATATTCCTTTAATTGCTCATTAATAATATTTCATTTGTTATGATCTTATTTCGGACAACTTAAAATATTGCGATGCATTATGAAAGATATTTTTAATGATTATAATATATGTTTAAAATGTCATTCATGGCGCGACGGCTTACTTTCCCACATATATGCGGCCAGAATAAACAAAATATATTGTTTAGACGCATAGGAGCTCTTAGAGGAGACCGCACATTTTCGTAAATATGAATAAAATTTATTTAAAATAATCTATTTTGGGTGGCTGATCTCTACTGGGACTAAATGCGTCCATATTCATGATAAAACTATTAATATGAACTAAATTTGAGCCCAGTCACTCTAATAGAAGTATTTGGAGGGCATTTCAAGGACAGTATTTAAGGATGATCCTTACTATGTCCCGGTTTAGAGTCATTTTTGGATGCCGCTCTAATTTGATGTCGCACGCTGGCCAACCCTTAGTCGCTTTGTGTTCTTCTATTGAACTTCTCGGCAGAGTGTTCCGTCCCACCTCTTATTTCCTTGGGCTAAGTTTTTGGCGGGAAAATGAGTGTCACAGTTGCTGCGAACGTCTGTGCACTTAGGGGTGCGAAAGAATATTAGGTGCTGGGAGGGAAAAGGGACGAATAAGGGTATCGCATGCGTCTCCGCTCACTTTGCGCGATAATATTAGTCTCGAAATCAAAGGGAAGGAGGTCCAGCAAAGGAGACAGGAGGTATGGAACAGGAAATTATAGATTTACCATTAGCGTAATTCACACTTGCAGTGGGATACATTTTTAAAATGCCATTATATACTGTTTACAAGATAAAATAGAACCCTTAAATCGAGCTTATTATGTATTCTCATACTAATACAGATGAATAATAAAGAATTGATAAAAATATGCCGGAAGCATCAAAACAAGTCTCTTTGAAAGATAAAGCAGTTTCCAAAATGTAGTTATTAATGTAATGAGTAGTCCTTTGTAGAAGTAAAATACCATACAAAATCCATGGATGGCATAATTAGCCATTTTTCCCCGACATCCGGCACCTCTGGTCATGATGAAATATAATACGAGGAGAGTATTTTAAATACATTTTAAATTGATTCGATAATGTATAGAATGGTGGTTAGGCAAACGGGGACAGAACTAAATATGCCATAAAGGAAATACATTCAAACAGAAACCATGCACCAAGTGTAAGAGTGGAAAAAGGCAGGTCAAGGGTCTCACTTAGTCTCACTGTGAAATGTGATGATAATAAATACTTGGATATTTAATAAAAACTTTTATTATAACGATCAAGAAGTATTTCGGTGAACTCAGTATCCGAAAAGATTTATAAGTAATGAGATAAATGAAAGCAAAATAAATAAGTATCTAATACCAGCGTGGTTATTTACGAATTAATAGTTCATATAGCCAAAATTTTAATGCGATCTTGTATACAAGGCAACAAAAATTGCATTGTTCCCTAATTTGACTGTACACGAAAATGCATCGAGATTAACATAAAATGATATCTACCTCATTTTTACAGAAAAATTAAAGGAAACTCCCTTGTTGTATAAATGTACACATGAAAGAGATTAATGTGTCTTCAAAATACGGCTCATACGCTTTAATTTTATCCGATGGTGGAAAATAGCAATGCAGACTGATCAGACAGATAGTATGTGCTTGGCGGAGAGGAGCCATGCCACAAGGTGCGGGGCGAGGTCCTCCAGTCAGTGGCGCAGCCAAGAATTTTTTTCGGGGGGTGGGGGTCCAAAACCAGGGGGGGGGGGAATTTTTGAAAAACAGGGTAGTAAGTAGTGCGTTTTAAACTAATTTTAACACTTTCAATAATAGAAAAACTTCATTTGTCAAAGAAATATTTTGTAAATTCATGATTTTTCAATATTTATTTCCTTTTATGAAGGAAAATAATTGCGTTTTTATATTTCGGGGAGGGGGGGGGGGTTCCGGACCCCCTGGACCCCCCCTGGCTACGCCACTGCCTCCAGTGGTGAACTCATTAGCACCGATTGTCTTGATGAAGCTGTTGCGAGGTTTCTCAGCGGCTAATGCATTCCTTATCATCCCAGGTAAATTGCTCCCCAACTTGAAATTCCTTCAACGTATAGAAAAATTATTCGTTCATCCATATTTAAATCCTGGAAACCCTTGCCTTACGATTTTAATCCGTTCCAGGGGACCGATCGTAATTTAAATTCCATCGTATATTGAATAAGCATTATTTCCTGACGAGGAATCGGTTTCAATAGCATCAGTGTTAGTAAATGTGGCTATGTTAAAAAAATTGTTATGTTAACGAATAAGGCGTAGAAATACGTAATTGGTGAAATAATGTAAGAGTGGAAACAAAATCGGTGAAATTTTAAAGAGCGTGCTCAGATCGAAGACTAATTTTATTGTAAGTTGAACAAATCGTCTATTGTGCAGGTAGTTCCCCTCTCGTATTCTCTTCGTTATTTGCATTGTAATTTCCAAATTTGAACAGGCTTTTATATGCGTTGTGCGCCCTCTTTCGTATGTTATGCGTCATTACAATATTAGGCAAACTGCTGACAGAAAAATGGATACTTAAACGGTGAGGAGCACATATTCCGTTTCTATGAAAAGCAAATCGAAATTCACTTTCAATGTATTTTTTTCTAAAGTTGATTCAAATTTGTGGCAATACTTAAAGCCCTGATATCTTTCATTAGACTCTTAATGAGTCGTATAAATGAAAAAGTACATGCATAGATAATAGGGGTGTTGGCAAATTGCAAAATAATTTTCCATATTATCTACATTATAAATTAAAAGTTTGGTTTCAAAGACAAAATTTGTTAGCTTTTTTTCAACTCGACGTCCCACTTGAGCATGAATCACGGCTCATTGCATTAGTAACTCTAGTACTGAGGGATATTTAAAACACATTAACACAGCAATAAGTAAGTATATGCTGTCGTTTTGTTGCATTATAATCACGTTTTGAGAGACGTGTTTTCTCAGACACGACAATTAAATGGAATTGAATCCAAATCTATTCGGATTTGATACAATTTTGAACAGTTAACATGGCATTGAAAAATAGAGAAAGGAAAATATTTTGAAAACATATTCCGGAATAACACGGAAATATAATAAGATTTTTAAAAACCACCAGATTCAACTAAACACATTAAGCATCACGGTGTAGCAAGACGCCCGCTTCGAGAAAAGAACCTAAGTGTTTTAAAAACCTTTGATTTGAAAAATGTAATTGCTAAGGGAATTCCATGGATCAAGACAGCGCAAATCTTCATTTTAAGATGCAGAATAACTAAAATTATATGACCTCTGTATACATGAGGGTAATTCATACCACCCTCACTTCCCTTCACACGCTTCTATATATGCCTTTTTTCGGCGTAAAAAAGAGATGAGATGCACAAGAAAACTATTTGATATTTGTATGAGCCTATATCACTGATTATCAAGAAAATAATTTTGAGAACACTTCATTCGAAGCTGATGACTTGGATGATGAACCACTTTTTTTTCAAATCTCTCGATGAACCATGTTCTCCGAGGTGCGACAAACATGCTACCAACGCACTCAAAGGGTAGTTGCCCTCGCACGACTCACCGTCTCCGCGTTAAGCCTTGAGTTTTCAAATGCAGCTCATCAGTCGCAGCGTCTCGAGAGGAATTCATTTTCAAGGGCCAAGACTTAGGACTGCGAAGAAGCACGCAAGGCATCATCTCACCGTTGAACGCCCTTGCCGTCTTTTTTTTTTTTTGACCTGGAAAACAAATATTGTCGCGCTATTTTTTCATATGACTTTACCAAGAGGTGTCACTTAGGCTCGACTAGTCTTTTTCGTCTCGCGTTAATCGTTTGAAACTTAGCTTACATCTTGAAATATTCAGGGAACATATTTAGAGCAGACCCTTTTCAGTACATTTCTGCTTATCAAATATAGATTTTTTTTTCGTGGGAGTTGAAGGAATAACAGCTTTGCTTTTCCCACTCCATTTTTAATCCAATTTACATACTTCTCAATTTTCTTGTACCCTAACCTTGAAAATGTTACACTGCAACGAAACCATAATCTTGTGGAAATTTGCATGTGGAAGAAAGCAAAGTTGTTATTCCTTCAACTCCTACTATATAGGATTTCCACCATGTCACGCCCGCCACTAATACATACGAAAATTTTACTTGAGTATTTTCTCAGTTCTAAAAATTTTTCCTCTTTGAGATAAAAGCAAATTTACAAAGATGTGTTATGTATGCCTTGAATTTTTCGAGTTGAAAAAAAGAAATACGTCACGAAAAAACACAAATCAGGCCAATTCAGAGGGAGTAACGTGTCTTCTAATAATTACACAACATCTTGATTCGTGGGATGCATAGTTTCAAACACTATTCATCCCACGAATTGAAATTGATTTTCCCCATATTCAGTCGAAAATTTTTAAGGGGCCATATTGGTGATGTTATAAATCCCCAGAGGCCTTTTGGCGTTGCAGAGAATGAAGTAAATTCTAACTTAGTCCCGCGCATAACTAGCAGAATAAAATTTTGGAGGGAAGGAAGTCGTCTAAAAAATTCAAATAAATTAATGAAAAAATCAGAGCAAGTTTCCGCTAAGTACGATGGGATTCTCCTTTATTTCCCCATATCAACCAAGTACCAGTATGAAAAAGATCTAATATATGTGTAATACCATTGAATTGTATCCGAATATATTCTCATTTATATGAGTAAATTTTAGGCAATTTTTGCAGTTCAGGGGGATCGGGTTGGTGTGGTGGCTAGAGTGTTGGCTTCCCACCCGGTGGGCTCGGGTTCAAATCCCGGCAGTGGCAGAGAATTTTCAGAGATAGCCCGATCCCTGCTTGAATGTTGTGTGGAGGACATTTCATGCGCAACACTCCGCCTGTCGGATGGGACGTTAAGCCGTGGTCTCCTTGGCGCCTTTCGTTTAGAGCAGGCTAATGCCGACGCCAGGTTTCTCTCCACCCTTCCTTCCAAACCCTTCCCTCATGGCGCAAATGACCTCAGCTGTCGGTCGCCTCCTCCAAATACTATACCATACATGTTTTCATCATAACGGCTTATGCTCTAAAGTTCGTCAACAAGAATTATATGGATATTATTCAGACATTTTCCAAAATTCATCTTCGCTGCCCCTGTTCTATTTTCAGTCCTGAAATCGGTCGACCTGCACAAGGAGGATACCTAGATTTTCAGATCGGAGTGGCAGGTCAGATAAAAATCCGCGGTCATGATTACCCTGGCGGTCTACTCTGTTGCCACTACTCCCGTGGAGTCCAAATGAGGTCATCGTTTTCTTGTGACTTTTGTCTTCTTATCGTAAATACTCAAGTGAGAATATCATCTAAATGTAACTTTGATAACTTTTCTGAGGAGATTACCAAGGATGCGAAACTAACCAGAAACTGATCTTCACGAAAAATGGCCAGCCGAACTCGTCTTAAAGTCAAATTAACCCATTACAACCCAATGTTGCTTCTAAGCAACATCAAAAATGTATACATTTTACGCTGTATTCAGGAAAGATTTAAACTGCGGGTTCTTTTGGGCTGTAAAGTTTAATGACGAAATATGTAGCTGCCACAATAATTATGATTGAGGAGAAAATATTCACATTTTTACAATGAGAAGGCTTGAAATTTAATTTCTCTCAGAAGCAGCTCTGGGTTATAAAGGGTTAAGCGGACTATGTAATGAACTGAAGGACCTACTTCCCCAAAATCATCCAAGAACGGGTCTAACTAACTGAAATAAGTTTCGACACTGCCCGATTTCGAACCTGAGCCTTCCGCTAAGGTCTTAGGCTTCGACCTAACAGTTCAACTCTTGGGAGGCGAAATAGCATTGAACGAAAGCTTGGGTTCGGGTTAAAGTGGTGACTATAGTGCAGTAGCGTAGCCACGGGGGGGGGGGGGGGGGTTCCGAGTTGCACCCGAGTTAATGCACCACTTGAGCCTTTAAAAGAGGCGCCAAAAACGAGTAAGATGGCCTCAATAAATAAAAAAAATACGTTATCTTAATAAATGCTCGTATAAAATTACTGTTTTTGAGTCCTATGAATTACAAGTTTTCCTGGATATCAGAAAAATTAATTATACCACTTATTTTTCATTAGAGCGCGAACCGGGTTTCAATAAATTATCATCATCTTCAGGCGCTAATTATGATTTGAATCATAGTTAGCGCCTGATAAATGATAATTCATTGAAACCCGGGTCGCGCTCTGATAAAAAATAAGTGGTATGAGTAATTGTCTGATATCCAGGAAAACTTATAATGGAATACCACAAAGTAAATCAAGAATTAGTGAATTTTTTTCCTATGAATTACGTTTTCCTCATCAGAAATCCCTAAATTTTCTTGCCCTGGGTTGTTTTCCATACACCCCGGAAGGGCCCCGAAATCTCCGGTAAACCCCCATTCCAAACACCTGGCCACGCTACTGCTATAGTGTTGGCCTCCAACACTGTGGGCACATCCCGGCGGTGGCGGAGATTTTTCCCAGACTTCTCGAGGTATACTTTAGTGGTTATCGAAGTGCACTTAAAGTACAAAACTCCGTCCATCAGATGAGACGTTAGGCAGTGGCCCCCTTGGCGTACAGCTAAGGCTGACCCCGGGGTTTTCTCCACCTTTCCTTTCCCACCCTTCCTAGTGGTGCCATTGGCACTAGCCGTCGTTCGTCTTCTCCAAATATCTACCATAAAAAGCATTTTCAATTTAAATGAAACTGAGAACTAACCGCAAGTGATACTTGAACGGAGTCATACGCTGACGGCCGCACAAATATCATGTTTTCCATAGATATATATTTATAAATTTTGATGTAATGAGGGCATGTTATCAAGCATACGTTAGCTCTATAGGGTAAGATATCAAGAGCACTAGCGAATAAATATGTAAACATGAACAGACTAGTAAATAGGAAAGTTGAGAGGAGAGCTGCATCGAACCATGCCTGGGATTGATGGCTTATGATCATGACTGGGAAATACCTTTATGAGAGCTCTACAGGCTCAAGATTAACCTGTTAAAAATAGATGAAGTTATATGCCACCTGACTCCGGACTTCTCACGGCTTAACTATGGGTCTTAGCAGTGGCGTAACTATGGGGGGGATAAGGGGGATAGATCCCCCCAAAGCCTCAGAGAAACAAAAAATATTTAAAACTAATGTCTTGTTTAGATATATTATAACTGCGTCTGCTCAAAGTTAATTTTTTTTGTGTGAAAATGACGTGAAATGTATTTCCAGGCATGTTATTTTTCAAAAAATTTCTCCAACGGGGGTGGGGATCGCTACCCCAGGCTATCCCATCCCCCCCTAAAGCATAGTCCTAGTTACGCCACTGGGCCCTAGAGTCTTGTGGTAGTATTAATACGTGTATTGATGTAGTATTTACATACTATAATATAAATAAGTATGCAGTGTTGAAAAACCTGACTATCAAGAGTAAAAGACAATAAATGAAAGATGATTTAAATAGATATGCGTCCGCTCTTCGTAAATGTCAATATATCTTCGAATTTTGAACTGAAGACCCGAAAATGGAATAGCATGCATCGTACTAGCTAGGGCATAATACACAGCATATATTTGAGAAAGATAATTTTTATGACTGGCTACATTATTAACAAGATTCACTGTAGTAACTGATTTCTCCGCAATTTTATCGAAGCTGCTGAATTGCATCGGTTCGAACATTGCATTAATAATCATGAACCATCAAATCAAGAAGGTAAGGATGGTTAGCCAAACACAGATCCAATATTAGCCTTGATATGCCTAGCAGATTACACCAATTGGAGCAAAGGATGAAGATTCAAACGAGTAGTGGTGAAATCAAACAATTCTCATTGTCAGTCATATTAGAGCAAATTATGCTTTTAAATTTTCAAGGATATTAGTATCCGCAATGTTGATTAGAATAGTATGAATGAAAATGTACATAGGAATCAATTGGTTAAACTCACAACAAAAAGTCAAAGAGTCGCCTAACTTACCGGAGATAATACTTCCCTCCCAAATGGATATTTTGACTAATTTCTTTATCCTGCAACATCCGGCTGGTTTTTCTTTAATCTCTGTCATTACCTTACTGCTTAACTCACGAATGGGGACCAAATCCATGCCGTGCCAAATTTGCCGCGCAAGGCACGATATATGCGCGCAACCCATGGCGCGCAGAAAACTAAATCCACTTAGTACGCACTTTGAACATTCGTGTCAGCACTGTGCAGTTTTGCTGTTTTGCTGATCTGCTGATTACGTAACAAAAAGGCAGGCTGTTTCCTATACTGGTATTTGAATCGCTCACTTCAACATAATATGCATGCCTACCTGGAAAATCGGTAAAAGATATACTTCCATCTATGTGTTTTGGTTTGAATAAAAGTATTTCCTGAAATTAGCTCCATTTTTGATATGGTTTGTTCGCGGCGGTGATATTTGAATAAACATCACAATGAGCATTACAGCGGTGCCTTGGAGTAATAAAAATATTATGAATTCAAAATATTTGCTGATAATACTATTATCTTCGCTAGCGAATCCGGAGAAAATTTACCAGCGCTCGCAGCGAAAATTGTGTACTTACTTATAATATGCTTGGTAATGTGCTGATTGTGTTAATGCGGAGAATTATGGCACGTTTAGTTTTAATCATGGCATGGATGAAGTCTGTAAAAATGGGCGAAAATTGGGGTTTACAGCATTATATCATTTTCATCTACACCCAACTTTTGAATTCGGATGAAACGCCTCCAAAACGTATAACGTGCTTCAATTGTTTTAAATGTTGGTTTGGTAGAAAATCAAGAGATAGCAGCACCTACCTCATTAGCGCCTGTTCATATTCACGTTCAAAATAAGTGTGTGTTTATTGATATATTGGGCTTATTATCCTCTTTTTAGTATTATTGTAATATCGCATTCAAGTATTATGTTCAAATTACACGTTTTACGCCAATTTTGGTGTTCCAAGTGATTGATTCTGTTCGAACTACGAGTGTTTATCATCTGTCGTCTGTTAGCATATGACAGGTCCTGGAATTTCGACTATAATATTTTAATTTACGTTGTGCTAAGAATATAATTCGTGCTGTTTTATAGTTATTTACAGTTTTAAATTGTTTCATAACTTACAATCCCGCCGCATGAGCATAGTTTCTCGAATACCGTTTTCTTAATGACGTCAACGTGTTTCGCTGGTGAGGGAGACAACCGAGGCAACTAATTTTGAAACTAGAGGCCAGTTGTCCGTGATCGTGTGTAGATCGTACAAGTTAGTCCGACAATCATGCTCCGCTTCGGTCGTGTGGTGTTCTTGTCACAGAAGAACTTAAAATGCAACGAAATAAGTCAAAGGTAAGCAAGATTGTGCATATTTTAATTTTATAATGGTGGTTGATTTTTCATTTTCTTGTCTCGACAACACATCTCCGTTTATATTCGTAAATGTGTCTGAAATATTGTTATTTGAGATGTGTCCCGTGAAATTAATGTATAGTTTACATTGTTTGTAGAGGTTTTACCTATTTAATACGGATTGTTTTGCCTGTGTGATCGTATAAAATTGAAGGCATCTGCGTGTTCCTACACTTGCTTTGGCTGCTTAATAGTACATATATTATGTTTGCGGGAATTTTTCTTAGTTTTGTTGAGCGTTGCAATTTAAATGCTAGCAGAATTGGGTGTAGAATGTTGACCGGGGGAATTGGAAATTCCATTGAAAATATGCTGCGAAGCTTCGATTGCATCATGTCAGCTGGAGATTGGACTCCTCTCCAGGGTACTGACTGCGTAGTATAATGCCTGATAAATGCTATGTTATGTCACTTTGTAGTTAAAACCAAATGTTTAAAATTATGTATTGTGCGTTGGTGGGTTTTGATGTCTTTTCATGAATTGTCGTAGAGATATAGTATTTCGCATGTACCCGCCTCACGCATATATACGAAAAAAGATATCATCCATTTCATTTTGCGAATTTATCCTTTTAAATGATAGTTATATATAGTCATTGACCGTGGCTGATAATCTCATAGGGCGTGGGAGTATTAATTTGGGTATCGGGGTCTTGGACTTTTGCAGATAGAATTTACAGATTTCATTTAGTAACCGCTAATAGGGATGTGTTTTTAAGGTGCTCTTTTCGAGTATTGTGTGACCTTTCTAATGAGAGTTCTTACCCCTTTTCTTTAATTTAATTCTGTGTATCGTCAAAGGACTCTTAGAAATATTCACAAATTTTTATTAGGCTTGCGCCGCGGAATTCTTCTTCATTAGGTATCGTATTTTTTTTACCTTTTGGATACATTTTGATTCGACGTTACTGTTCTTGTAAAAAATGAATTCACTTCGAGAAAGCAGTAGGATTTTCCTTAGTGAATAAGGTCAAAGTGTTGACGTGACGGTCACCATAAATTCGGTTCATAACAATTAAACAAGATTTGTCGAAAGACTGACGTCTCGTGAAAGAGACGGTATAAGGGCCGAAAAAGCTTCCTCGCTCTCCCACAATAAAGACTTGGGAATAAGTTTATGTCACCGAAGTACGAGTTCGCCACGAAAAATCCTTTAACTTGAATGAATTTCGAATCAAGATCTTAAGGCCTGTTTACACGATACATTGACACGTACGAGTTAATGTGCGTTTGCGTGAATGATTTTTGTGGACCGGAACGGAACATGTACGAATGCATGAACCAAATTAGAACAGGTTCTATTTTCTGTGCATGCATTCGCACAAGTTGGGTGGTTACACGGTGCATTTTGGCGTTCATTCTCGCGTTCATACATTTATACATTAACCCGTACGTGTTAATGCACCGTGTAAACAGGCCTTTACGCCTTTTTGTTGAAACTGTTACTCTTTTATGATTGAATTTTATCGTTTCTACACGCTGTCGTACCATTAACGATTTAACCCCATGATCATTATTTACGTTGGCATATGCTTGAGAATGAATTTATTGCTTCAGGAAACAAAAATATAAAATAAATGCCAGCTCATCAAATACTTTAACCTCATCTTGCGATCCATTTCGCTTTCCCTTTTTCCATAATTTTAATTTTTTTGTCCTCCGTCTTCAGTGTTTACAGCGTTGCTGCTATTGACCTCTTATGACAGGGTCGTCGACGAAAACAAATGGGACGTGCTCAAATGACGGGACTCGATCTGGGAAGATCAAGTGAAGCAGTATATGTTCAATGCATGTACTCGCGTAAGCTGACTCGTGAACACTAAAACTTTCTGAATTGTATCGTGCGAAAAACCCAAATTGCGTGATTGTGTGGGCACGTGACCATTAAAGCCGAATTATATGATGCGCCTAAACACCGATGCATGCATTCTAGGAGTTCAAAATACTTACACACAGTCAATCGCGTATGCCACTAAAGCTGAAAAAATTAGACCTATGTCTTGAACCATTGAACCAATGCCATGGCAAGCTAGTGTTTTCGGGGTGATGATCGTTTGATGAATGGGTACATTTCGTGGAGAGGTTTATTTTGAGGTAGTGCACAATATCTTCTAAGAATTTAGAGGTGTTTTTGACCCCTAGACTTTCCCATACCCCTCTCTTACGAACAAGTGATAGGAATGGCAGATTTCTCGGCTCGTATTCACACATTTCCTCATTCGTTATCGTAAAGAAACACCATGTATCGGAATTTAATTTTCTCTCAACTCGGCTTGTACGTCGTAATTTACATCAAAAAGGATCATTCAGTGATAACTGAAATCGCAACTCATTTTAACAATTTGGTTGATGGACGGGAAAGATAATTCAAGACGAAAAAATCTTAGTCTTCTCTCATTATTTCAAAATAAAAGAAGCTCGAAGGTTGCCGCCCAGTATTCACGAGTTGTTATAATTATAAATAAAGTAGTTGCAAGTGGGCAGATTGTCCGCTAGTAGCAGAAAATATATCGTAAAAAGTATTTCTTAAACGGCACCTAATTTCCGTGCTCATGCGTAACCTTATTTTACGCCTTTCAGTTTTTTGGGAAGTTTTGCGGGTAAATCGTTCCCGTCAATTATTGCTCTATTTAAGCTGGAATTTTTTATGTTGGTTATATTTTATTTATTTATACTTTTTCATATTGGTCATTTGAACCACGCGAAGTCAATGAGGAAAGCTTGGAGTAGCTGACAATGAGACACGGTAATCAGCTCCGTCAGTATTCTGCGATGCCGTCCCATTTTAATTTTAATATCTGAGATCCTGTTTAATAATTACCCGCAAAAGGCCGCCGATTTTTCACCGCAAAAAGCTCTAGGGGTAGCCGGCGGATCAGAAATGGCATTCGTAATAGCTTTTAGTTCCATATGTTTTTATTAATATCCGTACTTAAATGCACCATCGCCGTTTGCATCACGTAATGAAGCAGCAATTTGAACTTTTTTGTGCTATCCACGGGTGTATAGGAACAACTTGGTATAACGACGAAAAAGGGAGATGTAAGGGCGCTCATGTATTACAGTGGGACTGTCAGTGACCGCATCTCTGAATTCATTCAAGCTCAACAGGCTAATTGTTCGCTTTAACAGTATTCTAAACTAAAAAGACCTTTAAACATTAAAATTAAACCAAAGGCGTTTCATTAGCAAGAGGTGGTTACGTAGCGGAAGGAACTCTGCTTTTGGCCGAAATTCACCGGTTCGAAGCCCGATTGGAGATTGTATTATTTTTGTTGATTTTCGTTGTACGTGGTTATCGAACTTAGGCATTCCTCTCCCACGTTGAACTCCGTATCTGCTGCGGCTCTAAAGAAAAAACCCGTCTGGAAGCGTCGGAAAGCGTTCACCACCCGCAAGTATGGGACACAAGAGATCAATGAATTTTGAAAAATATGCATCTTAAAGTGACGTTATAAAGGTTTTGAAATTTTATTAGTAATTTCATGTTTTGAATCAAATTTTTTATACATTAGTTTATTTAAGACTTGCAAGGGTTACGACTCCCAAAACCCCCGGATACACCTATGCCCACTGCCCCGTGCTAATTAATCGTTGTCCGAAGTGATTTTATAAGGATTCGAAGTGTTTACAGGTGTTCAGGCTTCACTTGGTGGAACCACGTATCTAATGTGCGAAATAAATCACTTCGTAATGTTCCACCAAACTTTATTATTCCGACCCTGGTTATCAATTACTATATACAGTGGGGCAGAATGGACTCCCTACGGACTCATGGCTAAATAAATATTCTTGTCTAAGCATACGAAAAATCGATACCTCCACTGCACAAACGCTCAACAATCGCCCTGCGAATCAATCCGCTCATCTATTAGTACTATTAGTACTAGGTGAGCGGATTCAAAATTGGTCTTAATTCTCACATCAGGGAGCACATTCTTCCCTACCCTGTAGTATTGAAAACCCAGGAACAGTGTGGAACATCACAAACTGATTTATTTGGCACTATGTTTACGGTTATTTCTTGTCTGAACTACATATTGGTTATATAACCCCCCTCGCTGGGTTATTCATGGTTAACATACGGCGTAGTTTACCTACGTTTTCGAAATTTCGAATTCGGCCTCGGTGGCGGCGGGGTAAAGTCCTCGCCTGCCAAACAGGAGGTTGCGGGTTCGTGTCCCGCCTGGGTAGTTTTTTCCTGTCTAGGGTATGGTTGTTCGTGTACGTTTACTTGTTAAATTTGTTGAATACCCCGATGTAAAATGGCCAATATGAGCTGTATTCGGTGGTTTGAGAATAAAATAAAATATGAATGAATTCCGTCAAGGGGTTAGAGAAAGCTGTCGTTCGTTTTATTTTGGCAGTGCATCAAGGGAATTATTTTGTAAATCCAATCTCCTTTCCCTTTGCTGCACTCAGGTTACTTGCCACGGCGCCTCAGGTTGCCACCAAGCACCAAGAGGACCCCAAGCCGAAGAAGGGCGGAGCGAAGGAGTCCAAGTCCTTCACGATGAACATCTTCAGGGGCGCCGTGGAAACTTCCCAGGTGTTCCCGTACCCCGACGTCTTGACGGCGGAGCAGAGGGACACGCTGAACCTCATTGTCGACCCGACGAACAAATTCTTCCTGGTGAGTGACAAACCATGCCCGTAATCTTTTCGAGAATGTCGAGAATACCGCTGCACAGGTGGCCATTACTCAAATAGCGTGATGAATATTTTGAATTCCAATCCATATTATGGCAGGGGCGCCTATCCCCTCAAGCATGACGGCATGTCCTCCCTGCAAACGTTAAATTTGAAAAACGCCTTTGAATATGAAATCACCTGCAATGCAAACTTCTTTACATCCAGGATCTTTGTTTTGTTGGACTAATGAACGTACAAATTCATATTTTGATTCATTACTTGGCGTCTTTATGGAAATGTTCACTTCTCTCTTTCTCCACGATCTCCTTCTCCAAATTGCGTAGGAGCGCTGAGAGGTAATGAAAAGCCAATAGTAATGTTTGCTGAATTAATTTCGTGTTTGTTGAGGAATAGTAATGCCAATGAAAACCAAGTAATAGTGAAAAGGTCGCTTTGCTTTCACTTTTGGTATTTTCTTCGAAGTGAAAGTTATTTACCGTAGAATTTGGCCGTAAATATTTCTTATTGTGTGTAAACCTGGCAGTTGTAGCTTCGGCTTATGTGTAACATAAAGATTCGCGAATATTGTTGAAAAATACTAGCAATTGCAGACAGTGGCGGATCTATGGGGGGGGGGGGGCTGAGGGAGTTATGGGATATCCAAATTACTCTAGATAGAATGGTAATTTTTTCCGAGCAGCACTACTGTTGGAATTTTAACCCCCACTTAGTCCCTATCCTGGATCCGCCACTGAATGCAGATACTTACGTGAAAAACCCGTGGGAATTTTCTTTTTCAAAATCGAGGCAATATTTTAATGCAATTTTTAAGGAAAATGAAAGCGAATGGCTTTTTTAAAATATCCTAATACAATCTATCGGCAGGATCTCTGGTGTGATTCCGTCACAAAGTAGTCTCAACGGTGATCCTTTTAAATACTTTATTTTACTGCTTGAATTATTTTTGGTATCGACTGTTAATGCAGCAATGCTCTCATTATAACAATCTTTAATGATAACATTTTACATTTTTGCTGCGATTCTTGTAGGTTTTCAGGACCTATCGCATCTTGAATGAAGTATCTCAGCTTCGAGAACCCGTGTGAACTAGTGGCATCTGCCTAACTGCCCTTGGGAACAGAATTGAAGTGTGCATTCTCCAAAAGATTGATTTAATTCCTGTACTTGATGTGGCATATTTTATTTTGCTCAGGTTGTTGTTAACATGAAATCATTGCTTAGTCGTATGCCATCAGGGGAGATTGCGAAATTTCTTGGGACGTTGACTTATCTCGTGTGGAACTCATAGTGAGTGGTATTGTTTTTAGTTCGTTCCTTAGCTCCTTCAATCTAATAGTTGCGTAATTTCTTCATTCCTTTGGAGTGATGGAAGGTTAATTTTTGGATGAACAGATATTTATGGGTGTTCCATCGCCTCATTCCCCCCAATCATGGGGGAAATTTCTATACATTACGAGCTGTGGATAGAAGTAAATTTTCCGTACGAATCTCGATCAGGTTTATCGCTGATGAGGTCTTTTCATGGAAGTTACTTGCGTGTCATCCTTGCCTATTTTTAAATTTAAATCGGGGATCCATTTGAATATTTCTCCTATTATGTTAGTTTCGGAAAATGAAACTAATGTCATGCTAAACAGAATAGATAGAACAGATTTTTGTCCAGTTATATGCCGTTAATATAAATGGTACCATGATACTTCTCTCGTTTGTGTTTTACCTTCCTTTTCCTTCAAATTTAGTCTTTTTCCTCCCTTTTATACTTATAAACACGGGTCATTTGGACTTCGGGATATATAATAAAGTAAAATTATTGATTAATGATTGAATTTTTAAATTAATTTAATGAATGAAAATAAATAGACCTAATAGACCAACGAGATCTACGGGCATTATAATAGAGATGGTTCTCGTAAGATTGAGCGAGCGAAAAAATTCTGTGGGGAATTTGAATCTCATGAGCCACTCCATCCATTCCTCAGATCCATCGCCTTCGCGTGTTCCCCCAAATTTTCATGGGGTATAAGGGATATTTTGAATCACTTGTAAGGGAAAATTTATTTAATTCTGCAATAGGCAAGAATAGACATCGTCTATTTTGAATGCTTTGTCCCGCCTTGAATGATATTCGTATTCGGGTCAAACTTCGTTGCGGACGGACATGCGCGGTGATATTCATAGATGACCTAAATGGTTGGTGCAGTATTAAAGACTGCACTGAAGACTCGACGAAATCATCAAAATAAATCGTTTCGTTGGTGAATATTTCGACAGAAATTATTATTAGTGAATTTCACGTCCACACTGATGACTTAGGATGCATGACGTTTATAATGTCCATTCCCCGTCAATTATTTTCTTACTTCTTGTTTGTAGTGAGAGTTAGCCCTATCGTTTCTCCTGTATTTTCCTCATTGTCTACTCATATCTTATTCTATATTTAGTTTCTCGGGCCAATAGCCTTGTAAATATTCATCTATGACGTGCGTGTTACTCAAGCTCTCTCTCCGTGACACGCGACTCTGTATCGTTAGAAATGTTCGGCTGGCTGGTGGTGGATAGACCATCCAAGGGTCTTCATTGAGAATATCTGGCCCATGGCCCGTTATCAGTCGTTTCAAATTCCTAGTCCTCAATTGCGCAATATAGTAAGAGGCGTACAGCGTTGACGTGTTGCTTACCATGGGTTTGAAAATAATTGTAGCTATAAAAATGATTTTCGCTCGTACAATGAGGCTGACGTATCCTACAGATACATTTCATAGAGGTAGTTTTGGGCATCTCATGAAAAACATGGCCATTGAACGTAAGAGTTAGAATGTTAATGAGTTTCTTTGGAGTTTTGTTCGCCCTATTCTCACGTGATATGTGAAAAGATATAGGTATTTATTGAATTTTATATTGAAGAATATAATTTCTACGGCTCGTGGAGAGCTCACATTCTAATAAAATTATGCAATGTGATAGTGTTTGGACCCAACAAATATACCGGCAATCCTTAGTCCCCGAGGAGAAAAAAGAAAAAAAAACAGTATCTAAAATAGAATTTGTAATGAATTAGGATTAAAATGTGCTCTTTAGCTTGGCAGAACAACCAAATTAGACCATAAATTGATTTTTTTACGGGCCCTTAAAAGCTAGGACCATCGAATGAAGCATTATACCATTTCTTATTTATTTAACTACTCCTTTTCATTGGTCATTGCTACAGTGTAGATGAGGTAATTGATTCATAAGAAGTTTTATTTTGAATTTGTTGTACTTCATTTTATGCATACTTTGAAGGCATAGCTTGTACGTTTTATTACAACTATGGATACGAATTTTGTTGAAATAAACTGTACTTATAATTGCTAATTGCGCAAATTTGGTTCCTTTAAATGATAGCGCACAACACTCCTGCAGTGCCGGTATGAAAATTTCACATCAGTATAGGTACTTAAGTGAAAATTTTCATATTTGAGATACTTTTAATTCTTGATAAGGGTATACTGCATATATCTTGAAAATATTAAGATGATCTCCTAGGTTTCAAATAAGCTATACTCCCGGAAATAGACGACCTGTCCCGCCGCAGTGAAGTGATATTTGTTGTGCGCTGCGACGTATTTTCTGATATTGAGCCCATGCCTGGGTGATTTTTGCTTCTGCGCTCGGGACCAAGATTGAAATGTTAAAATGCGAGAGTACGTTATGGTTTTTATTGGCTGACTACGACGATATCGTTTGTTTTATTGTTGTTTATTTCGATTGAAATTTATATTTAATTTGAATGTTTTACGAAAGAATGGAAGTATCAGGATTTTAATAAAATATATTTATCCTAATCTAATATAATCTTATCATCATCAAGTGTCACAGTATAAGTATTTCATTTGTTAACTCTATCCATTTCCCTTACCAAAAGTAAACGGGAAGTTTGTAATGTAGACTTCTGCTTTTGATGCTGCGCAGACACCGTGAGCGCTAGTACATAAATTGACTCGGAGCTTATTTCGCCTAAGGTTGACCATGGTGTTCTGTATTGTGTTATACTACCACGGTTAAATTACAGCTTTTGTATCCACAGTTTTGTCTTGTTGTTTCCCTTGGAGTTTCACGTTGTTTTACCATTTTCGTGCACTCAAGGTCGCGTTTTTTCAGTGGCCTCGTGAAAGATCCAAATTGCTTCGCAGCCTTTGAATCTCCCTGGGGTTCCCTAAGCGCTTTCCTTTTCGTTATATAACCATCGGGGTGGGACGCGCTGGGTTGCTCCTTCGTCCGACGCGTCGGCCTGGCGGCTCCGTGGCGTTCTTCATCCAGCTGGTTTCGTCAAAGCGGATCTTGAATTGAGCGAGCGTGCATTTCCTGTCGTCATAAGTTTCATTCCCTGCGCGTGTTTGCGCTCTCGAGTTCCCGATTCCATACGGATGATTCGTATCGAGGCGTTGAGTCATCGTGGAAGTTAAATGACTCCTCGATTGCCCTTCGCAGCCAGAGGGAGTGTCCTTCGGAAAAATATTAATTCTATGAATCGAAGTTTCGATTCATTTAATAGAATTGAGGATGTTTCAGATCAGCTGATCACCGTCGCGATGCGTAATACAACTAACATTTCTTCGATTGTGGGTTTTGCTTTGGAACATGGGCGCCAATCTGAATTTACCATTACTAAATAATTGTTTCTATCAGTTCGTATGGGAACTAGTCGTTATGAATTGTTATTTTACTTCTGGAAAACAGAAGTCCAGCGTTACACCACTCTGCCCACTTTTCCGTTGTTTATCATTGAAGGATATTCAGGACCCAACAACATTCAAACTGAATTTGAAGGTCGAATTTCGTCTATGAATGTCAGCCTTGGTCAATTCAAAACTGTAAGCTCTACCTTTAATTTAAAGTTTTTCACAGAAAGTGGCCTGAATTCTACGAAAACTTTACTGTGTAACCTAAGCGCAAGATCTCATTGTGCTAATGGTTTTAATACAGCAGGTATTGATTTTCCGCATTATCCCACAACGTCACATTCGAAAGAGCGAAAAATATGACGCTGAAATGATATCCTATTTTTTAAATCTCCTCTTTATCTCAATGAAAAAGATTCTATGTACGCTAGTATTCTCAGCGTTATATCTGGCCTTATCGCAAGTTATTTCCAGACTTATCTGTTCTTGTGATGAATGAACTCATTTCCCCATCCTTACCATTGATTGTTATACTTAAAAAAATGTCTCGAGTGGGAAGAATGTGTGATGTAATTCATTTTAACGTATTAGCGTTCACAGGGGCATGTGATGCGTGGAAGATCTCCAAACGCAGTGGTGAACCCCATATTTTAAATAGCTCTTTTAAGGGCTAATTTGTGCTGCGCTAGTCTTTTGTAAAGTGAAAATTGTAGGCCACTGTTAAAAATAAAGTTGCACTTTGGAACACCGGCTCTTTATCATTTACGTCAGCCATCGAGTGAATATTACAAAGATATCTCTATCGGCTTTTGAGGGAAAAAGTCAAATTTTGATGGAGGTGCTGATAAAAATCTCATTTCCCTATTCTTGCTATGAATTATTTTATTACAAAATGATTTTGTGAGTCGGAAGGGTACTTGGTGATTGCTTGTATAATTAGTTTCGAATACTTGTTGAAGAACGAACTGTAATCTGTCAGAGACGTTTGGACTGTTCCAAGTGTAAGGGGGACAATCGTTTAATATTTCAAGGAACCATTTCCTTTTTTCTCCTCTTCAAGTATTTTTCTTTTCGGTTATACGGTTTTTCATTTTCTCGACTGGCAAATCAACCAGTCTTTGAGGTAAGCCTTTTATGCTATTTAAAAATCTATTTTACGGATATGCATTCATAAAGGAAGTGAAAAGGATGAAGCAATGAATTAGTAATTCACGAAAGTGCGAGTATTGTGACTGCGTGGTATTTAATAAGCTCTGTGAATTAACAATAATAGCTTTTTTCTGCTTATATTGTCAAATTATGTGGAGCTTGGAGTTTTTATGGAAGCGGGACTAATAGCGGATGTAATTGAGCACAATTTCCTTCGTATCAGGAATGTTTCAGAAATAGGTTTCACGCGTGCCAAAGGTGAATACGAATAAGTGGTCGACTGGGAGGATAAATTAGTATTCTATCCATCAAGCAAGGCCCCGGAATTAATTATTCTAGGCCTTCCAATACAATGAAGTATCTACGTCCTTGCTTCTCTATCGAGCCAGTGTTAATGCGAATCAACAATTCTCTTATTTGTGGGCATAGTGTTAAGATAATAAACGCTGTGCCCACTAAACTCCTCTCTTGGTCTAGTTTTCTGCATTTTTCTGTTGGGTAAATTTATACGCTACAGTGCATAACTGATGAAAAGTGAATTGCCGAGTCTCGAGAACTGAGTATACATTTGGTCAATCGTATGACATAATCGTGGGAGAGGAGACAACATTGGTGTTGCAGTCGGGCTTTCATGTTTTTGGAATTATCGACCTCTCTAGGGCAACTTGATTTTGTTTTGAACCCCTCTTTCCACACAGCCAGCGCCCAAATGGGACTTCGGTCGATGTGAAATCAAAGTTCGATCAAGGAAAACGTTATCAATTTTTATTATATGGAGCGTGGTAGCCTTGTAAGTAGAAGGTTACTCACTATTATTTTCTCTTATGATCCTACCCACGAGTAGACCATCTGGGCATTTTAAACTACGACCTATAGGAAGCGCTGGTTCAGCCCCTTCGGTTGTGGCAGATTGGGATGGGTAGCGCGAAAAAGATTTTTCATTTTTGAGATGATGTATTGTTTTTCAGGTTTTTTTTATAAAATTTTATAAAAACCTATGTTATAATAAAACAATAACACGTTTTAATGTTTTTTATTTAAGCTTTGTAACGAAACAGAAATTCGTTTCTGCACCGCATTGAAAACAAATGACGCACGATGTACAATTACGGAAGAAGTTAATGGGAATTATAATTAGTTTATACGTTCAGCCGCAAGGCAGGAATGCGAGGAACCTTTTTATTTTATAGCTTATTGTCGCTTTTTTGAGCTCTACACTAAAAACTGTATTCTCCGTACTGCACATCTCGCGAAGTATTTCTCATATTGATCTACCACCCAGTTTTATTGCTATTTGCTGTAATCGGCACCCTAATTGGAAAGCTAAAATTGTCGTCAGTCATAGTTTTGCAGAATTTGCGCATTAGTAACGTAACTCTACAGCTACCACTTTACCCTCTTTGAATACATATATAATTTAAAACATAATAAAGATTACCGTCGTCAACAGAAGCTCAAGTTCTGTGATATACGGCCCTGATGTTGGTATGTAGCAATATAATTGCAACATGAATTACAACCAACACTATAAATTAGGAGAGAAGACAACACTGGCTGTACACTGGCTGTGAGGGAAGAGGAGGTTCAAAACAAAAAAAAGCAGGTTGACCCAGAGAGGTTGATAATTCCAAAAAACATGAAAGTCCGACTGCAACACCAATGTTGTCTCCTCTCCCTCTATGCGCATTGTAAATTAGTTCATGAAGTAATATGCTTAATATTTGGACGGGAAGTACGTTGTTATCATCTTCAAATAATAGTATCATTTGAGCCTTTACGCTGCCGTCAAAACTAACAGATTATTACGAGTGGTTATGTCCCGTAGAAGGTATTGTTAAAATAAAATGAAGGCACTTTCTACTTTCCACTCTTATTCCATTAGTCTAGCTTGAGAAACGGCGGTAAAGCTTGAAAATGACGTAGAACACGTCGAAACCGGTTGCAGAATATTACAATACGTGTGTAAAGTACAAAGTGCCTTTATTTTATTTTAGCATGCATAACTTCAACAAAGTTAATTCATCAACTTCATTATAAGATATTGCTACTCTCCCTTTATAAAATAAAATTGACTTAGAATTACAATGTTACTAAGATTTTTTAGGAGATGATGAATGAATTAGCTAGGTAGCTCGTATTTTATATCAACTTGAATCGCCTTGACTAAGCACTAATCCCGTTTCTTTAAATACATATTGTGCGTTTTGTCACGCTGGTCGCGCAATGACGCCTTGTAGGTATTAAAGGTATGAGTTTTGTGCCCTAAAAATTGTTTGATGTCGACAAAAACCATTTAAGATTATATATTAATCCCTGAGAGTAATTATGATGATAACCCCCCCCCCCCTAGGAAGTGTGTGCATAAATACTGACGAGAATCTAAAGAAGAAATTCGAGTCGAAAGGATATTCTCGCTGAACCAATGGATATGAATTTTATGGAAAGATCAGCCTCTTACCGGAACGTTAAACAGTCGTGAAAGCATGGGCGCACCGAGCGAGGGGCAGGGGTGGGCAGCTGCCCCCCCCCCCCCCCCAATAGGAGCTAAAATCGCAAAAGTCTTAAAGAAAAATCAGAACTGAATTGAAACGAAAGTATTCAAAAAAGTTTCTTTAAACCTACGAAAAATGATATGTATTAGTGTAAGATATGTAACTAAAATAAAATTGTTTTTTTTTTCAAGGAAATAAGCTCGTAAAATAATAAAGCGCTGTTATAATTTTCTTAAAATATTGGTTTCATTCACCTTTTCCATGCTAAAATGTCACGACTTGGCTTGCCCCCCCCCCCCCCTAGTTTTATCCTGGGCACGCTCTTGCGTGAAAGCGAAAAGGATGTTATTCCAAATGCCGGTCTCTGCAATAGATGTCAATCGGAATGTAAAAGCAGTCATGAAAAGGTAGTAAAAGTATACAAAGTTGATTTCCTATACAATTTAATGAATGAATCAACAAAATATTTACGAAATTTTCTCGCATTCGCAATAAATCAGTGAAAACGTATCGATGTCGACCCAATCACCTGATTTAAACATTTCGTAAGGGGGCCCTCCTGTACCTCACCTTACTTTATCCATCCGACATTTATGTCTTCTTCGATTGGCTGACTTTTTAACGGCCTTGTGATCTAACTGCTTGGTGCTACTATAATTAATTCAGGGAGGTTTCTTAGAGAAGGGTCGCAGGTCCAAAACCCGGCGAGTCCTTAGAACATTCACTGGTAAGTTTCATAGCGCAAAAAGGTCATTATTTGGCAATAGTGATAATTTTATCATATATTTCAATTTTTAGAAATAAGTTCATCATAAATCATGGAAGAACAATCACTACCGCACAGTCTTTTTGTGGCTACTATTTTAAGTATTGCACATCACGTTCAAACGCATTAGGTTTGTTTTGCATTTTTGTGTCGCCAAAGTTTGACACAGTGCCCTGTCATGCTGTCGATGGCGACTGTCTATATTTGAAAGGGGTTCTGGGACAGACGAACTTGGCTACCGTCTGCGCTCTTGTTCGGTGCAACTGCTCCTCATTCACCCCAGTATGTACCTCGGAGGGAATTGATTAAGCGTCTCTCACCTCCCTTCCGTTTTTCGCGAACCCGTCAATGAATTCGCACCTTCGAGGTCAAGCGGTTCCCCTGTTTTCAGCGACATAGCCCTTCCGTGGATTGCGCTTCGTAGGAGCGTTTCCGTCCCCTCCCCCTCTCCCCCACTCCCTTTACCTCTTCCCCTCCCGTCTCGTCCTGCGCATTGCCGGCCCGCCTGACCCAGTAACCTACATTTGAATGGGGGAGAGTTTTCGCTGCCAGCTGGGTGTTGTGTGCCGAACTAATTTCGAAGATTACGGATAAATGTCACCTATCGTCTCACTATCACTTCCAAATTGAGGACTCATTACGAACTCATCGGGATAGATCAATTTTTGGATTCTCAGTCGTGAGATAACCCCGCGTAAGGAGCTTAGCGCCGTATTTACAATCGTTGTCTAGGCGGCATTCCGCCATTAGTACTATCGTCATGGCGGAAATGACTGTTAGAGTCGAATTGAAAAAACTCCAGACCCCCTTACTGTCTAATGCAATTCGCAGAAGCTTCATATTTCTCGATACTCAGTTATAATAACGAATTAGGTGATAATTAAATTTCATACTTTCATGTTAACGAGCAAAGTATGAGTATATAGTCAGAGCGTGTCGTGGAAAACTGTTAATTGCATTCAACGCGGTATTTTAGGGATATTTAGGAGAGTGTAAATCCCACGCGTGTAGGATATTTTCCTGAGTACTGATAGTACAAACACTGAAATGGAGGGGTTCATCCTAACAATATCGAAGGAATCGGGCATGATGGAGAAAAGGTATCCATAATAGAAACACCTTCTATTTTATCCACTTTTTTATTTTTAAAACTCACTAGTAGTTTCCGTCTTTATAGCGAGTTAGAAAAATCGGTTTAAATGGCGAGGGATATGACATTGAAAAATTATGGAGATGTAAAAATAGTTGATCTTGATAATTCATCGACTTATTTCATGTTATTGCGTGGTGATTAGCATTGGTAAAATATGATTTCGTCACGCAAAGGATTTTTTCTCGTCGACTATGTATTAGATTTATACCTTGGACGTCCCGTAATCACACATCATAATTAAAAATTTTAAGGTGCTGCAGATGAGGAATCCATCAATTCATTAAAAATGATTATTTCAGAGGTTAATATAAGTTGGAAGTTCCTTTAACACATTAGGAATTATACGAGATATCCATACTGCATGTGCAACAAACTTTGGCCCAATCTTGTCGCTAATTACAATCATGTGAATGGAATCAATTATTAAGTGTTTGAAGTAAAAGTTTAAGGGGAATATTAGATCTGTTCCGCAGTGTTTTCGGGAACTTTAGATAGTGCTTTATTTTGGCATTCGATTAAGTGCTATCTAATACTGAATAAATAGGCTGAAATGACTCGAGGTTTTGGTTTATGTGAACTTATTACTGGTTATCAGCTCATGTTATGAAAAAAATAACTCCTCTTGTTTGTGCTCTCACTCGATGGAGATAAGAGTTTTTGGAAGTGAAACGTGTTATCGGTAATTTCCGAAGGTTGATGTATACATCCTCAAACTCGAAGTGATATCCGAGATATTCGTGTCTCCAGCTGATTATTACGACTTATTTAACGGGACCCGGATGTTAATATAAAGTCGTTAAATTTGATACGCCGCATTTATGAACGACTCTCATCCTTATTAATGTTAATAGATGTTCCCGAGAAAATAGCAATTAATGTGTCCATACGTCAACATCAGGACGCCGTTTTGGAAGAATGCATTTTGAGGTTGAGTGAAGAAAACGGACTTTCGTGTATTATCGAAGCATTTTAAAATTAATTTAAATTAAAAATTGAATCCGAGGTATTTTTAAATGGCATATTATGATTATATATTATAATAGTAATGTAATATTATGAAGCAAACTCGTAGGAGTTCGCATCGCTAAAATTGTGCATTAGATAGTGTTAAATCTTCTATGCTGACTCTACTCCAAAAATATCCTTCTTAATGGCCAGTCTGTGCACACTTCCTTCCCCTAACTCTTTCTTTCTTTTCTCCTTGGTGAGGCTAGTTCTTGTAAACAGGAAAGGGATTATTTTTTTCCTGTTTTTTGACGGTCTCCAGTATGAATCTCTCAATTATAATATCCCGCATTTCCGTGATTTCTATAGATAATATGGAAATTTCAAGTTAAAAATGATATGGAACTCGTATGTACGCTAATTTTCAGTGTAAATTCCTTTGTATTTCTCGTTTCGCACTTAAATATTCAATTTATTATCATGTCCCTTCATTGCAGATTAAGTGTTTTCGGTCCGTCAGCCCTACCTCTCTCGCCATTTATCTTTTTCGTAAAATACGTCTCGATTAGTTTAAGACGGATTCTTTGGATTCACCTGGGGGAAATCAGTGATTTTAGTCATTGTTTGTATGAAACTATTCTTTGTTTTCTTCAGCTCTTTTATAGGGGCGCATCGCTCCTGCTCGTCCTGTCCTTTTCTCGTGTGGTATCATTATCTTCACTACTTGGCTAATCACCTTTAAATTTTCACATTATTTAGAGTGGAGCGGATAAGCATTTGCTTGCTTCTAGAATTGAAAAAAGCAAATGTTGACCAGGTTTTAAGCTAAAAGATTGTACCCCAAAAGTTTTTATATGACATAAGTTTTGACCGAGTAATGCGTCGCGAAAAAAAGACAATACGAACGGCATAACGGAATTGAGGCGTCCTCTTGGACGAAGTGACCTTTGATTCTTATGCAATAGAATTCTTATTAGTTATTCATTTATCTTCCTTAGAGTATACACTTAAATCATGTTCCTTCTGTTTGTGTGTAATGTGTCCCTTTCGAGAGAATCCACATTTTCTCAGGACCTGGTGTTTCCCAACTCTAAAACCTCGCGCTAATAAGTGCTTGGGCTCCTGCCAAAGTTCCTAACTAATACAATTAAGAAGACGCGTAACTCCCGACCGACCGGCCTTATTTCGCGACGAACTACTTGTCTTAAATTTAAGCTGTCATCTTGAAATTTTCAGGTTATATAGATTCTTGTCAACATTTGCCTTGACATCAGGTTTGAAAGTATTACCTCATCATTTTCTCAAGTGCTCACATATTCACACAGTCAAATGTTGACAAATGTCTACTTTATGTGCTTTGAAAATGTCTGCCTGCAATTGCGAGCGGTCGAGCAGAGCCTCGCCCCCGCCCTGCCCGCGATTGAATATTTGCCCAGAAGATGAGCCAGTTGAGAATCGGTACTGTGGATGGTTGGACGGCTTTGCAGTTCCCTGTATGGTGTAGGTTTTCTATGTCAATTTTAAGCTAGTAATCCGACCCAAAAAATGCGAATGGTTGAGCTGGTGTTGTGCGCCCTCTTAATCTAGAGTTTGCTCACTGCACTAATTGTTAGTATATTCGACTAAAGCCAAGTTTCGCTTGCGTGCAATGAACCAAAAATTAAAATAAAGAGGATTCTATAATCGGCCACAAGATGTGCTGACCCCCCCCCCCCCCCCGCAAATTTTAATGGGTTTGCAAAAGTCGCCACTCTCCAAGCTAACGGTAGAGGGATCCGGATTTCACGGGTAAATAAGCTGTATTTAGGCCTGTTAAACGAATTTTTTTATTCAAAATGGTATTATATATCGAATTAATAACTTTTAAACGCTATAAGTTTAGAGTTCCAATACTGAATTGGAGCATTGGGAATGAAGCGATCGTTCTTCTCTAAGGACGATTTTTAAAGCCAATAAAGGGGAGGCCAGTGGCGGAATAAATCACACTTCTACGAGACCGACTCCTCTACGTAGTTACCTTGAATAAAACAATCTGTCGCAGATATTTGTTGTACCTATGTATTACATCTCTCGCGAGAATTCAATTCTCTATGCCTTCCTTATCCTTTGAAGGGTATTGGTGACTATCGATTTCGAATGGAGGAGGTATGTCACGCGTATAGATTCGTGCCACGGGCCTCATCACATGGACTTCCAGCTTAACCGTTCCATCTGTCCCCACCTGCCCATCATTTCGTAATTTGGCAGTAGTGTTCATTTATAGAAACGCTTTTATTATTAGCGTCGTGTCTGCAAGGTTGTATTTGCGACCGTCAGCCAAAAGGTTAACGGAGGCGAGCGCATCGTGGCTTTGACGCTTGCGTTGCGGAACCTCGCGAAAAGGTCGGGAGGTGTGGGCTCAATGTGCAAGCTCTCACGATGGGCCGTCTTCCAGCGGTGGCGGCGGACGAGCCTGCAATTGCGAGCGGTCGAGCAGAGCCTCGCCCCCGCTCTGCCCGCGATTGAATATTTGCCCAGAAGATGAGCCAGTTGAGAATCGGTACTGTGGATGGTTGGACGGCTTTGCAGTTCCCTGTATGGTGTAGGTTTTCTAAGCCCGTCCCGTGCAAATGTTTCGCTTTTATTTTTACAATACGCACCACCACCCTTTTCTAAGCCCGTACCGTCAGTTTTAATTTTTTTTAGAATATGCACTACTCCCTCTCGATGGGTCGTATTTTTGTCTTCTCTCGTGATGTATCACTTCATTAGATATAAATTATTTGCATGAAACAAAAGCTAGTAGCATCTTGAAATTTTCTGATTATGTTGAGTAGGCATTTGTCAACGTGTTTCCGTGTCTCAGGTGTGAAAATTTTGCATTCGAGAAATTACTGATGAGGTTTTATTTTCTGCTTTTATGTACAGGCTAATACTGACAAAAGTCTGCTGTACATGCACTGAAAATTTGAGGAGAAATCTCAAAGAAAAGGGAGGCCCTCGGCTAGGACTCATGATGGGGCCCTCCTTACCTTATTCGGGAGTCCTCATTGGGAAAATTTTAGGAAATTGCGTACCCGGAAAGTGATTTTGATCTGGCTCTTAAAAACTAGGAAAAAGTAAATGAAAATAGGCAATTTCATACGAAACAATACCTACTATGAAAAGTGATAATTTCACAGAATATGAAATTTCAAATGTATTATGATTGTATTATATATTTAGTGAATTTATTCCTTGAATTGCACAGAAATTAAAAGAAAAAACTCTGGAAAAACCGTTTTGAATAAGCCTTTCAGTTTCTTTTTTATCTTCTGGCACCTTTATTTTTTTGTATGATCTTTTCACACTGAATATTTTGTTTATAAAGTAACTAATGAAAACATAATGCACCCAGTTCAAAGTAATATTTCCGCATTAAGTCACATGTATAGCTTGAGTGTTTTTTCATATCTCGACTTTGGCCTTTAATTAGGGTCTATACTTTTACCAGATTTGCGAGAAAAAGGATTCATCCTACTAATTATTCAGAAGCGTACAATGTAATCCGCGAACGAGTTAAATATTTTTACGTGTAACCAAGAAAGTAAATAATACTATGTTCTTATTCAGTAATTAATGAATTTATATCGTGGCCCGTTATTTTTCCTACTACTTGGTGTATATCTAATCCGTCCGTATCCGTTTGTAAATGTATAAGTCCGTAGTATATATCTATACATAGTCATGAAATAAATTTATGTCCGGGAAAAATCGCGATCGATGATCCTAGCGTGGGCTCTAATTCTAACATGTTTTGATAATGGTGTCGAACTGGAGAGAGTAGTACCCTTTTACACTGGACCCACCTCGGACTTCATCATGAGAATGCCTATAGAATTATTTTAATTCCTTATCTAAGAAAACCATAGTTTCTTGCGTCTAATCTTATCATATCTTTATGCAATCAAACAGGGTTAGAGTTTAAGAGGATGTTTAAAAGGTTGTTCATCACTTCCTACTTCGTGGGAAAAGTATGTAATCTGTGACTATAATATCGTCAGAAAGCGTTCAGGTATCGATTGAAGCTCTGGCATTCCTCATAAATTGCTGTTCAATGATGCAATGGTAGGTGTATATAAGGCTAGATTTTAATCGCTAGCGGAAGCGTTTTCTTGGAAGGAACACCGTTGTTAAGTGCATGTGCTGAATTAATGAATCATGCTTTTTGAATCGTCATCCTCGTTTGAAAATTTTGTTGTATTGCCGTTGAACTACATCGTGGATTTATTCAAGTCATGTGGTGCGTAAGATTGCATTATTAACGCCTGGTTTGGGTTATCCACTTGATGAACTTACCTTTTAGGCTCATTTAATGGTTTCTGACTGCTTTGCATGTGTGTAGGTATGGTTTAGTATCTGAATATCTAATAAATACTTCTGCATAGCTTCTTACTAATATTATCGATCGAAAAATACACTAACTCTGAAGGTATCATATGAGACAATACAGAGCAGCTTGAAAGGAATGGCGTGTGATGTACAGGGAAATAACGGCAGGAATGATGGATTAATGTTTGGCGGACTCTGTGCTGAAACTTGTTTTGCTTGAGTCTCCGTTGTGAAGGTGTTTTTATTAATTGAGGCCACGGTCTTCTGCAGAGAGCAAAAGAGGTTCCCACTTGATCCCTGAAGTCAAACCCTCGGTCCTTGTTCGAATTTGGACGAGGCGACTCATTAAAAATTCAGTCAACTCTGCCTGCAAGGCTTATCCGAATTTTTACTATGTTACATATTTATCCGTATCCGGGATTCGGGCGTTCGAACTGAAATTGACGAAGCTCTGTATATCGCGTCACTGACGGATACATAAGGGCGCGCGCACACTTGCGGGGCTGCCCGCATTGCCGAACATTGCAGAACCACAAACTTTTTAATATCATAAGATAGCATTATCTTGTAAATGCATATGATCAGTTTAAAGAAAACCATCTTACTAACATGTAAGTTGATTATTTTCCATTGCGATAAAAATATAGGTAACTCAAAATATCTTTTGCGCCCCCCTTGAGTTTTTTCTTTATCCGTTGCTGTATCGAGTAGTTTGTATGACAGCTCTTCGGTGGATTTCGGTTCCTCTTCACGGTAGCACACTCCACAACTAACAATAAGAGGTATTTGCTGTGAAAATTACCTTCTCCAATGTATGTGCGGATTTATTTAAATTTGTATTAATTGTGTTAGCGCTTCTTCGAAGCTCGGTCTTCGAAACGCTTCGTCGGAACGACAAAACAATTTTATTAATCATTGATTTATTTTTCTAACTTGTTGCGTCCTGTCTGGACACGTGCATCGAAGAGTGTTGTCTACGAAGATCGATAGGAAGACGCAGTGTTGAGGCGTTCCCCAACGTTTTTCCTCTTTCAAGCGACTTCATTCGGGACTCATTTTTTCCGTGTGCAAATTTTAGGTAGGCCTATGTTGATATTTTTTGTACAATTTAGAGCTGAGTGTGAAGATATCCAATTTTATGGCATTAAAATTCCTATCTTTCAGTCTTAATAAATAATCTGGATTTCTTTGAAAGCAATATATTCGCAGAATCATTCTCGCTTGCGGAACAAATTTCTGTGGTTTCTGCGTGTTGCTATCTTCTCATGATTGACTCCGTGTTCTTAGTAAAAACAAGGAATCACAGCTGATGCCGATATAGGTTTTCTATTTTATTGGAGGATGTTTTTCCTCGTTTCCCGTAATGAAGATTCTGTGAATAAACAAACTACGATCTCTATCAATAAGTGAATGAATTGGCGTAAAATATGCGCAGGTGCGCTTCTTAAGATTATCAACTTTTAAAAGTTTTCTGACATCTATTCACCTTGAATTATATTTATAAAATTCTGCCGGTGATACCTCGGGTGTGAGCCGAGTATGTGGGATTCGACTGGAAAATGGTTTTAACATGGTTGATAACACTTATAATGGCAATCGTGCCCATTGTGTTGCACGACGATCTATTCAAATATTAATTTTTTTTACTGTCCCCAGGCTTTCTGTCCTCTCTTTCAGCAAATCGACTTATATCTCAAAGCGTCATTTTAACGACCGAAGCTACATGGAGTATGTGTATTCCGCCCTTGACCTACTTATGTTAGTTCTTGGCAAGAATTTTCCGTCTGTTTTTTCGATGATCCATTATGATTCTCCTTCGATGTTTTATAAAGCGCGCTATTTGCATCATTGACATTTTCTGAACTTGGTAAACTTGGAAAAATTTGCTGAGTCTCTGACGTCATCCGATTAAATGTTTCACTTTATTTTTTTTTTTTAATTTTTCACATTTTTTAGCTATTTTGATTTCAGTAAAATAAAAATAAAATATTTTAATGAACGTATTTGTAAAGTATACATTTTCATGTGTCGGGGTTTTAGAAGTGACATATCGTTTTTTTTTTATCTTTCCTTTCCACGATAACTGGAAACCCGCTGTAATAAATTACTGCGAGAGAGCGAGCTATTTTTTCTTCTAGATTGCTGTAAATAAAATTGGTCGTTTGCAGTCCACTTTGAATGGTAATGGTAAAGTCGTGTTAGATCCAGATAAAGTTTAGAGTGTTTCCGAGATGGGGGTCTCATAGGATTACCGTAACACCCTTTTTCTCTCCAGTTCTCAAAAGCCCTATCTTGTGGGATGTATATAGTGTGGTATATGCGAAACATTAATTAAGTGTAGTGTTAAATTTTTGGCATTCACAGTTAAACGATTAGTATTTGATTTTATGTGGTATATGGCTGATTCCATAATTTTGGTAGTTGAGCAACTCATGACTTAGGATTTTATGCTTCCCCGCGGCGTAGCGTCGGTAAATTATTCACGGGTTTTTATTTATTAAACCTTCGTTTTCTTATCCATAGTAATCGGCGTTATGTTGGAATGTCTTTCTGGTGGGTATTAGAAAAGTAATCCAATGAAACGTTGACTAGTATTGATAGCCTGACCTTTAAACAATTCACTAAGGGTTATTGATGGTGGAGGATACTAGCCAATGTCGCTGGCATACGTAGTTGTTAACGGTACCAAGTTTTTATTATATCAAACGATATTTAAAAATTAAAATAATATTTGGCCCCTCAATTTTTTGCCGTCATTTACTTGAAGTGAAATTCATACTTCCTTAAAACTGCAGAATAGTGACCATGAGAACTTCTCATGTGGTGTTTATTCTCCTATTTGCTGTTTGAGCGTTCGAGGTTTTGAGTTGACAGTAGTGGTGTTGAGGAGTCGGCAAACCTTCCTCGCATGGGCATTGTGTGAGTTACCACAGACGGAATGATTAAGCGGGAAAAGTCATTTCCGCGTCTTTCATTCGAGAGTCAGCTCTCAACTCGGTAAGCCTCTGTGAGGGGAAACGGTGGAAGGTTATCAAAGCGGTATATGAAGCCACTCCACTGTGGAAAGAATTTTTCTCTTGAGGATGAAAATCTGGTGAAATATTCACCCGTAACTTTCATTTATCCGATTTTTTTGTTTTGAATTTTTGAACAGTTAATTTAGAAACGTATCACTTAGTGTTCCTCGAGGGCTTTAAATAGATTTTGAAACAGTCCCTTGAATAAATGAATAAGAGTTCTTTTCATGTAGCTAACTCTAGGTGTACATTCTTTATTTGTATGTACCATATATCGCTTATACCACTGTGTATTTTCGGAAATTAAACGTTTGAAACGTTTTATTTTCACATTTTAATCTTGTAATCAGTTATTCCGAGTTAGCTTACTTGATCCTTCAAATCAGTCAATCAACAATCATAATATATGCTCAATGAAACATCGAAACTGCTGTAGATTACAATTAAGATATAGGATTTTGTGTCGAATAACTTGATATTTCCATAAAATTTTCAGGTATCGCCACCTGGTTTTGACATCGATATCTTTACGTTGTCGGGTGAGAGGATTTGAAAATATATTCAATTTCAATCGACATCTTATTTCAGTATTGTCAAAAAAATTCCTTTTCCATTTTAGATGATAGAGATCTAAAACAAATCTCCTCAATTCACCATCTCAGAATCGTCTAAGTGAGTTTTGTTTTCCATTTCATCATGTTTATATATGGGCAATTCCATTAGTGACGGAATTACCTTTAGAGAAAATTATGCAATAGGATATTTCGATTGAATTGTTAAATACAAAAAATTGTAAAACTTTTAAGAGTGCACGATCAAAAAACATTTATGAAGGTGATTTTCATGTACAGAAACAACATTAATTATCTAAATACCTTCCAACTATGCCTAAAATTAACATGTGACGGAATTATTACCAGGTCAACCTCCCTAGTGTAATGATTTTAAACATCTTCCAAACTCTGTGAATCGAAGTATAGTTTGAAAACTTTTAGCAAGGCTGTGAATAATATTTCAAGCATTGATTTCTTGAAATTCAATCAATTAGCTGTTGATTTATAAAGATAAAATATTTCCTGTCTAAATTTTAATTTGTGAGAAAAAGTTGACATTTTCATGGAAATGCCCATATTCATTCCTGAATGTGTTTATTCGACATACGGTAAAAAACAGAAAGCTAACCTTGGTATTGGAAAAAGGTCAGTGGTATCTTCCGTTTTTTGCGATTAGAGAGTTGTTGATGTCCCCGAAGTGAGATAATTACCCTCTCGGTTAAGATTACTGTTTATCTGGCGTATGTAAAAGAAGTTAATGCGACTTATATGCCTTCAGGATACACTTTGCATTGTGAACTCTAACAGTGATACTTTTTTACTCCAGTCATATTTATCATATATAAAGAACCAAAGTATTGGGATAACTGAAGCTTAAGATAATTTGATGTCATGATTTAAGCTGAAAGATGCTATTTTTCATGGTATAAAATAAAATAGTCTTGCTGATAAATATGAGAGATTCATTGTTTTTCTTGAAGGAATAGCCTTAAATAATACCCATCGCTAAAAATAGTTGTAGTTTAGACTCTAGTAAGTCATTCCCTCCCTGGATGATTGGTTTTGATTAAAAGAGTTAATGAACTAGATTTCTAATGACGTCACCATGAGAAGTGGGTGGTAGTGGGAACTTTCACGTTTTCTTATATTTTTAACTTGCGAGGGAATGACTGAATTTATTTTCTTCGTAACTTATAATTCCCTTCCGTCTGCTTAATTATTTTTAAGAATTGTGATATCGGGTCTGAGAGAACAGCGTCTTTTATTTGTGTGTTAGTTTTAACTCCTAATTTTGAATTAAGAAATACCTGGGCGTATGGTTTTTATATTTTACTTCATTTGTGGATTGGGCAGTTTAAGGCTGTGATTAGGGTCTGAAGGAGGTATGTAGTAGATCATTTCATTGTAGATGCGAATCGAAGGATTGTAAAGTATTTTGTATTTTTAAATTTGAATCTCAAACTTTCAAATCTCCCTCATTAATGAATAGAATTAATCTCAAACTTTCAAATGTCCCACATTAATGAATAGAATTAACCACTGTATGTACTGGCTGCGAGTAATTTTCATCATGATTCCTCTTTCTTTTTAGCTGAGAACATTGCATTTCTCTTTTCAAAATTCGTTCATTAATTCTTTATTCTCTTAACACTATTCGAATTTATCAATTGTGGAAACTTTTAGGACAGGTTTCCTTATCTCTTGCCACGGATTTTCTCAGTAGGGAAATGGAGTTGATAGGCCATATCTAAGAGACCATGCCAACTGGGGCACGTCCTCCGTATTTTACTCAGTATATATGTATATTTTTAAAACTCATATTGTCTTAATTCACCTACTCATTTACTTATGCCACTTCTTATTTTTAACAATAATTTTCACCTGATGGCGATTATAAATCGAAACCCGGGTCGCTTTATTTTCTGAAAAAGAATTATTATAAGTTATAGTTATCCAACCAAGAAAATTTATCATCTGTATTCTTAAAAATTTTAGGCTCTAAATATTAGTACTTACAATTAGTCAAGACCAACCTGTATCTCAAAAATAAAAATGTTTCTTTGGTGCATGTGGTAAGCACGGTCGGTCTGGCCAGATCGGCTGGTCGGCAATCGCAGAGGGCCCCGAGCTTAGGGTCCCCACAACGTTCGCGTCTATCGTGAAGCGAATATGAAAGGTGTAATTAAAATGAAAGACTTAGGATTACTCGAACTTTAGATTACTTGAACCAAATAAGACTTTAGATTACTCGAACCAAAGTTTCTTTTGCAATTAAAAAATTTTGCGTTTTCATCAGTTTCTTTATATCACAACATAGTGTGAAAAGATTACGCAGAAATAAATAAACGTGTCAGAAGATAAAAGAAAACCTAATGCTTTTTTGAAAGAGTTATTCGGAAAGGTTTTTTAGATTTCAGTGCAGTCAAGGAACAAATTCGCTAAAAAGATAATTGAACCATAATGCATTATTAAATTTTATAAAAATTTATTTATTTCCATACCACCGAATACAGCTCTATTTAGCCTTTTGCAAAAAAGGATTATAATCTCAATATATATTGCGGTACAAAATCATTCTTGAAATCCGAGGTTACTCATCATTATTTTGTTTTCTTTGGTTAACCATCAGCATTAGGATTTTATTTCTTGCCCTCTGGATTTCTTTAGATTCCCTAATGGCTTCTGTGAGGCGATTGATGGAATCTATGTGTTCCCTTTCTAACTCCAACTGTTGTCTTCTCTGCCCATATAACTTTTTATTTTTGGAGTTCTTAAGTATCGAAGGCAATTCAGGTGGCAAAGTGACATTATCAAACGAGTCCGGAGGTGAACATGTTAACAATTTTACGTACACAAGCAACCATGCCCTGGATAGGTGTAACTTACCCAGGCGGGACTCGAGCCCGCGACCCCTTGTTTGATGGGCGAGGACTTTGCCCCGCCGCCATTTGAAATTATCACTTTTTATAGTATTTTTTCTTAGGAAATTGCTATTTTTTATTAACTTCCTGGTTTTTAAGAATCAGAATATCGTGAAAATCTACTTCCGGGCATGCAATTTCCTAAAATTTTCCGTGGATGGTCCCCCGAATACCCCAAGAAGGAGCCCGAGCCGAGGGCCCCCAATCACCTCTTACCGCCCCTGGCGATAAGGTAAAATTTTCCTATTTGATACACAGTTTTTCTCTCAACTAAGTTCTAATCTATACGTACCTGCTGATCATTTCAAGATGCTTACGTGGCTTTTAAATAAGTAATGCCTATAAAATACAGTTACGTCAAAATAAGACCGGTCGAACGGGAGGTATGCGTTCACTCTTTGGGGTTGTCATTTGTTTTACTGTCCACCAATCCAATGCTATGGTGAAAATATGAACAAAATCGAGGTTTGGTAATGGTAAGAGAAGAAATTAAAGGCTTGTCAGGAGGATGTCGCAAGACGCGAATGGGTCCCGCCTGGGCGGAAAATGAAAGTGACTTCTACAGAGTCCGCGTGAAAGGGATGGACTCCCGAGTATCGAGGGCGCGTGGTGAGAGTGGGAAAGATTCGGCGTCCTTTTCAGAGATAAGAGAAGAAAGTTGAACTGGGGAAAGACGCAGCGCGGACTCAGAAATAATTTCAGGTTTATTGTTAACAGCGATTAAACGATTGTGTGAACAAGTTGATTCGTATTGTTTTAAAATATGAATAAATGATCTCTGCAGACGTACATGAACGTTAGTTGGTAATTATATTGCTAGAGGCCGTGTAAATAACTTTCATTATTAACTGAAGCTAATCACTCAATGATGTCAGGCGTAAAATAAATAATGAGTCCAATGTTTTCAAGAGAATGAAGAGTTAACAAATGAATTGGGAGAAAAGAAATGCAAAGTTGACAACTAACATAAAAAACACAAGAAATCATGATGAAAATTACTCGAGAGGACATACTATTGTTAATTCTATCCTGTTAGAGTTCACGGCGATACGCATGTAAAGGACCGTCCAGGGTTCCTTCAAGATGTGATTTTGCATCATACCTGAAAAACTTATCCCTGGTCAAGTCAGTCAATAACCGTCCTGTCCTCAGACCTTTTAATTAGGACACGGAAGTTGTCTACTGTTTTTAAGGCGATATTCAAGTTGTCTTTATCATATATTAAGGGTTCTAACAGGATTACAGAATTTTTTATAGCGAAACCTATCCTGCTTTAAACATTCGTTAAAGCTACCGGATGATACTGGATTCCCCTAAATGTTAGTTTTTCAAGTAAATCTCTTTCTTGATTATTTAATCTGTTTAGGCTGAAAATATAGCTTGGCATAATTTTACTCAATTAGGAAAATATTCATCCCGAATCAGTGGTGAGGCAACTTCTATTATCGTTTTGTATTTCCATAAATCTTTCTACCACTCTGCTACCTCATTGTATGTAGATTTGGAAAATCTCTAAGCTTGTAGTTATAGTGAAATTAATCATCCTCAGTTTTTCTGTCATGTGACTGTCATGCGATATCAATGAGGCTGGGTACTTCTTTTACTCGCTGCAATTTGTTTATTGCGTGGTTTATTTTGCTTTGCTTTCTTTCTTTACGAGTTAGTTTTGCAGATAAGTTCACAATGAGGGCTGAATGAAATTGAATTGGAGTGATGTGTGAGATCCGCCTTGTGGTTTCGATCCATCGTCATGATTTATTCGTGATAAAATCGTGGTATCGTTAAACAGCTTAATTTGTCTTATAAACGCCATGGATAGTGTAGTGTTCAGCGACGCAAATGAACTGATATTGAATGCCGAAAACAGCTTTTTCCGCGGGAAAATATCGCGACCTAAAAACTGATGGCATTGTCTTTGACATGGCCCTTGTCTTTGAGATCAAAGTCCCAATTGCGTACATGAGTGATAACTCAGCGAGAGTTTTCCCGTATTTTTTTCGTACTGAACTTACGCCTTCGTCCGAATATTCGCTGGCTTTGAATTTTGGCTGACATGACCAGTGTGACGTATTATGCCCATGCCTACGTGGTTCTAGTCAGCGCACTGTAATATAGACTACAAACTTTGTGAATAGAGTGATTAACATTTTTATTTTTCGGATTCTATGAAAAAAGTGCTTATTTATGCCCCGTCAAAATGTTGACTTATGTGACTTAGAACTAGATTAAAGTTAGGGATTTGAACGATTTTGAAAACTGTTACCTCGACTGTGCAAAATAGTTTAAGTAAACCTACCTTCACCTCTCGGATACCATTAATTATTCTTGATACTGATAGAACAGTTCGGGGGAGAAATTCTTATTTTTAGTTATTGACATCTGTTTGGATTTTAGTGGCCTTTTTTCATGTAAGTGATGCACGTGATAAACGTACTCGGCGCGCATGAGCGTAGAAATATCCAGCTTCCATATGCTAAGTCTGTCTTCTTAATTTTGCAATTTATACTGAAGGATGTTAGCCAATTTACTTCGGGATTTAAGCTAAACAGCGAATAGAGGAACGCGAATTTTCTTTCGCCTGTGCCTTTCCGAAGGAAGCTTTGTATTTGTCATGGGATAGAAAAAGTGTGAATTCCAATTAGTCGCCTATCTGTTGTACTTGAAGGAGAGAGAACTTCCTAGCACAGCTCGTCGACAGCGGAAACAAACACGTCGGCCTAGTTCTCCGGGTTATGACGTCTTCGCGTGCCTTTTAGCGCCGTGAGCGTCGACATTGCCCTCCCCCCGTGACTTCTCTCGATTGAGGCGCGCGGCTCCATGGGATCATCGCGGAAGCCTTATCTCTACAGTGGACTCAAAGTTTCCTCTGACTCAACTTGAACTTTAAAATGTTTGAAGGATATGGGGGCGGTGTCCCGTGTCACTGACTTTATATAAAGTTCCTTCGCTCCGGATGAATTCTTGCCTCCGTCGATTATCGGTAGGAAGGCGCATTTCGAAAGGTTGATTTTTTTGCTGATGAATTCTCCCCTTATCTGCGAAATAGCTACCTTTACATGCATGTAATACTCTTTAAGTTCCCCCTAGTGTGTTTGGCAGGGGTTGATCATCCGATTACATACATGCGATAAACCACTTGCACCCGTCATGGCTGTAAAAAAGTTATAATAAAAAATTACATCTACACATTTCTGCAAGTGTTTTGAGTTTCTTCCAAGCATCCATCTTCCCGCGCAACGCAAGACAACAACACAAATACTCTTATATTGAGGGCTAATGTTAATGGTTAGTATGTTAAAGAAGACTATTCGTACTATATTATAATCGAACAAAGGGTTTACTTATCTCTATCAACTTTCATCTAATAACTAGGGTTTAAATTGCACGAAATTGATGACATGAAAAGAAATTCGTTACGTAGTGCCATTTAGGCGCATTCTGTATGATGGGAGTTCGACATTCACGCATTGGCAGTCTCTGAAGGTGCACGCTGCCAGCGTGGTCCTAAACATGCCGGAATGGACGGCGGAGAAAGCCTATAAACTGTCGAAAGTTCATGCACACGTAACGTGGTGATGAGTGTCTCTTTTTTTATTTAATTCCTCCTCACGACCAACTGCAGTAAGTGAGACTATTAGTAAGTTAGTTACGTCTAAAACTTTAATACGTGGTTTTTATTTTGACGTGCTGCAAGTTTGGAGCAGTGAAATGAAAAGTAAAACTTTTACTGATACCGCTTTAGTACATACGACATATGTACTAAAGTATGTGATGTAATGTTTGGTTCTTTCCAAGCGAACAATAGCAGTACCTATAGATTTCTCGGGTGTTGCACCGGGTCAGGTCCTCCATATGTCTTTCCTTGGCCAGATTTGGGCTTTTAATTTGGCCGTGAGAAGGAATGGAAGTAGACATAGAGGACCTGACCCGGTGTAAAACCCGAGAAATCTACACTGCAAGGGACATATGTGGATTTACATCAATCGAAAATTTTCATATTTGAAAAAAGTACATATTCTATTAAACGTGTATAAAAAGGATACATTTTGTAATCCGTGGAGTATCTCGGTTGTGGTATATACCCAATTCTCCAGTCCACCCAACCACCTCGGAGAGTCTACCCCCGCTCGTTTAGTGGCTCTGCGCCCACGCCTCCTCCGCTTCCATTGTGCGAGCGAATTAAGAAATCCATGTTGGGTGAAGGAGATTAGAGGGATGTAAAACTCACTGCGCATTTGAAAAGGAATTTGGAAAGGCTGATTGGAAGGAAGTAGTAGCCAAAATCTGGCAAAAATTACTGCATTTGCATCGTCTTGGCCACAGACGGGTCGATAATTTATTCGTAAAACCTAATTTACTATTTCATGTGTGTCATGGCGTTAGTACCAATATTACTTAATTATAGACCATTAATACCTTTTTCTCGTTCAATTTGTGTAGTAGTAAACATCTAAACGGTCACTAATTACTTGATTTCTTGTTGTTCTTGGGAAAAATAACATCATATATCTATTCTGCAGTCGTATTTCCTGCATCCTTTCCTGCATCAGTCGTTCTGATCCATCTTGACGAGGGCTATCGCGGAGCTGATGCAACATTTGGCTGTTATTTTCTCACTCAGTCCGTTCATTTATAATTTTATCGATTAAAGGTCGTTTACTGATGCAGTTCGCGTTAGTAATTCTTTATCAGGTAAGAGCATTGTGAGTCTAGATTGCGTGGAGCCAAACGTCCATGACGGAGAAAATCGAGAGATACGGAATTCTGAAGGTTGTTGTCTCAACAAATGCGTGGAAGCCTCACCAAACCACGTGCGCGGAAGGAATTGTCTCCGCAAATTTTCAAGCTTTGAGGTCGTCGGCGGGGATTACTGCGTCACTCGGGAAATGTACGCGTCACCGTGAGCTTTGCTGCGTGCGATCCACTCCCCCCTACCTAGAGATTTTTTTCCTACGGTTCTGGGCCGAAGGTCACGTCTATCCGTCGACAGGTGGCTGTAATAGGAAGGCTCCTCTCAATAAATCCATCTCAAGTGTTCGATTCCTCTGCGGTTGATGGCGCAGGCAAAGGCTGTTTGCATATGAAGCATCACTCAATGCCTTCGTGGTTTCATCTCGAATCTTGTGTCATTGATGAAGGTATATTATTCCTCTTCATTATATTAGTCGTATCTCCAAACTTTCTTTTATTATGGTCGGTGACAAGTAAAATAAAGGGAACCACGGATAGGATTTCGGAATATGTAGAAGGGTTATAATTTTTTATTTTTCATAACTCCGAACTTCTTTTGATATTGTTATGGTCGGCTACCAGAAGGATAAAGGGAACCATGGATAGGATTTCGGAATATGTAGAAGGCTGGGGTGCCCATGGTAGGAGAATTTCTTGGCGTAGGATGCCCCGGTGAGAATCTTGGGCAGGAGGCGGGTGTTACTCGTCCAAATTTGATATAATTGGAAAGAATTTGACGTTATTATAAAACAGAATTTTTATATGGCAAACCTTTGTTTAAAATGTTCAACTTTTCAGACAGTCGGGACCGAGGTCGGTAAATGCTAAAATTCCGCGGAAGACATTATTAAATGTAGTGCCACAAATTACGCCTACCCACGCCTACCATATAAATATAAAGTATTTGAAGGTAGGAGTAAAAAAAATATTTTATGAAGATATCAATAAAAGTGGTCTAAAAGAGGCATCCTTTGTTAATAGTAACTTTAAAAATTACGCTGAGAGTGAGATCATTGCATTATCGCTGGGTAATACTCCCTGTTAAGCACGTGCGCTTGTATTATAAATTTAGTACTGGGCCAAACCATGAGGTTTCGGGGGAGGGTTAGCCGCCGAGCCTTAGGTTCTCCCCGGCCACCTTCGCTGAAGGCGGGATGCAATTTTGTGAGAAATTTAGTCCTTCAGTAAAGTTTCCGAAGAAAGGAAATTCCCTTGAGCCGATTTCACGAAATTATTTTGCTCGACTTGGATGAGATCCATCATTTATACGAAACCCCTGGAAAAATTCAATACTTACTCCAATCACCTGGCGGCGATTCTGCTGAAGATTTATCAAGAGAACCTAAGGGAATCACATTATACTGCATTTGTAACGGGATAACATTTTCTCCTCGTCCACTAACTGTATTATTGTGGCATAGTAATATTGAAAGTGCTGATATCAGGATAAGGTTCGGATTTACTATAAAATATCATATTAATGGTATAAGTTAACCCTTCAGTTATAGATCCGTACAACCGTGCGCTTGTAGGTATTTCGAATAATGGTCTATTCTTCTGCATTAAATATGGTATAGCGATGGTGGACTGTGGTCGGATAGATTAAATAGACCTGCTATCTTTTTGAGAGCCGATTTCATATCTCCGCAGTGTTCCTAAAGATTACCGTAAACGAGGAACGTAACTTAACATTTTTTTATAATTTAAAGTGTACCGGGACTAGCCGCGGTGATAACTTTTACGGGAGTCACCCGCAATGCACAATCGTGCGAAAGATCCACAGAGAAAAAATCATTCGCCTTGACCGGGATTCGAACCCGGATCCCTCGAATCCCGGTCAAGGCGAATGATTTTTTCTCTGTGGATCTTTCGCACGATTTTTTATAATTATCAAATTCTACAAGTGGACCAAATAGTCGATATCCTTGCACGCCATCTGCTCCAACGATGTTTTATCGCGAAACCAGGGCATGAAAGCCTAGATCAATAAGCTACTCCCGGAAAAATCGGGTACTATTCTTTACTTCTTGTGTGGAATTTTCGTTCTGTCATTGTATTTTTCAATTGCTTTAATCGACATTGCATAACGGCAGTCAACCATTTACGTTCGATAGTGGGCTCACAATCAGTCCATTTCCTCCAGGTTACCCGTATCCATCTGTTCGTGCCAATTATTTCTCTCTGGCCTGTTTCCACGACTGGTGCAACGACTCATATGTATCGTGGTTGAGCTATTTGAATACGCAACTGCACGGTGAACTATAGGCCCTATTATCAAATAATTCAGAACCTGTAAGCAATTTTGCGTGTCAAGAAAGAGCTTCAAAAGAGTTGGAAAATGCCAATGACGCAATAACTGACAGTGAGCTGCATCACTTAGTATGAAATTTTATATCGCGTTATACTTGATAACTTCGAGGTGCTAATGAAAGTCAGTTTCATATTTTATTCATTGGAATTAACCGGCTGCTTCCCTGAGATCAAAGTTGATGGATTACCCTTTGATTTACCCTTCCATTTTTTATTGTCGACAATCTCCTTCACTTTGAAATTTTACTTTAATTTATTTTTACCTTTAAATCATAACCCCAGGTGCGTGAGCGCGTACCTATTATTGAGAATATGTGTATCAATCATAAGGTATCAACGAACTAAATCAGGAGAAATCATTCTCGTTAAGGGCTTTCTGGATGTCTTCCACGTCAATGATTTAATGAAGAATCCGCTCAGTTAATCATACTCAATAAAAATGAGGGTGACCTCCTAGCGCGATGGTTTACCATTAGCATAAGATTTCGTCTTAAGAAATCATCAATTGACAGTATTATGTCGTTCACTTATCTTCGTCGCACTTAGCGATAAATTGTCATTCATTTCGTATGCTTATTCTTTTGTAAGTGGTTTTTGCGCCTGCAATTTCCGAGAGGCTCATCTCTGCTTACAGCCGCATTACCTCTTGCGTTGAATGAGGCTCTACCCTTTATTACGATGCTTTATTCCTTCGACGACCGAAATACATTCCCTTGAATTCTTTCTGGCAGTCGATTAAATGTAGATGAATTGAAAACATTGTATTCTATTAATAATTTTAAACTCTGGTTTCTACGTAGTGGGATTATGCGATTATACTCTCCAGTTTGGTGCAAACTGAAGATTTTTGATGTTATATCTCTTCTTTTTTATTCCTGGTTGTTCCCTACGATAATTCTATTCATGAATATATCGGGTTGACCTCGGAGACTTGACAGTCACTCTATTGTATTCGATAGTTAGACATGTGAGCTGTAACTTAACTTCTTCCGGCAATGACTCTTAAGTTCTCAGAATGCGCATAGTTTTTCTTCATTTTCAGTCAGCAAGATATTTGTATATCGATCACATGGACCAACTTGGAAGATCAAAGGAGTGTTTTTGTTGCAATTTCTCTGCCCTTGAGAACACATCTTTATTAATTTAAAAAAATCGTTTATTTTGGAAAGTGACTGCAACTTGATCGACACAACCACGCTGAGGGACGTTTTAGACTATTATATCTACCAATGCTGCCAGAAATAGAGTCAATAAAGCAAATGATCTTTCCTCCCTGAAATTTTTGTGTCTTTATATATCTCGTCTCATAGGAATCAGTTTTGGTATTGGTCACCCACCATGTTGAAATAAGCTACTTAATGTTTTATCTGCTCGATTTCTGGCTCAATCATACGACATTCGCCCATATCCTCTCCCAACTTGGTTTTGGTAATCTAGTTTCAGTTACTATTTTTGCGGAACCGATTTGAACGATCCAACTTCTATGATTGAATGAGTAAGTTTACGACTCATGTATCCTGCTGGTTAGATAAATTTTGTATTGTTGGTTGCATACGCCTAAGGTGTTAATGTTGCCCTCACGTCTATAATTTCGCAATTTAGAAATAAATCCACGTATTAATTTGTCAGAACTACCTCGTTTCTACGAATTTTCCATATTATATCAAATTTCAGTGGAGTTCAGTTGTTTTTCCTCGAATTTTATCCAGTAGTTATACTGCTGAGTAAGAATTTTCCTAGTCAATCATTCATATACAACTTGTATGATTACCCAAGAATTTGTAATAATGCTTATATATTTATTTTGTTTGAAACATAAATCGAAAAATCTGGTCTTATTGCTCATAAATTGTGGCTCAAATGGACAGATTGTGACTCAAAGTGACCCACAGCAATGAGAGCTTGCCTTTGTGGACTTCATTCCCTCTCTTATCATTATGTTGCCGCATTAGATTGAATTTGAATTTATATTTAATTCTATGTTTAATGTTATGTCTCATGTTTCTCCTTCAGAAACATGTAATGTGCAGCAATGAAGAAACTTTGGATTTTTTATCACTTTCCTTTTATTCCTTACATCCCTCTATCACTCCTCCCTGTATCACTTCTTGCTTTCAGTGACTCATGATATAATCTCATGGTGGCTTTCATTTTATTCTCATAGTTTGCATTTGCATCACTTTATTTTTTATTTTTCTATCTTCTGGTACATTCTAATATATTCTAGCTTGGTATTTCTCAAGTTAACAATCCTCATGGAAACTTAAAGAAGTTCATTTATCTCTTATGATTTGTTTTTTTGTGTGTGGTAGCTGTGACATTCAGTAGTCTTTGCACTTAGCCAATCTTGTGGGAACTTCATAAAATTATTTTGATCATGAACAAATGCTCTGGAGAATGAGTGCCTTGCAGAGAATTTTGATTTAGCTCAAAGTTAATTACAATCTGAAATTTACAATTGTAGCTAAATTACAACAATTTTTAAATTTCAATGTTAAGTATTGAATACTAGTACATAATATTCTAATTTCAAGATGCATGGACTGATGGTAACCTATAATTTTGTAAACTTGCTGTTGTAGATTTGGTATCAGTTTCCTTTCTTGATGACATTGTCATTTTACATATCTTTTTTTCCGCCATAATTTATCATTATCTTCATATTTCCTCCTGATTGGTCTTTGAGTTAATATTTCGTGAGATATGTGTAATGTGGGAATTTTCATTAGTTCATTGCACCATGTTCTTAAATGGGTTTTTATTACTATCCAACAGGAAGTTAATGATCCTGCCAAGAATGATGCAGCTGAGCAAGTGGATGAGGGTACCCTTCAAGGCTTGAGGGAGATGGGAGCCTTTGGAATGCAAGTGCCCACAGAACTTGGAGGTGTCGGCCTGTGCAACACTCAATATGCCAGGTTGGTGGAGGTTGTGGGTGCTCATGACCTTGGAGTTGGAATTACGCTTGGTGCTCACCAGTCCATTGGTTTCAAGGTCAGTATCTTTCATTTCCAACTCTGTACCTGGGGAATTCAATATCTATGTCTTAACATAAATAGAGCTATCTTAAAATTCTATGGAACATGCGTAAACATGTGTTTAGCCTGGGAAAATCTATGTTGAAGAACAGTAGGGAGAGAGAAGTGGGTGGAAGTGACCATTCTCTTTTGAGGCTCCATTGAGAATGCTTGCACTCGCTGCCAACCACTCGGCACTTGCTTCTATAAGATAAACAGCCATATATGTTTTTATGTTGGCCACCCTAATGACCCTACCTTTCCTTTAAGGCTTGAAGAGGAGGGAAACATGTGCCTTCCCCTGAAAACAACCTCTCACTTTCCGCTCTTCTCCATGTCATTTTGTGAATTTATGTGCTAGGGAATTATAACAGAACTGTTCTTTTCTTGATATTCACCTAATGTAAATAATCTAAAATCCTTTCTGAGCTATCACCTTGGCTTAGCATTGATTCTTGTTATAGAAATTCTAATTCTAAATAAAAATTTGCTTCCGGGCTCAATGTTCTACTTGTGTGCTGTCTGTCTACGTCAACTCCCTTTGATTGGTGGTGCAGAGTAATCATATTACTGTGGACTCCTATTCTCCAACAATAATGACTTAATAAGTACTTACTGGAATACGCTGAGTTGTCACTTGATAGGAGTTGTTTTAAGCATATTACAGTATTGTTCTAAGTATGAGAGCGCTATTACAGTAAATAGAAGTACGTAATATTTGAAGGTGAATATGTAAAATAGAACTTAGATAATTTAATTTGCTTTGGTCCAGTTCATATCACTCAAACCTGGAAAAAGTTAAAGTTAAAGGTATTCATGAGTGAGGGTAACATACTTAGCATTGTTGTATAAGGGTAGCATTGTAGCAGGGTAGCATTGTTGATAAATTAATTTAAATTATAACTAGTTAGTAGTGTTTGAGTTATCAGTAAAAGGCTTTCTTATTTTGTTTCCTCTCAGCTTTTGATAGTACTTCTCTCTCCTTTTTGTCAATTGCCAAGATGCTGGCAGATAATCTGCTTACAACATCTCTCCTCTCACCCTAAATAATAATAACAAAAGAATTAATTTTGATTTAAAAAATTATTCAGATCAATTTTTATTCCAATTTTCTTTATATTTCTCAATTTTCTTGAAAATATAGGGGATATTGCTTTTTGGAACTGATGAGCAGAAACAAAAGTATCTTCCCAAAGTAGCATCAGGAGAACACTTTGCTGCATTCTGCTTAACAGAGCCCTCATCTGGAAGTGATGCAGGATCAATCAAGTAAGTTAAACGGAAGTTAATGTTTGTGATAAATGATTGGCAAAAAGTATTAATTTACCATTTTCTGTGCTATTGAGTCGGTGGTATTAAGAAAAAAATGAGTCGTTTGAATGTACCATAAGATGAAAGATGAAAAAATTTAGTTTGTTTATCAGGATATATTGGAGCAAATTATATCAGAGATAATCTTGATTTAAAAAATACTCAATCGAGGGAACCCATAGGAACATTTAAATGCAGAAGTTGAGCTTGACTTTACAGAACTATTGAGTTTCTCTGAGTTATTTCTAAATTTCTAGTTTAAGTCTGGAATTTTAATTATCTGGTTATAATTTCAAGTAATCATTATTTTGGTAATTGAAATTACTTGTCATTGCTATGATGTAATAATGGATGTAATGAATAGCTATATTTCAGGTCAATTTATATTTCTGCGTTTAATTCCAAACTAAGTTAGCTTTATTTGTTAGGTTTGTTAAAGCTCCCATTTACTTCAAGCAATACACTTACTGCGATTGAAACTAAAATCTTGTCTGCTTTGTTTCTCCTCTTATTTCGTTTCTTATTATTTGCAATGGATAGTTGGGGTTATGTAATTCATACAGCCAGGAAAGTACAATATCCAATTGAAATTCTTGAATTGCTTGAATTTCATATTTTGACATCTGTGGTGGCACTTTTGATCTCTTTGTTAGTCTGAATCATTGATGAGTTTTTTCTTCATTGCTCCTGGTGGATTATATTTTATCTGCATGAGTGGCTGTAACTTATCAATTTTTGCTTTATTATTGTCATTGTTATTCAAAATTGCTGTATTTAAAAAAGCAGAAAAAATATTGATATTCATCTGTTCCAGTTAGAGGTAGATATTTTTCTGATTATTTCAAGTTTTTTTCTCTTTTTCCTCGCCATATCGTGCAAATTTGTCTCAAGTGATAATATTAAAAAAAAATAATACTGTGAATTTCTGTATTTCACTTTCCATTGTTTTAGATCCATGCCTCTATTTTGTGGATGATATTTTGAGGAAAAATATAGTTAATAAAAAGAAGAAATTTTAATTGCAAATGAGAAAAGAAATTTATGCTTGAATTCAATGGAAGAGTACAATAAATGGCCCTTAATTCTAAACCAGCAGAAGCCATCTAAAAAGTAGCAATATGAGGACCTTTAGTGTCTATGAAGCATTGATGTTCTAACTTCTCATATTAACTGTTTATGCTTATGAACAATGTGCCTCCTATTTTGGATTCTGAGATAAGGCAATGTGAGTTTGTTAATTCCGAAAATTCTTCAGATTCTCTGGATTGAAATAGCAGTATTTGTTTGTCAATGTATTATTAATCCCTTCCTGTGTAATGGTTTATTTGAAGTATTTCTTCTTTTACTCAGATTGTAAGGGCTTACATTTGATTTGTGTTTAAGTCAAGAAGAGGTGGTAAACAAAATGTTTTACCGTGGAACTTTCATTTTGCCCACAGGTCAAGAGCAGTCCCATCAGCTGATGGCTCTCATTATATTCTTAATGGGAGTAAGATTTGGATCAGTAATGGTGGCCTAGCTGAAGTTATGACTGTATTTGCTCAAACTCCTGTGAAAGATGAGAAAACAGGTGGGATGAAATTTTTATTTAGATGTATAATTATGTAGTTTTATGCTTATAATCTCTGTGTAAACTTTATCTCTTGAATATATGTAGACATTGCCATATTAGCTTGCATTTATTTTATGCTAACGTCAAGTTTTGGCTGTCAGAAATGAAATAGATATTTTATCTGAAAAAAATTGCTGAAATGTTTTACATTTTGAAGGAATTCATATAGATTTTATACCCAGAGGATGCATTTTTTACTTCTCAATTTTTTATTTGTGTCTGTGTGGTCATCAAATTGAAGGCTGTTACATTAATGCTGTTTCTTGTTTTAGGCATTGAGAAGGACAAAGTGACTGCATTTATAGTCCAGCGCTCCTTTGGAGGTGTGACATCAGGTCCCCCCGAGAAAAAAATGGGTATCAAATGTTCCAACACCACTGAGGTGTACTATGACAATGTGAAAATTCCAGCTGAGAATGTTTTGGGAGGAGTTGGTCAAGGATTTAAGGTTAGTATTGATATACATGCAGTCTATTTTGATAATTTTAACTCAGCCTTCAACTAATGGTATTTATTTTTTCATTACCATTTTATTTGGAGCTGCATCTTAGATGTAAATGTAGGGTGATTAATCTCATTTGTTTATGTACGAGGGCCGTTATTTTTCAAGCTCCGATGAGCCAGGAACAGAAGACGAAATGATTGGTTAAAAATTATTTTTTAGGTAAATATTGAGCATACTTGTGGTGTCCTTTAGACATAATCGCCTCGGCGACTGAGGAATTGGTAGTGCCTGTGGACAAGCTTAAACCTTCTTCATAGGATGTTGCCGCCAACGACTTCCAATGAATGCTGCTTTTGTCCTGAAGCTATGGCCCATTTAAAAACATTTACCTCCTAGCCACATCTTTATTTCAGTGCAAAGATGGAAATCACACGGCACTATGTCGGCATTGTACAGGGGATGATCGAAAATGTCCCATTGAAATTGCTCAAGGAGCAGTTGGGCTGCATCAGCTCTGAGATGATAGGTGGATCAGAACACTTCCAGGATTCAGCATGCCTCTTCTTTTGTTTTAAATGAGAATCAATGTTATGTTTCGCGCTGAGCAGCTGCATTAGCGTTAAAATTCTTTTTCATCGGCATAAAGGTCAAGAAAAGTCAATGCTGAAGCCATTTGGCAAGTTTTCTGGCTCTTGCTCCACAGTGCACACTTGGTGGGAGAATCAATTGAGGTAGAGTAGTTAATGAGATTGCCACTAACATTATACTAACTTACGGACAGAAATTACTTGAGCGTGTGCTTTGGAGGATGCACAGTTGCCCTATCCGCGCAGTACCTGCCTGTTGCTCTTATGATGTGTTTGCTGAGCTATCAAAGGTTGAAATAAAAAAGGCCCTCATATTTTGTGGGTAGCATAAGATTCAGTGGCCTGTTAAATAAGTATAGAAGCCACATGTCAATTATGGTGTCGTCAATGTTGTGCAGAATAGGTGTAACTTTTAAAAACATACTGAAGTGCATGAAGAGCTGCATCATCGTAGCAAATAAATACATATAGGTACATATTTACTCATGAGCTTCGCTTATTAGTTATCTGGTTAGGTAGGTAGGATTATTTCTGTTTGTAGACGATGAAGAATTTAAAAATTGTCGGAGAAAAGGTATGGCCAAATGTATTTTAGTTCCATACGGTAGGCAGAATATGAGTGAATTTTGGCATTATCCCAAGTCTTTCATTTGTTGATGGTTCATACGAAATTGCGTTTTCCTAAATTCCAATCATCTGTGCTGTAATCCAGCCCAGTTTGTCCGTATCATTTGCTTGAAATGTTGGCGATGAAATATTGAATTCATGGTAACACCTGATTGCATTGCATTGGAAGAGCAATGATGCCCTGCCAAGATTTTAAAGCCTTCAATTGCTAGCCAAGATTGTGACAGACTGAGGCACTAGGCCAAAGCATTTTCAGCTCTCCAAAATATAGTCTTCAAGCTCAGGCACGCTTAACCTTATGGTTAATGTGGTAAATTTCACAGAATATAGCCTTGAAGACTATTGAGACAATTGTAAAGAAAGTGCTTAGTTGGAAAATATGAATGTGAGGTTTTGTTGATGCATACTAGAATTTTCTGACATACCTTTGCTGGTTTCAGCAGAATGTAGACAATGTAAATATTTCTCCTGTAAAATTTTGATTTATTAGGGAAACTATGGTGAGGTTATGCTTTTAATGGAGAGAAAATTAAATATGAAGCTCTGGATTTAAAATTTGTTATTATTAGTCAGAACTTATTGCCACAGCTCAGATTATTATTATTTACTATGTACTTGAAACTATGGAAAAAAATCTTGGGCTTTAATTAAAAGTTGAAGTTATAAATTGTACACATAATTTGGATTAGTTTAAACCCAAATCCGGAATGAACACTCATTAATTCACTAGCATAACTGGCCAGGACTATTTCTTAAATTCATTCTTTCAAGTCTTTCATTTATTATTCATTGCTGAGGGGAAATTCTCCACAAATTTAAGGGACCTCTAAGTTGTGATATATTAGTATTATGTATTATATTTTTCTGATAGCACATTCATTTACATTGATATGTATGTGATGGTTCACAAACCTCTCCGAAACCTATGGTTATACACTATGGGTTTATTTTCTTTCTTGATTAAAGGATTAACAATGAGAAATTTGCTCTCCACTTCCCATCATGATTTTTTCCAGGTGGCCATGAACATCCTGAATAATGGAAGATTTGGTATGGCTGCAGCCCTTAGTGGAACCATGAGAGCAGTCACAGCTAAAGCAGTGGAATTTGCCACCCAGAGGGCACAATTTGGAAGGAAAATTGACACTTATGGAACAATTCAAGAAAAGCTAGCTCGTATGTCACTACTTCATTACGTGACTGAGTCAATGGCATACATGATCAGCTCCAATATGGATGGAGGATCTCAGGACTTTCACTTGGAGGCAGCCATTAGCAAAGTGAGTCATTTTTTAATTTTTTCCCATCTTGAATTGTATTGCCGTCATTTAAAGTTATAAAGTGTTTTAGTAAAATATTATAATTTCATTAGCCTATATGATATTAAATTGTATTTTGGTTAACAGTAGATGCAATATCTGTTGAAGAAATGTTTGTATCTGTACTAAGGGCTGCATTAAAAGTTATGTTTTTCTTGCATTGGTTTTGGGAAGTTTATAAAAATAGATTTAGTGTTGGTCTCAGAAATAATTAAAATACTGCTAATCATCCTGAAATCATTTTGGGTGAAAGTATAGTTTATTTTTTTCTAGTGTTAAAAATTCAAGATGCAATAAGCCATCCATAAATTTCTAACGTTGTAATAAATGCCTGAAAATTTTAATTCAAATTTAAATATTAACCGAGAATAAATTTGAATTTTGAGAATGATCATCGTGTCTTCAGGTAATATCAGGAATTGGAAAGGTTTTACTTTTGATGGGATATATATATATATCAGTGAAAAAAGCAGGAAATTATAAATATTTGGGAATGCAAAATGGGGTTTCACAGTGCACGAAATTATGCTCGACTTGCCACGTGGGTATTTCCCATGTTTGTAATTGCTTTCTGATTACTTGTGTTCAAGGTTTTTGCTTCTGAAGCTGCCTGGAATGTCACAGATGAAGCCATCCAGATCATGGGAGGCATGGGCTACATGCGAGCTTCTGGTTTGGAGAGAGTGATGAGGGACTTGAGGATCTTCAGGATATTTGAAGGAACCAATGATATTCTTAGGCTCTTTGTTGCTCTTACTGGTAAAAATATGTGCATGTTTTATCTTCATATATCCTTCATAAATTTTATCAGAGCATTAGCTTTGATGAGATGTTAATAGATCTCTATTAGTTCTTAGTTAATACAAAGCAAAATAGTAGTCCTGACGTAAGGCAAATGCTAAATGCACAGCTCAATTGAAAATACAAAGTATCAAGTATACAAAATTCTTTGAAATTGCAAATCTCGATCTTTGTTTCCAGGAAGAAGTAATATTCATTTCCGCAAACAAGGGATAGTTCTCTGTAACTAAACTATTAACCTGGTAACGCTTGAATTAAAAAGTTTCTGCGATTTTTGTGGTAATCACCTATTTTAATACAAATGAAATTCTGAGTCATTCAGTGCAAATTTTATTCTTTTAGCACTAATAGTTACCGAGATACAGCCTGGTACCATATGGTACCGCTAGGCGTTTAAGGGGTCAAAAAATGGAAATTTGAAAAGCATTTCGGAAATCACATTTTAAAGCCAAAAACGTTAAATATTTATGCATTAACAAGCATTCTGTTCTTATTTACCACCAAATACATTCATTTTCGTCCAAAATTACACTAAAATATCGATAATATTCAATTAATTATTAAATATTAGTGATTATAAAATAGAAGTTATGTATAATTGACGTAGAAATGAAGAATAACATGATTTTAGCGTTTCACTCAGTCGTTGCCGCACATGAAAATGAACAAAGCAGTCACTTCATTGCATTTCAAGCATTCTGTTCTTATTCTACTGGCTCAGTTTTCTGTAGCACACCGTCCCCGCTTGGGCTTGGATTTTTTTTGTCTGGGACTGCACATATGGAAATGATAAAAGTTACATATATGTTAAATTTAAATGTACTTATATATTTTTTGTATATTTTTCTAGAATTGTTATCAATGTTAATGGGTCTTCCATACCCAGATGTATTTAGCTGTATTATATAATGGCAATTGAAAAATAATCTCATTCTGTTCTAGGTATCCAGTTTGCTGGTGGACACCTGAGAGAGTTGCAAAAAGCTTTCAAGAATCCCACTGCCAATTTAGGTTTAATCTTGGAGGAGGCCACCAAGCGTGGTTTGAGGTCAGTTGGCCTTGCCAGTCCTCCATCGCTGGCTGAATTTGTTCACCCTAGCCTTTCTTCATCAGCAACACTTGCGGCAAAGGTAGGTTTGGCATTCCTAAGAATTTGCTTAGAAACATTTTGAAGAATTTCAATCATTAGATTTCCAAGTGTTTGGTCTCACTCTGATATTCAAGTTGCAAATCACATCAACTTCTGTGTGCTTGTTAATCTGATGGAACTGTCTTAATTTTTCTTATGATCTTGGAAATTTCATTCATTTTTGAGCATTTGCATGCACATAAGTGCATACAAAGGTAAATGCATACATATTTCCTTATATTGCAAACTGGATTTCTATACTGACTTTTTGTACTGATTTTTGGCCCTTTGTGATACCGATTTTTAAAGTTTTTATTTACCGTAAACTATTAACCCTAACTATCAGCCATCCAGAGTTGATTTGCAAGCTCATGATCCATCACCAAAATACATTACATATGTTATTAAACATCCACTATGATTATGTGTTCTCCTTTTGACTTCAGAGTATAGAATCTTTTGGCGTGGCTGTGGAGAATGTTTTGGTGAAGTATGGGCGAGGCGTGGTGGAGGAGCAGTTCCTTCTCAACCGTTTGGCCGCTGCCGCCATTGACACCTATGCCATGGTGGTGGTTTTATCCCGAGCCACTAAGGCATTAACTGAGAATACGCCCTCTGCTCATCATGAACAGCTTATTGCATCAGTCTGGTGCAATGAGGTAAGAAATCTCATTTGAAACTTTGTCATCTTAATTTCTTGTAATCCCTTTGATCCAGGCAGGTAGCCAGAAATTTGCTTCGAGGAGGGCTTGGGTGACATGTGGGTTGCATACAGTGGTAATTTGTTGTCAAATCCCATGCAATAGAAAACCATAAATTTAGATATAAATGCATTTATATAGTGCAGAAATTTATGGTACTCATTGTCTTTACTGAAGGAGCTACTGTTATTATGGCTTGGTCTCCATAGGTCCTTTTTTTTCCAAAATCCACAAAATTGTTTGAATTTTTAACTATAGGGCTCTGGTAGCAGTATGTACTTCATTTTATCCCATTTTGAGCTAATTTCAGTACTGAAACCCAGATTTCAGTTCACAACTTTCAGTTGTTTGAAGGAAGTGAGAGGGTACGCCTTCGGCTAGTTGTTTCCTACTTGCGTACTACCATTTAGATGGGGAGAGCTGAAGCCCCCTCACCTCAGGCTATGTGTCTACTCTCATGTGTTCCGCCTAATATTCACTTTTACTTCCATTCCCCCACTCTAACAACAACTTTTTTATATACTCGTGGTTTTGATGAAAATTTGCTGTCTCAAGCAAACTGGTAACGTCACAGGAATTTTTCATCATGATTTAAGTCTCTGGACAAATGTATTCTGAATTAATTTAACTGGTTCTACTTCTGGTACTTTTTTTTTTTACTGTGAGGCTTAAGGAGTTATATACAGTGTCGAACTAAGAATTAAAAGGTGGTTTTAAATGGTTATCAGTATTAATCTCTGCATCCAATTTCTCCATGTTTCCGGTGCAACCGCGTCGGTTTGTTGGTGATGACAACAGGTTCGCTGGCACTGCTGCCAGCGTCTTCAGGTCGAAGATGATGCCGGTCCACGATTTTCGTCCTCGTTATATAGGGGGTCAGTCCCGCCAGTTGTGGCTGCCGCTCTCTTATTGGTCCGCCTAATGAGCCTCCTCCAATGGGCATCCAGATGGTAGCCTCCAGGAGGAGGCTCATTAGGCGGACCAATAAGAGAGCGGCAGCCACAACTGGCGGGACTGACCCCCTATATAAGGAGGACAAAAATCGTGGACCGGCATCATCTTCGCCCTGAAGACGCTGGCAGCAGTGCCAGCGAAACTGTTGTCATCACCAACAAACCGACGCGGTTGCACCGGAAACATGGAGACATAGGAACCTGAACACTGCGGAAATCTACGTAGTCACATTAATCTCTGCATTTTCATTAATACAACGCAGAATTGGCTGCACTTTCCTAGTTAATAATTTGGCACATTGTTTCTCACCTTATGATTCCAAGCAAGCCTTAGCATTTTTCATTGTGTTTTGGTTCAATTACCCCTTGGAAATTGAACATAATACTCGCATAACTCACTGAAAAAAAGTTGGTTTCTTTGATGATGGTACCAAATGGTACCATTTTAATATTTTGACATATAATAGGTCTAATATATACCCTCCTCAATTTTTATGGCTCCCTATGATTATTACCATTGGCACCCTGGAATCTGTTTAACAATACATATTTTGCAAATGGCTGCTATTTGATGATTATCTTGTATTTTTTTGCCACTGCAGTCTCTCACCTCTTGGTTTATTAGTGTTTCTCCAACTGCATGTTATCGTTTGATTAATGAGAAAACCTACTTCTTTTATAGGCATCTGAGAGAGTGAAGTATAACCTTGGCCAGTTGACATCTGGGACCCACTTAGAGAATTTCTCCAAACTTAGTTTAATATCTAAGAATATGTGTGAAGCTGGAGGAATGGTTCAAGGAAATCCTTTGAATCTGTAAAGAATTGAATTTCCCTTGAAATATGGGATTTCAAAAAATACATCAACAATGCAACTTTAAGAACCATTATCTTGGAAACACCATGCAAGTGACTTTTCCTATCGACTGAGTAAAATTTAGGTTATGACTCTCCTAGAATTCCATGTGCATCATAAAATTCTACCACTAGCTTAATTACCTTCCACTTCCACCTTGTGAATATCCCTGACTTCAAGTTGGACTGATGATGGGGATAATGAATTTTTATTTATTGACAACTTTAAATTTTAAATTATTTCCCTTTTGAATTTGTTACTTTCTTTCATGTCCTGGCATTTTTGTCATTGGATGTGTACATGCAGGTGGATTGTGATCATAATTTATCCTGCTTTAACATCTCTTTTTGTGTTCAATGTGACTTTGAGTGTTGGAAGTTCTGGGCTCTCTTCTCACACTATACTTGGGTAAGGAATTTGTCATAACTAAAAATGATGAAGAATTCCATTGGAGGTGTAGTCTGTAATTTTATGCAGAGATAACTAAATGCCCTATGTTAGTGGCTGTAAACTTTTAAATAGTAAGCACTGTTGCCCATTCTGTGGCAGTATGTGGAAAGTCCTAAAATGTGTGTGCCATATATTGGCTTGTATGAGTATTATAACTTGTATATTTGTATACTTTTTTAATGTCTTAAATTATGTTCCACGTACAGTGCATATTTCATGTTATTTTTCTTTGAGAAACTTTTGAATGTTTATTTTTAACATTTTGAATGTACATACATGCATGATTACACTGCTACTTTCTCCATTTTCAAGTTTTCAATGTGTCAAAAAGAATGAATACTTGGGAATGATATTCAATTTTCTTCTGCGTCTAAGATCCATCTTCAAGGAACTACACGTAATAAAAAAAATATCGATAGAACAGCAATTATTTTTAGAAAATGATGGCAATGATGAAAATGATGTACTTACATGCATTAGATATCTCCACTATAACCAGACCTCATTGTAAAATATTTAAATTAGAAAAATGAAATTCTCTCCAATAATTGTGTTAAATGTTCACCAAGAAAATTTGATAAGAAATTTCACTAAGCAATATGTAGCATGTGCATTGTATTTGAAATTTGTGGGTACCTTAATTACTTCAGACACTTGGGTAAACCTTGAAATTTTAACTGTTTTCTTGAATAAAGTGTTTATTTTTATATTTCATATCTTTTATGAAACCAAAATTGCCAATTTGGTATTATTAGTTGTAGGGATGGACGAATCAGGATTTTTTTCGGATTCGGATCCTTGATTTTCAGAGTCGGATCTTTCGGATCGGATATTTTCGAATCCAAATGCATTTTCAAATTCCTGCTATTAAACGAAGTAATTATTCAAGTTTATTCTGGGTACATGCAATCAAAAGAATGCTTTTTAGATTTTCATACACATTTTAATATTTTTATAAATTATAATTTTTATAGGCTTTCAAGTTGTTTTTTAAAAACATCTTTACATGCTCAGGACCTAAACTGTTACGCTTGAATTTGGAAATTAAAATGGGAAAAATCATCGGATAAACCACTGACCTGTGGTGTAGCGGGAGGGGGAAGTCCAGGGAGTCCGGACCTCCCGAAATGTAGAAACAATTACTTTCATTCATAAAAGGAAACAAAATATTGAACAATCGTGAATTTACAATAATTTCTTTGGAAAATGAAGATTTTTTTCGATTGTGAAGGTTGTTAAAATTAGTTTGAAACCCTCTACTTTGTACCCTGTTGTTTAAAAATTTTCCCCCCTGCTTCTGGACCCCCCTAACGAAATTCATGGCTACCCCACTGCCATCGACTGAATTCAAATTTTCCTCACGCACATTTCCCCCGAATTTTGTCACTTTCTCCTCGCATACTGACTTGTGTTTACCACGCACATGGCATAGTGGTTCTCCTTACCTCAATAGAAATGTTTCTACACAATGAAAGACATTTTAATCAGTATATCATTAAATTAAATTCCAACTGAGTAAGCAGCAACACAATTAACAGTATTTAAAACAGCGTTAACATCACGTGCGACGAGGTACTTGACCGCTCAGCATAAGGATGGGGTGGGCAGCAGAAGCACGTAAAGGAGAGGTGGAGGGGGAGGAGTGCACTCCCTCTGTATTTCAAGCAATGAGGCTACGAATGAGGGAGTCAAGGACGAACAAGCCAGATCTTGCTTCAGAGACGTTGTTACCTTCAAAGCTTAGCAGGGCGTGCTACGTGATATACATATGCAGTTGGCGTTTCCAATCCGTCTCTACTTGTTTGAGGGGTTAATGCTGCATATGTTTCTTTGAAAACTGTGCTGTTTGGACAATGTTGCATATTAGTACAGTCTAATTGTAAATAGAAAACTTATTGGCAATCAATAAGAGCTGAAAAATAAACAGAAATATCTTCAGTTATGCGTTGCATTTGGTCTAATTCTTTTTTAAATCTCGTGCATGTCATCTACTTGCCGAAGCTGCCGAGACATGTTCGGGCCCAGAAAGTCACTCACCTAGCATTTGTCGTCTAGAAACGGAGAATCGAAGCAGGTAGGCCAAAATAGGTCAGTTGGTGAGACAGGGTAGGGATGAAACACGCTTCAATTGTTCTCGTGTAATTTGATATTTTCCTTAGAAGACAATGATTTATGGTCCATGTGATTTGGAAAAAAAAACAACAGGCAAGGGCAGATAGACAGCCGAGGGTGGTTTTCTGAAATCTGCGACGTAGTTACTCTTGACGTGGTTATTATCCTACGACCCTGAGTTTCCCCCGATGATTGTTCAATCTCATAGGAAGAGTCACACCATGTGCCAGTCGTATTTTGCCTTTTTTATTCCCCACAGCTGAAATTCTGCTACGTAACCTCAGTGGGAGCTTTCACACAAAACCGTTCATGATTAGGACAAGAATCGCATGTGACAGCGCATTTGATAAGAGAATCGGAACTCTTTCCATCCTTACGGGGCATTGAATTCTCTGAAGCTATTATTTAAAATTTTGGATCCAGATCCGATGTCTTCTGCGACTTTGGATCCGATGAAGGGTAATATCCGCGGATATTTGGATCTGAGGTATCCGATCCGGCCATCCCTAATTAGTTGGTATTGCATGAATTAATTAACAGGGAAAGGCTTGCTGGGTAGAAAGGCAAGCTAATGATTGAAGTGTTTGAGGCACATGTCTGGCCTAAGTGCAAAAATCCTATCATGAAAGAGGTGGCCCAAGGAAAAAAGTCTCAATTTCTAATTGAGACAACCCCATGCCTGCCACTACATCCAGGGCAAACTCAGCGGTAAATTAAATGGGTAACGGTCACCCCCCTTCCCCCAGTAACTTCTAGAATAATTGTAAGAATGGAAATCTTTTACTGCACTAATTTAACAAAACTTGCTTAAATATAATAGATGAATATCTTACAGCCAATTTTCTATTCATAATAAACCTCATATGCATTACTGCTAAGAGGTATTGCATACATCAAGGAACCCCAGAAAGTACCCTTTAACCCCAAAATAATGATGTAATACAGCTCTTGGGTGACATCTATTCTCACTTATCTAGACAATCCATCAAATTGAAGCAATGAGTAATGCTGTACTCAAGAAGTGTGACTATAACCTTAAGAATGTACACAATAACAGACAAGGATCCCACACATCTATGATTGAGAAGCACAAGGTTTTCCCGCTGGAATCACAAGTTTATTCACACACTTCAAATGTACAGAATAATTACACTTCTGTTTCATAGACACAGATACATTCCAACATTTGTCCATCATGGTTAAATGAAACAATTGATGAGTTTCGGAAATTCAACAACTCCTTAAGGATTGAAGATTGAAATTCTTTTGTTCCAATAAATAACGATAGAGCATGAATGAATTGACTTTTAACAAAATATGATTCGTGGATTTCAGCAAGTGGGACGAAATATTGAACGTAACTATGTTACCATTGTACATATATGCATTAATTGTGATGAAAAAACAGAACATCAGATTAAAATCTGGTTCTAATCAATAAAACATTTGACTTCACATAGTAGCAGCCATTGCATACAAGAAAAAACAGTCAGAAAGCATATGAATAGATATTACATCATTAAAACACCACATCCAACAACACAGGTGGGAGTAGGCAGCAATTTTTCCCACCTTCACAGACTACACAACTTGAAGTTGCCAATTCGACCATATCACATCTGCCCTTCATTTGAGAAAAAATAAGCTCACTTTTATGAACAACAATATACAACATTCATAATATACCACTGTACGCAGTACCATCTTGACCAATTAACTGTGATATTTATACATAAAGAAGTTGAAAAGTATTATATCCCTGCCCTGAAGGCATAAAAGATAAGTACAGAAAATTTTTGGATTTTTGGCATAGTTCCTTGCTGAAAGTGCTGATTTGACTTGCTGACGTGCTTTTCTTTTTTGGCGAGCTCAATCTATGCAAGGTTATAATGGAAACATTCCAATTTGTGCAGTCATGCTGAGCTCCTCCATTAATGGATGTCTATACTGGATAATTCATACCTTGACTCAGGAGCTTCTCTCCAAGCAATACTGATACAATAGTGTTGGAATAGTTGCAGTAAAAGCTCTCGCTCATCCAGAAATTCAAGAGCTTCAATCCGTTGGACATCACCTTGCGGCAAGGAATTATATATTTCTATCATATCCCAGCATTTTGACCCATCCCAACCATGGCTTGTAAATCTAATAGAAAAGAGCAACAAAGAAAAATAATGATATCAGGACCACACATGGAAAATGACTTACGTACATCAGAACCCTATTTTTGCATTCCCAAATTATATGGTTATCCCCCTTTTGCATCAGTTTTTATCATGTCATGACAGTTTTGACTCCTCCCTTAAACCACACCACACTTATCCCTATTTCTTACTTCATTTGGCGGTACCAAGAAAAATGCAACCAATCATTGAAGGTCAAGTGGAAAGGAAATTGGCAAATGAAGGCCCCATATGATTTTAAAATATGTAGCACATTATCAGCAACATAAAGGAGAATATATGCATAAATATAAATGGATTAGCCGATAGGAAAGTTAAGTGGAGAGCTGACTAAAATCAATCCCAAGATTATTTACCTATATGATGATGCATATGTATGAATTTTATGAATGTACTCATATCATTCAAAATGACAGTTATCCATTGTGTCTTAAGAACCCATTCTGCTTAAGAAGGCATTAATGATCAATATTTTATGATCATAACAGGGAAGTAAATAACCAAAGATAAAATAGACTAGACTTAAATGTAGGGAGATGAGCAGATCTGGAGGAGGTGAACTGCTAAGGTAATTTGTAGCACCTGTATTAAGTATTGTTGGAAAAGGAAAACAGGTGGAGGAAAACCAGGAGAGGCAGTTGCATATTTTCAAGATCAATCTAAAGGGAGCTACTGCTATGGAACATGAACCTATCTATGATAAATTCATAGGCTTCTAAAAACGCACTTCTTAAAATATCTTTTCCCTGGATCCATTCCATATAAGATATTTCCAAGCATATACCTACAACAATAGATATTCCCTCCATAAAAAATGAAGCAAGTAATAAATCCATGAAATCATGAACATCCCCTAGATATGTACTAAATTTAAGAATTCACAACTCTAGTTAACACATCACCCCAACACATTCAAATGCAAAATGGGGATAGTTCTTTTCAAACAAATCAATGGATAAAAGAAAAATTTTATTATACCTTTGTTCCTGGCCTTCCTTACTCAGGCAAGCTTCTATTCCTGCCAGGGTGCAGCCACGAGAACGGAGATTACGCTGCATTACTTCACCAAACTTATCACCTATATTAAGCTAATAGAGGAGCACAACAATCAATACAAAAAATAGCAAGTCCAAATAATAAAGGTAAGCACAAAAAACACTACTACTCTCATTTTTAAGCTAACAATAATTTAAAAGCCAACATTAGCTCTAAAAATAAAATTCAATAAAAATCGAGGCCCTCTAAGATCATGAGACCAGAACAAAGGTGAGACTTACTTGTTCATAGTTAACAAAAAATACTGAGCTGAAAGTGGATGATATCCAATCAAGAAGACGGCCTGTTGATGCAGCATCAACATACACAAGAACACATTCTGCTAAAAAGAGCGTTGGTAGGGAAGGATCTAACCCACACTCCCCTCCGGCACCCAATTTGCTACGGACTTCTGGCAGTGAACGGAGGTCTCCTCCAACAAGGTGGTAACCACTTCCATGCAAATCTGTTGAGCTGAACCTAACTTCTCCATCTATTAATTTACAAGAACAACATTCATGAAATACATACAGCTATCCACCCACATCCAAGTCAATGATTTCCATTAACTATGATGAAGCCAGTGAACACAAATAAAAGTAACAATAAAATGAAATTCAAATCAAATTTAAAGATATGATAGTTTATTGATGAATATCTCAGCAACATAATCAGACATTGTTACAGGTAGTATACCTATTATGGAAAATGTCACATCAATGCCATCAATAAAAAGTAGATTTATGAAATATCCCGGAAAAGTGCTCTACTTCTTGAAACAACTCGATAGGATATATAAATTTTGGAGGAAGAAATATGTAGTGGAACACCAGAGACAGGTGACATTGAAGCTTTGAAAAGGTTATTTGGACAACATTTGCTATTGTGGGACCTAATCATCCACCACTTCCCTACCTCCGACCATGAATTTAGGAATACTTACGGATAAGTAAACACATAGTCCACACACAACAACACATCACAAAACAATTTCTGACTGAAGTATCAACATTTTGTAAAAAATATATGAAAAAAGAATAAAATGTGCATGAATAGATGATTTCGGAACAAGAAACATCCTTTCAATAGCCTACACAAATAACCATAGGAAATAAAAGAAACACCTCCCTAGATATGGTCAACCTAGATAATTTGAACCTATTTAGTGAGTTGTGCGCAAAAGAATAAATAGAAGAAGACGATTATACAAAAAATAATAGAAGTTATTAAATAAGTTAACATCTAGATCTTCACAATGCCAACAATCTGCAAAAATGATTCTATACTGTCACCACTATTCTAATTAAGATATAAGGGGCCAGGAAGTGATAAAGGTGAGAGATTTTTTTTATAGAATAATATTATTTTTTAGATTAGGGTATATTTTTTGCAAACCCACACTGATGTATTGTGATGATCAACGTGCAGTTGCAGTTGTGATAAAAGATTGTGGGATTGATCGAAATAAGTGTACAGTGGAACCTCGTTAAAGCGAGTACGGGCTGTAGCGACACCCCCGCTATAACGAGAGATAGCCGATGCACCGTCAATTGACCCTATAATAAGCGTGTTAAAAAATTCGTTTTTACGAGATCCTCTCGGCTCTCGCCATAGCGAGGGTTTCACCGCCGGAAGACTTTCATCAAGACTCCTTAACCTCTGTAATTGCTAGCGATCTGTTAGAAATGAAGTTAATGGAGTGCTCAGTCTCAAATTTATGTGGTAAACTGTCGTTCGATAACTACAATGATTGACGAAACAATGCTTTGCACGATTTTTATTCAGTGCGGCGCTTATAAATTGTTTGAATAGTTAGTCGTTATTTGAGTAAGGAAATTTAGTGATGCAAAAAAACATTGCCTTTCGTCTGGATTTATGCTTACGTTTATCGGATAGATGTTTATCTGTCGCCGCACCACTCCTGTTCCTGTATATCTGTTCGCAACAGGTATATTGCCTATTATTTGCTCCACCTCCAGTAAAGCGACAATTCGCTATAGCGAGTGTTTATTAGTGTACTGTGGGGTGTCGTTATATCGAGGTTGCACTGTATTTAAGTAGAAGTCAACTACTTATGTATTGGAGAGAATGTGTAACTAAGGGTGAAATTGTTGTAACATATATTCCCTTGAGGAAAAATTCTGACAATATAATATTATAACAAAAGGATTAAAAGGGCCAAAGACCTCACAAATGTGAAGAGCTATAATTATGTATGCTAACTGTGATAAAAACAGAATAGATTGATATAATGTTTTTGAAACAAAGTTTTAGGTTATTTTGAAACATATACCAATGACTATCACAAATAGGAACATATTGTGGTCGTCCTTTCATTTTAGTTTTTCAGTTACTTTTATTATGCGTGATCCCATAGCTAAAAATTGGCATACATCAAGTGATAATGTGAAGATATCGCCTGTAGTTAACATATTAAATCGGGCATTAGGAATAATGATATGCAAGAAGATAAACCTTGACCATATTTTGAGAAGTTATTCACCCTAGAAGCATTCACTCAGAAGAACGATAAAAGAATGACATTGAACTGAAAGATAACTAAAAGATAGAAGGGAGACCTTCAACTTGCAGGGGGATTAGCATGGTCCAAGAGTGAACCTTAAAGCAAACAAAGTAAGACTGCACATAAATGATGGCTAAATAGGCAGGCTCCAGAGTAATACTCATAAAAAAATCCATGGTCAGCTATTAATGAACAATTAAAAAAATGGAAATGATGGCCTCCACCAATTTTCAAAAATACTAGACAGCCATCTAGAGTGCAAGCCAACCTACTAGAGAAGAGCTTAATTTTAGAAGGGAAAATATAAAAATAGTTCTAAGCCAATTATCAAAGTACAACATTCTTCATTTCAAACAACAGTTTAATTGTGACTTTTTTCTCCTTAAGATGACATTTAAAATTCTCTTCAACAAATAGAGGCTATGGTTGTCTTAGGTGGTAAAAAATTTTGCTTTTTTTCCCAATTTACCCCGGGCTGTTCCCCACTTGTCCGAAAGGCCTCCTGCTGTATCTTCATCTTTAGAAAGAGAAGAATCAATAAGGAAGAGACGAATCACATAAGAAATTACTTCATCAACATGTGATAAACAGGGGAATGTGATTTTATACTTCTCTAAAATTTTGGTGGTAACTTTTGACTTAAGCTAACCTCAATGCAGAAATCCTCAAACCATTTCTCTAAAAGCATTCCTTTTTAGATTGGGCACATAATAGGGTGGTTTCCTTCATCAAAGAAAACGAAAGGCATTGATTGCGATTCGTTACCCACCATTAGTGTATTCATAATATACAAATTATTTCGTTTTAGAAATACCGGTTTAGACGAATGGCAATGGTCCATTTTTATCCTCATTTGAAAAGGGCCAGATTGGCGCCCATGCGATGCCACTCCACGTGACGTCACAGGGACCTAGTTTCTATACGAGAAGATAGGAGTTATACGTCGTCTGAGGTTACCATTGCATGGATGAGGCGCGGAGCTCAGGGAAACGTGTCTTAACAATCACTTATTAAAACTGGCTAAGGTCGGAAAGTTTTCCTCGTTTGATAAGTTATTAATAATCCTTAATTAAGCCTAGCGCTACCAGCCAACAGGGTACTAGGCTAGCCACTAGCAGCCTGCGTCGTATCAGCGCTACGCGTCGCCTCAAGGTCACCTCGCAGGGCGGGAGGGGGAACCAGAAATACGTCACGCGGAGAGACTTCCCGACATTCATACTTAAGCGTCGCGTTTTCGCGCGCTTGAAAATTTTCACTTTTCATTTAATCGCGAAAAATAGATATAGTCATTTAAAAATCTAAAAGCGTGAAATACGTACTCCAGGAGTAATAATCTTTCGATTTAGGCAATAAAAAAATAATAGGAAACCACCCTATTGCACAACCTGATTTGTGTACGAAGGTGCAGTCAAAACTGTATTGTGTAAAGTGTTGAATTGCTAGAAACCATGCGAGAATGAATGGCAAAATAGCCTGTTTTGATTTTCTTCGTGCATTCTTGCAATTGCACACCATGAATGCAACATTGCACACAAGACCCAGCCTTCTGGTCTGGTTTGCTGCTGCTGTGAGGAAGCATATATGATTTAGTAATGGCGACTTTGCACATGCATGTAAGGGAGCTAAGTATGATGATCAATTGCTCTTTGTTGTGTGGCAACATGTTTGTTAGTAATTTGAAATTGTAATGGAAGATTGAGATAATACGAAAGTTTATGAAATCGTTCAATCAGAGTAAGCTCTATTAACAATAAGATTATAAGATATAATTAATAAGATGAAATAAAATAGATCAAATGGCAGAAAAAAGGCATAGGTTAAACAATGAGCTGAAAAACTGAAAAATATTTTGTCATACTTCACATCATTTCAGTTCATGTCACACATCATCACAAGGCATCCATGATTAAAATTGAGGGCATACTATCAAGGAAACGTGATATATTCTTTTGTGGTCTCCTACACTGAAAAAATATAATAATGAAGAATAGACTATTATGTAGAGCAATCAAAGGTAGAAAAAATGACAGCTACAGTATGGTGGAAATCAGAGTATGAATGATGCCGAGGCAGTTATGAAATAATATATGAGGACACAGAATGGAATATCACCATTACTGTGACAGAAAACCCAGCTCTAGAATAAAACACTTTAAGTTCAGAGACATCCTGGAGGAGTAAGAGAGGCAAACCCTTACCCCAATGTACATAACCTTGGCTCCACCACTTCTTGGGGCCATGCCGACAGCACAAGCAAAAGGGCTCTCTCGACAACTGGGAGGGTCTGGGTAAGTCGAAAGAGAAGTGAATGGGGAAAATTCTCTAGGTCCATCTCGGCAATTGCTCACTATGACTCAATGATAATAGGGCCCTGGGAAACGTCTGCGATGTGGTAGGCAATAAATAAAATCAGAATGTGCAGTACAAATATTTATCATTTTGTAAAATTGCCATCGGTTGGAAAGTTGACGGCATTACCAGAAAAAAGGTGAATCTCTCCACCCAAAGCCGGGACATGAAATAATGGTGCAAGTAGACAGAATTAATACGGCAAATCGCAATTTATAAAACAAGAGTGTGTCACTGGCCGTGAGACAAGCATTGCAAGTCGCTAGCCAATAGTAGGAAAATACAAGGTTACAATCCATTTCTAACAGTAAATGCACAGCATTGTGAGACAAAAATTGCTCAAAATTTAAAATTAATTAGAATCTAGAAGTCTACCATGACAGATAGTTGCACATGATCGAGTACTAAATTCGAAAGGGAAAATATCGCTTGCCTTCAGTATGAAGTTTTTCCAGCAGAATCCTGCTCTTCTTAATTAAGTGACACTTTCTAGATGTGACAGTAGGGAAGTCCATTTCCACAAAATTGCCAAAGTCAAGCCCTTCATCTTTCATCCTCCAATATAAAGTATCAAATCCAGCGCCTATGCTGATTATCTGTGCGTTACTCCCACATTTCTGCAAATGTGTATTTCCGTGAGAAAATCTTCAATTAAGTTCTCGGCGAGGGAGAACAACAAGGCATGAAAATAGCACCTAGAGTGTAGACTTACCAGTAAAAACTGTCGAATTAAACGTTCAACTCCTTTTATTCTAGCATAATATCCACGATTAATTTCAGGAGCTTTTCGTTCAGCATGGCGAACAAAATTATTTATATACTTATCTTGCCAATAACCAATCTGTACAGCACAACGTTTACACTCCGAAGCATTATCGTTTGTTGCTATTATAGCCTCATCTCCTACTATTGAATCCATTATATTTCAGTGACAATGACTAGACATAACATACATTTAATATTAAATCACAACTTCAATTCGCCTGGCAGCAAAACGCCATATTGTTTGCAATCGAGGTGCTTTGTTTTGTTTTCCGGCAGTTTCCGACCGTAGGCGATCGATAGAACTCGCTCACACCGTTCCTTTGTCGAATCACGCGGGAAATAATGGGGTCTGTCCCCGAAAATATATTGAGCGAACTTGAATCATACGTTGTTTCGTGTGATAATACGGTAAATATTCTATATGAGATCATTATCAGATAAACTTTAGGTATAAGTACTTATTTATTGCGCATGATTCGTTTTTCTTCCCTAGGTAACCTACAAATGGATTAGCCAGAAGTGGAATGTTCATGTCAACACCGCGAAACAGTTGAGTGAATTGTGACTATAAATAATTCTTCACTAGATTTTAATGCATTTAATACCATTGTATCTATGCTTAAGTCTACAGGTTAAGTTGAGTACGCCTAGTTGCGTGTTATAGCCTTTTTCTTCTACGAGATTGATGATGTGATGAGCAACAAAAATTTCGCTATTTTCTTGTATTTCGGCGGTAACAATAATCTAGTTGCACCGTAGAACTTGATATTTTGACAATCTGTAATAGTATGCTCTCCGTCATTTTACTTATGCAATTATTAGTACTCCAATTGTACGATTGCAATACCATCTTGATTGAGGAGTTGCAGTCACTTAAATCATGTATGTTGGGATTTGCCTTGCTTAATTCAGTTTGTGATTAAGAATCCTGCTGGAAAGTACAGTGTGCTAGCAGGAATTAAGCGAAACTCCAGCTTTTTAGAAGGTTGCTACTGGATTTGAGCAATATTGGAAGAATGGTTCCCGGCTTACCTCCTGCCTTGGCTTCCGAAAATCCATCTGAATTCTGTGATGTGCCTCAAACTTAGCATGGAAGTGTCATTTGTCTGCTTTTGACGTGAAGATTTAAAAATCAACTCAAGCATGTTTAAATAACAATCATCAGATCAAATGTTGCCTTTCCTAGTGACTGCGAAATATTACTAACAGAAACATTTTTTTTCAGACTCCTGTATTCATTTCTTGACAAAGAAAAGTCGAAGGAAAATCCAGTGAGTTTTGAAGTTATATATTTCCTGTCTGGGCCACTGAAAAATGCCAGTGAAGGGAAGTCGTATCAAGTGTGCTTGGTGCGAGAGAAAGATATTGATAAAGTGAAGTCACAGCTACAGAAAGTTGTTTCTGAGCATGTGTACAGCATCCAGAAGTCGACCCTGAAAGATTTACATGCTCTTTACGTGGTTGACAAGGCAAATGGTGATGACATTCTACAAGGAAAAAGGTATTGACATGACGTCATATTTTATTGTTTTAAGTCGGTAACAATGGTATAGAAGGACTTGTTAATGAGCTTTTTTGCACTATTGTCTATAAGGTAGATAACATGGTAGTCAAGTTGATAGAGTGCTTGGCTACTGAGGGCTGGGTTCAAATCTCCGGCCAAGCCTTCTGATACCCAAAAACTAAATTTCTCAAATTGGGAAGTGTGCCAGGGAAACCAACTGCCCCCTTCCTGAATTTGTGAATATTATGTACGTGTGGCATAACTTGGGGTGAGCTCTTCCCTCATCTGAACAAATCAACTTTTGGGTTAAATCACTGATTGTCAGTGCTTCTAATGGAATTTTATGTTTCATAATTTTATTGGATCACCAGACAAGTTCTAATGGTAATTTATTCCGGTGAACTATGAATAATTCTGAATTTATTATTGAATTTTATTCTAGTTTGCCAAACATTCTTGGAAATTAATGTTTGAGATCTATTTGTCAGGGAAGTTGCTAAGAGTGGTTTATCATAGTGTAATTTCATGAGTCGTGATAATAACTTTTTATACTTATACCCTGATGGTAGTGAAGCAGACCGTCAGCATCATGCTGTAATTTCCAAGTTACTACATAATATTTATGTTGCCAAAATCTTTCTTTGTGAACTTAGAGAGAATCAGAAAAATCTAACTGAGCAAATTTTTGTTAATTTCTGTCTTGCAAATCTCTGCTTAGTAGAAGTAAATGGTGGCATTTTTATCTATCTTTCCTGTCCAATTGGAAAAGTATAGCCTTACCAGTCGCGTAACTAGGAATATGCGTTGGGGGGGTGAGGGGGCCTGTAGGGGTCATCCCCCCTGCCAACCCTTTGGGGTTAATTTTTGAAAAATTACATACCTGGAAATACATCATTAAAAAATAATCTTTGATCTTTAAAGTTAAGAATATGCAGATTATACATGTTGAAACTAGACAATAGTTTTAAATAATTTTTTTATTTCTCTGAGGCTTAGGGAGGGGATCTAACCCGTCATCCTCCCTATAGTTTCGCCACTGAACCTAATTAATAGAATACTTAACTCCAATCTCTTTGTAGTTCGGCTACTATTCTCATTTCTTACATTTTATACAACCTTGCTGTCCCCATATTCAATCTGATGGAAGCAGTGTGATAGGTGAAAGTGTTCTGGGTCACATCTTTCACTCAATTGCTAACGGATGCTGAGAACTTCACTCAAGCAAACACAATCCGTGTATTGGAGTGGTCTGTCCAGTGGCCCTGAAAACCTAAGGTCTTTCGTTAGATTTTAGTTTCTGCTAGTGATGGGTCAGTTCGATTCCTCAATTCCTCGATTCTTGGCTAAGAACCGGAATCGAAAATGAGTACTTGCCAAGGTGAAAAATCGATTCCGATTCCAGTACTTCAAACTTAGTTCTTCAAACCACAAATTTATACACAACAGCATTTCCAACAGTCATTTGAATTTTTGCTCCACATAATTGTAATAAGAAAACACATTACATATAGATTCTAAGGGTGCGGTCCATTGAACGCTACCAATGCTTCGGAGCACCACCGACGAGCTCCCGAGAGGTCCGTTATTCGCTACGGAGCTCTACAGGTGAAGGTGTGTCGTCACAGAAAACGTCACACATCCATTTCCCACCTCGCTCCAGACGCTCCCGTGAAAACTAGGGTCTGTGGAATTGCGAGTCATTTTTTGGCGGAAATTCGAAGGGAATTCACTGAGGCAATGGAGAGTTTACTCACATTGCAGTTGTTTGATGCTGAATATGGACGCCTTTTTTCTGTAAAGGTGACTACGAAGTAACGGAGTAGGCGCACATAGTAAATAAATGTAAATTTAATTGTGATTTAAATAAATATATAGCAAGCACTATTTCTCCGTAGACATTCTCGTATCTCCCCCAAAATGAACTCAAATGTCTCTGGAAGCAGCCTTTACATTCAAAAGGCAACAAAGAATTATTAAAAGGGGCATTTAGTGTAAGAAAGGATTTTTATAACATATATCAACCCATCAACTCGTGTCAAAAATTAAAATCTGAACAAAAATAGGATGCACGTGGAATGTATTAATGTTTTATAATAGTCGTTAGCCATAATAAGTTAATATGTTTCAAGTGAGAAAAAGGTAGTGTACCTACTTTTCCTTTTCTAGGGTAATGAGTTTCATTTAGAAGGGGTAGTCGAGGGTAGGTGTGAGAAATACGGTCCAAAGTTTCTTGCTTTACTTTGTGGAACCTCGATATTGGAAAATAAAATTATTTTAATGATATTCGAACATATTTATTAATATTCAATGACCATAATCACCTCAATTAGCAATTAAAACATCTCTTTGCTTTCATAATCCCTGTTTGCCCGCCCTCGTTCATTTTTCCCATCTTGACTTCGCTCCTGAACAGTCCGAAAAGAAATTCTCGTAGTGAGCGAGGCACCTATGGACCGGTGCTCCGGAGTACTTCCGTCTGTAGCGTTTGGTAGTGAAAGTAGCATTCATTGGACCGCACCCTAAGTGGCACACCACTTCCGGAGGAGCAAATGCAGACTAGAGCCTGTGACAGGTATATGGTCAAGATACAGTGATGCATTTGGAAAAGCACCCAAAGTGACCGTAGCAAACACTGTTGAAGCTGAATTGGAAGCTTATTTATCAGAGATGAATGCACCTCCAAATTCCTTCCCAGGGAAATACCGGAAGACTGGCATCTCCTACCCAAGGCTGAAAGTAGTAGCGAAAAAGTTTCTTGCCATACTGCCATCCACTGTGTTCAGTGAAAGACTTTTTAGTTCGGCAGGAAAAGTATGTGATGTAAAACGCAACAGGCTTGATCCTGACAGAGGGAAGATGCTTTGCTTTCTGAGCAAAAATTTAAAATCGGTTAAAGGAGATTAAATTTATGAGACATTAATGATAAGATATTTACAATAACAGATAGATATCAAAGGAGACACTTTTATTTTAAATTTAAACATGAGTGCTAATATTCTGAAGTAATACCTTTGAGGTAACGCCACTTTTCATGTATGTTCTGTTTTGAAATTTAGCTATCATATTTTAATTACATAGTAGTTATATGAAAGATACTTTTGTCAACTGATTATTTCACAGAGTAATAATTATTTTAAGCGGTTGTCTTGTTGCCTGGAATTAAGTGATATCTTTCTTGGAGCCTATGGTGTCAGAATCGATGGAATCTGTGTCGGTAGAATTGGAATCAAAATGTCAGAATCGGAATCGACCAATCACTAGTTTCTGCTATTTTTGGTTTCTTGGTTCAGCTGAAATTTTCCTTTTATAATGAATGTGACTTTTGAGGCTATTTTTTCAAGTAGGCTCTGTTTGAATGTTAGTGTCCAGAACGACCCATTTTAGGTGAAAATGGCCTAAGGACGCCTCTTCATGATTGGTTTGTTGGCGAAAAATGTCAATCTTTTTTAAGTGATGCTCAAAATTGATTTTGCACTGTCCATAAATTACTATGCTCTAAGCGAATTATAGAAAATTCTCTGGCCTCATGGAATTCAGTGATTTTTCCCAAGTTATATTTCTTGAGAATGTATGAATGATAAGATAAATCATTCTTTCGTAATCTATTATTTATTATTTCAGTGGTAAAAGTGCAGTCAAATGTGAAGATGCAGTGCCTCGAGCTGCAGAACAAGTTGCACCTGCAGCCTCCAGAAATGCCGTAGATAATTCTAAAGGGAACAATTTATGGAATAAAAGTAATGGCAAATCATCAACAGACTCCTCTAGGAGTTCTGCTGACATCAAGAATGGCAAAAATAGTGAGGCGTCAGTTCCTGCCCAAAAAGATAAGAAGGATGCTTCAAAAGGGATTGCTGGAATGTTTGCGGCTCAAAGTGGGAAGACATCAAATAAAAAGTCAGAAACTGATGCTGATAATGTGAGTTGATAACGGATATGTATCTGTGGCATGTGATGAGGCCTGACTATTTTTTAAGCAATTATTTGTCCAAGCATGCAAGAAAATACATGCTCTCAGGAGGAGAATTTTTTATGTGCTGTAGTCACGTCTGTAGCAAAAATGTGTGTCATGTCGGTTCTGCATTTTTAAATTAATATTTGATATTAATTTTTGGGAAAGTACTCACAACTTCTTTAGTAGCTGACGTTTATGAAACTTCTCATTGTGCAGTAAGCATGGGACTAGTGCTTTCTGAAGATATTGTCAATCCAGCTGTCCTATCTCATAAAGTATTTGAACTTATATGGACTAAATGCTATATTTATTTTAAATTATATCCTTATTCCATATAGATCTTAGATTTGCAAGATGCTGTAGTCAAGGTTTACCCAGCAAAAGAGTCTACTTCATATGCTTCATTACAAGTATCATAACTTCTAGATATAGCATTCATATTCATAAGTGTCTTTGAAAGAGGCGTCTTTTATGTTATCTTTTGAATTGGTGATAAAGTGCTAAATCCATTGGCTCAATGGGAAATTTATTAATGAACTGTGGTCACAACGAATATTGCAATAAGATTGTGCCCCTGTCTAAATGTTTTTAGTACCATTCATTCCAGCAAACACTTAAATCTCTTCAGGGTAGTGGTGTGTGAAGTAATCCGGGACGTCCTAAGGTCTACGGTTAGATTTCAGTTTCTGCTAATTTTGTTTCCTTTTGTAATTAATGCTGCTATCAAGCTATTTTAATTCTATACTCAGTTTGAGTGTAAGGGTTCTGAACTATTTTCTGGAATGACAGTCATTCTCTTGCTTAATAATTCCTTGAATTACTATTTCTCTTATTTCTTGGAACTCGGGATCATTTGATTTGGTTCTTCATTTCTATTGGCTCTGGGGCCTAGAATCGGGACTATTAAGTAATAAGTGCAAATTGTTTTTTAAAAAACTTCTCTTGAGCATAGTTTACGTTGGGTACTTAAATAGGTTGATGCTATGAAGTCAAACTCTTGACTTATAACTTAATGCATAATTTTAGGTATTTATTACTCCAATTAAAATCATTAACAGCTTTTGATAATTTATCAATGAAAATAGAACACATGATTAAAGGCCTGTTTACACGATACATTAACACGTACGAGTTAATGTACGTTTGCGTGAATGATTTTTGTGGACCGGAACGGAACATGTACGAATGCATGAACCAAATTAGAACAGGTTCTATTTTCTGTGCATGCATTTGCACAAGTTGGGTGGTTACACGGTGCATTTTGGCATTCATTCTCGCGTTCATACATTTAGACATTAACCCGTACGTGTTAATGTACCGTGTAAACAGGCCTTAAGAACTGAATCAAGAACCAATGCCAGGAACAAATACTAGAGTTGGAACTAACTAAAAAGTATAACACACCTATTCATAATTGGAACTAATTTAATCGTAGCTACTGATACTGGAGATGCTTTCTTTATGATTAATGACATGTGATCAATTTTTTAGGCTTCTTCAAAGAATGACCTCATCAAGAAGCCAACTGCTAAGAAGTCAAATGGCATTGCATCAATGTTTGCCAAACAAGCTGAGCGACCTCCTGCACCCAAGCCAAAGAAGGAAGAGCCCAAGAAAGAAGAGCCGAAGAAGACGATTGTGGTGGATGACGAAGATCCATTTGCTAGTGAGGAAGAGGAAGAAGTTGGGAAAAAGGGATTGTTGAGAGAAGAAATAGATAGTGAAGAGGATAGGGCTGAATCACCCGTTAAGACTAAAGGGAAAGCTAAGGTGGCCAAGGGGAAGGCCACGAAGGAGAAGAAGAAAAGACAGAAGAAACACTCAGATGGGGAGGAGGAATCCCCGTTGGCTCCCAAAAAGAGGCGAAGAATTAAAATGATGGCATCTAGTGATGAAAGCAGTGGAGAAGGTAATGGGCTCTGATTTTTCAGAATTGGTGGAATTAGATCGTAGATAAGAAATATGCATAGTTATTTTTATGGAAGCAATGGGCTAGATTACCCACTTAGATACTCTCAGCTTTGCCAATGCTCACTACTACGTAGTGATTTACTTTGGCCAAACTGCACATCTGAATCTGACTGGGATAATGATATATTGCTTGAAAAAATTGGTCTCAATAATTATATAGGTTTGAAAAAATATTTTCCTAAATTATTGTAGTTTTCATTCACTGCCTGGACCATTCTTTATGGTTGCTGTATTTATGGTGGATTGCCTTATGACACTAAAATAGTCCTCTTTTGATATTCAAAATTACTGCTGTTTTGTATGTAAACCTGTGTGTCTAGAATGTCTGGATTTGACCAGGGATGGCAAACGAAACTAAGCGAAAGTCAAAACCAATAAAATTTCAATAGTTTCATTCCTGGGAGCGAAGTGTTGAAAAAAAATTAAATGGATTTAAACCCGGGGAGCTAGAATCGGGGTCGAAACGAAATCTGAGTCAAAACTACTTAAGGTCGGAACTAAAATAAAACTATGGGAGGAAACGAAACAAAATGTTTCACACCAGAGGGACCATGTGCTTCACCTTCGAATGGTTTAGTTTCGATCCGCACACCAAGTACGAAGTATGGTTGAATGAAGTAGAGGTTCGGCCTACCGCCACTAGATGCATGGGGCACTCATGTATGACCACAAACAGGAGAACGTTGATCGCAAACTGACCTATCGCATACAAGGGTCATGGTACTACTGATTTAAGTTAGAACCAGAGTTGTTTATCGTTTTGCGTTGATTGATGTAATTGGTTGTTAACGTAATCTTGAGTGGATTATAATTGGGATTATGGTAACCAACCGGTAGACACTGGCATTGAGGAATCACATAGTACTATGGGTTTAGGTTTTCAGTGTGGGAATCATAGGTGCACTGCTGTCGTCATTTGTGGATATCATTGCTTAGTACACTGCGTTTAAATACGTGTCCAGGGTTCACACTCAACTGTGAAAACCTTAAAACCATGAATTTCATCATAAAACCTTAGAAATCTCTCAAATGTGATTTTATAACTACGATAGACAGATTAAAAGAAAAATTGATGTTTCGATCATGTTAAATGGCCGAGTCATGTGCACATACTGTCCACACATTTATCTGCGCACGTGTATTCGAAGTGCAATTAATAATTGGTCCGTGTGTCATGACAGCACATTGACCTTAAGCCTGCGATTGGAAGACATTAGCCCTGGCAAAAAATCAGGCACTTCTTCACTTCCCTGCCGCTCTGCTCTCTCCATTTTCCCACTCACACTCTCTAGCCAGACCTGAATTTTGCTAACTGTAGGTGACATCATAAGAGATAGCACTTTCATTGCTGCGTTTGCATTCAAGGCATCTGTTGCATTTTTTATATTTTTAGTTAACGTGCAGCCGATGATTGTTACATGATCAATATTTCTGCCTAAAATGCCTTATCTAAAAACCGTGAATTTGATGACATTTAGACCATGAAAACCCGGAAAAAACCATGAAATTTATAATGTAGTTAGAGTGGGAATCCTGGTTTTTGATAGGTCAGAATACATATTACAATGAGAATGCAATCAAATGTCTGTGGTTTTGAGTTATTGCAGCACAAACCCTGTGACTGTAAATTTTATTTTATTTGCCTAAAGTTTAATATAAAATTGTATTTTAAGGAGCATAAATGGTCAATACTGAAGGAATGGCGAATTAAAAATATTTCTGGCCTCAGGACAAAATCGGAACATAAATCCTCAATATTATAATTAAATTAAATTAGTAATCATAATTACAGCCAACTCCCGATTATCTGGCTGCGGTATATCCATGGTGCGAATTATCCGTGCATGATTTTCACTCTCGCTCAATATATTCCGCAATCTTTATGAAACAATAAAATACGCAAAATCATCGGAATTGCTGCATAGCCAGGGTTCCCACTCAACCGTGAAAACCTTAAAACCGTGAATTAGCCGTGAATTTCCTCTACCGTGAAAAAACCGGGAAATAGCCGTGAATTTCGTCTTAAAACCTTAAAAATCTCTCAATCTTGATAATAATACCTTCCCAGAAATTTTCATCTTCATTTGTAGCTAGCGCATTTCTATTCATTGTGGCGAGCATCGTCGCATGGGTCAGAGAAGCGTGGGAACGAATGTTGCCTGAAGAAAAAAACATCTTTCCCCAGCGCAGGCCTTTTCTCTCCCCCTCCTGAAATATGACACCACTTCTCATCAGCTTGTTTACTTTCCTCAAATGGCTTCATGGTTTCCCCTCCCTCGGTCACTGCTTAGTCCCCCTTCCACCCAATTAGCCTTCCCACTGGCTGCAGCGACCACTTTCGAAACTAAATCTAGATGGCCATTGTGTCGAAAAATTTGAACGTTTATTCAACACCCTCAATCCTATGACTGGAAGACCGCTAGCCTTGACAACCTGCCATGCGCTGTGGACACTACGCTCCCTGCGTTTGAACCGGGTGACAGCGAGCTTTCGGCGTGACGTTACTAATTCTCGCGCATTGCGTCCCTGAAAACGAGAGAAGATTTCCGCTTATGGCAACACAGCATTACACGATTGTCGCATGCGTCGACCTGGAACTTGCCAGTTTTACGTCGCAACCGGAAAGTTTGTGTGGAGTTATTTACTGTCGGTGGTGATCCAGTTCCTCCGCTTTGTGCTATCTAAGGTAATGCTGTTTGTTTGTGTCGTTAAAGCCTCAATGCCGTCGCGATATAAACTGCTACATAGTCTCACGAATACAAGGATCAAGAACTTTGCTATTTCCTTGATCCTTGTATTCGTGATATTATGGATTTCCACCAAGTTACGCCCTCTACGATTAATTATGCTACATAGTCGTTCCATTTTTCCCAGGGCAACAGTAAGAAGGGAACATGATTTGCCTCTGATTAGAGAGATTGATTCAGTTTTGGTTTCAGAGTATTACGATAGCAGAGAAAAGAAGTCATTAAACTGCCGCTTTCAAAAGAAAGTTATACGGTGGAACCTCGATCTATCGTTCCCGCATTGATCGTTCGCCGTTTCTAGTCCCAAATAAAGTTCCTTATAGACAATTTAATTTTTTCCCGCATCTATCGATCCCCGAAGTATCGTTTCTCGCATTGATCGTTTGAAGATCGCGGTTCCGACGCAGAATTTTCCCGCATCCATCGTTTGACGAAAATGAGACGAAATAAATACAATGTGTCATTTATGGCTAATAACGACAAGCACGTAGTTGGAATCCTCCCCAAGAGATGGAACTACCATTGGGAGAAGCTCAGTGCCGTGGGAAAGTAACATTAGCGCATTTCCCAAGAACCTTTATCCCCCTCCATTCACCATTCGCCTCCCCCCTTCTGACGCTTTCCTCTTCTTCAAAATAAAAACAGGTCCCAACTAGCGCAGGGATCTTATTACGAAGACCTTAGCTTCGAAAAAAATATCGAGTTACACGAGAACAATAGAAACGTGTTTCGCGCTCCCCCCTCTTCTCACCAACTGACCTTTTTCAGCCTAACTGCTTCGAAGTTCCCAGTTTATGGAGGTCAACTGCTGCATGAATCACCTATTAGCCCAAAAGGTGTCTAACAATGATATTCAGTAATTGCTATTATGCTTTTATTAGATTGAAATGTTAGTAATTTGCACGTTAAAAAAAACGAGACCACACATGACGTATTTTAAGCAAGGAAATAGATGGAAAAATACGATGGTGATTTTTGGCGACACGCGATATCCTCGTAGCTGAGCTTACGGCAGTTAATTCGGCATTTTGTTCCGAAAACATGATACCAGGTTGTTATCAGTTATCAATTTACGAGCTATACTACTACTAGTAGTCTCACTTGTCAGAGTTACTGACGAAGGGATATCTTCTCAGGATTTTTGTTTCTCCCTACTAACAATCCGAATTCATCTGATCATCTGGCGCTACGCTAATTAGAAAAGAATGGGCATCTTTAGGGTAAAAAATTTCATGGCGCAGTCATATGGTCACGCTTTGCCCTTAAGTTAAATTAAGCATTGATCGTTTTTCCGCATTCATTTTATAATCTTATCGTTATTAATAAAGAAAAATTGTCCCCTAGTGGAGTTCCAAAAAAGGAGGGTAGTCTTAGAATCGTGTTCGTCTTAGATTCGTGCTAATACGGTGTATGAAACTGTTTTTCGATTTATTATGTTCTATTAACAATTTTCATAAAATATTTTCCGCTGAATAAGAAAGATTCAATTTATTATATTCTATAAACAATTTAAATAAAATATTTTCCGTTAAATAAGAAAAATTGGGGTGGGGGAAATTCGGTTACTGTGCAGTAATAACAACGTGCGCAAAAAACAATCTCTCAGCGAGGAATTAAAAAAGGACCTCGAGTGTCCGGACGGAAGAAGGTCCGAAGGGTATTCGGCGTCCGGGCAAGAGCGCGGTTGGGCTGGTCCTTTAGTCGGCCCTGAATTTTGCAAACGATAGATCACGTCATAACAGATATCACTTTTCATTGCGGCGCGTTTTTTGCGTACGTTAATTTTCTGTTGATATACGGCCAGTGATTTTCTTAATGTTGGCTTATTAACGGACCGTGAATTTAGCAAAATTGAGACCGTGAAAACCTTAAAAAAACCGTGAAAACGTGAAAAATAACCGTGAAAACCTGGAAAAAGCCGTGAATTTCATTGTTCAGGTAGAGTGGGAACCCTGATAGCATAATAATGCAGAATAGCATCTAGGATACACCGGGCTTATTATTTCGGTTAGATTCTCCTTCGTAAAATGGAAGTGATCACGCTCTAGCTACATTCACGGGAGCACCGTGTTCCTGTTTTCCAAGCCTTGCAGTGTGCGACCGCACTCCGTGATCACGGATACACGTCCCGTAGCAGTTGCAACCCGGGCTACTTGTGCGAGACGCAACTACGTGGCATGGTGCCTGAAAATCTAATTTCAGATGTCACACAGTGGTTTTGAAGCATTTGTGCAAACCACTATTCTGTATTGGTGATCACGCAGCAAGGGATGTGTGGTTTGCGAAACCAGGTCTTAATATGGAGCAGTAATAATATGAGTGCAACCATGTTATCGCCACTAAAAAGATCGCGAACTGGCAAAGAAAGCTCTCAATGAGTCCGGGAAGCACTTGAAAACAACAGAATAACTGCATAAATATTAATATATTGTTTGTTTTACGTAAATTATGAACATTACAAGACATTAAAGGGAAAGTTTGGGTTAACCGTATTTTTCCGATTATTCGTGCCGTCTTTCCCCATCATTAGCCCGCAAATTATGTAGGTAAGTTATGTTATTAAATGTTAACAATAAAAATATTATTATTTTCTTTGCACATAACCTACGGTTGAATTCAAGGCAGCTTTCAATAATAGTTCCGAATCTAAATATGTAGTAGAATTGCAAAAGATTCTTCTTCAATTCCATCAGCGGTGAAATTTATTTGAGGAAAATATAACCTAACACAGTTTTTCCTTGTGCCAATAAGCAACACTCCTTGGGTACCAAGCTCTATACAAGGTGGTAAAGAGGTACACCACAATGAGGTCATGACTGGATGTGCAACGCAGTATTTAGTTGTATTACAACAAAGATGATTTTAATCTAAATGCTTTATAAACTCTTTAGCTTCCATCATGAAACAGGTCGAAACCCTCTTATCCCTTCCACTCAACTTCTGGGATCGAAACTTAACTATGAGCAGCAGAGTTTCCATTAATTTAGTTTCGTTCCTGGGAGTAAAGTTTCGTCCCGGGTCGAAACTAAACTCCTTGGTGATTTTAATTTCATGAGGGAACAAAACTAAACCTAGGCCTCGTATTTTAGTTTCCTTCCAGATGGAAATAAAGCATTTTCGTTTCTTTTCACTCGCCATCCCTGGATTTGATATGAGAATTATATTTTCTTTATTGCATGCAAATTCCATAAATCTGGATAAGAAATTTGATCATTTACTTATGAAGTCTGAATCTATGTTTTTACACAGAAATGGAAGTGGGGGAGAGTGAGTCCCCAATACCATCAAAACAGAAGAAAGCTGTGAAAGAGATTGTGAGTGATGATGAGGACATAATTCCTGCCACTCCTCAGGAAGCAGCTTCAGGTGGCTCCATGGGAAAGAAGAAAATTAGGAAGCGTGTTATGGTCAATAAAACATTTGTGGATGATCAAGGCTTCATTGGTAAGTGAAATGGAAAATTGTTATTAGTACCTCAGGGTTGGCATGATTTTATCCAACCTGGGAAAAACCCATCTGAAATAACCCTCGGGTTTTAGACAAAAAGTTTTTTTTTAATCTCATAATGTTGGTGCCCAATTGAACAGTGCTTAATATTTATAGGCAATATTGCACTAGACTAAAGACTTGGATAGGGTAAGGCGGTATTAGTACCAAATTTGATTTCATTTTCATGATCAAAGGTTAAAGGCAATATGTACGATCAAACATGTTTGTGCAGAACAATCAAACTTCCATGCACTTTATGACAGTTTATGCAAACACAGGCTTTTGATCGCTGTTTGTCAATGAAGTTCTGAAAGTGTTAACGTGCCAAGGTAAATGCTTGTTTGCTCCAGCAATTGACAATTTATTATTAATAAACAGCAAAATAAATTCCTCTACATCAATTCCTCGGCGTTTTTTATTGGTTTAATATAGAGATGTGCGAATAGTATCCGCGAATACTCGAATACCTCGAATATCAGAAAGTATTCGATATTCGAGATCTCGAATAGTTATGCCAAAGGTACCGTCTCGAATACCTCGAATACTTTGAATTTCGCGTCATACGCTTTCGCTCGCACGTCATTGGTAGTTGACTCAGAAAAATGAGAACTCTAGTCGTTTAGTGCATGCAGGGCCGTTTTAGGCAAGCTGACGAACTATATCAAATTCGCGGTTTAGAGCGGTGAAAAGAGTTCGACATGGGGAACCGAAATTGATAGGGTGAAAAAATCCGAGAATCCCAGGTAATCCCTGTCAGGAGTAACTCAGTGCCGTGGGATAGCAACATAGGCGCAATTCCCACGATCCGCTATTCCCTCCATTCAGCATTCACCCCACCCAATCTGACGATTTACTCTTCTCCGAAATCAAACAAATGTCCCAGCTCGTGCAGGGATCGTTTTACGAAGACTTAAACCTCGAAAAAATATAAAGTTACCGGAAAATAATAGAATCGCGTTTCACCCTTCACTATTTCTCCCCCACTGACCATTTTCCCGCATTCATCTTTTGATAAAAATAAGACGAGGTGTTTACCATGTGTCCTTTGTGGCTAATAACGACAGGCACTTATTTTGAATCTTCCCCAGGAGATGAAACTACCGCAGGGAGGAACTCAGTGCCGTGGGATAGTGACATTGGCGCATTTCCCACGAATTGCTATCCCCCTCCCTTCAGCATTCGCCTCACCCACTCTGATGATTTCCTCTTCTCCGATATCAGACAAAAGATCCGACCTCGCGCATGGAGCAGGGATCGTATTACGAAGACCTTAGCTTCGAAAAAATATCAAGTTACGCGAGAAAAATAAAAACGTGTCTCGCACCCACCCCCTTTTCTCACCCGCTGACCCTTTTCTACCAAGCTGATTCGAATTTCCCCCTTTCTGGAGGTCAACTGCTGCATGAGTCATCTACTAGCCCGAAAGGTGTCTAACAATGACTTTCGGCAATTATTATTACACTTTTATTGGATTGAAATATTAGTAATATGCGCGTAATTTAAGAAAGAATAAGACCAAACACGACATATTTATGACTTTATTTAAGCATTTTACGCAGGAAAATAAATGCCGGAAAGACGAAGAAATACGACGGGGGCTTAGCATTTTGGCATAATGCTCAAATAGGGTGCTTTCCTATTATTTTTTTATTGGCTAAATCGAAATATTAATACTCCTGGAGAACGTATTTAACGCTTTTAGATTTTTATTGGACGATATCTATTTATCGCGATTAAATTAAAAGTGAAAATTTTCAAGCGCGCGAAAACGCGACGCGTTATTGCGAATGATGGGGAAAAGTCCGTGTGACGCATTTCTGGTTCCCCCTCCCACCTTGTGAGGTGACCTTGGGCGAGGCTCAGAGCGCTCGTACCTTACCAAACCTTACCTTATCAAACGAAGAAAACGTTCCGACCTTAGTTTTCCAGAAAACTTTCCAGTTTTAATAAGTGATTACTAAGACATGTTTCCCTGAGCTCTGTGCCTCATGCATGCATTAGTAACCTCAGACGAAGTAAAACTCCTATCCTCTCGTGTAGAAACTAGGTCCCTGTGATGTCAAGTGGAGTGGCATCACATGGGTGCCAATGTGGCCTTTTTCAAATGAGGATAAAATTGACCATTGCCATTGGTCTAGACCGGTATTTGTAGCACCAAATAATTTGTATATTATGAATACACCAATGGTGGGGTATCTAGGGGTTAGATGGAAGATGGGACTTTCTAGTCCCAATCTCGCCCAATAAAGACGTATTATTATTATTATTATGGTAGGTAACGAATCACAATCAATGCCTTTCGTTTTATTTAATGAAGAAAACTACCCTATTGTTTACATAAAATTAAAATATTCCATTAATCAGCTAAATTCCTGTTTGAATCCTTTAAAGGCAATCACAATTACTCGCCAAAATCTTGGGTTTCCTGCTGCATAGGCGACATAGTCAAACATTCTCACATTCATAGTTTAGTATTCGAGGTATTCGAATATTCGAGCAATGATTTGATATTCGAATTCGAATATCGAATTCGAGAAATCTACTATTCGACCCATCCCTAGTTTAATATTTAGCGGACAGTAGGCCCTATGGTCCTGAGGTGAAAAATTAATAAACTAAAATTAGCTGATTTATTTGAAGAGTTAAGATTAATCGGATAATGCATGGAAAATGTTTGCCTCCATTAATAATCTTTGCCCCTGCTCACCATGCTCTGGGCATCCTGCTCTCTGATGTTATGCATGTTTTTTTAAATCAAATTTAAATGCTACAGGTTTCAATTTCAAGGACATATCATTAATAAAGATACCATTGTTCAGTTCATGCTTTGAAAAAATGAAATCTTTTTTATGCATTTTACTTGCATCACGCTCACATGTTTATTGATAAATAATCAACTGCTTTGAATGTTGGTTAACTTATTCTTTGTTTGTTTATCCTTGTGCCTTATGTTTTACCTTGTGCTGGAATTGCAGTCACCAAGAAGGAGTATGCTTTTGAGAGTTGCTCAGAAGATTCAAACCAAAGTGCGGATGACTCCAAGGCATCTAAAGATAGTGCTCTTCACAATGGAAAAATAAATCCTGTCAAGGAAGATGGTGGAGGTAAGAATGTTGCAGTTAATCAAAAGAACGGTGATCTCAATAAGGGTAAAGTTGACGCTGATTCACCTAGTGATGAGAATAAAGGCAAGAATAGCAAAGAGACTGCCAAAGGAAAGAAAGCAGCTGGAAAGAAAGTATCTCCACCCTCTGGTCGTCAAGGAGTTCTCACTAGTTTTTTCAAACGGTGTTAATGAGGTTTACTTTATTTACAATGTGTCCTTCCTATTGATTTTTCAGTTTGTGTTTATTTTTGAAATTATTGCTCATGACGTAAGCTGTATCATGTGTGAATTTTTTGCAACCTGCACCATGCTGAAATATTTTTTCAAATGAAGTCATGCTATTTCATTGTTATCTGTGTACAAATTTTTAATTGATCATTTTTGAATTTTTAATGACCTTTGTATTGATTTTTCAGTGAACAATATGTTTTAGAAATAATATGAATTCTAAATAATTAGTTGGAATAGCAACTGTTTACTTCTTGATTATGTATTGTAAAATAATATTCTTGCACATTTAAGTGATCTTTAAAAAAATTATTTTGAGTCGACTTCCTTGTTCCTTTAGGGTGTTTTAAGGAATTCTTGTTGTGTTAGCGAAGGTACTATTACTCGGGAGAGATTTTTTAAAATTAAAGCTAAGTTATTATTTGGATTAATAATCCCCTGAACCTGATTGGGATATTTTTGGCTCTATAAGATCATGTTGATGCTCTCTTAACCTCTTTCCAAATGTGCTCACACAAACTCATTTTAGGCTGTGGTTCCTCTTTTTATATGCCCAAGTGTACTCATCCAGTCTCTTATAATCTCCTATTATCTATTTCATGCTGAAATCTCTTTGTTTCGACATCTCTTGCTCATGTTTCCATTTGTCATTGACAGATGACATGAAAGATATAATATTGATATTTTCTGAGAATTTCTTACGATAGCCTAGGAAATTATTCCAAAAAATTTGATGCTGACTTCAGACAATGAAAGTTCAAACACAAGTTTCAAACTAGGGGTTGAAACACAATGTCAACTTTTCCAGCTAAACCCTACATTCTGTAATGTGTTGGTAGTCAGTATGCTTTAATCTAGCAAAAGGAAACTGATACTATATTATAGAATTCATATTGAATGAGAGAAATGAAAATTTATTTCATTGCAACTGAAATGGTTTTCGTGAGCAATAATATCACTAAGTTTTTCATGAAAGAGTGGTATGTATTTTTATAAATAAAATAAAATGTTATCCAGACTCGCATTTCAGTCTCTCCAGTGAAAGACATTTAGAGGACCCAGGACAAATCCTCACTCCTCCCTACATTTAATAAGGCTGGGTATGATTTTTTGGCCCCTTCAGGGTACCCCAAATTAGTGGTCTAAGAGCCCCCTAATGCCTATTCTTAATGCCCCCTCATGCATGACTGTCTCCGACAGACTCATGAGAGAGATTTAATAGAACTTTGCGAGAACTCAGAGGTAAAATGCAAATTGCAATTTTCAAGTATCAAAAGTTAAAAGTAATATTTTTACTAATAAATGTACCAAAACAGGTTGTTCAGCAACCTTGAAAATCGATTATTACAGTGGACAAATTTTATCAGAACATCAATCAAAAGTTCTTGCTTGATTTTCGAAGGGAACACTTTTAAAACCTCAAACAAAACACCGATGATGTAATTAAAACTTTGTGGAATTACCTAATCCTCAACCAAAGAAGAGAAATCCATTGAATATGTAGCTACATTCTCACGGTTTCCTTGCTTGCAAGCCCTATCTTTCTTTGAGATTTATTTCTCTTTAGAAAATTCTTTTGGACTGCATTGAAATTAACTAACTTGGGAACATGCCTCATAGCCACCTTGTGCATATTTCATTGTTGTGACTTGATTCTCCTCCAATCCAGGAAGCAGTTCATACTAAAGGCACCCATCCCTTACCATAGATACCTTCGGGTGTTGTCAGGTACCGATGATATACCACGGGTGGATTACAATGTATGTTAACCTTATGCTGTATGGGTGTTGTTAACACTTGACACAAGCTTGTACCTCAACTTGCTGCTACTTAATTGCATTTAATCCACATCCCACCTAATCGGGCTGCCAATGAGAGAAAAGGCGGCTGTTTAAAACATTACTCACGGAAGTATGAAATTTCACCTGAAAGCATCAGCCTTTGCTGGTATTTTGCATAAATAGAGACTGATATTCATGGTAAATAACGATAGTGGTTGATATTGGTAATTTCATAAAGTGGGCTCAAGAATGTTGAATTGTCAGTAAATAACAATTTTGATTCATCAAATTCAATTACTGAGAATAAATGTTTTGTAGGTCCTTTGGCCTGCTCATTAATTTAATCAATATTCAGCTGATGGAGAAGCATGTGTAAGTCAGTTAGCTGGGAGGACAATACATTTGGCTCTGTATTAAACTGACCTTATTTTTTTTAAACAATCCGATTTGGCATTCAAATTTAGCTTGGTGATGTCAGAGATGATAAATACCTAATGAACCTAGAATGTGTTGATTTTGATTTATGAGAAAATATTTCACAATAGATATTTAACTGTATTGGGATATAAGCAGATATTTGTGTAAAACACCATTTGTGCCTGCTTTTACATGCATGTTCACTCTGTTGTTAGTAAAATTTGATGTCTCCAAATTTGAGTTATAAAATCATAATTGCCTGATCGATGTGGTTGTTGTTGATATCTGATGATCTTTTTATGCATTAATTTAATTGCAATTAGTGGAACCAAGATGAGTTTGTCCTGGGAAATAGCTCATGAACTTCATATTATGTAGGTACTTCACTGTCTTTACCCTTGTCCTAGTTTTGTGTGTTAAATTTTTTGAAAATTTTATGCATGTTAGGGTAGAAGTAACTGGTGCTCTCTTCATTAAATTAAACTCTTAACAAAATAAAATTCTTTTAATAGAAAAAATATCAAATAGTCCTTTGTTTTAGAAAAATATGTACACATATACACATATTAGTTGTTTGAAGAATCCACACCTCCTCCATTTAATGATGAATCCTCTGTTATTTTTGTAATCTTTGATGACGTTCCGTTATCTTCTTCTTCATCTTCATAAAACTCCAAATCCTTGCCCAGGTAGCATACAATAGCATCCAAAATCACAGCAAGTACTGTAAAAACTAAAAGTACCATTTTTTATTTCCATCTGTCATAGAAACCATTGGTATTGTATTATACTAACTGTAGGTGCTGGCTCTTTACTGTTGTACTTTGCATCAGTACAAACTTAGTGTCAACTTGGATGATTTTGCGTTCTTTTTTTCCGTTGTTTACGCTGAATATACTCTAGGTGCTACTTTACACCAATCATTAGGAGGGAGTTTACTGAAATGCTTTAATTTTTTTGTAGAGTTAATGAAAGATTTTAAAATTGAAAGTGGAAGGTTGTGTGGCCTCAAATGGCATATACGGTCGTTGAACTGCCCATATTTGTCTCGTAATTGAATGATATTGATATATTTAAATTTCATAGGCTAACCTGTATTTTGCTGAAGCTATGTCAGTCAAACCATTCTTTGCTTTTAAACATTGGAATGTACTGAATTAATGAAAGGGTGTGAAAAAATGAAAGTTTTTTGTTATTCACAGCTGATGTTTTTGCAAGGTACTCACCAGCAGCAGTAGCATTTAGATAAAATCTGAAGTATTCCTTGTGGTATAACCAGCAGTTCCCTCTTTTGCCACATGAAGTGTCCCATACCAGGCATACATTATCTGAAAATATTAAATTTATATGATTACATTGGGAGTCTGCTTGTTACAATAACGGCAAAAAGTATACCATTACCTATTCTTTAGGTTTGATAGGTCTTGATGCAAAACAAATATTTTAATAAATGCAAGGTGCATTGCTATAGCATGCTCTACAATATCAACTCAAAATCAAAAGAAAGAAGATGCTTAATATTGTACTTAGGCCTGGTGATTTGGTTTTAAGTTAATATTACAAGGATAAAGATTAAGGTTTAATCATTGAAAATTATATTTGCTCTAGGTGAGAAAAAGTTTTATTTTTTTTTTGCTATAATGCGGAGAAGTTGTTCTTGGTGAATACTTAAAAAAAAGATTAAAAAAGTGTTCAAATTGGATGTCTTTTGATGGTACAAGATGATTGCATATTTGGAAAACAGTGAGTTGCACTTATTTTGTCTTATAATTTCAACTTTTGTCTTATTTGTACCTTTTTATAACTTATTAAGGATATTTTTCAATGTGCTTCAGTAAAAAAAATACATCTAATACTGTATGGTATGAAAAATAAGTAATTTCGTAATCAAATAATACCTATCTTCCAACCGTGATAATACAAAAAAATACAATAACCTTGCATTTCAAAATCATAACTCTTATCTCTTCAGAAGGATTTATGATGGATGAAGATGCTACAGAATATCTGTAAAGGATTTTTTTCCTAATGAAAATGCATATATGGCTCAGTATTAGTGCGCTTAAGGTAATTACAGGGTTTTATTGTAATACTGCTGGGTGGGTGACCCCGAAAAGCATTATCAATACCTCCACTGCACAAACGCTCAACAATCGCCCACCGAAGCAAATCCGCTACTCTAGGAGCTTGACAATAGGAATATGCTCAGCTGGCAATAGTGGGAGCATAAACAATCACCTCCAGTGGCATAACTAGAGATATGCTTTGGGGGGGATGAGGGGGATTAGTGGAGGCAACCCCCCCAGGAAATGGGGAGTTCAGGAAAATTTTTGAAAAATAACATGCCTGAAAATGCATTTTACATCATTTTGGCGTTTGTAATTTAACTTTAAACAGAGGCAGTTATTATGTATCAAATCCAGACATGATTTTTTTTTATAATCGATTTCTCTGACGCTTTGGGGGGGATTCATACCTTTATCCCCTCCAAAGTTACGCCACTGCGCACCTCCAATTCTCCAAGCTTTGGAGGTGAGCGTTTGTGCTCTGGCTACTGCCAACTGAGCGCATTCGTATTGCCAAGCTGCTAGATGAGCGGATTTGAGTTGTGGGCGATTTTTGAGCATTTGTGCAGTGGAGGTATCGTTATGCTCTCTTGAAAACAGTGTAGCATCACATCCTCATTGGTCAGGAGTTCTCATGTACATCTGGGTTGGCCAAATTTAGGACACTCACTACATTGCGTAGTAATTTTCTTGGATGATGGGAGAATAATTTTTCAACTGCACGGGACAGAAAGACCACCAAAGGCAATTGGAACGGTTAATGCCATCCATATTTTGTTGAATACTGGATGACTTCATCGACAAAAATAGAAACAATGTGGTAGTGCAAGAACAGAGCTTGGTCTGGTTGCAACTGGCCAACGAAATGCTTTTCTGGCTTTCCCACCTGGCAGCATTTGAATAAAACTCCATAATTACATTAATGAAGCTGATACTGAGCTATAGATGCATTTTCATTGTGTAAAACACCCTTGAAAGGTTTTCTATTATCTCTTTATCCATCGTGGATCCTTAAGAAATGATGGAGATTTTTATTCGAAGTACAAGATAATTGCAATTTTATGTATTTTTGATACATTAATACCATTGGAAAGTATTGTTTAAATTGGGGAAGTACTTATTTTTCACTATGCACATTGCATATTTGTACTAACTTTTTTTGCGAATATGCAATAATAAAATATGAGGGACAGTCCTTAAAAAATTATGAAAAGGTGGTGAAATTCGCAATTATTCTGCTATTCAGACACTTGGTGCAATCAGAAGATATTTTCAGATTAGAATATTTTCTTTTTCTTTTAAGTATTCAAGGATCACAACTTTCCTACATCATAATAACTTTGAAGTAAAAATTTAAATTTTTTCGCATTACCCTAATGTGCAGTGGATTGGTTGTTGATTTAGTAATGCTATATATGTACAAGGGGATCACTTAACTCCTATCTGCAGTGTGTCCATATAGTATACTATATTCTTATTTTTTAGTGAAAGCCACCAATCTATGACAAAATTTTCATGCTTCTGCTAACATTTATTGTATTAAAAGGAAATAATTTTATGCTTGCCTATGATCGCTCCAAAGAGAATTGGTCCAGGGATGAAAGCCAGGAGGCTTACCAGTAGTAGGGATAGACCTTGTGCAATTGCTTTGTCTTCTGGTTTGACACTTCTGCAAATAAACAAAGTGAACATTCAATTTGAGATAAATGATATTGTTTCTTTTCATTTTATTGCCCTCATAATTCAGGGAAAATATAATAAATTTGGAATTATAAGTCCTCAAACCTTGTCTACTTCTTGGGGAAAAGATCATAAATTTGCAAATGGTGGTAAAAAAAACATGGAAAGAGTTAGAGATGAGTTGATAAATTACGTAAATGGAGGAAAAAGATGAGGAGTTATTTTAAGAAATAGTGAAATAAATGTAATTTCTTTGGAAGGGATTTTTTAATTATTTTTAGATGGGTCAGTCAGTTTTGGTTGAGAAATTTATGTGCTTGATAATTTCATGTCAGTCAGTAGGAAAAGTTTTCACTCTAAGAGTTAAGGTAATGAATGGGGTTCAGATGAAATCAACCTGCCATAATTAATGTGCTAAGTTTAGAATAGGTGATTTTTGCAGCTTAGACTTATGTCTTTGTAGCTCTTCACTCACCGGTAATTGACAAGAACATTTCCCACCCTTCCTGAACTTCCTAGGAAATGCATGACACAGCTGATGACTAGGAATGCAATGAATGGTTTAACGCAGTCTTCGGAGGCACATGGTCCTTCTAGGGCAGTATTCCAGTTGAAAAGATTGGGTGCATCGATACCTGTCATTTCAAGGATATCATCATCCTCTGACCCTGGGATGAAAGGTTGTGGCTCAGGAATGCAGCTGCAATTGCCATATTTCTGAAATTTGAATTAATTTTTATGCATTAGAATCAAAATTGTTGTGACTCAACACATCTGAGCCTATCCAAAATAGAAGCATAGCTGATATTGGTGAACAACCTGGTCATTTCCCTGCATTTATCCTCCAGTTATGGTAATTAGACCACGAAATTTCTACTATGCATCAGAAAATTTTCCGAGGAGACCCAAGACTTTTTTTATCTTGGATGGGCAGAGCAGATAGAAGAGCCTTTTAATCTCCTTGCAATCCTTTTCCAGAGAGCCCACAGTGAGGACCCCACCCGCATAAGAATGGATTTGAGGGATAGGGGATAATTTGGTGAAAGTAATTCATCTGCAGTAATAAACAGTACAGCTTTTGTATTAAGTTTTTTTTTTAATGTTTCTGTTTCATTTGATACCAAATACCAATGGAATCAGCTGATATTTCCCACATTGGTTAAAACTTTAATTCTCACATTCAGTCTCCAGAGTGCATTCAGAGGATAGTGGAAGGACAGGCTAGTACCTCATGGGAGTGGAATGCTAGGAGGAACTAGTTTGGATTAGAAGGAAGGGTTGCCAATTGTCCCATTCCTGAAAGAAAGAGTTTGGGACATTTTGGTGAGAAGGGTATGGAAGAGCAGGTCAGAAAAGAGGGTCGTGTGTTTTTCTCACAGTAACCATTACACTCTTACACATTCAGTGAATACGAAACCCTAGGGCGGGCTCGATGGTTACTCTTCTGGGGGCAGGGTCTGGAAGCATTAGCTTATCACCTCTGCACCTCTGAAGGGGGGAGGACTGGAAGGAAAAAAGGAAGGGATGGGACGAGGAATCCCGCACCGTCACAGAGGCGGGCGGGTCCTACCATCAGTGAAACCAGGCAACAGCCATTGCTATTCTAACAATTTTGGAGGATTATCCTATGAGGAAGAATAATCCAGCGATCAAATCGTTAGATACTCTTACACATGCATTTTCTGCGGCGGAAGGGTGAAGGTGCACACACAATAAAAGTCGCTCATCCTCATTATTATTAAATAATGGTTCTGGTTATTTTGGCCACTTTGAATTGTGACAGCCACTTACAGAAAGAATGGGACTCGAAATAGGAATTTTCTTAGTTTTATTTAAAGTTAAGTGGGGCAAAATGCCATTTGATTGGGCCATGCATTGGTGTCCTCTGCCCTGCACTTTCATAAATACAGAAAATTTTTAATCACTGGATACCAACTCAGGTCATTCTTTCTCCGTATTGACTCAACCCTCAGTATACAATATTTTTCTTTTTTTCGTGTTCCTTTTCTTAAGTAATAAGCACCTATTCTCTTATGTGGATGCGGAGAGAAATATGTATAACCTTAAGCCACCATTATATAATCCGGAAAATGGTTGTAATTTTAATGCCTTTTGAAAATATGGTTTAATTTTTAGATTACTGATTGGTTGAACTGAACTGTGGTGGACAGGAATCAGTGATACCTGTAAGTTGAATTGCATGGATTCTGTTTGAATGGGGACATTAAAATTTTTAATATTTTAATGTATTATTGATTGGGAGACAACCCTAACTAATACAAAAGAGTCCACGGTTTCCATGAATTATGATGAAATTTCAAGAGAACTGGGTAAATCCTGTAAAGGGGAAATCTTGAGAGAAGAATTCCAATGAAATGTAATGCCCACTTCATTTTCCCGACGAAATTCACTAGACGGCACCTCTCCTCAATCTTTTATGGTAGGTTCCCATCCCTAGAATCATGAATGAGGTCGAATGGAAGAGATGGAGAGAGGAGGATGAGTGGTCTCGCATCGGGCAACGCTAATTGAGAGAGATGATAATTTCCATTGATTTGCTGTGTTTTATAGATGGCGAGGATTGAGGTCGCAGCATGATCGCTGGTCATTGATGTCATAAAAAGTTTTAGAAACTGTGTGAATCGTTTTCGGTCCCAAGGTACACGGGCGGTATACATGGAAGAATCCGCATTATTTCGGGAGATATATCGGATAGATTACGTATTAATAGGGGTGGTTTTAAACCTCGGCGACATGGAGCAACAGGGTAGCATGCGGCAATGGTTCCCCTTCTATGATTGTAGCAAGCGGTAAGTGGCAACTGTACGTTGCTCTCAGAGGTACTTTTACATGCAGGAAACGAGATTTTCCCTCTCACCGAACAAAAATGTCGCTGACATCAAGTCAGATAGTTGCCGCAGCTTATCTGGTAATTCCATTGCGCGAAAGACTGCTGACAGATCTCTTTCAGTCGTTGAAGTGAACAGCTTATTGACGATTAAGCATTTTTTCAGGAATTTTACTAGGATGGTATAAACGACTTCCGAATCCTAATGAACAAAGTTGGTTCGCTGATTAGCATAAGAGGATACCAACTAACGAGGCATTGTCTATAAATATTGCGAAAAACTCCGGGATTGACTCCTGTGGATTGAATTCGCCGCAGCTTTCTGGCGGCGGATGGGGATTCAATGCACAACCGGGCAGTGGCGCATCGAGGGGGGGTTTTAGGGGATAAAACCTCCTCAGACTCAGACATTTTTTAAATTAAATCCATTTTACTTAATTGCATTAATATTACTTATAGAATTTTGTAAGGATTTATAAATTATCCTTCAGGAATCCGTAAAACTCTATTTATCCTAATTTTTCTGGGGAGGGTCCCCGCACCTACCGCTTACCCTGGCGGGTATGCCATACCCCCAGACACCCCCGTATAAGTTGCGTCTCAAACCCCTCCTAGCCTTATTTCCTAGCTGCACCCCTGCAACCGAGTGCTAATTACGTGCAACATAGTGTTAAAAAAAAAAAACTGAGGAAATCAGAAGGGCTAAAGTAATAAAGTGGAAGTAGACGCTTCGAAATGGCTTAAAGGAAGAGATAACCTGAAACTTGCGCTGAATTGTGCACAGGAGGGTGGTAGAGAGGACTGGATATTGCAGTTAATTTCCAAGTTATCGCGAACTAACTATGGAATTTATTTCATGGTACATGATTTGGGTTTTTTACATATTTTCTGGAGATTTCTAGTTGAGGTAGGTGCCCTTTTCTGCGCGTTTTTTTATTGAGCGGAGTAGCCGTCCATTGACGGCTGTCGGTGGCTCTCCGCTGCGAGAAGATTCGCGCAATAATCAAGTAGGGGGCAATACGCGGAATCGCCGTCTGTATCCAGTGAGCTGTAGCTCTAAACGTAAAGCAATGTTTTGCTTATCCCATCATCAATTTTATCATAGTGTGCCGCTAAATTAAATATTTTATCTTCTCCCTTCGGAGTGTGGATCTTGGAAAAATTCTTTTAAATTTGGGGCTTAGAAATTTATTGTCTCAACGCTTTACTGAACCAGTTATTATTCAAATGTGAATATCGTGATCGGAGGGTGTTCACGATTAAAATTTAGCCTGAAACATTCTTTAAAAGATTCGATATGGTCGATCTGGTTTTTGTACTTCTGAATAGGAGTATTATACTCGTGTGGTGTATATTTTTCGTATCATCGTGGGGAGTATGGGTTGAAAAGTAGTCATTGGAATTCGAAAAATTAGACAAATTACTGATCTGCCTTTGAGTATCAATACTGTTTATTTGTGGAGTGACTCGAAGGTGACGTTAAGGACTATGGTGGACTAACAATTATATGGCGGCCTTATTAGCGCCAACCGTCAAATATTTACGTATGATGGCGCTCTTAGAATTTCCCGCGCGGAAACCCGAGAAAAATTAATTATTCGTCAAATGATTACAGCATTACCACGGAGTTTTCAATAAGAGTAGAAAATGTTCCCATATATACTTTGAAATTATCCGAACCAGTGGCGTGACTAGGACTTTGCTTTTGGGGGGAGGGGGGAATAGGCTGGGGTGGCGATCCCCCACCCCCGTTGGGGAAAATTTTTGAAAAATAACATGCCTGGAAATACAGTTCACATCATTTTCGCACTAAAAAATTAACTTTAAGCAGACGCAGTTATTAAATGTCAAAACTAGACAATAGTTTTAAATATTTTTTTAACTTCTTTGAGGCTTTGGGGGGGATGTCCCCCCCTTAGTTTCGCCACTGATACGAACGGCGTATTTCCATTTCTCACAGGAGCAGGCGCGGATAGGGACGTCAGGCTTAGGAAGAGGGTTATCGTGTTTTATCTTTTTACTCCCTCTCCCTTCTCATAATGTGAGCCATCGATGTATATTTGAGTTAGAACCGTTTTATGAGCTGGCTATTGATTAGGATTACCACTGTTCTGGAAAACCTGAGAAGTCATGGAATTTCTGGGAACGTTACAATTAAGTCTTGAAAATCATATTCGCTGTAGCTGGTGATTTTTCCTTATTTTCTTACCTCGGTAACTGACAATTCTTATCCCAAGATGCCTTTCAGGAGGTGATCCGTGACTTTTTACATGCATAATTGTATCGTGAATTTAGGAAAATAGTTATAACTTATTATTTTTGTACAGTTAGACTTATTATTATCTTTCGCAAAGATAAATATTCCGTAAAATACAGTGAAACCTCTCTAAGGCGGCCGCTGCTATTTCCAGGGGAAAATGGGCATTTGGAGGGGCTTAATACGGGAATTCAGGGTAAATTACTTAACTAATGAACATTTTAAAATTAGCGTTTAATCTCATAGTAACAACCATTAGTAACATATTAGGTTAAAAATTATATTTATCTTTAAAGAATCGGACAATGAACTTTGTTTTGATTGCTTTCTTATCATTGTACATATTATGATATTTTATGTACATATTTGAAGTTTTTCGTTGTAATTCAGATTTTTATTTCAAAATTCGGTTCGGGGGAATAATGACCGTTCAGATAGTTAGCCGCTGAATAGAGGTGGCCCAGAGGTTTTACTGCGATAATATTTTTATTAAATAGTTCGAAAAATTGCGAAAATAGTCTGAGGAAGGAATGGGATTTCAGGTCGTCAATTGAGTGGCCACCATCTGGAAACTGGCTTAGAATTAAGTTAAATGTTCCTTTACTCCATTTCAAATTCTTAGAAGTTAATTTCATCAAATCAAGATTTGCGAAAATTATATTGTAACTTTCATGTGTAGAGTCATTGGTGTCATGTGGAGAGCTATTCGTCATCTCAACACGTTCTTTCTTCATCTATATCTCATATTGTAACATGATACTTATGATATTCCAAGCAAATTAATCAGTAAACAGATAAGCTCTTAGTGGTCGAAATCAGTTGAAATTTTCAATTTTAATTTTTTTGAATAACGAAAGGCATTCATACATATGTCTAAAATCCAGTGGCGGCTTGCCCATAAGGACTCTCGGACGTCGCCCCTCCCAAATATTTGAAAAAGTAAAAAAAATAAATATCCATTAATTTATAATTATACATCTAATTAATCAAAGTGTTTTTTCAGTCGCATACATCGAAAGTGTTGGAAAAACACGAAAAGAAATAGCGCGAGAAGTTCGTATTTGTAGCCGTGGGGCGCTGGCCAGAACGTCCCAATCCATCCCCATGCAGTTATATGGAGAGTGGTAGTGGTGGGGGCCGCTGGTGCTATGACGCGTCTAACGTTGTGTCTTATGGAAGTCTTGGGACGTCGTCCGAGAATGCGCAGAGCGACGTGTGAGTTGACATCGCTGCGCAGGCCGGCGGGCGTATAATCTGGCGTCTACTTGGTGTTGCCACAGATAAGGGACGTACGGGATCAGAATGGTCACTGTACTGGGTGTAGTTATACGATTTTAATTTTTAATTACTGGTAGATATTGCTACAGAAAATAAATTATCCCATTATGCTTGCGTTTTTTGGTGTTTGAATTCCGGAACACATAAAATCCAACCAGTTAAAGGCCGTATTGATGTAGGAAAACTATTCTCGAGTATTTGCCACAGTTCTGTTATGATTACGAATTTCAAGAACCTTGGGGAAACTAATATTATAATATTTAGGCCTTAAAAATGTATTCATATCTTCCCGATGATTAGAAATGCGGTTCCTATTTTTCAGATAAATTTATCAAAAGACCTGCAGTAGTAGGAAAAATCAGTTAACATTCCCCACTGATTTATAATTTATGAAATAGGTGCGTGCGTGATAGTGTGAAGGATTAAACATGATTTAACCCGTAAACGTGACTTTAAATAGAGTCATTCCATGAATGTCAAGAAGTTCCGCGTAAAATGCACCTTTTGTGTGTAGGTTCATCATTTTTCTAGCCGTCCTTGTTGTATTAGTTCATTGTTCACCAAATTCCTCAGCGGCAGAGCGGTAGCTGTCTGACGGAAAATGTCACTTGGGTCTGATTTAAGTGGCTTCGAAGAGTTCATATCAGTGCGGAGATCCTTACAGCTCATTTCTGTGGTTCAGAGTCGTCTTCTTTTACGATCTAGAATTTATATTCTGTTATATCATGGCAATGATTTCGAAGACATGGTTATTCCAAGTGCGACCCGTTGGCGTTTCGTGTGTTTACCACATATGAATCTTAGACTCAAGGCGATGGTCCTTGACGTTTTTGTTTGCTTGAATGCCTTTGCTGACCTTAAATTCGTCCCTTAGCTGAATCAGCATTTGTGGACCAAGACTTCTATCTCCCTTGAGTCGTCCTAAGTGTAACGGCAAGACCAGGCAAGACTCTCGGAAAGAACGGAGTGAAATGAGTTCAGACATCATTTTCGAGGAGTTAACTGTGCGTAATTGCCTATTAAGAAGTTTCTTAGTGCTGTGTGTACATTCAAGAAGACAATTTTGAATTAATCAACAGTGGTCGTTTATGTTTTAGGGAAATATAGGGAAAAATTGTCCCCAATTCTGTGTCCAGGCACCTTGTTCTTTTTGGTCGTATTTTTCGTCGGCCCATTTTGTGTCGTCCCTTGTTTATTAAGTCCCTTGTTTATTTATAGACTAGTGCCCTTGCCATGTGTTCAATCGGAAAGAAATTGTTGTCCGGCGCTGATTTCAACGAACGTGTAATTGATCACTTTGCTGGACAAAAGGATGGACTTCTGCAATATAACTAAAGGCATGTGAGTATTTCAGATTTTGTTAAAAATGTGTGAGAAATGTTTAATTATTGATTTTAAATCATACTGTATTCAAGAAGCAACGCGAACACCGCAATCAAAGTTTACATCTGCAATAGCAAAGCGCGCGCATTCTAGTAGTGTTTGTTGCCCAGTGGAAGTCAATGACACTCCCCTCCCTCCTCAGGTGTTACAAGTGTCATTGCTACCTGAATTATTGCAAATGTTGTATAGATTTGACAAATAACGCATTATGATTGCAAAACGAACAACATAAGTGTATTGCGGCCATATCCGCACGAAGAATGTAGGCGCTAAAACCTAAGTTACGTATTTTCGTTTGTATTTGCAAAATATCGCAGCAAATATATTTCTATTCTTCAAGATCATTGATCAGTATGATCGAGAGTCCGGACTAAGCCGATCCGTATGACCGAGAGTCTACTGCATTTAGTATTTATTAATCAAGCTTTCTTAGGAAAACTACGTATTTTTGTTGAAAAAAAGGAACATATGGCATCACAAAATTTTATTCCTAGATTGCCGTAAAAACTTAATAAAATACGCGAAATATTAAAAAATTATGACCCCCCGGTGGAGTGCGCCCCCCCCAGCATTTGACTCACGAGCCGCCACTGCTAAAATCCCCTTAAGTAATATCAAACTCTACATTAATAAGTATGTTATGATTTCGCTGGATTAATAATGTGGCGATAGGGCAAACGCGAAAAAAATCCCTTCGCATGGTGGCGTTTGTTTATTTAGATTAATAATTACAAAGATTAAAGACTAATATGCTGGGCCTTTGTAACTCAATTAGAAAGGCCTGCTTTGAGGTTACCGACTCGATCTATCGTTTGCACACCTCGCAGTCATTATCCCTGCTTACCGTGCAGTTGCTGCGATGCCTTTCGTTGTTGGCTCTGAATGACCGCCACAGTCTCCCATGCGGTGCGGGGGGTGTGACGCGGCTGGTGTTGATGAAGGAGAATGCGAGCAGTGCCAAGTCACGCTCGCGGTCGCCTCTCCGTGGAACACGAAACCCATGGCTAGAAGGGGAGAGTTGGATGACCCGCGCCCGACCTCATTTTCTTGCAAACAATGCCACTGAAGTTCAAAAACCTTGCGGTCAATTGGTCCTAACCCCTTGCTCGTTTCGGTGGGTATTTAAAAAAATTGTTTGTGGACTCGAATATCGAGTAGAATAGACCGATTAAGGCTTGGTAAAGCCTTGCTCCGACCTAGATGAGATGCAACGTTTGCAAGTTCAGTTTATTTTCATTTATGCAAACCGGTTTTTACCAACCTCTGCATCAGCATGATGGATCAATTCAACGTTTCTGCGAAATAAATCCTACTCCAGCTGAGAGCACCGAAGGAGCGACTTTTATGTCATTCCTGTTAACTCTTAACGAATATTTTACTCTTGGTGTGGCTCAAGAGAAATGTTTCGAAACTATAGCGGTCTAAAGAACGATCGCAGGCTTTTCCGGCGCATATAATCGTGGAAGGTTACTCGGGAATTCCACCGGGTCAGGTTCTCCAACTACATATCTCGGCCGAAGTTTCGATGTAAGAGTTATCCATCGTCTTCAGGGCATGATTGTTACACTGGGCCATTGAGAGGGAGGGGGCAGAGGGCTCAAATCACCCCCCCCCCTCCGAAACGCTTGGTAGGTACAGTCTTAGGAATCATCCTTTCCAAGGACCCTCCCCCTCCCGAAATTCATTAGCCCTCCCTAGAATCCTTCATCCCTCACAAAAACTTTTCTGGCTGCGGCTTTGTTTTTGCATGATGAACCTTTTTTCAGACGTGTTACTAAAAATTGATGTCATGAAGATCGTCTCGGAATATGTCTCGTGTCATAGAAAGTCATATCCAGGATTCGTCGGTCTAACATTTTACACAAATGTGTTTCTTTAATTCGTAAATTTTCCTCTTGAGCCTACCGTTCATTTCTGCTTATTTCTCCGTATTATTCGCCGCATTGCGTCGTGTATGACATGGATCTTATTTAGCTACTCTAAAAGTCGATCGTATTACATAGAAGCTGCAACTTTAAGGAAATATGTCGTATAGCGTAATGAATCATAATAATTTATTGGCTCACCGGCTTACTCCGCCCTATATGACACGTATTAACTGGAAATCATACGGATAAAAATATTATTTCTTAGTAAAGAACTCTGTATCTATAAATATCGATAGACCAAATTTTTGGCGGACGCAGGAAGTGGCACCGGCTACTGTCTTTGTTTCTGTGTGTTATTAACTTGGATGTTTCATCACCGATAACTCGGAATCAAAACTCGAAAAAATACTGATTTTTATATTACAAAGATCTATAAGAAATAAAAATAAACATTTGGTTAATGAGCCCATCAGCCTGATTTCAGCGAGAGACGGATTGCAGATCCAAATAGAGCTTACTGCCTAACGGATCGAGTTCTGTGCTTGGTTTCAGGCGCACCACTCAAAGTTCTCGAGTATGGATACGGTACCCGCTGAAAATTGCCTTACCCGCTGGGATTCGAGCTCAAGCTTCTCATGAAATGAGCCATTGTTCTTGGAGTAGGAATCCGTTGTTTCTTTTGCCACTCACGCTATGAGAAAATCACTTTTTCTAATTATTCCCTATGAACGTTGTGTTAGGTAAGCTTCGGAAATCGCTAGTTGAAACTGGTGACAGCTGATGCGAAGATCAAACTAGAATTCGCCCCCTGGCGTTTTTCAACTGTTGTTTTTGTATTTGCTTGAAATTTTCTGAATTTCAAAATCTTGGATAGAAAAACGATAGTTTCGATTTTCTATCCATGTTTTTTTTTAATTTTATCTATTCAATTTTATGTTACGCTTCGTTTGGGCAAATGTTGAAAATTTCGCCATCGATAGACGGTCGGCGAAATTTTGCGCCGCCGCCAAGAAAACGCATTAGCGTCGATCATTCTGGAGCAGAGAATAGCAAATAGCTAACTGGGTCCCGCAGGGCGCCGGGATGACGAGTGGAGTCTCTGGAGTGGTGCGCTAAGCAAATAGCACTGGGGCCGCTTCATCAGTAGCGTTCTCTCTTGAGATTCAATGTTCTGCCATCACTTAGGGGGGATGTTCTTGACACTGATAGGAATTTTTCCGATCGATTTTTCATTCCGAACGGTTGAATCCGATAAATTAGCGACATGGTAGGACCTGCCTTGCTTAAATTTTTTTAAAGACAACAAATCCCGATCGTCTTTCAACCAATCGGAATAACGTGTTCGGAATGTAAACATATCGGAACAATTCCGATCAGTTTCAAACAAATCCCCTTGAGAAATATTATCTCTCTGGCCAATTTAATTTCCGATTCCTAATTCTTAAGCACTGGCTGCTGAATCATTTTATAGGAGCTTGCTGTGAAATGCACGTATAAAATGATTTGAAAGATTATGATCCTTTTGCGAAAGTATTTATAAAAGGTGGAAATATGCAAATATGACGAAACTTGTGTATTATTATTCTTATGTGTGATTTTGATTAGAAAGGTCATTTAGCTGTATGTTTTATCTTAAGGGCTTGTGCCAAAAGCGATCAATGAATTGCTTCCTATCAAATCATTAGTTTCCAATTTTTGGCGTTACCGGCTAAAAGGCTAATATCAAAATGAAATATATAAAACTTTGTAATTCCACGTAAATTTATTAATGAACAACTTCGGTTTCGATGTGACTTGTCGTAACCGAATGATGACATGCCACGTCGAAACCTAGGTCATACAGTGATAGATTTAATTGAAATTACAAAGTTTTTTACATTTCATAATGCTAAGTCGATTCCATGAAGGCACGCCCGTATAACGAATTAGAGTAAAATCTAGATGTTGACGGAACTAGATAATTTTGTGTTTGTAATGCCATAATAGTACAAGAATCTCCGTTGAATAGAGGCTTTCTAGTCGTCAGTTTTTGCGCACTCGGGAGAGATTCTAATTTTCCACTTTCCGTCATTAGCTGTTCAAGCAATTGCGTCTCTCGTGCAGTCGGGTTTTGCGACGCTCTAATCCCACGAGAAGCGACCTCATCATTTCGGTGAAATGTGGGTGGTCGATGAAGCACTCGTGTAAAATTGATGGTCTTCCTGTCGAGGCATTCCGCGATAAGCACGATAAAAGTTGATCAATCATCCTCCTCCCTCGATTTTTTTCTATTATGAGGAAACGATAAAAATTAATCGTTCAATGCACCCAGCTGCGCCTCGCAGTTTACTCGAGTCAGTTGGAGAATTCGCGAGACCTTGAGCTCTAACTCGCGCCACTGTATTCACCCACATTCCTTGCCAACCGGTCTCTCCCGATAGGTTACCTACTCTAAACTAGGAGATCAACAATATGCCGTGTCGTCGCCACCTCGTCTAACCTTGAGGGAAGAAAGTGGTGGTCATTCCGTCGATAAAATTTATAGGAGAAGGCACACGTCCCTCGCGACCGGTATCTTTTGGCAATGTATTACTCTCGTGCTGCCTTCATTTTGAACCCTTGGAGCGCCAACCGATTTTCTAGGCACTATGCCGAAATTGTCGAGGCATTTTTGCTGATTTGGTAGAAAAAAAATGAATTCTCACATGCAAGTGAAGGTTTATATTAAAAAAACTCGAGGAAAACTTTGTTATATGTTGTTTCACTTTTTTATATTCATTATTTGATAATTTGTTTAACAAAATATGAGTTCAGTAATAATTTAGGCAAAATGTATAATGTTGAAATAAAATGATTATTAACTTGCAGAGGGAGGAGGCGCGCGATAGCCATCCCCGGCATTCTATGGGTTAAATTTTAAGGTAAGTGGAGTGGGTCCTATTCAGCGTTTGGACGTATGTCAATCATCAAAAAATAAATTGAGAAAATTATTTAAAGGTTAAATTTGTGATACACGGAAATGTTTGCAACGGTCTACTTCACATGCCCTGAAATTTTCAACATGGCAGCGTTAAGTTTGAAGCGATTGATCGGTCACCAAAGAAGTAGGAGGTAAGCGTCTTCTTAAACTCAACAGGTAGACCGCATCATTGAGGAGTCGCCGGTGCGCAGTGTGAGAGCAAGTTTTTTTTCCGCCTTGGCCGCGTGCCGAGGTTGCAGTTGCATCACATTCCCCCCATCTCTCACTTTCCATATCCCTCTCTCTCTCTGTCTTCTTTTCCCTCCTCTTCTTTCTTCTCTTTCTCGCTCTCCCAGCTGTGAGCAACTCGCGAGAAATGATAAACAGAGCTTCTCAATGTGGCTGCGCTGTATTTAAGAGCTAAGGGGAAATATATATATATATATATATATACACGAGCGCGAATCGGATACTCCGCATGTGACGAAGATTGAGGTGAAGATATTCTTTATCACTTGATGGCTGATCGAGTGGCTACTGCGATGGTATTTTTTCATGCTGTTTATTTCCATTAGAAATACTTTTATATACATTAGATTTAATTCTCAAAAAGAAGATCATGCATCAGGATTGTAGTGAAATCTATTAGCATTTTTTTAAATGTACTGTTTCCGTTTGCCGTAGCTTTTGTTAACAGCGCTGCCATCATTAGCGCGCTTGTGTGCGCGTGAGTTTGAGATTGAAAGCCAAAGGGGCTGCATATTTTATACCCCAGTGCATCCCGTAAACGCTTGATTTATGCTGGAACTTCGCTCGCTTTTAAAGATTAATTTTTATGAATGACCGCAGTGCGGCTCTGTGCGCGGAGCGATCATTAATCCCAGTATTTGGAATAAAATATTTGAACCTGGGAGGAATTCATTGAAACGTTTATGAATTAGACTGGTTTTATCATGTCTAATGAAAATTTCTGTTAGCATACACAATTATGTATTGTTTTCTTGTGATCTTCGGGTCGTTCTACCGTCAGCGTCGCGAGTGGCAACTTCTGTAAACCCATTTTAGTGCGAAGTGAGTGACAGTACGTTTAGTAGTCGGCTGAGGAATCGTCCATTTCTATAATCGTGGCTGCATTCGAGTGACTCCTGGGAAGTACCGATATTATTACTTAGGAAAATGTGTCATCATCATCATCATTAGTCAACAATCTTAAGATTGGTTTGACGCAGCTCTCCATTTCTCTCTCCCAGTGGCGCCGACTCCATGGGGCCTGAGGGGGCCCGAGCCCCCTCAAAGATTCGTTTGGGGGGGCGGAGCCCCCTCAATAATTCAAGAAAATGATTAAGTTATATTATGCTTTGTGAAATCACAAAAATGTATTGGTTATTTTTATTTCCCATGCTTGACGATAGTTACCTTTTAAAATAAATTCAACAATCAATGTTGAAACAAATAATTATAAGGTTAAGCAGGTTAACTGAATCAAGTGGTGTGAATCATGATATTGTTTCGGTGCTGCGACACACTTTCAGTTTAACCTCTTCCATGGGCAAGACCTCCGATATGGGCCCCCCCAATATTTTTTATAAGTCGGCGCCCCTGCTCTCTCCTATCCGCTAATCTCTTCATAGCTACATATTTATTCTCTTTTACATCCTTTATAACCTGTCCTATATAACTCATTCGGGGCCGTCCCTTGCCCTTTTTCCCTTCCACTACAAATGTAATTGAAATAAAATTTTCACATGGAAAAATTAAACTTATTAAGGCTGGATGGTGATACTTGGTGACAGGAAACATAATAAAAGATACACTGTTGGATGTTCCACAGAAGTTTACTTGACCGACCAAGGTTTCGACATTACACTATGTCATTTTCAAATGTATATTCAAGTGTATATTCACCTTTGAAAATGATATAGTGTAATGTCGAAATCTGGGTCGATCAAGTAAACTTCTATGGAGCATACAGCAGTGTATCTTTAATCACGTTTCATATAATAAATTGACTCAACGCTACGCATAACACAATTAGCGGTCTTACCTCTAAGGATAGATTTCAGGGAGGCGGAGGCGAAGGAAAAAAAGTTGATTGCACCGTGACATAGTTAGAGCTCGAAAATAGATGGACTTTATGTCATTTTGAAATCTATAATTTTTTAAAGTTTGTATTTTTTTTAGTTGAGGGTATGGCTCCCAAGCGTACACCAAAACTTGCCATCGTTACTAGCTTAGAATTCTTTTTTTTAAGGCTTCTGGTGCTCCAAGAGTTTTTCCTCTCTCTTCTCTTGATACCTTCCTATCCTCTTCCCACCTAACCCGACGGCCCTTGTGCTGCTGTAAGCTAAAAGTAAGTATAGAAGAGTGTGATTGAGCGGCTTCTGAGTTTGTGGCCAATATTTAAATGGAAAAATTCCAAATCAAGAGATTCGGCCCTTCTCCCCCTCCTACTCGTCTGTCTGGGATGATCGCTGATATAGTCGTTAACATAGTTAGACTTAAACCAAACAATGAGTTTGTTCTCATGTTATTTATTTCGACTGAAAATTTTATTTCCATTAAATTTAATCAGGAGAAGTAGCAGGATTTAGATTATCTATTTACATTTATTTGATTTACCACACCTTTCCATTTTCCGTAAAAATACTTACGATGGGGGGTTTAATGCTTGCTTCGGCTTTGGTCTACTACGCAGCCACTTCAAGTGTTCTGCTCTTCTATACATCTACTCTTTGAGTCCTAATCAACCGCCCACAAACTTTGTATGGTGCGTCAGTGCTTCCCTTTCACGGAAATGCGGAGGGGTCACGTGGTTTCGGGGGGATTCAGTCTTGGTTGCACGCTCGGAAGTCGGTTATATCACTCTTTCCTATCCTTATTCTGAGCTCTCTTTCCCGCTGTGTCAGCTTTGAGCAATCGCTTAGAATTACCTAGGCGCAGTATGTTTCCGAGAAATCTGGAGGTAGGGGCGGAAAGTGGAAAGTCTTGTGGCTTCGCAAAGCAAAATAGTTCCACAGTGCGTCATCAACGAAAACGCGTAGGCGGCTAAGATTCTGAAAACGGGAAATAATTCCGGAGTATGGCAGTTGGTATCCACACAGGTTAACGAAATGTCCTACTTTCGCTTTTTAATCACCACTGAATTGGAATTTGTCCCACATTTAGGAAAGAGTTGATGACATTCTTCGATGATGTAGACGTCACGGAATTGATTAATTCCTCATATTTTCATAAACTGAACTTTTTATTGCGTAACTTGATAGAATGAATGTTCAAGGAATGAATAATATACGTCGTATATTAATTGCAAAAAATTATCAAAAGGTTTTGAAAGACATTTTCAGGGAGTCGCTGAAATCCGAGTCGATTTATTAAAATTCCATTATAATACGGACATTATTTCCCTTAAATTTTCATTTTTTCCTGTTAACTGACGCGAATCCGGAACTACTGAATTGCCAATTTAAGCGTGCCAGTCACACAAAAATGAAATGTTAATACCTCTTTTGTTTTTGCTAATATAGTTGAAACATGGGAGGATATACTACGAACTAATATTTAAGTGTTGTTTTCGTATGAATGTAGGAATGGGTTCAAAGCCCTTAAGATGCAGATCCCCTGCGTTTTTATTTTTATTGTAGCGGCAAGCTCTTTAATGGATATTGAAATATCTCATTTGAACCCGAAAATGGCAAACCGATAACCCTGGTGGGTCAACAAATCCCTCATTATACATCATTTCTTCATTATTGCGTAGTATAAAATGACTGTAAATCATATAATCGCTCCTACTCAATGAACAATAATGAGGCTACGCTATCTATCAAATAGGAATGTTGACCGAGGGAGTTAGTGGTGTTTTATTTATTTATTTCCATACCACCGTAAACAGCTCTATACGGCCTTTTACATCGGGGTTATTAGCATGTTAACAGTTTAACGTGCACAAACAACCATGCCCTGGATACGATTAACTTACCCAGGCGGGACTCGAACCCGCGACCTCCTATTTGGCAGGCGAGGACTTAACTCCGCCGCCTGCGAAGCCGGCGAATTATTTACGATTCATTTAAATTTAATTATTTATCGAATTTTAATTATTTATGGTTATTTAAAATGTGCATTTCAATGTAAGAAAAAAATTTCGGGATAATTTTGACAAAATACAATTCACCAAAAATTATCATTAATGTATACTATTAAACTTAGGATAACACTGATTGAGAGAAAATTAATAATTGCTAATTCGACATCATGTTCATTGCAGTGACATGAGGTGAAAGAGAAATTTAGTTTCTTCGTAAATGCTTTGCCCAGACGTCACCGTGACATATCAAGTCTTGGATCTGAAATTTTTGCCGATGAATTTGCGGTAGTAGGATTTGATTCTAAAGTTGCTGGTCGGTGCTAAAGCAGCTGTTTCGGACCTTCGGTTCGCTTGTCCTTCGTAACTGTTTAGGTAGCATGTGTAACAGTGATACGTTATCACAGAATACTTACTCTATGGTATCACTTACGAAATGTTACTATATGGAGTTATGTAGTCAGAGTTTTCAAGATTTATTTGGTGTGTTTGCCAGTTTTTAATTAACGAAGTAAAATAAATTAATGTCAGCATTTGTGGTTCTATGGTATCACTTACGAAATGTTACTATATGGAGTTATGTAGCCAGAGTTTTCAAGATTTATTTGGTTTATTTGCCAGTTTTTAATTAACGAAATAAAATAAATTTATGTCAGCATTTGTGGTCAGAGCCTAACTACACAGAGAAAACCATCACATAATTAAGAATTTGAACCTCCCGGATTCGCCAACACTGCTTGTTTTTACAAACGGTGCGACCAACACCTTATGTTGCAGAGTTGATGTTAATGACAAGGCGCGAGTAGAGGGGTTCTGGTTCGTTTCCATATTGATGCGAATTATTTTTCTTTCGTACCCCTTGCTCTTAATGAATGTGGTTATTCAATACCAGGACACTCATTCGCACTCACCCTGGTGATCATTTTCATCGGGGCGAGGGTAACGAAGCCACCGTGGCCTATGGGCTCCTCCAATTCTTCCGTGTAAGTGCAGCCGGCATGACACGCTGAATAGAAGGTCAATCGGCCGTCTGCAGAACACACGGGGGCGTACCTGCTGTACTGACTGCAGCCACACCCAGAGTTACAAGCGGAATTCAGCGCCAAACTAGAAGGAAAGAAAAGAAAATTCGGTTACAGTCAATCTTAGGAGAAGCAGATTTAATGTGATAAACCGATGTAGGTATTTTTCTAGAGTACATCGTTCTTTATAAATATTTAATTACTTGGGGAATTACATTTGGAATTCCCCTCGGGTCTGTGTAGTTTGACTTTTACGTTTCAGATATGGAATCTGCCAACCTCTTCAGGGCAGCGTTTGCTGATTGAATCTTGAGGAGTTCTTCACCGGGTAGGTGAGACGGCGATGAAATTTCGACTTGTAACGCAACGGCCGTCTGTTATACCCGATGGAGAAACCGTGAAGACTTCATCATCATTATATGCCGAGAAAATATTAGATATCATTCGCTACCATTTGTTGTTGAGAACTATACCATGAACTGAGGAACTGAGCTACTGTGAATATACGAAATCCATGAAAACATATTTTCGATCATAAAAATATGTTTATAATCGCTCAGGGCATTAGTTAATGGAGAAGAAATTGCTCACGTCGATAAGCGTTATAAAAGGCCCGGTAAATGCTCCCATGGTTATGCGTATCATTCCAAACTTGACTCAAGATGCAAGTATCGATCGCTACTGAAAACTTGAGCTGCTACATTTCATAACATTGGTGCAAACAGAAGTGATGCGTAACATTTCATTTCCGCGATTCGCTCATTTTCTCCTCCAATTCCGAGGATTGAATAATCTCATCTAGCTTTATTTCTAATAGCCAGAGATGGGCAGTATCGAAAATACTTGTATTTGAAATACATATTTTCGATACTTTTGTAGTTTGTAATTTGTATCTGAAATACATTTTCTGAGAGTATTTTGTAATGAAAATACATTTAACGAGTAGTTTGTATTTTTTTAAATACATTCAAAATCAAAATATATGTAATGTTTTTGTGCATAAGTAGAAAGAGCGTGCGACGAGATGGCAGGGATCCCGAATGAGTCTGTATTAGCCGGCCATCTATGGGACTATAAATTGCCCCTTAATTTACTTCTGTAACACCCGTAGGCACTTGTATACTTGCAAAACGTAGTCGCGTGTGCAGTATTTTGCGAAACGAAGTTGTGCATTGAGTAATTTGTGGAGGGGACTTGTAGAATCTGACGCTGTTCCCAAAGGTGCAGGAGACATTTTTTCCATTTTATTTAAGACATTTCGCCATGGATAATAGTCTAATTGCCAGTTTCCTATAAATACGTTGTAAGAATGTTTGAGCCTCTCATTCTAAAAATAGTTCATATTTGAATTAATTTAAATTTTTTATTAGCTAAGAACTTCGGTGAAGGCATGTATTTCATATTTTAATAGAGTATTTTGAAATTACATTTGTATATAGTATCAAAAAATACAATTTTTAGAAGTAATTTGTATTTGAAATACGGATTTTAAAAGTAATTTGTATTTTGTATCTAAAATACATTTGACATGTATTTTGCCCACCTCTGCTAATAGCCTCCTGTTGAATCTTCTCCCGTTTTCTGGTGGACAGGGCACAGGTTGCTTTATTACCTCTTATTGCAAATGAGATTATTAATGTTATACCGGTGATATTCGCGTATTGTCTTTTTAAATACGATATCATTTCAAATTTACTTCTGTGAGCTTTCAAGGCGCCAAAAATTATATCATTTAATGGGGAAGATGAAGTCGTACTGGAAGTGCGTTTAATTAAAAAAGCGGCATATTTCGGAACTTTTTTTATTACGCTAATTGTATTTTTACTTTAAAATGCATCATTAATATACCTAATGGGAACCGTGGGGAATAATAGTCATCATCAAAAATAGTTGCCATCAATATAAAATTACTTCTTGGCGTGGTGCTTAGTAGGTCTATCCGGATATTCAACATTGCGGTTTGGATAGTGGTGCATGGGGGTGAATGAATTATTTTTGCAAATATTTGAGACAATGATAGTTTCTATCGTAGTTGCAAGACTCAAAACACGCTCTTCATGTGTTCGGAGCCTTGGTGTTAATGTTACTTCTACTGTAGCCGCTGAACGGTGGCGCAGTTTTTTATTATTTTGAAAATAATTTCACTCGTGCGTTTCCGTAGATGCTACACGCTAACGGCATGGCTGATTACATAACTGGTTCGATAAAGACAGTAAAGTTTTCATATTTATCTTCCTTACTGGTATGTTTCTTTCAACCCTCCTGCGTAATGCATGGTGGTAGATTTGTACGTACTCAAGGGGATGGTAGTGATGACAACCAATACGACTGACCAAGAAACGAATCATTCACGAACGAACCACGAATTCTAAATTTCATTGAAAATAGGCGCATTTTATTTCCGACAAGTACTAATGGGATTTGATGAGACCGTATTGTATAAATATGAGTTTTGGCGGATACTGGGCGTTTTCAAAGCCTTCTGAAACATTATCTGACAAGGAAAGATCATATCCAAAAAATAGACCCACCGGAACAAATATCAAAAACAAGAATACATTCTTTACTGTATCGGGGATAGGGAATTGGAACTGTCTTCCGTAGGTATTTTTTATACCCTTCCAGCAAATTTTAAAGGTCTATTGAGAAGATTGGATGGAATTCAATTTTCAGGGTATGTTTTCCTTTTTATATGCTTATTATATTTTAGATGTAGTTCATTTTTATTTCTAAGCATATTTTTTGTAATTAGGCAACTTTATGTTTAAACTTGGGCGAACCCAATTGATGTTAAAAGTGTCGGACAAAGTTTATTTGTTTACTGTGATGAGAATATAGTGCGTCGTATGAGTTAGTTTTTACTGCGATATTTTTCCGCTCCTAAATCACGTGACTCACCTGCCGTCTCCCGAGGCTCCGTGGAGGGGAGTGGTGGAGCATCCGAGGCCGATGAAGCTGAGCTCGCCGACGACGTACGCCATGCCCACCACCACGTTCCAGCCGAGGATGAGGCGCGGCCTGGGCCGGAACTTGGAGATGACTATGCCTGAGGCGAGGAAGCCGGCCACCATGGCCATAATACCTGCCGTGCCTACGACGCAAAGATAGAAAACAAACACGTGGAACTCCTTGGAGATTTGAGAGGCTGCTGGTCCGCATTTTCGCGGATCTGAGTATTTTCTCTGGGTGAAAACAGTGTCCGTTGACCCCGTCAGAAAGGGGACATCTTAGGTGACTATTTTCAGTGGGTTTGTGAATTCTATTTGGGCCTTCTACCGGGTTAAGGGCTCCATAACTATGGATGTTTCAATCATATGCGTAAACAGAGATACCCTTTATAACATTCCACTATTGAGGTAACCGGTCCAGCATCACCCCTGACGTCACACTGTTAATTTTTTACTTGCTCATTCTTGGCTTACTTTTGAGCTTCTTCTTTCGTGTTGAGCATTAACAGTGTGACTCATGAGGTATGTAACGATGTCAGTCTAGGGAAAGATCATAATGACGTCTGATGAAAAGTTTTGATGCTGGGACCACGTTGGGAACCATACGTTGCCTCGACAACGCATCTACTGTACGCGAGATCGCGTGATGTTTCAGTAGTCGAGAAGTCCGTCGCCATTTGGGTAGGGAATTTCTATCTACCTCTATATCTTTATGTTTGAGTTAAATTCACGGCAAAATTGTCTTGATGACGATGGAGGATTCCAACATTGAAATTTCATAAGAAAAGTTCCAATTCATCCAGTAAAACATCCAGACATCAAGCGTTGCATTCATCAGGGAAAACATACAAAACTCATGCTATCTTGTGTGAAATTTACAACTTTTCTACGTTTTTTACTATGAACCAAAAAATTGCGATACGCTTACCTCCTATGCCATCTTTTTTTTGGCATCTTTCTCAGTTCGGCTAAGCGTCTGTTTTCTTAAAAAAATCCTCGAAGTTTCCTCTTCTGCATAATATTTCCACTTTTGAGTCATCATTGTCCATTAGCCGTTTTTAACTGCTACGTCTGGCTCCTTTTCTATGCATTTAAATATTGCCTTAGTCATCATGCCGTAGGGACTTGGTGTTCGTCGCATCTTTCTTTCCAATTTAGTCTCCTCTGAGGAGGAAGTTGTTGTTTTCGTATTTCAATGGCCTCTTCTCCACAATTTTCACTGAAGTTCATGTCTCACACACTGCGGGATTGATTGAAATATGTCGAAACCATTTTGGTATATCGTAGTTAGCATACTTTCAAGAACATTTGGAACGGGGTCATTATTAGATATTTGGAGGAGGCGACCGATAGCTGAGGTCATTGGCGCCACGAGGGACGGGAAAGGAAGGAACGATGGAGAGAAATCCGGCGTCGGCATTAGCCTGTTCTTAACGGAGGCGTCATTGGGACGACGGCTTTACGTCCCATCCGACGGACGTAGTGTTACGCTTGAAATTTCGTCAACACAATATTCAAGCAGGGACCGGGCAGTCTCTGAAAATTCTCTGCTACTGCCGGGATTTGAACCCGAGCCTACGGGGTAGGAAGCCAATGCTATAGCTACCACACCAACCCGATCCCCCGGAGGAATTATTGCTTCAAGTAATATTGCTTTAATTTATTAGATTTTATTTTCATATTCGTCTTGACATGATGTTCTTCCGAAGATTTTTAACAGTTTTTCTATAACTTCTGCAGCTACTTAATTTTGTTGCTGCTAGATCTCGGTCGAAATTGAACAATAAGCTTTTGGTTCATTCTACCTAATGAGTTTTATTGGTTCCATAGGACTGATTTGAAGTTTATAAAAAGTATCTCTTCCACATCAAGTTCTTAGAAAGTTGAAATTTTGAAAGCAGTTTAATATAATTATTTATACTTTAATTTTATTAAACGCCTATTTACGCTTATAAACGCAGTTTAATTCCTTGATGTGGATTATCAAAAAGTGTATGAATATAAAAAAACCATTCAGTTATTTAAAAATATCCAAAATTATTAGCTAAACCTCGTTAAATTTGTATTTTTAAATAAGGGTAAATAGATCAGAGCCTTTATTTCCTGCAAAAAATATTCTCTTGGAAGCTCTACAATACGCCGAATGTATTTATAAGAATAAGCATTGTATTTAGTGCCTTATTCAAGTTCGATGTTGTGCTCTTCTTTATATTTAGTTGTACTATCACATTCAAGGATTATAAAGGCTCTATGCCAATGCTGTTCAATGTTCATCCTCTCATTAAAATTAATCTTCTCGCGACTTTGCGGAAACAACCGCTGACTATCTAAAAATAAGCCTTAAGAGAGTATACTGCAAGACTCGAAGTGAGAACAGGTGACATTAGCAATTCAATTATGATTGATTACGCTAAAACATCGTCCAATCTATTGGATCAACTCAAAGTTTAAATGAGAGTATAAGATTTTGCGAGAATCAGATACATGACACACCTCTTATATTATCACATTTCCAACAATTTATTTCTATGAATGCAAGCTCAGAATTTTATTACTCGATAAGATCAACTAGGTTAGTATGACTTTAATAAACGAATCTGATAAGGGTGTTAAAGGATTTTCTTTATTAAAATCTACCGCAGAAAATCTTACCGGCAATGATATTCGCTCCGGCAGCAGATTGTTGGAATTGGGTCTCCATGTACTTCGTAGTGAAGGTGATATATCCAGAAGCCCCGAGGATGTAGAAGACGGCAGAAAAATTGTTCACCATTATTATTTTGTTTCTCAGCAATCTTCCAAGAGCCGCAGGAAAGTCTTCGGATCCATGCAAAATAAGGAAATAAATAAATGAGGTATGCTGTGCAGAACTACAGTTATTAAGATTCTTAATAAAAGAATTTATTTAGTGTTAATATTATTAATTTCATAACTGAACGGGGAAAAGGAGTCTGAGTTACTTCATCACTAGTGAGAATGAAATTCGCGACTTCCAGTGGGTGAAGCCCTAGTCTTTATCATTCATCCTGTGCCACCATGAATACTTTGATTGAGCAGAACTTGTTCTAGTAATTATGAAGTTAAAAGGGAAAAGTAGTAAAAGCGATTCATTAAAACAAGTTATTGAGTTAATTATAAGTTAACTTAAAAGAGTCAGCAATATCGAAACGATTGACTAGATTTATAATCGAGCAAATTTAAAATGCCCGAGGAGTCCAATCATAAATGATTCGTTGCACTAACAATCGAGCGTGAGCTATTGTCACAATAGCCTCGTTCACTCAGACCCGAAATTGCTATTAAATAATGCGGTAGGTAGATACAAAAGATATGTTACGACGAACAAATAAATCTTTCACATACATCCACTTTCTCATAACTTCAAAATAAAAAAAATGCTGAAGTGGTTACCAACATTTCATGATCAGGCAAGTCGTAATAGTTCCTGTTCATTAACTCGTTCGGGGAGAACCGCTCATAGAGGGAAAGAATCGCTCTCGCGAGAGTAAACAGCAGCGAAACACCTGCGAACAATGAATGACGTCGAGGAGTAGCGGTGAACAGCTCGGTAAGAGTTTGTGACGTCATTAACTTATCTGCGAACAGGATAATTTTTCGTAGTGAAGTAAGCGATGGGTCAAGAAACGAAAAAAGTACTTATCAGTCTCTTTATTTTTAAAACTCTATCACAATTCACATTAATAAAAAGTTGGCAAACTAGTACGTCGCGTAGTCAAGGTAAAAGAAGAGGGCGATTGTTGCGTACCTTTGAGCTTGGGCACGTTTCCTTGGCTCTCTTTTCTTTTGCCGTCTCCGCCCGCCCAGAGCGCGGCTCCGTCCTCCGATGGCTCGGTAGCTTTCCCCCCTTCCACGTTCAGGGGCTGCAGACCGTCCTGCAGTTCCCGCGCCCGGTCGCTGGGCAGGGTCCCCTTCTGCTTGGGCAGGTGCTTGGGGAACATGGCGATGAGGAAGGAGAAGAGGAGTAGCGCCACTGTCAGGATGATCCACCCTGCGGGAGGAAAAATAACCATACCGTTAAAGTTTTTCTTACATCTACATGCTATCCCATAAGTCGCGTCCTTAGGTGTGCGATGTAATGAGTTAGGACACCGGCCGTTATGCTGTCAGAGAGTATTAAAAAATTAATGTTCGCGTTGTAAAATGCTACTTTATAAGTATCGTGATCTTTTGAGTGAAAAGAAATTTCTAACATGAGCATATATAATTCATATTCTAATAAAAAATTACTCATAATCTCTTATCATAGCGAAACCGAATTTCGGGGTAACAGTCTCTAGGAGTTGGTGAGGTAAGGGAAGCTTACGGCCATAGCAATAGGAGGCTCCCAAGCAACGTATTAATATCTTTTTTATATTATTTTATGTTTATTTCTGGAGTAATTTTGATATAATAATGGAAGTTAAGTTCTTTGTCGGTTATCGGCGGGCATTGTGAAATCTTTTTACATATAGGGAAATCGAGTTATAGAGGATTTTCGCTCCTGGGATGGTGGTTTCCTCAGCAGATGTATCACGGGTAGTCGCCACGAAGAGAGAAAATATTCTCCCGCCCCTCCCCGTCTTGGCTACATGCCTAACGCGTCTCCGAGTCTCTGGTGGCTCCTAACCTAATCCATGTAAAACCTCAGTAACTTTCTCTGTTCGCTCGTAGTAGTTTTTGGCGAGTCGCGCCGCAGTTTTTGCTTTATTTACAGGTTAAATTTTTCTGCGCTGATCCCATGTGTTTGTCGCGCACTCTAAGTGCGGCCTGACGAGTGCGAATCTGCGACTGTCTATCACTTTTTAATCGAGGACCTTCTCACATCATGGGATACGCTTACCCCAGTACTTTGTATCTTCATTTTACTCCAAATATAAAGTCGGTATTAAAATAAAAACTAGGTGCTGATGAAAGGAAAGGAAAATATTATGCAGTGAAAAAATGGAACGTATGTTGCAACTTAGCATAACAACATGCGGAAAAGATACCTACCGCAATCAAAATTTGTATCCTTTAAACATGCAAGAATAAATTTCAGATACTAAGAATTTTAAAATTCTGTAAATTTCTATTTTAACTGTACGAAAACGAAATTTTAACTCACAATCAGCAAAACTAGTTGGGCTAAAATTCAAGGTAATTTGACTTAAATCGAGTCATTGACGGAATCTTGGTCCTCTGCTGAGCTCTGGACACGAAATAACCAGGTTAGATTTACATCCACTGGTATCCGATACCTCCATCGATTATGGTCCACACAGCCTTTCAAATTTTTTCTAAGTTTTCAATTTTGCTACCACATGTCATACCGGCACAAAATTCCTCAAATATACCTGCTTCGGGCCTCATTCCGTAGATTTTACATTCATACTTCAATAAATATTGTAATAAATTTATTGCTGAATATCCAGAGTAAGGTCACTTTACTTAATAATCTGTGTAGGCACATGCTGTTTATCATTCTAATGCATTTCATTATCCATTTCATACCATGAAAGTTCGTTGCTCTAGTGCTTGCTTACATATATTGGTTGTTAAGTTTTGTGAAAAATGATAGAACGTGTGTGCATTGCAGAAGAGGGTTTTTGAAATTGAGAGGTTGCTCTTCGCATAAAAGTATTATGAGCGTCTCTATTACGAAACGTTGGAATCATTTTTTAATGAAACGGATAAAAAAAACCAGTCTTATTCCATCACAGAAGTATAAATCATCGGTTGCGTTACATGTGCCCACGTGCCTATTCACCTCGAGCTGTTTCCTGCCATTGCATTAAGTACACATCCATTGGACTCTGGTCTTTTACTGTTTGCTAGCAATGTATAATTGGGAGTTTCCCATGTGCTTTTCACATCCTTCGTGCTAACTCGAGCACTTCTTTGAACTTCCCACGCGTATTTTAGGACCCTGAGATGAAACCCAGCGCGGTTATCTTGCATCGGTCAAGGACACATCGAGTCGTCGAGTGGAATTTAGAATCGCTGCCAAGGGTTTTGCAAGATGCTTCCTCTCTACGATTTTTAGGGAAAGAGCATACGTGAGTTATACAGCCTCTGTGGTTTCGGGATAATCTCCTGAGTATGCCCTATTTCGAAAGGTGATACGACTTCATTTTCCGCTTTTTACACTCGCTCCAAAAATTTGATGCGCATTTCTCATTGTATCAGTATCACTTGAAGGGGAAAGCTCTCCCAGTGTGCTGAAAACATTTTTTTAAACCCATCTACATACCGCCCAATATAACTTTTTTATTACTTATCACAAAATAATCATAGATATAATTTAATCACTGTTTACGTGGACCAAGATGGAAAAAGGTTCCAGGGTTTTACGTAAAAATATTCTTGTATACGAGGACCAGCGTCGGTGATAATTTGCGGTGTCTTTGGAGAAAGCAGTCGGTTATCGAGTTATCTGGGTTTGAATCCCGGTTAAGAACTATGATTTTTTGCTCTGTGGAATTTCGCATATTTGTACATACCATATTTGTACGTGCCCCACGGTGGAATATGAAGAGTAAGGATTGATACAAATTTGTAGGGCTTGATATGGCTGTATTTTCCATTTAATACCACAATTATTTTGTGTTTTACGTACATTTTCCATCTAGTATGGTGAGAAAGGTATGAGCGTGTACAGCTTACACCTTGTTTTTGCAGTGCAATTGTTCTCTACCATGAAAGACTTTTACGCAAGCAACGGTCTTTGTCTCACCTGCAAATGCATGCCCAGAAGTTCCAAACGTGTGAGGAGTTTGAGTTGCATTTATCGTCGAGCTCTTAAAAAAATTTACGCGGGAGAACGCTCCTTCTCTATCCCATACACCCTGGACATAGGTCACGAGCCCCTCCCCCAAATTTGATGGTGAATGCACCCTGAAGTGGTTGGGGTTCATTAACCCGGAACAAAACGGAATTTATTTTTCATTTCCTACCCGTTTGCTAATTTTGGCTTTATGTGTGAGAGTATTTATTTTATGTCCTCGATTTGCATGGAATGATGCACGATTGGTAGATGATGACTCCACTTTCATGTATGTGTACGTATTATTTCCATTTTTAATGTACTTTTAGTGTGCATGTGGGAATCCTCTTGCACGCTGAAGATTGGTCACCCTACGAGCCACCTCTGGGGTGTTTGGCATTAGATGTAGGTCACAATAACAAATTTGTCTCGCTATCGCTAATCGTCCGTATATTTTTCAATCTCTGTCACAATCACTGTTTCAAAAACTTGGGAACGTGCCCATTCACGGCTTCAATTACTGAACAAAGTGTTATTTCGTAATATCATTGTAACATTAACTTTTGCAATCCACTATGGTAAAGAAAAACTTGCAAAATCAGGATTTCAGTGCTGGGGCATCATCATCAGGGGCTATATCTCAAATGAAAGAGGATTATAAAAGTTAGTGTTATACTAAATGAATTCCACATAGTTTGCACTGTTACCAATTCATTCGTTATTTCGTAATATTTCCGGTTGGTTACTTACCCAGCCACCATGCTCCGAGCCACCTGGGGTCCTTCTTGGTGATGAGGGGCGTGAGTGATGGGTCTATGTAGAGACTGAGACAGGCCCAGCCGAGGAGGAAGCCCAAAGCCGGGCCCACCGTCCGCAGGGCCAGCACCACTCCTGTGACGGGGTTAAAAATAAGACAACATCGTCATGCACGCACGTACATGTATTTTTACATGCGAAAAGATAAAAACTCCCTGTACCTCCGAAGCAGGGCGTAAATAACGCCCAAGCAACCTTGTGGCACAGGGGACTCCTCCCATTCACTCGAGGTTGGCTTTCTAATTCGAAAGCAATGAGTTTTCAGCCTCTAACGTTCATAACTTTTGATCGAGAGTAATTTTAAACGACTCTTATTCAAACTGTGAGATGACATGACTGCTCAAGTAAAGCACAAAGAACTTACAATTAGTTATTCGTTCATTTATTGTGAAAATTTTTAAAATATCATAATCGACATTGTATTGAAAGTTATTCTGATTTCTCTTTCTTATTGAGATTTTATAGCTACTTCAAATATTACCTCGTTTGATTAAACAGCCAAGAAATTATTAAGGAATTGGATTAAAATTTGAGTCACGGTTAATAATGCCCACTGCATTAAAAAACGTTGCTGAAATTGCGAGCGTTAAAAATTAATAAAGTATGTTGTAAATAGCGTCATATATTTGTGAAAATATTTGTGCATTTTGATTGATTTTTTAGACTCTCGGCCTGCGTTTGCCATTTCCATTTTTGGCTATTGGGACTCGAATGCATGTTTTTTTTGTAGTCTATCTGTGAGATACACTATTCGTATACCAAAATCTACTGACGGATCGGAAGTCGCGACAAAAAGCCACATCTTTAGTACAGAGGGTACAATTAAACCCAATGGAAGCTAAGAAACTTGCAGGAGTGTAGCAAAATGTAATACTTAGATATATTCTTCCCAAGAGTCAATAACTTGGAATATTCCTGAATAAATACCGTGAATGGCAAAAAATGGAATATTTGGCTTGCACAAAAATTTTAATCCGTGAAGAAGTATGGGATTATTGCCTTACATTCAGCAATAAGAGGTAATATTAAATTCTCCCAATCAAAATTTAAAAAGTCCTTAAATTTTCCAAAAGGGAATTGCAGTTAATTTTTATAGATAATTAATGTCACTCGTAAGTCTTTCAAAATTGATGAGTGTTTTCGTCAGTAAGTAAATAAATCTAACTCATTTTATTGGAAAAAAAGGTCCAGAGAGCGAGTTCTTCAATTATTGGGGTAAACCTTCAGGTATTCCTGTATCTGGAATGTTTAAATCAAAATCCATCCCAGAATAAACTGATATAGAATTATCAAATTTGAGATATCGGAAAATATAGACTAGTGCCTACTTTTAGGTTTATTGAATGAATAGTGTCAACTTTATTGTGTCCAGAATAGTATGTACTATTTTTTACAAATTTTCAAGATGAAAGCATACAATTTCAGCGAGTACTGCGTTGCCAAAAAACCGGTCGACCGGGAGGGATACCCCCTCTTAATGTAGACTCGATACATATTTGGCCCACGTAACGACGAGTGTGGCGAATGAAGGTGGACTGCAGTACGTGAAAATACTCGGGAAGCGGAAGCCATTGCCTCGCGCCCATCTCAAGGACGGCTCGTGGGAAAAGGAGAGCATCGCGGGAGATTGATGTCGGGCGCAAGGCTTCCGCCGCGGAATACGACCGCAAATAATCGCCCGCGGCCACGGAAATACTCGCGCGACAGCTGATGGGACGGTCAATGAAACTCCGCGGAAACATTTTCTGGGGTTTCTAAAATTAGCAGCGGAAACTCGGCTGAAATCAGATACGCCCATTACATTGATAATCCGAACTGGTCCCGATCTCAGGGTGGATGTATACGCGAGCGAATTTCGGTCACAGAGTGGAAAATCCGAGATCGGAGAAATGATCTAATTGGTTGATTTCGACGATAGCCTTTCTTTTTCATGTAGCTTATTTCAATTACAATTTTTATTTTCATTACATACATGACAATCATTGGGATGGACAGATATGAGGAATTAAATGATAATATCTATTTATTAGTATTTATTAGCTATCTTTATCCAATTCCCATAATTATAGTTAAGTTGGGGTTTGAATGTTGGCCTCGACTTTCGCTTAGTGCGCAGCCGTCACGTGGGCTCTTGTGTATTTTTACTCTTGCGTTGAGATGGAGAGTATTCCCTTGTATTTCTGTCCCGGACGGATTTTTTTGTCCTTATTTTCCCACAGATGTGGTAAATATTGTTCGTTCATCTGCTTTTAATAAGTTATCCATAACGCTATGGAGCCAAACTTCAATTGTTGAAACTTTTACCTATCCGAGTTTTTTATTATTGTGATCGCCTTGATGGGAATATTTATTTTCCCATACCACCGAAATATTAAAAAAATGAACTAGTGAAATAAATTAATTAAGACAGGAAAAAGTGTCAATTGCCTCCAGCGACAAGGATTTGTGGGGCTATGTTCTCATGAAAACATATATCGCCTGCGTTTCTGACTCTACACGTTATCTCCCTCTCCTTCTTTTCCATCGAGAGATATATATGAACTGTTCTTGATGGTTAATTATTTTGGGAAGACGACCTACAAGTGAGGTTGTTCTATTAGGTTATGATTGGTGAGTCATCTGGTACGGGGAAATATTTTTCTAAAAGATTTTAATATTAGCTGAAATTAGCTATTCTATAATATTTAACATTTTTACCCCTCTGACCCGCTACATCAGTAAGTGAGCGCATCTAACTAAAGGCTTTTATGCATAAAGCAGAAGCTGAGTGATAGAGTTAACAGATTGAATCAAGTCTAACTTAGTTATTAGAAAAAAAGTACGGGTGCACGAGTGCTGGTTCTTAGGCGCTTGGGGTTTCATTGAACTTGATGAAAGGAAAAACCGTGCCTAAATTAGTATGTTTCTAATTCTAAGTTCGCAGGAAAGCGTTAATAGGGCCATTTATAAAGAAAGGTAACCTCTGAAGTAATTTTTTGTTTCCTTGCATTTGGATAAATTATGTATTTGTACACACTACTTCTGTTACATTTCAATAATTGGTTTTGATTTTGTGGTTGGTATCTAAAACTTGGAGCATTGCCATTAAACTCTTGCACTTTCTTAGAGCTTCCCACTAATACATTTGCGACGAAAAAGGCTTTTCTGTTGTGAATTCGTACAATAATAATTATCAAAATTAAAGTGATATTTGTAGCTAATTTACCAGACAAGTCCTTAGTGTACAATACAAGTTATTAGTTCGCGTAAATTAAAAATGCATACCTATACATCTTATTTATCTCGACTGAGAAGATCACTGCTTAGAAATAATCTACGTTCGACACCAAAGGGAATTTTTAGTTTTATAATAATTGCAAATAAAAACTTCCATTTGAAAAGCTATTTTTAAAGGTGTTAGGAAGTTCATGGAGGGCCCTATTACCAACAAAACGTAAGCTTCCAAAAATTTCTTGAAATTCTAGTTTCACACGTAGACTTTTTTCTTCGATGTTGGACCTATTTCTGGTGATTTTACATTCACGATGAGGTTTTGGGCCATTTATCTTGAAACGATTGGTTCCGCGCGTGCGTTTAATTAAAAAAATGTGATCACCATACCCAATATTAACTTTGTTTTGACGATTAAAAAAAGTCCCAGAAAAGCCTTTTGCGTTTGAAAAAGTCGCGGTACACTGGACAAAGGCCGAAAATTTTCCATAGAGACTAAAAAAAGTTATTAAAAATGTATTAAATTCAGCGAAAGTTGTAGAGATTAATATTGAAAAGCAATAATTTCCCATTTTTAGAAAAAATAAAGAGACTTTTTTCCGCTTTCTAATGAAGATAACCTTTGAATTCTAATTATGATAACTTTTGAGCGACTATGTGGCACAGTGTTTATTTAAAAGTAATAGCATTGTTTTATTTGTTGGAGCTTACCAAGAGGTCAGGTCATTTCACTCATTAGAGCAGCGTTTCCCGAACTTTTTCTTTCCACGACCCATTTTAGCCCATACGTTTTAGCCGCGACCCCTTAAAAATGGTTGTCTAAGTTTAAGTACATAGTTCACCATATTATTTGTATACATCTCGCGACCCCTTTCCTAACGGCCCGCGACCCCCAGTTTGGGAACCGCTGCATTAGAGAAAAGAAAGAAATAAAAGGTGGAGGGAAACTCGGCGTCAGAGTTACTATACTCTGACGCCGAGTTATATACAGAGTCATACAGAGTTGCGATAGGCGCTGAGGGGATTCTCCCACTCGGTCAGTCGTAATTTGTCTTTTTTTCGCGACGTATTGCTCGTTTAAAACAATCTGCCGCATCAACATTTTCAGGCTGTATATAGTAAACCCCTTTCAAAATTCGTCTGATGTTTGGATTTGAGAAAATAATTATCTAAAATTTTGAAATTTCAGGTACAGGGAATTTATCAATACGGTCTTTTTTATACGGGCGGAAAAAAATTGTGTCTTGAAATTTTTTAATTTTATTAAAATAGGTGTTGCCTGCAGGAATCGAAATTACAAATGATGTTTCGGTCGAAAACGCACCATTTTTAAACTGCAGAAACTTTGAGCCAATAGCTCCGATTGGCCGCGAGTTTATCCTGTTGCTGAATGCTTTGGATAAATCGCGATCACCGGCAAGAAAAGCATTCGAAGTCAGGAGTTCCTACTGGCATCAGATATCCAGGGTTAAAATTTCGTGATACATTTTTTCTCCACCTTGTATAAGCTGACTACTTTAAGATAATAAAACTGAGCTAGGTATTAGTCACGATAAAGGACCGGTCGAACGCGGGTGATGTGTCCTATTAACGTCCCATTAAATAGAGAACGGTGCATTAAGTACCTTACACTCAGCGCGACATTGAAAGGAATCCGAATCCTCCGAGATTTTTAAAAAGCTATCGGGATTTAAACGCGAGCCTTGGGGGGTGTGAATCCAAATCTTTAGCCAGCACCAACCCGATATTGAACTAAAAATACTAACCTAATGATTAAATGTATCGTTTTTCGAAATCTTTACCCCCGCATTACAAATTCCAGATTCCCGCCTACGCTGAGGACAGCAGACGATGGAACGGAGGATTGCGATGGAATCGAGGGCGTAAGGTTGCTGGGAGCATCCCATTTTCAGGTGATCTTTTACGGCTTCGACGTAAGGGATACAAGCGATAGAATTCCTAATTCTCCTGCCAATAAATTGGCTCAAGATATTGATTGATTTTTCTCGGCCGGCGCTCCAAGAGCTCCGCCAGACTCTGCTACGTATTCAGAACCCTTATTTGCACCTCGTAGTTCTCCGATTACGATTGATGTATTAGTATCGCCCAATGACCGTATTTGAATGACCAACTATCAATGACTGATGTTAATTACGAATTAAAATATCCTCTACTATCATATGTATTATGTACATGCGTTTCACCTAATAGGTTTGATGTAGTGCATCGAGAACTTTTACGTCAAATTCATGCACTCGTACAAAGAAATATTTCCATAAGTAAAATATCTCACTGGTTTTCAAGGTTTCCTCGTGGGAAGTTATTCAATGTCCTTTTTATTTTTTCCTCGGTTTATCACCGCTTTCATTGTTGGCGGTCGACGATATATCCGCTACTGTAGCTACTTATTGGTATTGGCAATAAGAATCAAATATTATTTTTACGAAAATATTTTTAAAGGACTTATTATATTAATAAAGGATGTCTGTCGTCTTTAATTTAGTAACTAATGTTTTCCTTTTGATCCTAGGTGAAATGAAACGGACAATTTGTTTGAGGATTCATAGACTGAAAGTGCATTGCGTAATATTGAATTCAGTGTAAAACCTAGCGTAAAACAAACACATAACAGAGCAGTTGGATAGGTATTGATACAAGTGAATCGTCAAATTAATGCACTCACGAATAAAAATATTTCCTTAAGTGAAAAATATCATTGGTTAATAAGTTTTCCTTGAGGAAGGTGATTCAATTTTTTTCATTTTTAGTGCTACGATAAAATCTTTTTGGCATGATCTTAATTGTATACTATTTATTTTATTACTTTTTACGAGAAGGATCTGCATTAATTTTTCTGAGCTGAGAGATATTACCCTTACCCTTACTATTTAGGGGTGTTAGTCGTTGGTAAGCTGAAATATATAGACTTGTATCAGGGCCTAGCCAATTGCTCTTTTACGTGTTTGTTTTCTTCTCATTTTACTGTGAATTCTAGTATTTTTAACAATGCACTTTTAACCTATGAATCCTCAAACGAATTTCCCATCTCGTTTCGACTCGAATGAAAAGGAAAACGTGATTCACAAATTTAAAAATGGTAGATATCCTTTATTGATAAAATTATAAATCCTCGTAAAACCATATCGTAAAAATAATGTATGATTCGTGGCACCTAAACCACCGCTAACCACCTGTCGAGGTCATTTGGTCACGAATAATATAGACCACAGTTCTTCAACTTTTTTAATGCAAGGGCCGAAACTCGATTTCACATCGTCCAGAGGGCCGCAATGCGCCAAGTCACTTCACCACGACATCAATAAAATAAAAAAAATTAAAAAACAATTTCAAAGTGCAATAATCCCTATTTATTAAAAATTTCAATCAATTAATGCCATGTTTGGCATTGTATTTTTTGACGAGTTTGTCGAAATATATTTTATATTTTGTGGCGCGATAAAATATTTTCTTTAGTCTCTGGGGACTGCAAGAAATTACCAATGCCCGGGGGCCGCGGGCCGGGCAAGCATATGGCCCGGGGGCCGCGGGATGAAGATCCTTGCTTTAGACAAACGATTGGGCTATTACTACCATTTCAAATACATAGGTACCCGAATATGAAGTAGCGTAACCAACTGCTCATCTGATTGCAATTAGGTTTGCATCAAAATGAGGGGTTATAGGCTTGGCCATCGCCTGCTCGCCGACCGACAGTGCGCGAGCGAAAAATTGGAAATAATTATAATCCAGTATCAACTACTGTTTTCACGATAAAAGGCAAAATAAGATCATATTGAAAAAGTTGAGGCGACTGTGCTAAACTCAAGTTTTCCTACTACTAAGTGCCAATAACAAGTGGCTTAATGCAATAACTCGTGTAAAAATAAAGCTTAACATTTAAAATGTTACCATCGACTTTATTAAAGACGATTCTAACGTTGCATTGATATTTATGTCGTGCAATGATGAGTTTCGGTTATAGAAGGATCCAAATTTCACGATTGTACAGAAATGCCCGAAGAACGGGTATTTTTTATCATATCAATTATAATATGCGTTTATAAAACAATTAAAGGTGTATATTATTGTATAAAACAATTCTACAGTCAAGATATTATATGCGAGCAAAGTTTTATTACAATCTCATTGAAATTGGATGACCCTCGCCGCTTTGGACTCATTGTCAGATACGGACATGGACAGTAGTTTTGAAAGTCTGAGTAGCTCGCATTACCATTCAGTACTTACGAATCTTCAAGTGTTTTAAATTATTTAATTAAGCTGGGTAGGATTGAATTGCGTGCGACAGCTTAGGCGACGAATTTCACGGGGACTCTTCTCACAAAGGTGCTAAGTGACTTGATGATAAGTGGCGAGAATTGTTTTCACGAATCAATGACACCTCAAGGACTGCACTCCATGCAAATAAATCCATAGTGTTAGGCGAAACATGAGGGAACTTCTTCATAATCGTTCAGAAAGGAAAGGCGATGGCTGTTTGCACAATTATTTATTGATGCGACCGGTTTCCGATACAAAGTATTATCATCTACTGGTTGCTGTTACTTTTCATCGAAACCGGTCGCATCAGCGAATAATTGTGGAATATGCCATTGCCTTTCCTTTCTGAGCCATCGTGAATGAATCGCTTAATATTACTGTCACTTCAAACGACCATCGTGAAATGTAGGAACCAAATTAATAATATGAATTTTAATTGAACCGTAGTGTTTTGATTCTCAAGGTTATCATCATTGTTTATAATTTTCTCAATTTCTAAGCTTGTGATACAAAAATCTAGGTTTTCTCTTCAAAATAGGCTGTTATTAATGCTGTAGATACCACAATCCTCACTTCATTAATACTGCTAAATTACAAGCATCAGTAAAGTTGCATCCAATTTAACACATATAAGGAATATTAAGTCCAGGAATTTTTAATTCGTTGAAAAGAATCTCTATATCCTTCCACTAGGGACCCATTTGTGATGAATTTTTGATTCTATTTATTAATTTTCAGACTTACAGTAATGAACCTTAATTTGTCCGAGAAGAAAATTGGTCGTAAATATCGAGACTCCCTTGTTACCACGCGATGACCCGTTTCAATCATAAAATCAGTTTTTTATCAAAATTTTTGCATGGATATATTTTGTAAACTCAAACTAAACGCCCTGAGACAATTTTTCATAAAACGTTGTTCCAAATTATTCGCAATATATATATTTTTCAATTTTTTTGCTCAAAATTCCTGCCTAACTTGAATCGTGTTATTTACCATGCATCCGCCCACGATTATTGTGGAGTAATGATTATTGGACTCTTGTTATTTTGTCTTATTTAAGACATGTAATTTAGACTAAAAGTAAAATTTATTTTATGTCATTTTCTATCATTGCTACGTAATGATGTTTGAGCTTATTCAATCTTCCTAGAATTCTCTATATCAGAATTGGCCGATTTTTTTTTCAGAAAAATTTTCGCATGATTCAAAATATTACAAATTTACAATGAAGTGGATAACTCGTTTCAAATTTAGGAAATATTTTGGTCTCAAGTTTTACTAGTTCACCTCAAGTGAAGTAATTAAATAATTGCGCCAAAAGATAAACTTTTACATGTTGCAAGAACTGCTTTTGCCATAACATAAACAATCAATTATCTTTTAAAGGATTGATGAAGGAATAAAATATTAAACCCAGATTAATGGAACGAAAGGCGACTTATCTTCTAATTGTTTTTCATTAAAATAATTAGTTTGGACCAGTGGTGGATCCCGGACAGAGGCAAGGGGCTAGATTGGGATCCAGACAGGTTAAGGGGGTCAGGTCCCAGGCAAGGGGCTAGGTTCGGTTCGGTAGTGATGGGCACTGTGCGAGTGAGTCTGCTCAAATGTGCGACTCAGCAGATACAGGCAAGAGAGTCTTATTCGGTGAGTCGCGACTCCCTCCCCTCTGCAGACCGCACACGACTCGCCTTCGCAGACCCCCCACGACTCCCTCCGCGCACACTGTGCGGGTTACCAGACTTTTCATTGCGAAAATCAATTTACTACAGTCATTAGTGTAGAGAAGAATCAAATCTTTCACAAGTGATCCAAATCTAAGAAAAGGAAATATGCCTGTAGTAATACAACCAGCCTTAGAACCGATTGTACAAGTTACCCACCGTCTAAGATGTTACAGTTTAAATATTACCAGCATTGGTCTGCGTCGTAATCGTTCAAATTACACCTCGTCTGGCAGGACTCCATGCGCACACGACACCTTCCACAAGCATTTTCCGTGCGAGGCTCATCGCACGTTTGGCGGGTCAGAGGGTAGCCCACTGCTCACCTTTTCACGCCGCTTGAAAGATTCTCCCGATTCATTTTCTGGGTATTACTCTAAAGGACCTCACATGACCCTTATCGTAATTGTCTCTCCCACACACTCCATGCATCGTGAAAGAAAAATGGTGGAAGATGCTCGTGTAAAAATTTTCGGCAACGGCAATTTTATGAAAATAGTAAGAGACAAAAATGAAAATTTGTTCTATCACAAAAAACTAATTGTAAGATTAATCGATGAAATGAATTATGAATTGTTAACATTATTATGTTGTTTCGGAGAGAATATTTTGTTACTACAGTATTTTTAAAAGTTGCCTTCATCTATGAGCACAGGAGACGGAATGCATTTTCCGTCTTCCATGAAAGATATAACGTATCGGCAGAAATGGTTCCTCAGTTTTATCACCTGTTAAACATTGTGACAAAGCAATACGTGATTGATTTGAATATAATTTTTCAAATTGTGATCTAGGAAATGTTGCATTTTAAATGTTCGTTCAGAAATCCCCCCTCACCTTCATCCCCTATTCCCCTTTCTTCCACTCCACCCATCCACCTCCCCTCTACCTAGAAGCGCTTTGCTGAGTCGCACTGTGCGCTCTGCTCTCAGGAGTGTGCATTGGGCGGTGAGTCAGCTCCACAAAAAGAGTCGTTTATGCCATCACTAGTTCGGAGTGAAGCCGTTATAAAAATATATCAAAGCAGTCAAAAATTGATAACAGCATATACCCACTTACCGAGCAGCATGGGCGTCTTCCTCTTGGCTGTGTTGTCATCGAGGTAGGTCTGTCCCAGGGCAAAGTACAGAGTAGTCCCGATCCCGAGGACAAACTGCGAGATGAAGACGAGGGCCAGGGGCATTGCGGATAGGTCCCCGCCCACCTCACACCGGTCCCCATCGTCCAGAAGATCTGCGTCTAAGGCCGATGAGCTGCTCTTGCACAGGGAAAGCGATTCTGGAGAGAGGATTCAGAAAGAATACGAGATAGGAGTGAGTCGCGGAGATACAGCTGTGTTGCTTATAATGGATTGCGAATCGGAGATTATTAATTTAAAATTGAGTATCCTTTGCCGAAACATTTAGTTTAACTGCGAAACAATTCTATGCAATACCTCCTGTTACTTCATGCACTTCGTTGGGTTATCTAAACTGTCGACACGTCAGATAACCTGACCTGAAAGATTTATAAACTGAGGAGAAAAATGTACTTCACAGTGAAACTTCAGCACAAAATCGAGTTTTATTAATTAAAAATTAACGAGGTGCAATTTGAACGATTACGACGCAGACCAATGCTGGTAAGATTTAAACTGTAACATCTCAGACCGTGGGTAACTTGTACAATCGGTTCTAATTGTAAGAGCATTGGCTGGTTGTATTACTACAGGCATAATTATTTTTCTTAAATTTGGATCACTTGTGAAAGATTTGATTCTTCTCTACACTACTGACTGTAGTAAATTGATTTTTGCAACGAAAAGTTGTTTTTATTCTGCACTGTTTTCTTCATATTTTCTGCAGTTGCTTCAAGTTTATGCATTTTAAACAAGGCTCTGATGCTATGGAGATCATATTATTTAGTGCATCCGCAGAAGATTACCAGATTTGTTCGAATAGAAATACGCTCAATTCGATTCATTTCGCATTTCAGGGCATTCGCTCGGTTGCATTTTATAGCACTTTGGTAGGTAAGATTGCAACTGAATTGACGATGGGTTGACGATGAAATGATTAGCATTGGTCAATTTTTGATCGATTAATGATCTTTATTATTCAATTTCCTCTGAAGTTATAAATAAAAATTAAAACAAGAATTTCGTGGTCCAAAATTGCTTCAGGCGGCAGAAATTAAAAATGGTTATACAAAGCATTTTAATAGACACGGTGTATTTGCTCCAATTGAATTTGCCCGATCATATATGAAGTTTATAAAATGAAAGCTCTTAATTAGTTGCTTCTAAATTTTTTAGTAAGTATATTTTTTTAAATCCTTTTCCTATTCTTCATTTTTTAAGCAATGTCGACAACTATTATCCACTATCCTGAGCTACGAACTGATAAGTTTCGCATATGGGAACTTTGACCGGCCAAGAAAATAATGAGGCCTTTTAGTGTCAAGAAAATTAGTCAAATTTTACTTTCCAGCCTAGTCCTGTTCCGCCGCAAGTCATCTTTAAGAGGGCCCTACTTGTGATAAGATAAACTTCGACTAATTTAACCTATGTACCATTGGCTTTATAGCATCATATTTATGAAAATTCCGATGCCAAGAATGAGATCCACTGAATATTATTTTATTAATTGGTTTCCAGCCTTCCAAAAACCCAAAAGGTCTTTTTTGTAGAAAAAATTATCATTATCAATCAGTGATTCACGCGTATTGGTGTGCTCCAACGTAAATACTTAAAGCGTTTTAGCATTCTGGTTTAGGTAAAAGGTATGCTCAGGCAAATGCCTGATTTAATTAATTAATAATCGTGCCAAATTTCACCTTCTGCATCGTAAAACGTTGATCGGGTCAAAGTTTTCTGAAAGCGATCGAAGAGAATCAACTCCGTCATAAAATTCTGGAAAGTCAAGGACCCAATGATAAAAAAATCTCGAAAATCGAGAAGACACAGTTAAATGAAGCATAAAAATCGCAAATCTTTAGCGAGAAATTATTTTTCCCTCTTCCCGCTAGTTTTATATCTCCACCGGGATCATATAAACGTGGGGTAAAGGGAGTACTTGAAGATGTATCCGAAATTCTTAATTGACCAACCTCATTGAAGAACTAGGTGCCTCCGAATCACCAGTCACGTGGTCAAGATTTCCATGCATCGGTTGTGTCATTAGCACCTTTTTCATCTCAACCGCGATGTTAGTGGAGTAGTGAGAATTTGGAAAAAACTAAATCGATGGAAATTACTATTATAAACATTATTTATTGGTGGAATGGTGTAATGGAGTGTTTTGTGCTAGTAATTTAGGGCCCTGTATCGCTAGTGAAATCCAAATCTAACTAAATTTCGTGAGTTCTTCATTTTGCGTGCTTTCTGACCAGCGATTACTGCACCTGCACTATTTTAAGATAAAATTTTGCTTCTGGATGGATCCGAAGCGTAATTGCCAACGATTAGTATTCTGTCCACATCAGCTTATTAATCTTTTTCCAAGTTCTCTATCTTTATATCTTAACTTAAGGTATCGTATAGGCTGAAGTTAAAGATTAAATGCAAAATAATGAACGCCGATTTAGATGCTCCGATGAAAAGTGCGTGTGAAAAGTAATTGTGGTGCTAATTATCAGGTAAATTGTATTGCTTACGAGGTTGCTTCGATTATTTTATTTTCTAGGAATCGGTGGTGAATGAGTAGAGGAATACATGATCATTGATCAGCCACAGACAGAGACGTCCCACTGTGGTGGATTGAACATTGCTATTTTCAAATGTTTCCTTCAAAACCTAAGAAAATTAGAAAGATTTGAGGTTCAGGTAGGTCCCTAATTTTTTCTCCGTCCACTAAATTTTCAAATTACTTGTAAAATATCCTCCTCATTTACGTGTAACGTAATTAAGGATTGCTCTTGAGCTACTAATTCATATTTCATCATGTTTCACTGAAGTTAATGTATGGTACTCGAATTGAGATGTGTTCTTCGTATCCTCGCGTTTGCGGTTGAACCATTGTAGAATAAAATTGAAGTATATATAGTCATAAAACTAAAGAATTTTCCTTTGAATTCAAAGAATCAATTGATACAATCGCTATTCTTTTACTTCGTGTTATTTTCCATTGTCTCTTCAATATATTAGTGGAAATAATTGATAAAATTTACTTTATTTGATCCAGTGATAAATATACTTCATGCAGGAATTTGTTAATGATTGTATTACAAAAAATCAAACAATAAAAAAGTTGTCTAGCTTAAAGTGTCTTCATACAAAATTACTCAATAACTTTCGTACGTAGCAACCAAATTGAAACTTTTGGGATATTCACTTTGCTCCCCAAAGATTACTACAAAATTTCTACGATTAACTGTGTGTGGTTATTCTTAGATGTCACGGTTAAATAACATTCGAATCAATAGGGTGGTTTCCTATTATTTTTTTATTGCCTAAATCGAAAGATTATTACTCCTGGAGTATGTATTTCTCGCTTTTAGATTTTTAAATGACGATATCTATTTTTCGCGATTAAATGAAAAGGGAAAAATTTCAAGCGCGCGAAAACGCGACGCGTAAGTATGAATGCCGGGAAATCTCTCCGTGTGACGTATTTCTGGTTCCCGCTGCCGCTCTGTGAGGTGACCTTGAGGCGAGGCTATGAGCGCTGATACGACGCAAGCTGCTAGCGGGTAGCTGAGTATCCTGCTGGCAGGTAGCGCTAGGCTTAAATAAGGATTATTAATACCTTATCAAATGAAGAAAACTTTCCGACCTTAGCCAGTTTTAATAAGTGATTATTAAGACATGTTTCCCTGAGCTCTGCGCCTCATGCATGCATTGGTAACCTCAGACGATGCATAACTCCTATCCTCTCGTGTAGAAACTAGGTCCCTGTGACGTCTCGTGGAGTGGAATCGCATGGGCGCCAATCTGGCCTTTTTCAAATGAGGATAAAATTTGACCCTTGCCATTCGTCTAAACCGGTATTTCAAAAACCAAATAATTTGTGTATTATGAATACACTAATGGTGGGTAACGAATCGCAATCAATGCCTTTCGTTTTCTTTGATGAAGGAAACTACCCTATTCCCGTGGCCAATGCTTTTCAGATAAGTGCGTAATAAAGGGATGAAAAACGTTTGAAAGATTTTAGTCCCATAACGGAAATCAATGACAGCGGCCGTAGTCATCTTTCACTTCTCTTTCCCCGAGCACTCTGTCAAAAATACAACGTATGTTTCATATGTTATACCCTGAGTGAGGCCTGAGGGTGAGTAGGTCCCTGTGACGTCACGTGGAGTGGCATCGCATGGGCGCCAATCTGCCCCTTTTCGAATGAGGATAAAAATGGACCATTGCCATTCGTCTAAACCGGTATTTCTAAAACGAAATTATTTGTATATTATGAATACACTTATGGTGGGTAACGAATCGCAATCAATGCCTTTCGTTTTCTTTGAAGAAGGAAACTACCCTATTCTGATCACTAAAGGGTATGATCCCAGAAAAACAAATCAGTTTAAATTAGGCAAATTGTCCTTGAAACTCATTGAATTCTATTTTTCCCGCATTCGCTCACATTGCTAAACAACCTACGGCATTGTGGATCGCCTATCCTACCAATGGCGAAACGGAGTTCCTTTGTGAGAGAAGAGGCATTAATTTTCCAGCCAGACGGACACAAGGATGGAGCGATCCTTGGATTTATTTCGTCGACTCCGAAAAAGGTGCTGTGTGAAGACGTAGGTACACAGATGTGGCATGCCTAGTTAGACCCCCTAAATGTATACAATCACAAGAAAAGTCCTTTGGAATGGGATAATAATGAATACTCCACGACGAAGACGAAAACGCAGACGAGAGACCTATTTCAATGACTGTTTCCCGATGCTTCTGCTTTTCGTCTATTTTAACCACTTGACACTTGGTGAAAGCTCAAGTTTCCCTATTAATATGCAACCGTAATTACATATTTTTCTTACTACGTTTCCCTTGTTTTGGCTCTAATAATTTCTGCTTAAATTTTTTGTGGGCATATAATAACGAATTCAGAGTATTTACTCCACGTTAAGTATCAGAAAATTGCGTCTACATGGAAAGTTACGGATAAGCTTGGTGAATATTATACCAAAACTAATAATTCTCAAGTTATAATTTTAGTATTTGCAATTTGAACATCAGCATCTTTACATCAGAAATAAATACAAAACTCCAAATGGTTCGCCAAAAATTTAACTCCATTTGTGGAAAATAAATTTTTAATCAATTCCTAGACAAATCAAATAAGGCATGGCAGCGATTACTTTCGAGATCTGATGTTCTATTGTAACTCTCTTGAAAGTAATACTATATGTGGAAATATTTGGACTTAACTAATATTACTTCGAAGAACACCGGAATGTAAAATCTATTTTCTCTGACTCCCGTCTGGGTATCATTTTAATCTTTCGAGTTAATTCAGTTAATTATTTATTTATTTGATGATTTACGTCATCATCTCATTATCCAATTAAACATTTTAGTTAGTGAGTCACAGTGAGCTGCGTTGGTTTGACAAGGTTCTCAATACAAGCAAGTTAGTTTTGAAAAAAAATTGACCTCTTGCAGTTGTTTTGTTGATTATAAAATTTAGTGAAAGTTATTAATAGATTACTTGTTGATTTCATATTCACAAAAAAGCAGAAAAAGCAGTTTTTTATTTCCTTATACAATTAGGAGTTTTTATCTTCAAACAATACCTTCATCGATAAAATGTCTGTTAAAACCTGTTCAAAAATTTCCGTACAAGGGCCGAGTGCTCCAATATTGACGCATCAACCGCTCGTTTCCGAGATATCGACGTATTGAGTCATTTTGGATGCGCTATTCCCCTTGGGTATGCAATGCTTACCACCTAAATTTACAACCCTATAAGCCGCCCCAATAGGCGTGTGGCGGGAGATGGTAGGACACCTGTAGCCTCTACGAGCATACAAAAAAATAGGTGCGCTATCAAAAAAAAAACAGTGCAGCGAGCGATAATTAGGTGAGACCACGAACGATCTGAGGGGGTCGAATAGATTTTTCATGAATTAGGCTAGGAGTCGCTTGAGACCCGGATACAACGTGGTATGATGAGATTTCTTGGGCGATTAAGAACAGATATATCTCTGAGTGACACGGGGAACGTCAAAATTGTTAGAACCTCTTTGACGTATACCGTTATAACGAATTACTGTTTATATTGAATTACATTGACGTGTACCGTAATAAAGAGCTACTGATTCCTATATTCATATTTCAACATGCATCACTGCAGTTAATGTATGCTGGAATGTAGATGTGTTTCTTACATCCTCACGTTTGCTGTTGCATCAATATTGAACGATATTGAAGTAAATATAAAGAATTTTTCTTAAAATTCTTAAGGATCAATTTCTACATTCGCTATTCTTTTTACTTCGTATAATATTCAATTCTCTCCAGAATCAAGCGGAACTAAATAATAGCATTTATTTTTTTTTTATCCATTGCTGAAGGCCTGTTCACGCGGTACATTAGCTCATACAAGTTTAATGTCTAAATTTATGAACGCGAGAATGAACGGAAAAATGCACCCTTTAACCACCCAACTTGTGAGAACGCATGAACGGAAAATAGAACCTGTTCTAATTTGATTCATTCATTCGTACATATTCCGCTCCTGTCCACCAAAATCGTTCATGCATTCACACAATAACTCGTGCATTAATGTAACGTGTTACCAGTCCTCAAAAATGCATCACGCATAAATATGCTAATAGCTGTATTAATTTAAAAAAAATAAACAATCACAATGGTATCCTTCTCAAAGTGTCCTGGTAAAATACTATTCTATCACTTTCGTGGGTATTCTATCACTTTGAATCTTCCGAGAAATTTGCACGTATTCGGCGATTTCTCGGAAACGAGCGGTGGATGTGTCATTCCCGTAGCACTCGACCCATGTAAGGAAATTGCCGCGGAGGGATAGATGAGGATAACACACGATGTGGGTGGAAGAGCTATTCCGAGACCACCCACTGCGATTGGCCACCGCCTCCTCGGAGCGGCAACTGTTACACAATTTCCTATCTCAAACTCGGCTTAAGTCACGGTTTTTGCGTAAGAACCCTACACGTAATCAAAGATTTAGTCACAATCAAGGTCGGAAAGCATAAGCTTCGCAACCGGCCATATTCAACATGACCCTATGTAATTTGCTCTCATCACATCGCAAACACTATTTCTCCAGCTCATTTTACTTGTACTTTACCCTTCCAATCATTATTATGAAAGAGACTTCAGCGAAAGCTGATCGACCGGAGGTATTTTATTTCGTACTCACGTGATTGAAAAGCTATGGAAAATGACTCTTTGAGAAGGAGACATTTGGAGGTGTCTAGCTTTGCGTGTAAGTATTTATTATGTCAGTCAATCAATTTGCAAGTCTGGTATGCTCTGCTAGCATTGTGAATACCTTGAATGATATGTGGCACGATGAGGTGAAAGTTATTACTTTTAGTTAAATAAGATATTCCAATATTTCCACTGTTACATTGCAATGTCTTAAATAATAGTTTATAACATTCACCATATCGTGGCATAATATGGCCACTGGCACATACCATACAAGAATTTGCGTGCCAATCGCCTTATTTTTGCATCATTTATTCTTCTAATCAGATCGTATCAAGTTAATGCTATGCGTTAGTTCTGCCTAATTTGAGACCGTTTAGAAGGCCGCGGTTGTGTCGGTAACGCTGCTAAAAAGATCGTGGTGGAAGCGGTAGTTGTACGACTTCAGCTACTCACATGGAATGCTTTCAACCGTTGTTCCAAGAATTTTTTTCTTCATTTTTCTTATTTCTATCCCTATTTCTCAAAAATTCAGTCTCGTTACGCCTCTGAGTAAATACAATGTACCAGAGCGCTGTGGCTGCACAGTAACAAAAAGCTAAGTCAAACTCTGAAATCCTAACTTCGGTATTATTGAAGGGAAATGCAAGTAGTTATACATAGGTTTTATTAAAAACCTGGAACTTCGTCTTCTACGTTAGTTTTAAATTTCAAGAAATGAAATTTCAACTCGACAGAAATAAAATGAATACAAGCACTATCGTCGGAAACTATCAGACCCATTACGCGATGTTGCATTCTGCCTTCTCAATCTTGGCCGCCGGTGCAGTGGCAAATTATCGCGGTTGCATATATTTACTCCAAGAGTTACGCGGGTTAGTTCCGTTTACTTGAGACGCCAGTCGGATAATCATCACCTTCGGAGGACTGCAGATCTTAAATAGGGGAAACAAGGCATTGTCAGCGTTATAAAAGTTTATCATAAATATATCAATTTTGTGCACTTGGGACGCCAATCGGGTTACCCGTGATCTTATTTTCACTGCTAATCATAGGTAGTAGAATCTGGGCATTTCCAGAGTAATAAAAGCGTAATGGAAAAGGGACGCAAGGAAAAATTCATGCGCGTCGTACCGAGGCGCGAGAGCAGGGCGCGGCGCCTCCCCGCCGCGGCGGTAGGCCGGCGGTGCGCGCTTATTCATTTTTTTCTTTCTTAAATGAAATAATACCCTTACCCAGCGCTTCCCATGGAAATGGATGGATATATATGTAACATATAAAATAAGGAGCAGAATCATGTCATCAAAAAGCGATTTGAAATTTTAAAATAATTTTTATTAAATTGTTTAAAGATAAAATAATTGTTTGAATTACATCAAATAACCAAATAAATATCTTTCTAACTGCAAGGGCTTAAATTGAGACATTTCATTCTTTTATACTTCCTTATATCCGGAGGTATGATGTCTAATGCGAAGACTCGTAAAATTTCAGTTTACGTTATTGCCATATCTTGTAAATCGTTGCATGTATTACAAAAGGCTTCCGTTTTCTGATTATAGGAAAAAGATTTGCCATATTGTTCGTGCAAAAAATACAAAATCAGTGACCAAAGGAGCTATCGCCTGATCGAATTTTGGAAGCATGACGCATTAATTTTGTAAACTCGAATCTAATCGGGTTGCCCATAATCCTGCAACGACTGTTGATCTCAGCCCTTTCAGTCACACTGTCCATTGAAATGGACATGACCTTTATGGGATGCTAACTTCCCAATGTGCATGCCCGTTCATAATTATGGAAGTATACCATAACAATTTTTACGGGAAAAATAGCCGACCCTTTTAGCAAAAGTGCTCATGAGACCATCATCATAGTTAGATAGCAAAAAATGAATATTTATAAAAATTGAGAGAAAATATCTAAATGAAAAAGTTAAGACGCAGAAAATATGCATACCCAGCTTTAAAAAAGCGATGGGGGAAAGGGTAATAGGAATTACCGCGCGTCTCACTCACCTCCGATGTGTCCGGCGATGTGACTGGGATCGACGTCTGATCCGTGGGCGGAGGCAGCGGCGGCCAGCGACTCGGGCGGCGCGTGCTCTTTGGTGAGCAGCAGGGCTTCCTTGCCGGGGCCGTAGACGAGGTGCGGCACGGCCAGGATGAGGCACGAGGCCCCCGAGAAGGCCACGCCCCACGCGATCCACCGGGGGCGGTTCCCCCGGCCTCCAAGGTACGACAGCAGCAGCGAAAGCAGTATCTGCGATACCTCGTTGCCGCTCATCATGATGCCTGAGAAAGGAGAGCGAGCGAATGAAATTTTATTTTTATATGATATATTCATACAAATATCGTGACACTTAAATTTTAAAGGATTACGCGTGTTTTTAAAATTTTGGGGGACTAGTCATTTTTGAATACTTACATAATATCAATCAGTTTATTTTCACCTTGTTCATACCACTGTATCATTATAAAAATTTTACTGATTAATTTCGTTAACAATCTAAGTGTTAATGATTCTTTTATTTTTTTGGCTTTTTTATTTAATCCTTTGTGGTCCATTTATTTCAATTCAAATAGTCTGGACCAAATTAATAATTGGAAAAAAAGGAGTAATTGACAGGATTCATTGCTTTCTTTTAAATGTTTTATTTTTTGTTAAAAGTAAACTTCATCTGACTGTAATATTATGCTATAGGTTCAATTAAAAAGGTTATTATTTAAAAATTATCTATGCGTAACATCTCTTGAAACATTGCCCTTGCATAATCCCCTCATATAACCCTGTGATGTTGAGCTCTACTTGACTTTTGACCTGATGCTTGCACCTGGTCTGTCGAGCCAGCTTCGACGTTGGACCGCAAAGGATTAAAATGATTTCACGTCACCCCGATGTTGTACCATGATCCAACTCAACTACCCTCTTTTTTCACATCGATATTTAATGAGTTTCCTTCCTCCCGCAACCACCATCTTCCGCCAAATCGAATTTCCCCTCACGTTTATGACCATTCCGTTTCACTACCTCACCCCTCTTTCATTTTCCCCACTTCCTGTCGAGAAATTGGATATATTTTTCACTCACTCCCGAAAGAATTACCCTGAATAAGATTGCAGTATGTGCCGAAATCGATCGGGTTAATGCAAAGTACTTTGAAATACTACAAAGTTATTATTTCTCCCATTATTGCGAAATTCTTCGACGCAGAGTCGGAAACGGTTGAATCATCATCATGGTATTTTAGTTTATGAAGCTGATCTCAGGGGTAAAGATACAGTAAGCATATTTTGGAGAGAACTTCCGTCTATATCATCAAAATTCAACATTAATTTCCCTTCTTCCAAAGAACTGACTGGCGTATTATATGGAAATGCAGGATGCCTCCTCTTAGTCGTCAAGTGTAAATCAACCCTATTACTTTCGGAAACGATCGCATTTATTATTATTATTAAACAAATTGTAACAAGTCGACCATGTGGTCGGGTGGTTGCATACAGCACAAAAATATGTTATGTCCGTACACCTTGGATAAGGTCTTCTAGACTATGCTGTGCGTTGTTCCTCGAACTAGATGAACGCAGAATGCAAGCGATTTATCAGCGCGGTCGCTTTTCGCTGTGCACTCAATGCTGTGCACTTGAAAAGGAAATTGTGTTTACTCACCGTCATCCCCTCCCCCAATGAAAGGGCAACCTCAATTGAGGGTCGCATATCTCTCAGGATAGAAACACGAGCTGCTTGAATCCATGAAGAGTAACGCTTCACAATAAGCTCTTCTCGCCGAGCTGATTTCCTTTTCAAAGAAACCTTTTGTAGTGGTGTAGAAAATTGCAATTCACTTTACACGGCGTATGTCATTGCATTATTAAATATACGAGCTTCAAAGGAAGTTGTGAAAAAGTATTTTAAACCGATGCCGACTGAAGACAAAAACATATTGGTGGGGCTCCTGTTGATAGCGATTGGATTGAAATGAGGCCTTGATATGTGATTTTTTTCAGTCTGGTAAACGGGTATCGCGGGCCGAAGATGTTTGGAACGGTCTTTCTATGATAGTATTTTTTTAGAAAAAGTTATAAATTCGTGGCGTATTCATGTGCCAAAATATACCAAAAATTCACCACGAGAGATAGACAAGTTTAATGATCGATTTAATTGGGTGGCAATCATTTCTGTTCGATGAATCAGCAGTTTTCCTATCACATTGGTTCATTACTATTATTTAATTTATTATCGCATTCAACCCCAAATCAAATTATGTCTCTACTTTATACAAAGAGCATGAGGGCTCAGGGGAGCCCTTCGAGGATACAACGCACCGGGGCCGGGAACCAAGCCAGTGGCTTATACGCCCGATCACCCGGGGAGGGGCTGGAGAGGAAGGGAAAAGGAAAGAGGCGCCGCCGCGATAGGAGCCCGACGACGCCTCTGGGAGAGAAAAGGTGCGGAAGGGACGGGAGAGGGAAAAACACCTCAACGCGAAGAGGGCCCTACTAAAAAGCGAAACCAAGAAAAGCTATTAATGTTCTAACGACTTTGGAGAATCATTCTACGAGGAAGAATGATCCAACGATCAAATCATTAGATTCTATACTTTATACAATAAACAGTACATATCCTCGATGGCCCTGATATTTAATGTTTGATTTGGGATACATTGAATGCATGGGGATGCATAGAAATGATGGCGGAGGTTAATATCAGCGAATGAGATTTACTATAGCATTTAGTCTCTTATTGACGATTTATTATATCAGTTAGGTAAGTGATTTATCGTTGGCACTCTAAAACAACTCACGTTACTTTTAAGGAAGCATATAAAATATGTTTCTAGCAGATTTTTAGTATTTTTCACGATTAACTCTTGGGAAAAGCTTGATGTCCCTGGAGAGGGACTGTGTTGTGAATGCGACGTTGAATGAAGAAAGTAAGTTTGACCGTCAGATTTTTAGTATTTTTCACGATATTCATTTCGAAAAACTTTACATATCTGGAGAGGGACTGTGTGGAGAATTCGACTTTGACTGAAGGAAGTAAGCTTAACTGGCTCCACTTTAAATTGAGCAACTATTCGCTTCATTGAGTCTGTCATCCCGCCACTCGTAAACCGCCTTGCTAATGATGCTTGCTTGTTGGTTGTATTCAATTGACCTCTGTCCAAGCAATATGCTCATAGTTAACACAACAAATCCCTTACTTAGGTACCTTCATTAAATTTGACTCATGGGTGACAGAAAGATTTAGGAAATCTAATAATGATTGAATCTGAAGTTTGGTGCGCCATTGTTCAATATAGTACAAACAGACTTTAGGAACTTTTGGAGAATTAATTTAATCAGCTCAAGAATAAATATGGTAAAAAATTCCTTTGTTCAAAATCCACAAAAATTATATTAATAACGACCCACATTTTTAAAAATTATCACTATAAACCCACCTAGTGTAATGATAGAAGATAGCGTTTGTAAAAAGAAAATAGCAATTTATTTTACCTTGGATTTCACACAAGTTATTTTCATCGCGAATTTTTCCGGATGAATTCTGTGTGGGTGATCTATCAAGAAAATGGTTCATTGGTATGTTTTAACCAAATTATTTTCGCAATGAATTTTGGGGAATTTCATTTATTTATTTCAATTACCCCCGAAAACAGTACAATGAGGTTTTTACATCTGGAATTTAAACAATCAACAACAGACGATCACACACATCCATGTCCTGGAAGGGGCAACCTATTCAAGTGGGACTCGAACCCGCGACCTTCGGTATGGTAGGCAAGTACTTATCCCCGTCGCCACCGAAATAAATTGTCAGAATCTTGATCAACCACTGATTCCGCGCCGCATTTGTAAATTGAGGGGAGGATCATACAAGGAAAATATGTGGTTAAAAGTTAATCGGAGAGTGAATATCTCCATTTTTTCTTGGGGAATGTCAATATTAGATGAAGAAATTTGCTCAGAGAGAAGGGATGATCGGATAAGTAAGTATTTAAGATTTGTTGAAGAAAGTTTCTATCCAATAATGACAAAGCTTAAAGCCTTAAATCTCGAGAGATAGCCTATCTGTTAGTGTTTCGAGGGATCTCAGTTCCTCAGGGTGGTTGATAAGCCAAGCGGTTGATCTGAAAGAAAGCAAAGTTGTTTTTCGAAGACATTCAAATACGTATTGTTGACTAGCCGAGAATGGCCAGCCATTCGCTCCCTATCATAAACTTTGCTTGTTCTTTGGGCACCTTTTCACTGTAGATGCGTAAATGAAATTGGGTCATTTATTGACAAAACAAGCTTCAAGTAATGAATCTGTACATAGAGAATGAACTGAACATCACCAGCTATGAAAAAATATACCCAGAAAAAAGGTAAAAGGTGCACTATTCATTCTTTGTCTCTTCACTAGGATAAAAGTATAGGCTAACTTTACGTATTAATTGAAGATATAATCATGCCGTTGCCATGACAACGTGGCGAAGGTCTAAAAGTCTAAATGGGGGCCTGCCATCCATAATTATACTCACCGGTTGTCTGACTGGGTATCTTGAACCTCTTCTCGAGCGTGGTGAGCGTGGCCACGAAATATATGTAAGCCATGGCCTGCAGAGTTCCGAGCAGCCCGTAGACCACGAGGAATGTCTTGGGTGTCGCCAGCCCCGACAGCCAGCGCGGCGCGAACCACGAGAAGCCGCATCTCGTGTCTGACCTCGAACTCCCGAGGTCGTCGAGATCCATCGCGACCGGCGATCCTCCTCGCCTCTTGATCCGCTGCCCCGGTCAACGAATAATAGAGGGAAAAACAACACAATATGAATTTAAGGAAATTTTATTGCCATGAAAATACCTAGAATATTAACGAGTTTCACGCTTGGTTAGTCTCCAAATCTTCTTTCAACGCTTCGTTGAGCGATTCGCCCATCGGCCAAAGAGATTCAGGAATCCGATGCCATTCCATTAGGAACTGGATTCCTGAATCCCTGAGGACCGGCACTATGAAATAATTTCAGGGGAATTCTTGGACTAGGGTGGACTAAAGATCTGCTACTTTCCGCGGAGGTTTGCCATAACTCTCAGCGATTACGCGTCTGCACGTAGACATGCGACTTTGAGATATTCTCCAATTATATTCAATAATTTTTGTTGAGCTCGTTAAATAAAAGCCATCTTTCCCATTTTTCCTAAAATTACGGAAGGGCGGTCTACCACCATCCCCTGTCCCCCATCCTCAATCGGTCCTGTTCTTGGAGGGGGTAGTGCATTTCGGTGGGGATAATTCGGAGGAGATACATCTTAGACTGTATAATGTTGCACACTTTGTCGCGAAGTTTTTTATAGAGTATATAGCCCTAGCAATTAATAAAGTGAAAATATGTCCTGCACTGCTCTCGGTCAATAAAATTTGATTTTTCAACGCAGGTGTGTAAATGATTATTTAAATTAAGATGCAAATCACCGTAATAAAAGGCCGGGTACCCTGTATCATTTTCATCTTATCTATTAGGTTCTTCCATCCATACCGAAAAACGTGTCTCGAACGCTACCAAACACACTAGGATATTAGCACCTCAAAAATATGTTAAAAATCTTAGTTTGGGCCAAACCGCATGCTCCTTTTTCGCGTAAATTTTGAGCTAAAATGTTTTTACACATTCTATGCTTTTTTCATTCTGTTATTTCTATTCTTTTTGGTGAGTGGTAAGGTGCGAAGAATTTTCAGCAGTCAATATTTTTCCAACTGATTGTCAGATATGACTCTAATCGTATCAATTTCCTCAATAAACCAGATTATCATTCGGTAGCATCTTTCAATGCGATAAATTTCATTCTTGTCGCGTGATTATTTGAAAAAAAAACTCATTGAGTGATGAAGTGAACGCTTAATTTATACTTTAATCTTTATGGCTGTTGCATCTTGCAGACAACAGCATGCTTCTGCGTTTCGCGGATTTGATATCACGTCACTGAAACACTTTCCAAAATATTTTGTTATCGTATAAACATATAATCAGTATCCTTGGCTTGACTGCGTTGCACACGGAAATTGCGTCACCTTTTCGGAATAATACCAGGAAAACGAATTCCCTCGTGAACAGCTGTTTTGGCGAAAATAACAGCAAGCGAATTGAAGTTGAGCATATGAGTCTCGGGAATAATCTAAGATATTCTTGCCATCAAGATTGTGTTTAATTGGAATTTTAGGATAAATATTTCATTGCATCCTCCTTTTTTCTATTAATCAAGTTAATTTTGTCAATATGCCAGCAATTTTGAAAAGTTTCACAGAAAAATTCACATTCATGCTGCATAGCTGGAATCACTTAGTCGATACGTCTCTAGGTTCGGTGGTACCTAACACATTTACCATTATGGGGCTGAACTGGCGATGTGAGCAGGGTACTATTTTACAACGTTGGGACCAGATATTCAATCCCGATTTCTGAAAAAAACATTTAGATATCTGACGCCAACTTTGTTGAACTTAGGAGAGGACTTTAGGACGTCACTTCCTCCAAAGGGTTTGAACTTGATCCCTATCCGTATTTCGTCGAAATAGGAGTCTTTTCCTCTCTCGTTTCTACTCAACCTTCCGATCAAATTTTTCCCAGTCCGAGGTGTGGATTTGTGGGATATGCTGCTGAAATCGTTTAAATTAGTACAAAAATCTGAGATGTTTCTGTCCGTAAAGGCTATACAGGAGAAGCAGGTTAAGGGGACGCATCAATCCCTCTCGATCCCTATGTTTTGTCTTTTTTTCGAGGCTCTTTTTTATAATTTTTATTTCAGTACCCTCTTGAAATTTTCTGACTAAATAGATTGGATCTTCTTCAACTTTTTATTGTACTTCAAATATCTACCATGAATTTACATCTGATAAGATCCTGCAATAAAATTTTCACATTCATGATATAGGAAAATTGAGTTAAGAAGAATCTGCTATATACTCCTTTAGATTTCTAATATGAGGGCTTCACTTTTAAACGAGGTATTTGTTGCGATAAAATATCGGGCGAACGCGAGGTATGCGTCCTCTTCAATTGCTCCTGTAGGTACTGCCGTCTCGTTCTCAGACTCACTTTTGATTATCTTGTAGTTTAATTGAATAATTTCAGGTGATCATCGAATTCAAAAAGGCTGCCACTTGAGGAAAAAATTATTATGGATGAGAAATGAGTTTAAATTCACCGGCGTTTCGCCATGATTCGTCGTCCTCAAGACGAGTGAATTCTCTATTTCACCAGATGACGGTAGAGATTAATGTGGAAACTTTGGTGCCCACGAATACCTTCACCCAGTTGAAAACTCTTGTAGGCCTCATTACCATTATTCGCGGTTCAATGTGCAATCTTGAAAAATCATATCTGTCCCATCAGGGCTGGGCAAAATATAGGCTGAAGAGTATTTTAAGTACAAAATACCGCTCCAAATGCATTTGAAATGCAAAATGCTAAATACCTTTGACTTGGGAATTTGAAAAAAAAAACTTCAAAATAGTATTTTAAATGCCTTTTAAAACACAAGATAAATTTGTATGGAAACTAAGAGATCTTTAAAAAAATACAACCTGCCTTGACGCGTTATGGAAATTTGCAAACACGAAGACAACGATTCTAACGAAAACGAAGAAATCTCTGCGGCATAATGTTGCAGAAGTGTTACAGAGCTACTTAAAAAGTATTTTACAAAAGTATTTTTTATTTTAGAATGGGAAAAATACCAAAAATATCCATTTGAAATACAAAATACAAGATAAATTCCGGTAGTGTATTTGAAATACCAAATACAAATTACAAATTTAATTCAAATACGTATTTTAAAATACTTATATTTGAAACACTGTCCAGCCATGCCTCCCATTAAATGGAACTTTTACCTTCAGGTATGCTGATGTCTTCGGTTGAAAGGTGGCCGATTGCAGCTTTTCCTTCGCCTAATCATCACTTTCTTAATACACCTCCCCGTATCAGAGGACTCATCAGTCCTAACTGTCACGAAAAACCGCACATGTCGGTCGTCTTCGAAAAATAAGTGACCATCACGAGTAGTTCATATGTTCCCACTATCTCTGGATGAAAACTAGGGATGGAAAGATAACGTATGGAGTCATAAATGCGGGCGATATATGTTTTCATAAGTACATACCTCCACAAACCCGTATTGCTTCATGGAATTGACACTTTTGGCTGTCTTAATTACGTCATCCGTGCGAGTAAACGTGCCGCTCTGATCCGATTCATCTTTCTTACGATTTGTTTGTTTTATGATACATGCTGTGTCGATTTAGTCAGGGTTTTGGTGATATAACGCTTTAAATGACTCCGTGGTGTCATTTAAAATTAGCTCCATGAGGAATCGCTCGGAGAAACCGAAAAAGATAAAAACCCAATTAGAATTATAAATAAACACAATATTACTATCAGGAATCATAACGTATGGTTTTTATGCGCGGAAAAGTACTCTTATTTCTGAAACAAAATCTGAAAGAACTTATTTGAAATCTATAGAAATGTTAGCATGAGGTTACAGTTAATGTGATATAAGCAAACTAAAATCTTCATAATATTCTAGCAACAGAAAACTCTGGCCTATGAAGGATGACTTTGCTATGGTTCTATCATCTGGGGGTGTATATCAGTCAGAGATAAAAAAGAGTGAAAGAAAATTATCTCGTAATAATGATTGGATCCCAATGTAAAGTTTACAAAATGGTATTTTAATTCTTTGGCGCATCACATCGCATCCATTGTTAAACATTTCATTGATTAACTCACCAATAATATTATAGTTTGGCAGACAACTATGAAGAAGGATGGAATATTCTTAAATCAAATATCTTTTGGCTAGATATGAAATAGACAAAACTCTTCACGCGGCATTTATCGTATTTATCTAGAATTTATATGTAGCCTTGGGGTATTGATATCAAACTAGAACGCCGACGAAGTGGAACAGCAAGAAACCAAAGTTGCTGAAGCCAATCAATCAGACTTTTCAACATTGGTTCCCATTTGAATCTTTTATCCAATCAGTCTTCCTTGATGAAGAATCTAATCTTTATGGCTTTATTTAGGTCGATTAGCTACCCTAACTAGTTCTAAGTACATATTATGGTATCGTATTTGTTTGAAGAGGCTAAATGAATATGTGGGATCAATGATAAAAGCTTATCTATTCTTGTGACTCCATAATTTCTCAGTCATTATGTACTGTGACCATGTTGCACTTTTTTGCAATTTTTACGAGTAAATCTTCCAGTTGAAGACTTCGGTAAACCTAAATAGCGTATTACGTGCCACCTAGGTGTTGCAGTGATGATCTTGCAGTCTTGAAGACTGAACTTTGCTAATGTTTTCATTGTTTCGTATATAACAGATGAAGTCAAAACCTAAGGCTCCCTTCAACGTCAGGTTCAACTCGGAGAGGGATCAGGTGATACGCAGCCATTAAGTATAAATTTCATTAAATTAATACTCTGGGAGTCTCTCATGTCACGTGGACTAGGCACTATGACAGCATTATTAAAAACATTAATACCAAGCGAGTTGCGAGATACTGATAAATCATGCTTTACGCCTGCTAGTCAATGATTGTTGAATCAATACTCAGGCGATAAATCATGAAAATCCCACATATCTCTCGCCGTCAATTAGCTTCCTCAGCAATAAAAGGGCAAATGAAAAGGTCCTTCGTTAGCTAACTCATCATTTATGCCATTTTCCTCAATAAATCACTTATTTTGTTCCTTCTCCTTTCATGTCCGCTGACTTCACACTCCTTCCCACTTGTCCGTATTGAGTGTGTGTGTGAATGCATATGCATTGTTTCATTATAGTTTTCCCTTTTGTGTCAACATTTGATGGATCTGTTGTTGTCGTGTTTACTAAAACACGGGATGATTTCCTCGAAGTAATTTTAGGATCACAACAGCCTGCGTGGGTGCAGAAAATTCAGCGGTTTTTATGCCACTTGTAGTGAATGTTTTCACAGTGACATTTATGTTGATTTATTAGTAGCTCTGCGAAAGAGATCGGATATCACCAGAATTTGTGCGGTGCAGCTCGTTCTTACGTGATTTCTGGCTTTGCAGTATGGACCACGCCAAAAAAACCTCCCTCCCCCTCCAAAACAGGGATGTCTTGATTGCATTTCACTACAAGTCTTCTGGGCTGGACCTAAGGATGATTTGAGTGGTCTTTGAATCCTTCCCATCGATCTGGAAGGGCCTAATGTGAATCTTGGCCACGCCCATGGTTTGCAAAACATTTCGTGAATTCATGAAAAAATATTTTTTAAAGATTGTATGTAAATATATTACAGTAGCAACACACTCAGATAGACCCTCAGATAAACTCAGATAGCAACTCAGATAAACTATATATGCTTGGAGTAATGGAAAACTAATGCATACTTTAATTTTTTATCTAGTATAACAGGAGCAGATATCGATAGCGAACATAATCTAGTGATAATGAATGCCGCCTAAAATTCTAGAAACTGAACATAACTGTGAAGAACGTATGGTAAGTATAAAATTTTAATGATGCTCATTATAAGCTAGCTTTTCAAGAAGCAGTAGAGAGTAAACTAAAGGAGGGTATTATCGAGAAATAAGTGGAAGATGGCAGGAAAGATATAAGTAAACTACAGGAGGCCGCAAAAGAAGTTCTTGGGAGAAGAAAAGCTGTCAAGAGAAATCCATGGACCACGAAATAAGTCTTAGATCTCAATGGAGAAATAAAAAAGAACAAAGATGCAAAACCCGAAGAAGGTCAACTCAAATACTAGAAAATAAGGAACAAAATACGTCGCAAAGCGAAAAAAGGAAGAGAAATATGGATGAAGAAGAGCTGCGGAAATGTGCAGAACAACCTCTCGCATGTAGAGAAGTAGAAAGGTAGATGCAGTGAAGAAAATGGTAAGATCCGAATTTGACAATAAAGGACCTTGGTATAAATAAAGTATCTGGTATAGACAATATTCCTGCAGGGATCATTAAAAATGCAGCGGAAAAAATATTAATTCAGCTCCGCAGAACGATCTGTGACATGTGCATAACAGGAAACTTACTTCAGGAAACAAGAGACTTCAAGAAGAAAATCATCATTCCTATTCCCAAAAAGAAGAAAACAGGAAAATGTGAAGACTTAAGGGCCATTAGCCTAATGATTCGTGCGTCCAAGATGTGAAAAATAATCGTTTACGGGAGAAAAGAGCAGAAAGCAGAAGAGTTCCCTGGATGAAAATCAATTCGGATTTAGGAAAAACAATGGCGCAAGAAAAGTCATTTTGGCTCTTAGGCTGCTCGTAATGAAGAGAACGGAGATGAACAAATCCAAATTCATCGCGTTTGTGGACTTAGGAAAGGCTTTTGATGGAGCAGATTGGAATTAAATGCTCAAAATCCTGAAAGAAATTGAAGTTTATTATAATGACCGAATAATTATCCACAATTTACATAAAAACCAAATAGCTGTGATTAAATTTGGGTCCAACTGCGAAGAAGCAAGAATAGGAAAAGAAGTAAGACAAAGGTATGATCTGTCCCCCATAATTTTCAACGTGTTCATTGGGGAAGCTATCAAAGAAATAAATGAGAAAGCACCAGGAGTGACAATCCAAGTTGAAAAAAATAGCATAATTCATTTTGCAGATGACGCAGCAGTCATGGCTAAAACAGAGAAAGACCTGAAGGAAATTCTTTAAGTATGGAAAAAATAATTTAGATTTAAGGTGAACATCTTCATTGCAAATAAAACTTAAGTTCAGGAAAAGAGAAGAGGCGGAGACCAATCTGAAATTAGGAAATCATAAACTTGAGAAGGCGGAGGAGTTCTGCTGCTTGGGTAGCCGAGTGACCAACAATGGAGGAAGTAAGAAGGAAATAGTTAGTCGAATAGCCCAATAGAAGAGGGAATCCCTTAAAAATACGAGTCTCGTTAAAGGTGAAAACATGTGAAGTCAGAAAGGATTTTATTAGGACTTACATTTGGAGCATGATTCTTTAAAGGTAGTGAGGCATGTACGATGACAGTAGCGGAAGCATCAAGGTTGGAAGCTTTTTAGATATGGTGTTATAGAAGAATGATGAATATTAAATGTATAGATCGTGTCAGTCGCGGCTCCAGGATAGGGACAAGGGGGGGTACGTAGGGGCAACCCCCTACCGGCAGTAGTGAGGGTCCGAACAAAATAACCATTCTATCTAGTGTAAACTGGATATCCAAGGGGGGGGGGTATAGCCTCCTTGCCCCCCCCCCCCCATAGATCCGCCACTAGATCACGTGAGTAATGCGTTAGTTCCAAGAAGGGTCGGGGAGAAGAGAAGTATTTCGAAAACTTTGAGTAGATGACGAGACAATTCAATCGGCCACATCTTGAGAGACAAGGGAAAGTTGAAAGATGAAAATTATCGTTCAAGAATAGGTGGCAGGGAAGAACGGTTGGGATAGGGCACGAATGAAATTCATAGGTGATGACGGATGTAAAACTGAAGAATTATGTGGGTGTAAAAGATTAGCCGATTGGAGAACTAAGTGGATAGCTGCGTCAAACCAATATTATGATTAATGACTCTTGATAATGATGAATATAACAAAAATAGTTGTCATTTCTGATGTGAAATGTGATGAATGAACACCGATCACCTGATATCCAAGATACCAGGTGATCTGTCAACTAAAGGTCAACGTTGTTAAAGATAGATGTGTACAGCTGCAATTTTTCATGCGTGATCCAAGCAGTGATCGACGTCAAACGCTATATGCCATTGCAAATAAGGGGTATTAAACTTAATTAAATAGCTATGGTGACGGAGTATCTTAATGTTATCTTTATTTTTATTTCACCCCCATGAAATGAACCTTAAATGAAGAATTTTATGACCAGAAATACTGAAAACAAAAACTGATAATCTTGACAATGAAGTTAACATTGATCAGATGATGCATGAACAACTAAACAAGGTTCTCTAAAGTTATCCACGTTGACAGCCTTCTATACGTGCGACTCACTCAAACTGTTTCGCTTCCATCGGGTTGCTTCGACGCCAGATGGCACATATACCCTCGGCAGTGGATGATCCCGAACTTTTTATCATCTCCTTCCCCCTTCCCACCTACCACTTCCTTACAATCGTCCTCCCTCCCACCCCCCCAATCCTCGCTCACCCAATAAGCCGCGGTGCACTCAGACAGCGTGTCGTTATTTCAACACCACTGCTGTCTCGCATCTGCAAATAAGCAGACTATTTACGCTCCCAGGTTCCAGATCGAAGCGGACTGGAAAATGGCCCGAGGCACTCCACAGCGTTCGGATGCTCGAAAACACAGCGCAGGGAGCCATGTGACAATCTCTTCGGGGGTCAACATTAGCAAGGGACGCATCAACAGAGGTTGCAGGAAATTTCTTGAGTTAATTTTCGACTCTGAGATCTTGGTCTCTCGTGAATCTGTAATTTTTTTATCATTTTAAGTTGAAGCTTTAAAAGGATACCTTGCCAAGCCTGCGGCAATAAATAGAGACGAAACCGGTCTCTCCGGTGAAATTTCATTAAAAGAGCGTGAAAAATTCGTCATGAAAGAATTGAAGTCAGCAGTAGCGGAACATGTTATCTCTAGACTTGGGATTGTACTCCGAAAAATTGATCGTGATTGTGAAAACTTCAAAACCCTGGCTGATCCATTAGGATATTAAAAAATCCGAATAAAACTTCATAAGGAACTGCGGCCTCAGTATCAGCCGACAATGGAATCTTGTTCGGAAGTGTAATAAAATGACAACGCCTTCCAACCCTTCCCTTACAGCCCACATCCTTCCGTGAAACAAGGTAAATGCTCTCCACTCGAAATATTCCTTGTTCCCTCAAAGAAGTGACCGGCAAAGACCACGAAACGTCGAGTAATATACCGAGTAATGCAAGGGGCACTCTCGTACAGCAATTACTTCAGTATAAAAAACATCGTCGGCTCCCTTATTGTGGTTTTTGATCGTCTGGAGTTAGTTCTCAAGCATTTCTTAGGAGCATATTTCTGTTTGAAACTTGTTTTTAAGTTTCCTCTTTCGCTCTCATAGATTATGATGAACTAGTAAGCCACCCGGCGTTGCTCGTGAAGGATAGTACTCAAAGAATTTGGAAACTTGGAATTCATGGTCAAATAGCAGGATTTTATATGTTTTCTTTTTGAGTGTGTCAAGAGGTGTGCCTACCCGGCCGGATGTCTAACCGCAGAAGTTGAATGACGTGACGTAACAAACAGTAATGAGAAAATGACCCAAAGGATGCGTCGTATGCAAATGAAAGTAGTACTACGGGGTTTGGAAGCATGAAATGTACTTTTAAACCAACTTTTCTCGTAATCCATGTAACCGCATGGAAACACATAGCGGACAGACAAACAGACATCCTCTTTTATTTTTATAGAAGAATTGTTTCTTCGACTGGGAGCATTGTAACTGTCATACAGAAATTGAGGTTTCTAAAACATTTCTCCATAAGTCCGCATGTAAAACAGTCCGCACGGGGGAAGCTGTGTAAAGAAGGAAATTTCACTACAAAATAAATCGAATTGGAGGGCATCAAAAGTGCCGCAGCTCTTTCAATTGGATGAACAAGGAAAAACACGAGACGGCCGCACCTCGGGATAAAATCGCTTTCGCGTCGACCTCTGCCAAGGTCTTCGGTTTTATTGCGCTGGCGCCTCATTAAAGCACGCAGCTCATTATTCCTAGAGCCAGCGGTCGGTAAACCGAGGCTAGCGACTCTCACGTGGCTCTATAACCCTTTGAAGAGTGACCCCTGCACAAAGCAGCACTCTAGGACTCTCACACGCGCTTTTACTGTTCGATTGAAGAGTACAACTCATTCTACGGCTTCCCTCAGTGCAGCTACATTACTATGTTCGGCTATAACCTCACTTTCAAATGTCCCACTGATTTTTTTACTAACGCAGAATTCAATTCTTTACAAGTCCTTTACCTTGATAACGACTTGTAAAGCGTTAGTAAGTGAAATAAAATTTCTGCGAAACATTAAAAAGTGAAGTTATTTCCAAATATCGACCCATAATCTTCGGAAATTTTGAAAAATTAAAACTTCTTGTTCCACGCGGAGAAGGTGGATTTCGTCCTCAGCGAGACTAATTTTGAACAATTGGAGCTAGACTATGATGTCAATGTATGGGTGATAGTGACGATAGTACGAGAAAATGTCTTTGTTTTTACAATTATTCAGTTCCATCAATTCAATTGGAGCGTTGATGATAAAAAAGTAACGGACGTAACGATAACATAATAGAGGTAGCTTTTTATTAGGGCAACCGGAAGTAATATGCAAGCGTAAGCTACAAATTACAATGTAGCGGGATTGGTTTTTATTTTTACTCAATATATTATAATGTCTGCATATTTAAAAATTTATTTATGTAGAAGTTCGAAGCAATGTCAGTCCATGGAAGAAAACTGCACGCTAACACATTTTGGATGGACTCATCGTCATAAAGTCATCAATCCGAAGCTTAATTTGACGCAGTTCTCCTCTCTGCGCTCCTATCTGCAAACCTTCCTATATTTTCGTTTTTTTTCTCTTTTAATTTCTTAACAACCTGTCCAATGTAACTCATTCGGGGCGGTCCTTTCTTCCCACCCACTAGTTCCTCGACGATAGCCTTCATCAGGTCATCATGGCTCATGTTGTGGCCGATAGCTGTATCGTCTTTTTTCATGGTTTTTACGAGAAATAGCGGAAATAAAACGATTAAATAAATGTGTGTCTGAATGCTCTAGCGCACGGACTCAATCATCAGGACAACGTTTCGTTAGCTCTTCCTCAGTCTTCTTATTTACTGACATAGAATTCGACTCTTTCGATTGAATTCTTTCAACTCAAAGGTCTTACAAGTCCTTTACCTTGATAATTATAGAATAGTTATTTTTTCAGTGGATTTATTAGATTAATTTAGATGAGATGCAAATTGGATTTAAGGGAATAAGAAATGAGCATGTGAATACCGATTTAAAATTGGGTTTGAAATTGACCACTTCCACCTCAATAAATTAATGCTTGGAGCTCTAATGCTGCTCGTCAGTAAAGAAGTTCAATGTAGATGGTGATATAGGTGTCCCTTCGGTTGTAATCAGTGAGAAAATGAGGGACTCTAGCGGCCTGAATATGATCATAAACATGAATTTCCAAAAGGCTTTGGCTTCGGGTCAGCATCGTTGTGGAAAACTGTTGCTGGAGTAACAGTACACTACGTCATCCTCTCTGTCCATATTTGCCCTCAAACAATCGAGATTATTTCACCCGCTGATGAGGAGGTCGCGTGTACAGGAAGAGGTCAGGGATAAGAACCGTTTGTCGATTAACTTTCACTTTCATCATTAGCGAGTATCATCTGATGACATGGAACTGGATGCCGGAGGGAGAACAGCATAGCAAGGAGAGACTCCAGATTCACCAATGTCAGATCCACCAGTCAGAATAACCTGTACTATAAAAACAGGCATAGTTGCTATTACTAGAAAGGCATGCAAAATTACGAAAGAGTGCTGCAATTTGAACTGAATGTGAAGAGTTCTCCACGATATAGCCTACATGCCTTTACTATTGAGTACAATAATTTTATCTACGTCATTATTTTACATTTAGCTGGCATTAAACCAGATATTGTTGCAGGTAATTATGACCGAGGAGATCTATTAATAGTTAATAACTCTTAAACTCATTTTGAGTCGTTTAATATGTTTATACTGTGTTAATGACTCTAGGATCCTCGGTAACATAAATATAAATAGATAAAAAGGTGAGCTCTACGGCCTCAAAGTCAACTGGAAAATGAAAAACTCCAATGGCCGTAACAGGGTACCTCGTCTCGTAAATAGAAATGTTTGCGTCAAGAGCTCCAAACCTGGGCGCACAGCGCCGCTCTACATCCGCTTCCAAAGCCGCGCACGTCAAGTCACATCTAGCGTACGTTTATCTGAATTGAGGGGATATTGGTGGGGAAAAGTTGGGAGGATGTCCCCTAGACAATTTGCCTCCTATCCACGCTTATTCCATCGCGCAACTCTACCCTCGTGTGGCTGCCATTCGGAGCTATGGTCACAGTCTATAGCAGGTCGCCGGTTGATGCGATCCAAATTACATGCTCGGCACGAACACCTCGTCAGAAAGAGCTACGCTCGAAAACTTGTGGCGGTATTGGCGCCACATTCTTACAATGGGAGACCACGTACCTTGCTCCGCCTTTTACAATGTCGTATTTTTTACTGAATTATTTGAATTAGTCTTAGTTTGGCTGTAATTAATTAATTTTCATGCGATACTGATAACATTCATTATCTAATTCCCAATTGCATTCGATGTAGTGGTCAGCATCGGTGATATCCATCACGGGGGTCTAGAGTTCGCGGTTCGAAAGTGACTTTATATTTTATCGTCTTCATTTTCACCATTCGGCGACAAGTTAACATTTAATTTAAATTGCAATACTAATTTTTTATTGTAAGTAACAGTTAGCTTATGCACCAAATAATTTTCGATTGTCTTAAAGGAAATGAATGATTATATAGCTTTGATAACTGCAATAACTCATCGGTCTCGCCTAGAGTGCACTGCGTTAGTTTTCGAGTTACTTGTAGTATTATTCACCATACTTATATTAAGTCTCTAGATAAGCGACCACTTCCACAGGTGGGTGGTTATTATATTTTTCTCTCCATTGACTTAACAATAATTTTTTATCTGGCTCTAAAGCGCAGCTTTTGTAGCAATAATCCGACATAAAATGAACGTTTTTCCCAGCCTGTTGCTTGCTAATATTCAATTTGATGGCATCAATATCCTATGGCTTAAAATTGCTATAAATAGCAATTATTTTCATGGAGAAGTATGGTGTAAGGGAATAAATCCAGATTACTTTATTAATCGCTAGGTACACCTATTTTTAAATGGTTCGGGTGATTATCAAAAACCTTGGATTCCTCAACCTATAATTTTCTATTTCCACAATTTTCCCCTATTATCAGAAACCTCATGACGAATGCTTAAAACCTCTCGCTTGATAAAGCTATCTCGTGACACGATTTTTTCCAGAGACGTTTTTCATTCCTTTTTTCAAACCCCTTCCCCAGGTCTATCTAATTTTTATCAGATATCATTCTCCTTGTTATGACAAGGAAGTACATCTTACTTTTTTGTTCCTCGTATCCAATTGAGACAAACTCATGACTCTTGCTCTTCCTATATGTTCAGATCCTGTAACTCCAAAGTCCTTCCTCCCGTAAGATAAACAGCTATTTATTTATTTACAAGCACTCCCTCTGTGTGTTAGCAAAAAATTAAAGTCTCTCGTGGCAATATGTGTAATTGACATTGGAAAGTTCCCTTTATTTTTTGCAGAAGCTTATGTTTGATTTTTTTAAATTTGTATCAAGCCTTAAAAATTTCCATTATTTAATTTTTTCTTTCTTCTAAAAATTATTTTTGAGATACTTTAGTGATAAAAATAGCCTTTATTGGACTCATTAAGAGATTAACTCTCAATGTTTTCTCTGGACAAATTTTCCATGCCGTAGATGACTGAAAATGACCAATGTATGCACTTAAGAAACAGAAAAAAATTCGGAGACACGAAGTCACATCCGGGGACATTGAAAAACGTTCACCGTGAGGGAATAAGTAACAAAAAGGAGAACGGTTTCAAGGAAAGCCTGATATTAACTTTAGTCCGGAGTAAAGAGAAAAAAGAGAAATATCAGTAAAGAATGAAAGAGATTTGGAAATGAAAGGATGAGGAGGTAAAAAATCATTGGAAATTGCGTAAACCACATTGTTCATGAAAATAACTGAGATTTGTCTTCATGTAATACATCCTGCATTTATTCTGTCTCGTTTCCAAAAAAATAAAATCCCTCCATTTTACAGCAACGCTAGAATTAGATATAGAACTATTGAATATACTATGGCAATTGGTCCGTGGTCATTCAAACTGAGCTCAATATCAGGAATTTGAATTTTGAATGGAACCTTATAGAATTTCCTGTACAAATTTCGAAACAAAACAAATATCACAAATTTTAGAAATAAATCAAAGAAAATTATAATTGCATATTCTACACCATAATTGGTGTTTTCAACTGCGGCCATTTCACTAAAATCATAAAGCTTAAAGCACTGTAACATGAGACGTGTACTTTCTTAACTTATAGAATAAAGTGTTAGACGTGGTTAGAGCAAAATGTTTAGCTAAATACATCCATTGTTTCAAGGATGCAATGCCAAATATCAACCGAAGAGAGTGTTTCATTGATAATATAATGCGATTGTGAAGACTTTTCTCAGTTCAAACGCGCTGCTTAGCATGCATTGGCCAATGTGTTTTCCACAGTAATGAATGAACCGTGAATGGCTTGCGTCCAAGTGACCGCTCCGAACGCCGGCGGCAAGATGACCTAGACCCTAATTAGATCCGCAAACTACGAGCCGCCAGATAAGGACGAAGGTTATTTTTAGAGATAACATATCGAGCACAGTTTTTATTCTCAACTTCGCCTCCATAGCTCATCTTTCCAAAACTAGCTACACTAAACCGGCAAAAATACCGCTACGTAAAAATTTAATTCACGTAAGCTAGAATTAAAGAAAATAGTTTCCCTTATCATATACAGTCATTATTACATGTTCCTGTTCAATCGAGTAAAAAAGTGGAATAATGGTATATTTCACATGATTAAAAAACGTTGTACAGTTTCAGGAAAAGTTTATTGCTGTCCACAGGTTTCGACCTCTACAACGTCATGTTCCAGACCAAATACTGCCGTATCTGGTTTGTTCTTTTTGTTCATTAAAACGACATTTTGGGCGTCGAAACCGGTAGACAACATCATAATTTTCATGGAATTCCTCTTTGATGCCAAAGAAACTATTTGCTATCGGCTCAGCAAAATTAATTAACTTGGCAGGGCAGAGGTAGCTACGCAGCCATCTCGAACATTATATATACTTACGTCATCAGGGACCTAAAATTGGCATTTTTTTCACCCGACTTTTCACACGACTGTTGTATTCATCAAACTATTTGATGCTTTAAAACTTGTGAGCATGGCAACACGAACGGAGAGAATTACGTTAAACTCGTTGGAAAGATTGCGTCGCCTTGAAGTTTTTTTGTGATAGTTCTCAACGGCCATATTTAGGCAGTAGCGGATGCACGATGATGAGGAACCACCATGCCCATCCTTCCCAGACTCTTTCTGCTCCTTAGACCTCATAATTCTGTCGAGTATTCACTACTCTCATTCTGCCACCGTTCCGTTTCCAAAATTTTCAGTTTACCTCCCCCCCACAAAAATATCCATGACCCATGATAGTCTGGATTCAAATATTTTTAGAAAGTCAGGGAGGCGCTGACTTGCCAGTTTTGAATCCGATTGTTGAAAGAGCCGTTTGAAAGACGAATGAGCAAATCAGCGCTCCCCATGACTAGCATTAAATGTGAGGGACCGAAGCACTGCTGATCATTAGGACCCGAGGACGATAGCTGGAATACTCCCGAAACATCCGCAGAAATGAGCCAATGCGGAATTAACCCGGAAAATATTTATCCATTTAATCACCGCAAAAGCCCCGTACTACTGCAGTACATGAACTGTATTCACAATTGCGAGATAAAACGTTAGTATAACTTACTTATAATCAAATAATTTGTTTCCTACGCCACTAGAATGAGGCACAACGCGTCGCGGGGAAGGCGCGATGCGAATGCAAAATTATTCAGACTGAGGGAGAATAAAGTTTTTTCCTAGCTAAAAAGCACGTCTCCATTATTAGCACTTCACTCTTCTGAATCCCTAAAATTAAATTTATAACTGGAAATCGATCTTACTCTTAGGCCTCAACAGCAATTATTTCCCCTCTTTCATCAATAGATTCAGTGTTACTGCAAATCCCTTCAAAACATCTCCAATCATATTTAATGTAAATACTAAATCTAACATCTACAAACTAAATCTGACCTCGACATTAAGCAATGGGGAGTGTAAAAGTCTGAAAATGTAGCCTGAATTATCTTATTTCATTCTAAAGCCTTAGTGCATTCATAGTACAACTTAACACAGTATGGAAAAGGAATCAAACCAAGAGTAATGAATGAAGCTTATCAGGATTAATGCATATTGATTACATGAATTTGCGGAGCAAGGGGAGTTAATTGAAGTATGGAGCGCAATTGAAGTCCACTGACCTCTGAAAGGAAAAGGGTAAATATGAAAAGAACGCGATATGTTAATTGCGGAAGAGATCTAAGAGGCGAAACTATTCTATAAATACAACCGGAATGAAGATGAGATATACTTAACGATTACAGTTTGACATATGATTGCAAGAGACGACGTTAGAAATAAAAGTTAACTCGAGGGACGAGGAGGATGACCCCGACGCAACACACGAGGGAGAAAATAAATAGTATCAACACAAGTAAATAAAGAGCATATCGTTGAAAGTAAATTTAACATCCATGTGCTCCCTGTTTTTCTCTCGACGGCATAAAATAAAAATAGTCTTTTGAATGCTATATTGTAGTATTTATTTTCTCCTGCGTACCTTCGCACAATTCACTACTTCCTCTAAACACCAAAACCACAAAAAGAGGTGGCTCCTTGTCTTTTTATATCGTAATAGTTGTTTACACCCTGCAATATTTGCTGTATGCATGGACATTTAAATATTCCAGGAAAAACCCTGAGGAAGCTGGTTATTATCTACGAATTGTTTGCGGTTATTCAACTGGTCATAGAAGAAGGAGCAGAATACGGTTTAGGGCAAAGAATTTTGCAATCCACCCGTGGAAAGGAAAAACATGACCCTGTTTTTCATGGTCGCTTTACTTTCCAGGAGCTGTGTTTGCTCAATTTTCAGGTAATCAACCTATAAATGACGCTTCGCGAAGGAAATTTCGGTTGAGAAAACAAATGCAGTGCTTAATACAGGTATAAGCATAACAGAATTAATGCAAAGAATCGCAAGGAGATTCACGAGCGTTGTTGAAAATATTTCATCGTAATCATATGAAAACAATCCTAAAGGCCGTATCACTATTGACATAACCCGTTACGGTTACGCTTGTCGGTTTGATTGAGGACCAATGAGCGTCAACCGTGGAGAACGGAAAGGAAGGATTGCGTCTATCATTTAACCAGTCCGTTTGCAACTGTAGCCAATCATATCTTAAGACAAGTCTGGATCAGCTCTCCTTTCTATGCTTCTATCCGCTAATTAAGCCTATCTCTTTTCATTTACATCCTCAATCACTTGATCTGTGCAGAGCTTGCGAAAATTAAAAAGTATATTACCTTAGAATATCCCTATGCCTTCCAGGACTCCGCTGATCATCCGGTCGTTGTACGAGTGTGGCATCTCTCCGCAGAAGAAGCGCCCGGCCATCCAATTCGACCGAGAGTGTGCTCCGTGACAATAGGGCTGATAGGAATCGATCAACAACGGAGGAAGGGAAGGGGGAGACGGAGGCAGCTAATCCGGTCACGACGCTGGGACGAACTGTGATAAGCGACGCGAGATCGCGAGTGTCCTATATCTTCTCCGACGATTCCACTCTCCTAAATTCGGCAGCTGGGTCTAGAAGTGGGCAGGGAGAGGACCTCGTCAGGGCAACAAGGAAAAAAAGGAGAATGGGGATTGGCTTTTTGCGAAGTAGTGTGATAGCTCTGAAATCTCCCCGTGTGAGGTGACAGACTCCGTGCTTGACTTGCGGACGTGCTGCGGACCACCTCAGGCAATATTGTTTACCATACAACCTGGCGGTCTCACCTGGCGCCTCTGGGAGGAACTTCGCGTTTCTGATGTCAGTCAGTGCCAGCACACGAGCAAAATGCTGGTGGCTCGGAATATGCTAAGCACTGCCGTGTAGCATCCAACCTGGTGGTAGGTATTTAGTTCGTTTCCCTATGAAGAAGTCAGTCTAAATCTTTGCACCAGCACCTTATTTTGCACCAGTCACTGTTTCATGTGAAATCTGCTGTTGGAATCGGAATACCTAACCGATTAGCTTCCGATTTGGTGGTCCTTAGCTTGGTGGTCATAGACGAAGTCTTTTTAACCGCGTGCCCAGTGCCTGTCAATGCAACACACATGAACTACTAGAGGTTTGAACAAGCTTACTATCGTTGAGCATCCGATATGATGGTCCAAAGTTCGTTCCCCTAGATGTAATTCCTTGTCTGAGTGTTCACGTACCAGTCACTGTTACACTGGTGATCCCTTGTCCTCTGAGAGAATCTATTTCGCCTCTCTGGCAGAAGAGTCGGGCGCTGCCACCGGTGTCCCTAACGGTTATCTACCACTGGGAAGAACTCGGCACCCTCTTGGTGCGGCCAGCTCTGCTCCTCACGAATGGATGCTGTTCTCCCCACGGAGCGGTCGCTTCGCCCCACGCCTGAATGAGTCTCACTTAACTCTCCACTCCACCGAGCTCGTGGGTAATCCCCCCGCGCCCCCACTCCACTACCACAATCAGCTCCTCGTGACCCCCTCCCCCCCGCTTTGCGTGTCCTCAGCTTCCCGCCCCAAGGGTGCCCCGTAACACCAACTCCCACCACCATCTGTTGGGTGACCTTTCGCCTCCCCCCCCCCCACCCTCTCTCCTCCGCCCTTATCTTCCGTTCTGTGTGGACACCTCCAACCCACAAGTCCCTCCTTTTTATATGTATTTCCTTCCCCTCTGAAGCCCGCGAGGGATGATGATCTGCTTGGTGACTCTCTCCTCTGGGGCGAAACACTGCAGATTCCATCACGCGCGCTCGCAGCGTGCTTTACATCGACAATGCGAAAATTGGTTTGCACATCGCCTTCCCGCTTCTCTCTCTCTCTCTCCTTTCTAAGCTATCCCAGCTATGAAGTATCGAGGGGTTCGTTGCTTTGACATCGACTCGCCCACACAAATTTCAGGAGCAGTCGCTGATGAACTCGATTGAAAGACTGATGGAGATAGTTGAGAAGGCTTGATATCTGTTATGAGGAGTAATTAAGTCGAGCTACTAACTACCCTTTGGATTTTCCTGTATTGGAACATCATCCATTTATTGCGAAGAACGAAAAATTTTACTTACCCCAGAAATTCTCAGAAAGAGTTTAAATTTATCACTATTTGCACCATGAGATTTTTGGAACATATATTGCCTAAATTGGTTTAAAAAAAGTTGGCACTTTTAGAATGCTCAAGTTTTAGATAAAACGCGCTTCAATGCCTTGCAACCTTTTCATAGGATAATTTGGAAGCTACATATTATTGAAATTATAATCGACTTTTTGTTTGGTGTTGTAATCGAAGTTCCCAACAAGCCTGATGGTACAAATTATCAAAGCGAGTTCTCATAAAATTTTAACTGTGAAAGAGTATATGATTTTCTTCAATTTGAATGAGAACTTCCGCATATCAAAGTCGCAATTACTGAGTCATTCATTGCATCTCGATATTTCACTGTTTTCTTCTATATTTTGTAAAGGGCATTTGTTGATGTTCAAAATACAGCATATTTTTTGTCATTGTGGCGTTATCTACACGATACCGTCGTCTTGAGGATAATTCTTAATGTCCGACATCCGACGACGTATACTCCCCGGAAAGTTATCAAATTTAACTGGAGGAGGGAGTAACTTGGTAGCTGGACTGGATAGAGTACAAAATCCCAGTTCAAACCAAGATCAAAGCGAATGATTTTTGTAATCTGCGATCTTTTGTTTATATATACTTTGTCTTTCACGTTGCAACATTAGTTCAGGCCCATACTGTACCAATTTTTTTGTCCCATTAAGTTTTCGCAAAAAAATTTCGTTCCATTCCAATCGTTTCTTTCTCTCAAGTACTTTTCCTCCGTTTTTTCACACTTTTCTTTATTACTTCATCTTTTCCACCTGAAAAACACTTGAAACCCCTATTTTCAGCGGAGAGAGAATTTTTGTATAACATTTCCTTTTAATTCCATCGTTGTTTTCATTCATGCCTACGTTTCATCTTTCCTCGCAACTTCATGAAAGATACACATTTCCCATTCCCCTCATTCATTAAAAATAATTTTCCCGACAAAATAAGTTTAACCAAATCTGCTAAACTCCTTTTTAAGTCCCGAAAACTTTTTTTTTTAACAATGGACCTTCATTTGGGCATGAGGCCCCCCAAGTTTTAACTAATGCACTTCGATCACATCACCATTCATTCCTCTTCACGCCAATCTCGTCTTCTCCATTTTCTTTTACACCGGAATCTCAAACAGCCGAGGCTTATTCTTATCTTCCTTTGTCATAGTCCATTTATATGCGTCTCATCAATTGACATTTCATACCAAATCCATCATTTCTTCACATTTTTTTAGTGCGGGCGTTCGTGATCTGTCTCACCTGCCTCAGAACGTTCTCGTTCCTTTTTATGAATGGTTTAATTAATTTTTTCTTCAAATTTTATTCCCGACTTGCGCATTATGAATGGAAGCTAGAAAATCCAAAACAGCTCAAGCCCACTTTGCAGTAATTTTGAATTGACTTTTTCCATGTGGATCTTTGCGACTACTCCAAGAGTTATCTCAATTTTTTCCATAAATGGGCATTACTTAGAGTGATATACCTACTCTAGGGGAAAATATCAAGTGACGGCTTTGCTAGGCCACCACAAATTTCAAACCGGCACTAATTAAAGTATACATAAAAATTTTTCTGAGTGAACATAGGCTGTTTTGAAATTCACGGCTTCAATTGTGTTCGCCTGCGTCTGCTAACGACCTGATCGTATATAAAAATATATTTCCTTCCAACTCACATAAGGGCTTTCCTAGACTTTTCTCCGTTGATTTAATCTTCATATCCTTTGATATCTCCACATTTTTATCGCTTCCAGCCATTGTAACGTCGCCGCATTTGTCAAAGGTCCAAATCTTATATAATGTCACGTCCCTAATACGTGCTTTGAAGAATGCTTCCACACTAAGGCATTAATGGTCAGTAAAGCCGGGTAGACTCATTTCTGCGCTTATCGGCTCTTTATTTCTGTTTTTATCTCCCATCCCTGGTGATCTGGTGATTATTGTAATGAAAGAGCAAACTTTTCCCATGCGCCAGCGTATTTATTCTTGTCCATTCCATTTCACAGGTTTATTCGTTTTAACAAAATTAAACAAAATCAATTTGATATTCGCTTTTATATCGAATCTTTCGTGTAGCCAATTTTTATACTGCTATTTTTCTAACTTTCTATTAAACTGCTCCATTAAATTTTTTCTGTGTCACGTTATCTTTTTAAGATTTTTTTATATTATTTCTTCTCATATTTTTATCGCGCATCTACATTTTTAGGTAGCAAAGGCCAATTGCACATCACAGAGTACGTATCGCTATTAATTTTATGAATTTAATTAGTCGCTCATTTAACAACCGCTGCTTTTTCACTTCCCATCCGTCTTAAAATATTTAACTTCATATTTGCATGCACATTGTTTAGTATTCACATCGCCTTTCTTTCACGCTACGAATGCTACGTCATCGACGAAGCGTTGCTGGCTGGCGTAGGAATGCATATGTGCGCACCATTCAGTTTAGTGTATCTTGGGTGCGCAATCTTCCCATCAGAGTGCTGAGAAACGGGGCCACAATAAAAAGACCCCGCTTGGAGAAATAGCACGAGCGTGTTAGGGGAGACAATGACCTTAGTCCCAATTCCCTCAAACGAGACTCGATAATGTTCGACTTAATGTATCATCCGATCAATGAACAATTCCGCGCTTTCATCACACATGTCAATAGAAGAGTAATAAACTTAATTCATAGATTTTGAAACAACACTCATAAGTTAGTGATAAGGAAATTTTCCGGAGTTATCATGAAGAGTCATCATTCCGGGGACAGGTTTTTAGTTGCTCCTTTTCGCTAATAATTTCATTGAAATGCATTTTCATCTTGTATGTCCGCCACAAGAACCTTTCTGTTGTATGTAGAACAAGATTCATGGAAGATCTGCAAAATTCCACTGATTTTGAGTCAACCAAGTGTCAAACTCTGAATTAACGTTTTAGAGAATTACCATCTAGGAATTCGTCAATTTAACTCAGTCCACCAAGAATCTCTTCTTCAAATATTGCTGAATTATTTGAGATATCAAGGATTGCCGTATCGGCGATATGGAAAGATAATAAAGAAATGATAGGAGGAAGATATTTACAATATTGTGGAGAAAAGACTTGGCATTAAGGAACAAAGCCAACCCATTTTTCTTTGAAGCGTCACTTCGGCTGTACGGATATTAGTCTGACCACTTTTTTGAGTAAGGTAGACAAGCAATAATAGTGAATAGTATGTTCGCAGTAATTTCAATGGGAAAAAATGCTTACATTTTCCCAATATTATGCCACCGCGGTTAGTATAGCTGGAAAAGGTGGTTTAGCTCCTGGCCCGGCATGCCCACCCCCTTCGGCTTGACGGGTCTATCCTCCTTCCTCAAACTAACGAATAAATCTCCCAAATACAGATAAGTAATCACACCTTCCAAAATATTTTACTTGCATTTCTCTTGAATACCATTTTAGGCAGTTAAAAAATGTTTACAAATATTTTTCGTAATTATATATTAATTAACGTATATGTACCTCCCAAATGGTAATTCATTTGGCATTCATTAAGGTTCCCCATTCAAAGTTTATTCAAACGTCGAAAGTATACAGTATAAATAAACATGTAATAGGATGGATCAAGGATTTCTTGAACGATCGCGAGTAGAGGGTTGTTTTGGATGGAGTTAACTCGGATACTGTAAAAGTTACCTCGGGTGAACCTCAAGGAAGTGTTATGGGGCCTCTATTGTTCCTAAATTACATTATCAAAATAAGCAGATAAGGCAACCTTATACTGATATTAGAGAAAACAATTCTCTTTAAATGCCATAGGAAAGTGAAAGAGAGAAGCTCTCTGATAAAGCCTCACTTTGAGTATGCTGCTAGCGTGTGGGATCCTAATGAAGTAGGATTAATAGCTGAAAGCAATAGAGGACCACTCAGGGCATATTGGTGATCAGTTGTTACGATACAAAGGGAAATGTTTCCATTATGTAAGACGAGTAGGGATAAGAAACTTTACAGGAGCGTTGAGCAAAGTATAGGCTAAATTTACAGCGTAAATTTGGAGAAGAGTTTTTTTTTCAGACGAAGTGAAAATTACCGTTCGTTTGCCGTCGTACTAGGTTAGACGGGATCACGAGAAGTAAAAAGGAAATAGATTGCAAAACTGAGAGACTTAAAATGTCATAATTCCCTCATACTATCAGGGATAGTGGCGGTGTCTTGATTGATATAATTAATGGCGTCACTTGCTAGGACGACTCATTGCAGGTCTTGTTTTACTATTGCTGTAATCTTACATGAATTTATTATATGAGTTACCAACCGTTGGCAAGCTTCGAGTTTCCATGAATTGGCATGTGTTTTTGCTATAATGAGTAATATTTTTATGACCGTGTGTAGTGTATGCGGATATTTGTCGCATGATGCTGAATGGTCTCCCACAGCCAAACGCCCTTGAGGTGGCTCGCAGGGTATTATGTTAGATGTAGGAATATATTTTTACGGCCCCGAAAAATTACAATGGCGCATTGTGTACTGTCCCAACATGGGTATCACAAATTCAACATTTTTATTCTAACTACGCGCCATTGAGGTTGCCAATTAAAATCGTCATTAATAGTATTTTAGAATTTCAAATATCTTTCAAATGAGATAATGTTGAGTATGCCAAAAGAAGTAATGTGGAATTGAGCGTTACAAGCTAGCAACGCTAGTTGGTGAATGGTGAGTTTTCTGAATAATATCTAAATTTGGGCCTGACTGTGCACTAATTGTGAAATACAACATTTCTAGTTGAAACGTGACTGCCTACTTTCTTTGACACTTCCTTCAATTACTGGAAAATATAAGTTCAGTTGGCTGAGGTTTTCAATCATTATCATCAACTTGGGCTTTGATTGGTGTCTATCTCTGAAAGGATTGATATCATATGCAATAAAGAAGAAAGATATTACAGTACTACGCAATTGAGTGTCCGCTCGTATACTTCTCTATTATTTTCAGGAAGGGGCTAAAGCATAGATTATACTCGTTCCTATCATCCCATATGGAAGCTCTCACAATTTTTTTCTGTTTGTTATCTCAGGTTATGTAACACGCTTATGTAATGCGTGAAAATGTTGCTTAGTGTGGGATCCTTTCTCCTCAGGACAGTTTTCCCGCTTCAGTAAGTCGTCTCCAAATAATTTGCCGTCGGGATATTGTTTACTCTTTAAAATTTTCAAATAATGGCCCGCTCCAGTGGTGGAGGGGCTTTTGCCTCACATGCCTAACTGGAGTTCGTGGGTTTGTGTCCTGACCGGGTAGGTTTGGATTTGTGCATGGGTGCTTTTGATTGTACATTGCTAATCGTTTAACTCCCCTATGTAAGAGCCGTAATTTGGGGTTTTGCCGGGGAATATATAAATAAATAATTGACGAAGGAAAATATTGCATTCGAACTCAAATATGCCAGTGTTACTAGGCGCACCAAAACCTAAAATAGCTAATTTAGGCATATGAAGCCATTGAATCAGCGCAAAATTTACGAATAAGCAGTAAAAATTTAAATTACGGGACTTAAACGTAAAGAATCGTCAAATATTTGAAATTGTATTTGTTTTCAAGATATGAAAACATGCGATGCTTTTTTAAACCCAAATTCTATTTTTTTCCTTTGGGCTACCACGTTATCTCATCGGCCTTTGGGATTTAGGAGGTATAATAAAGCGTAAAATTAAATGAATTTTTATCTCTTATCGAATTTCAGCCGTTGACAGCATAATCATAAAATAATTTTTATTTCTATTGATACACGAAGAAGATATCGCTGTTATTCGATTTAAACTGATAGTATTTACAACCAAAAATAATTTTTTCATAGGCTTGTTCCCCCTGCGAAGTTAAAAATAGCTCAAAAACGTAAGCTTGCGTTTAATTTACTTATTCGCTTAAATTTACATTTTAGAGTAGATGTCGAAATCTTCCGTCGAAAAAGTATGAAAATATTAATAATGATCCACTACAATACAGATCCACTTTTAATTACTTATTATGCTGATTTCTGCAGCGTTGTGAATAGTTAGGAACCATATGGAATTCCAAAAGGAGAATAATAAGCTTTTGCCCAATGCAAAAAATGGTGGTTCCAGATAAATGGTCCAGAAATATTTCTCAACTTTGGCTTCAATAACATGAGCTTACATTTATTTCAGCTGTGACAATCGTTAAGTAATTAGTTACGCCGTCAATGGAGTAAAATTTAATTCATAAGAGTTAAATTTTGCTACAAAACTTGGTAAATACTACACCGATAAGTGGTATGAATATAATCGGCTCTCGCAGTCTTAGACTACGAGCTCACTACTAGCACGCGGCTTCTTACGAAATTGTTTTAACATCTCACCTTGAATTGTTTTAACATCTCACTTTTATATTGTATGTATACTCATGAAAGTGCGTGTTGAATATCAATTTTGTATTTTTTTAAATGTTGAAACAGTTAGGAAATGGGCTGAAATAAATCCATACTGGCCGTAAACTAATTTTGAGCGTGAGCTAGAAAAGTTTAAAACAGGTTGAAATAAAAGCTTGAGCCATATTTTCAAAAGCCACAGTGAGTAAGGTGGTGAAACGGAAGAACTAACTCTCATTTTCATTTAATTTATGTATTTAAACTTAGATGGACGTTGTGACAATTTTTAACAAAAAAGTGCATCAGTATTCACAGATAACGGTCATTTTCAAGACCTCCATTGTAGTCTTGCGATCCATCCGGAGATATATTTGATAAAAAATGGATTTTCATGGTAACTTTGTAGTATACAAACGTTACAATTCAGTAAATAAAATATCCTGTCGTGCATAGAAAAACAATCCCAATTTTTTAATTCCGATGTGTCTCGCACCATATTCAAATAGAGTAGCTATGTTTAGTGGTGGAAAAGAGAAACACAATTTTAAATATTTTTGACTGTTAGCACACATTTAAAAATAGTATCAATTATGAATGTATGAAAAATGAATCTAGAATCAATTTCAGTATATACCGAGTTAGATGACATTTTGTAAATAAAATACGGAGTCATTTTCTTTTAAACACAGTAAAATATTCAGCACATATGTCGTGCAGCTGAAGAATTTAAATTTATTATTAATTCTTTATTAGTCACCAGATGGAGTACTTGTCAATTCTAAGATAATGGAAGAGATAGGAAAGCCAGTTTGATAATCGGAGCTGATAGACTCATGAGAAATCTCGTTATCATTTTGTTTTAGCCTTTGTTGATAATACGATGCATAAAATATAGAATTGTGCCCTTGATGTATATTGGCATACCCCCATTTCAAGATCCAAATGACTGTGGCCACGAGTAAACTGTTATTCAGCGTCGATGGTCAAGAAAAATTCGCCATTAATTTTAATGATTGCTTTCGAGATTCTGCATGACTATTGCTAGTAGCGGAAGAAATCTCTCCCCGGATATAGAAAAAGAATTCCTGACTGAGTGAAGCTCACGTGCATCGTTAGAATTTTTTTCGAAATCCAAGAAGGAACAATGAGGATAATATGAACTTTATGGGAATGAGCTAGACGTCAGGACGATGTTCTTACATTAGCACCTTTAAGGTAACTCCTTTGGCAATCCAAGTCGCAAGTTTGTCCGCGGTATTAAGGAGGTAGGTGCGAGAAAGGAATTATTTGTTACTGCCATTAAAATTTCAAAATATATTCTTCCAACTGTACTTTACAGACTGATGACCACAAAAATTAGAACTTTCGCGCTATAATTTCCGGAAATTTCATTTAAAAATCTCATTATTACTCAGGTGCTTCTGGTGGTACTTATGAACACATTTGAAAAATATTTTGCTGCACTAGCTAATATATGTAAATTTGGAAACTCCCAGAAAAATACGCGGTATATCGAAAGAATCGTGATAAATATTATATATATTGGCTCGTCACTTCACTACTTTTTGAGTTATAAGCGAATAAATACTGTTTTTGAAATCAAATCGCGTTAGTTACATGAGCGTGACTCTGAAATAAACTAAAATAGATGGGTAAAGTGTTCAATTTAGAGTACAGGTATTCATTTTCCATATTATGTGTACCCTAATTTTATTCAAGGCAATAATCGCGGACTACATAGCGCCTTACCTTTACGGGTTTACCTTCTAGTGCGCTAAAGTTCAGAAATTCACAGCGGAAAAATCATTTCATTTGACCAGGATTGGAACTAAGATCTCACAATCGTGTCCAGGTGTTCTGCCTGTGGAAATATTAAAGCAATTATCTTACAGTTTTTTTTTTTGCTTTAGAGAACAAAAAGTCTCCAAAAGGAAAAAAAAACCTTTTAAGCCAGCTAAACTCTGCCGGGGAAAAATATGACTAGATAATTCAAGTAGAATAACACACGGCATCTCCTTGAATTTTGGGGTCTCGGTTTATCCAATAGGGTAGTTTCCCTCATCAAAGAAAACGAAAGGCATTGATTGCGATTCGTTACCCACCATTAGTGTATTCATAATACACAAATTATTTGGTTTTTGAAATACCGGTTTAGACGAATGGCAAGGGTCAAATTTTATCCTCATTTGAAAAAGGCCAGATTGGCGCCCATGCGATTCCACTCGGCATGACGTCACAGGGACCTAGTTTCTACACGAGAGGATAGGAGTTATACATCGTCTGAGGTTACCAATGCATGCATGAGGCACAGAGCTCAGGGAAACATGTCTTAATAATCACCTATTAAAACTGGCTAAGTTCGGAAAGTTTTCTTCGTTTGATAAGGTATTAATAAACCTTTTTTAAGCCAAGCGCTACCATCCAGCAAGGTACTCAGCTATCCGCTAGCATCCTGCGACGTATCAGCGCTAAGCCTCGCCTCAAGGTCACCTCACCGGGCGGGAGGGGGAACCAGAAATACGACGTACGGAGATATTTCCCGGCATTCGCGCGCTTGAAATTTTTCACTTTTCATTAATCGCGAAAAATAGATGTTGTCATTTAAAAATCTAAAAGCGTGAAATACGTACTCCAGGAGTAATAATCTTTCGATTAAAGCAATAAAAAATAATAGGAAACCACCCTATTGTCAAGTCGGCAGAGTTCGATCGTGAGTCGAGGGACGTCGTGTGGGTGGAGTCGCTGTGTGTCAACGGCCTCTTCCTCCTCAAGTGCAAATCCAATCTGGCTGAAGGTTAAGTGAAAGGGGCTTCACCTCTCACCTCGCTCATCTTCAGGATATCGGAAATAATTATGTCAAAAATAAGAGGCGCCGTTCAATAATTTGCTTGTCACGTATCCGTGGATGCAGTCGCCTCCTTCGGTGACGTTGCAAAGCCGAGATGATCAGATACGATTTTGGTGCTCAGGGTTATAATCAAGAGAAAAATCACTTGATCATTCTCTTAATATGATGATCCAACATTTCTCTAGGAACATATGTTTTGGTTTCTCTAGTGGAAGCCCGCGTCGCGCCAGATACTTCCACCCTTTTCCCTTCCTTCACCGCCTTTCTCCGCAGGTATCGGTGGGCTCCGATCGCGGCGGTGGCGTCTCCTTACATTTTCTTAGCTTTTGTCTTCCCTCCATCTGACGTTCAGTCGTAAATATCTCAAACTTATGAGCCTAGCCTCAAGAGTATATCCCCGCGGGCCGGCTCAACGTTTTTTTTCCGTTACTCACGGGTATACTCTAGAGATGATGGTCCGAGATGCTAATTATGTCAATTACCTTGGGAAATAATTCCTCTGGAGCAGGAATCGAATCACAGGCCTTTGGCTTTCAAGGCCACTGCGCAGACTATTACACTATCAAGGGTTCTCGTTCACGTGGCAATTACACCAAGTATTGGCTCAAAGTTTTAGAAAAATGATTCTTAATCCATTGATCCAATCCAATTAACCAATTAATCCGATAATCATTCAAGCTGCTACAGTACAACGAAAGTACGCAATAGAATTGACTTCTAATAATCTAAGACCATCAAGCACCTCGGTAAATTTCCCAAGAACCTCGATAAAATGTCAGTTTGTTAATGAAGGAACCTGAAAAGGTTAGTAACCTGCACAGTGTCCCGGAAAGACAAAGGCACGTGGTTGGATTTTTGCAATAGAAGCATTTTCCCTTGGCATCTAATGTAATTTGTACTTCCGTTCACGCGGCAGGTTTTAAATTCAGCACAATAGATGTTAAATTTAAAATTACAGTTATTTAGAGTGGACCCCACTTTTATACAAGAGTCAAAAGTTTTTTATAAATTTTAGGCACTTCTGAATGCATGTTCCTTCCACCACGGCAGCTCAAGAGCCTCGCCGATTTTGATAAAAATGCTATAATATGGATTTTGTGTTACTGCTAGTGTATTAGAAAAATCCTTATTAAAAGTCGAAGGGAGGAGTCTGTTTACTTCCGGTTATTACTGTAAGCGGCACGTGTTACCTTTGTTGTTTATCCTTGTTGGTATGCATGTTTCACAACATGGGTGCAATGCATGCAAGGATGTATATTTCACGGAGCCTATCCTGTAGCCGAGTTGCTTGCTCCAAGTATCGTAGACGCGTGTACTGTATTGTATAGTTATTGCACTTTACTACAGTTGAGAGATAGCCTGATGTCTTTTAAACTTCTATTGAAATACATTGCTAGGTTTCACAGATTAAGATAGTCGTTCTTTTTTATTAGTTTATGCTTGATTCATCTTGAAAGCTAAGCTACTTTCATAAAAAATACGGCATGACTCTTTATATTATATTTTCATTACATTAATTAGGAATACTATTAAACATTTTATCAACTCAATCAAGCTTTAATTATATACTCTATCAGAAAATACAGTCACTTCTCAAGCAACCAACCAACCACTGCATCAAATAGGATTAGCCGATTTGCTATAGACCAAATTAACTATGGCATTTTTGTTCACTGTGAAACGTTATAGGTCGGTGCAGTAAATTGTTTACCAAGGAAACTGTACAATATAGGAACACCATACTGTAATGTAAAAATCCGAAGCAATCCGAAAACTGATTTTTATATGTACTGAAAATTTGCAACAAGGAAAATATTGGCCACCATAAATTCACCTCTCTCAGCATTAGTATTTGTCAGTTATTTTTATATTTTTTTCATGGTGTAGGTATCTTATGAGTGAAAAATAATTAAAATTTCATTTCGTGTTGCGGCTGACTTTCTACTTTTAGTCTTCAGATGAGCCTTTTTATTTCTCCATTTTACTAACATTCATTTCCAAATCGTCTTGCATCCTCCTAATACAGGATAAAAACTGTTTACCTTATCTTATATATAAATTTTCACGCTTTTATTTGCCTCTAAGAGAAATTTAGGACAATATTTAGTTTATTCTTTATTTGAATTAGGTAGAGCATTGATTATTAATATGTGGTAAAATTTACTGCAGTGTGCAAGAAGACCGGCGGAATATTTTTTCTTAGGAAAATCTTTTGATGGACGAGCTTTTGATAGCAGAGGATAGTGAAAAAATCCTCAACCTTCCACGCTATTAAAGGCTTTGACTCTTGAATTTCAATGAATGCAGCTCCTCTTCCATTTTAATGCAGTGGTTTCCTCAAATTAAATGTAAAAAAAAGCATTTTGAAAGTTAATTACATTGATAGAAAATTTAACTTGGACGAAGGACTCGAGATCTCCCGTGAATTTCCAGTTACATAAAAGCAGTTTTCAATGAATTGAAGGAGTATTTTTATTGAATCCATTCGTATACATATTAATATTTAATTTTTACCCCATCTGAAACTTATATGTATTTTTATTCATACATACATTATATGATAAGTCATATCCCATATTTCATGATGTTAGCAGTTTTCTCGAGAGAGCAGCAAAGCTTGGATTTTCTTGCATTTCTATCAATGCCAATGAATGCTAAAACCCGAAGACTTCCTTTGATTGCATTTCAAAGTAAGGAAGCACGACTTACTCTCTTGTCGAACATAATAGAAATGTATCTTTCTAAATTGCCCTTCTTCATTCTTTTCCCCAACACCTGGCTCCAAATTCTCTTTTCCCCATGGTATCCTATCCGGGTATACCTTTGGACTTGATAAACTGGCGGCAAGTCTTATGAATGACAGAACACTTCAGAGTTATCGTTATTCTTGTCCAAGTCTATTTACCTCTGATGCTGCATTTTTATTCTTTTTTCGAAACCCTTCTGTTTCTTTTTACGCGAGTGTCACGCGGGAACTCTTCTTGTTTCTATTTATAGAGCATGCTTCGCTTAGTTTCCTCACGTCTCGAAGACTCGGCCGTTGATTTTGTATTTTGGCACAGCCAGTTTTTTTTTCATTTTGAGCTTAGCTACTCGCTCAACTCATGCGCTACTTGCTACCCCTCGTCTTCATAGGGTTCTCTGGATATCTTAAGTCATCGGGGTGCAATTATTCTTTACCATTTCCGATATGTTCATATTTATATCCAATCATTCGTGAAAAATACATGTACCAATAGGTGGTTACAAGCATGATCACTAATCATGTCAGTATTTCCCTCGCTTCGCATCAGCCAATCTAAAACTTCTAACGTTGTTACATTTACCAAGAGCGACAAATATATACGAGGGACGTTTTTTTCAACCTCCTATGGGTCATGAACAGAAGACGAAGAGATTGATAAAAAAATATTTCATCGCTAAATATTGATCACATTTGTGGTGTCCTTTCCACATAATCACCTCGGCGATTGAGGAATTGGTCATGCCTGTGGACAAGCTTTATTCTACCTTCTTCATAGAATGTTGCCGCCAATGACTTCCAATGAATTTTGCCTTTGCCCTGAAGCTATAGCTCGTTTGAAAACTCTTCCCTCCTAGCCGCATCTTTCTTTCAGCGTAAAGATGGAAATCACGAGGCATTATGTCGGCATTCACGGGGGGTGATTGAAAAAATCCTATTGAAATTGCTCAAGGAGCAGTTGGGCTGCATCAGCGCTGAGATGACGATCGTTGTCACGGAGCAGAACATTTCCAGAAGTCAGCATGTCTCTTCTTTTGTTTTGAATTGGAATGGACGTAATTTTTCACACTATTTCACAATCTAGCCACAGTGCATTAAAGAAATTCTCATCTATTGGCACAAAGGTCAAGGCATGTCAAAACTAAAGCCATTCGGCGAGTTCTCTGGCTGTCTCTCTGCGGTGCACACTTAGCGGGAGAATCAATTGCGGCGGTGTGATTAATGAGATTGCTGCTAACCTTCAACTAACAATTTACGGTCAAGAATAACTTAAGAGTGTGATGCGTAGGACGCGTAGTTGCCCAATCCGCGCAGTACCCGCCTGTCGCTCGTATGCTGTTTTTCCTCAGCGATCGGAGGTTGAAAAAAACCGCCCACGTATGTATTGAGTTGAAGTAAATCGCATATTTTCGATCAAGCATCACCTTGCTGAATGAAATTCTGTTCGAGGATCTGATAAATGTATGTAAATCAACGGTATTAATTAGTACCGTATCCATGCCGCCACTAGAAAGAAAATTGGGGCGGGGTCAGTGGCGAATACAGATGAGGGGCGCAGGGGGCGCCCTCCCTTGCGGGCCTTGTATTGCCAAACATTGCAGAACCACAATTATAAATTTTTTATATCATAAGATGGCATTGTCTTGCATAAGTGTGTAAGGTAAATTTTTACAAGAGGTACAATCCAGATTTCGCCTTCAAAACTTCACTTTCCTGTAGTATTTTTGCCTCCTGATTAACGTGGTGACATTCATTCCTGGCGCAAATTAATACTTTTCGAGATATTTTAACTTTTATGAATAGCGATTTTCGGGTTCTGCGCATGCGCGGCCATATTGGAATGGCGGTAAATTATAGAAAAATCTTCTCGGGATTGCGCGCGGGTTAGATTATTTAAGAGCGCCGACGTTTCGGGTACCGACTCGCTACCCATTCTCACGAGTAGCCGTGAGAATGGGTAGCGAGTCGGTACCCGAAACGTCGGCGCTCTTAAATAATCTAACCCGCGCGCAATCCCGAGAAGATTTTTCTATAGTTATTCGCCGGGAAAGTGTAAAATCATACATAACAGGCGGTAAACTAGTTTCACGGCACATGTTTGAAATTGTAAACAAGAGAAAAATATCCCTAGAGATGGTCCAATACATAACAAGTGGGAGGTAGAAGTGGATAAATCACTTTCTGGGCACATGTACGGGCTGGTCAACTGGAAAAAAATATCCCTCGAGCTGGTCCAATACATAACAAAGTAGGAGGTAGAAGTGGGTAAATCACTTTCTGGGCACATGTACGGGCTGGTCAACTCAGGTCAACTGGAAAAAACGGGGGGGGGGGGGGGGGTAAGGGAAGATCGTAAATGGCGGCGCATGCGCAGAAGCGTAAAACGGTATGCATAAAAGTGCCAATATCTCGAAAAGTATTAATTTGCGCCAGGAATGAATGTCACCACGTTAATCAGGAGGCACAAATACTACAGGAAAGTGAAGGTTTGAAGGCGAAATCCGGATTGTACCTCTTGTAAAATAATACCGTGTGTAATAAATTTAACTAAAATTTTCTTAAAATCTGTACATCACTTGATTATTTTTTATTAGTATTAAAGTAAAGGTAACTCAAGAAAGCTTTTGCGCCCCACCCTCGAGTTTTTTCTGTATCTGCTACTGGGCGTGGTCAATTCAGAGAGAGTACATTTTCATTTGGTGGAAAGGTCCTGTTGGTAGAGGAACTCTTAATATATAATAGAAGTAATAATGATTCGTCTTTATTGGACTGGGACTAGAAAGTCTCATCTTAAGACGCTTCCGAACATTTCAAGGAGTCATGAACTCATAGACCGCAACGGACTTGTGCCGAATTGACTCACCCGGGGGCCCGTATGCAGTATCAAGTAGCGAAGTCATGGCGGGGAACTATGGGGCCTGAAATATGAACTATGAACGACGGGGTTCCTTTCAAAACTTAGAGGCAACCTCTTATTTTCTTTATCGGTTAATAGTTAAATCGTTGGTGCCGCTGTCAAGTAATAATTGGCTGGTGTCAGGTAATCCTCAAGATTATAATTTGTATATAGTTGAATTCTGTCGCAAGTGATAAGTTTTTCTCACGATTTGCTTTCTCTGTAGCCGATAATTCATTTTCCTAACAGCATCAGTTATCCAGAAATTAACTAATCAGCCCCGTATTTTTCATGAGTTCCGTCAAGAACCCCCACCGTAGCGTTGAGGGAGTGCTCTTCCTTTGTTGGAACTGGTTGGACAATGTAAGAGGAGCTGATGACTAAGTTGCCATCTCAGCTGGAAGCATGTCCCTTTTATCTTTGTGAGATAAGATTAGGAATCTTTGAGAAAGTGACGTGGAAGAAGTAAACAAGACTGGTCAAGAACACTTTCTTTGGTTCGTCTGGGAAAAATCCGTGGAAAGGGATGGTTTTCTATTATTCCCTATATACGAGTATTATACCTCCTATTTTCTCTCAATAAATTGTGTGATTAAAAGTAATTTTCGGCGCATTTCCTAGCTATTATGAAGCATCGATCCAATTTTAACTTAATCTGTCGTCATAATAACGAAAAGCGTTGAAATGATCGCCTTCAACGAATGAACTATTTCTCTCTCGCAGTTTCGATTGTATTGCATGAACTTCAAGGGGGTAGTGACTACGCCAAATAAACCTAACAACCCATTGAAACGACGAGTAAATTAATTTAGATACTTTCTCAAATAAGAGCGTTTATATATACTTAATATAATTATAATATAATAATGCGTTTTATTATTCCATGAAAAAAATTAAATTACAATTACAAATATAGAGTACTTTTAGGTATCCTTGAAGGAGAACCTATTTAATGCTATAATCAAATAATAGTGCATAATGCTTCCACTGAAAGATACATATAGCTCGTGCAGAGATACCATGACTATCTCTTAAAAGTGTAAGTGGGTACCATAAAGCTACTTACTAGCAGTTTATTTATAAGTAATTTACATCAGTTTCACAACAATATTTCCTCCCCTCTCTCCCTTCTCTTTGGTGAGAAGCCAGGAATATGCATTTTTCAAAATATTTTCACAGACTTTGAAATAGTGCATAACTGAGGTATCATACTGTATAACTTACGTTCTATATACAAAAAACATCTTTTGAACAACGTCAACTTTTATTTTGGCAATGGTATACTTTTTTTACTCAGGGTGAAGGGAGAAGGCAGGCACTGAAATATTTCAACGTTACCACTTCTAAATATGATATGATTATACATGCATATATGATTGAAGGGAGTCACGGATGCCAGTGCTCGAGTGACCAGATGTCTGGAATTGGTGTGGAGCGATTTGTTGGGCGAGAATGGGGGGAGACGGATGGCGACTAGGCATTGGGTAGCGGGTTCGAAACCCGGAAGACCCTCTCCCACGGCGAACTCAATGGGGTTACAGCCAGGACTGCGATGGGTGACCCATTCCGGTTGTGAATTCTGCTGGAACTGTAATTCAAGCAGCGAGAGACGAGCTTGAAGTTCCTGCAATTTCTTATCCTGTTACGCCATGCGTTTCTCCTGCAGGTCGAAGATGTCGATGGTGTTTTGGCTTTCCTTCGACATGGAGAGCGTCAACGGTCACCAAATATGAGGCGCGTCCGATGGTAATGAAAAGCAGGACTGGCCATAAACAGATTCATTACTTAGGTATCAGAATAGTGACTTGTGTTTGCCCGAAGTTTGTGGGTGCCCCAAAGGTGGAATTTTTGCTGATTATAAATGGTCCAACTAAATAGCGAAACCAAGCAAAGCTATAAATGTTCTAACGATCTTGGAGGATCATTCTATGAGGAAGAATGACCCAACGATCAAATCGTTAGATTTAGTTGGGCCCTCTTCGCTTCTATAGCGTTGAGGGTTTTTTCCCCGTCCCGTCGCTTCCGCACCTATCTTACCCCAGAGGGGTAGACGGGCTCCTATCGCGGCGGCGCCGCTTTCCTTTTCCCCTCCTTTCCTCCCCCTCCCCGGGTGTCTGGGGGTATAAGCCACGGGCTTGGTTCCCGGCCCCGGTGTGTTGTATCCTCGAAGGGCTCCCCTGAGCCCTCATCCATTGATTATAAATGGTAGCAAAAATTCCAGAGAATGCTTTGGAGTGTTCACTTACTAGAACCCGATTTTCGTAAATTCGACCTTCACATACTTGAGGTCTATTGTCAAGTAGGCGTCCGAGCGGTCGCCTCAGGTCGTCTTTTCCTGTAAATATCTCAATGTGATCCATAAAATAGATGGTAAATATATTCTAGACAAAAATATTCTTTTACATTCATCCACTCACTCTTGAATTTAACAACATTGTGAGGGTTTCCCTCTACTTGAGACACTGAAGGCTTAATCATGGATCGGGTTTAGCACCCTATTCGTTACTAGGGACGCAGTGGAAGGGAAATGCTTAGCGCTCATGGGGATTAGACAAGAGCAGCGGGTGACTTGAATTATTTTCCATACCCCCAACCATGAAAGAGTACATTTATTGAACGCATATTAGCGTGAAAAATAAGGGATTCCCACGTAATTGAGACGAATATAATTAACAATCAAATTTGGTATATGACCCTGCTAGAACACAGCAATTTCCCAGGCACATTTACTCGCAAAATTTATAAGTCGGTGTTTATTCTATGTCGATGGTGAGTGGCTTATATCATCTACCTAAGTGAAGATATGTAACATGGAAACGGTTTTTCCAATGGTTCAATGCTTCTGAATTGGCTCAATGGCTCAATGCTTGAATTCTGCACACGAAGTGCTTGCCCATATACCGCTTCCTTTTTTAAGAAAACTCCATAATTCCGCGAAATGAAGTGGGCCGAGCGAGGTATGAATGATAAGATTAAGAAATCATTTATTTTATGTTGCTATGAAGTACGCTTCTAACAGCGTTTTTACTCACTTGCCGAAAGTTTCTCAGAGCTTTTATCTCTCGAGACAAGTTCATCTCTACGACTACGCCCTTGAGTTGCGGCAGCTTCTGAACGCGCCCAAGTTTGTTTCGTGTCAAGTAATTTGGCTTAGTGTGACGCAAACGTACGATACTGGCAAAAAATCGCGTCATCTAAGTGATGGAACATGGAATGAAGACTGTCTAGACGATTCTAGAGGAAATCCTTTTCGAACGAAAGTAGTCGGCAGTGCGTTACGATACACAAGGCAGGAACTGAATGAGATCTAATATTGTGGAACCAAATAAATCATATTGTTTTTAAAATACGTATCGTTTTGACACAGACACATGCACGATTTACCTGAGAAATTTAAAAATATCTCAGTATCTCTAAAGATTAAACGCATAGCTTGATTGACAGTTGCGTATAACTTTATTTTACTCATCTTAATTTATTTTAACCTTGATTTCTTTCTCCTTCATTGTGATTTTACAACGTGTTTTTATGTAAGAAATGAGACAATGCACTGTTAAAGATATAATTTTTTTAAACACTGCGAATTAAGGGGTCCCCTCTCCCGGTCCATCGGTTCACTACCCCCAACAACGAGGATGGTACAATTTACAAGATGTTCCCAGGGGGGAGGGAAATTGATGGTTTACAGTGCGCCATTGTATTTTTTTGGGAGGGAACTTGTATAAAAAAATTGTGAGGTACAAATTAATGTAATAATTTGATGAAGGCAAACAGTAAAATTGTCGAAGGGTAGCACCCGTCACAAATTGTAGCCTGGCCAAATCCGGTGAAGTAAGGTATAATAAGAAAAAAATTTAAAAATCACGGAAAAGGCAATAATAATATTGATGAAAATATGTATTTGTGTAAGAAATGTAATACGAAGCACGTACGAGCGGCGTGTCCAGCCTATCGGAAAACCTGTTATAATTGTGGGGGACCTATAGGTATTATATAATCTTCCATGGTACCGCCCCTTGAGGAAGAAGAAAAAAATTACGTTGATCTCCTTAACAAATGTTATTTCAGCAGTGCAGTGCACAATTCTTGTGCATAGTCATGTCATTTTTATTATCTTTTGATTTATTTACGAGGTTTATTGCATAGTCCACTGGAGCCTAATAATTAGTGATCATCCGCCTTTACTTACAATTTGTCTTTTTCAGGAATAAGCCTTAATCAGTAAGCTATCATTGACTGGCGCATTTGCGGATAGAGAAAAAACTCAAGGGGGCACAAAATATTTCTTTAGCTACCTTTACTTCTATTGGAATGAAAAATAAGTTGCATGCACAGTTTGAGAGTTTCATTTAAGCTGATTTTACAATTATACAAGATAATGCTATCTTATGATATGAAAAAGGTCACAATTCTGGTTCTGCAATGTTCGGCAATGCAGGAGGCTCCGCAAGGGGGGGGGAGGCGAGCCCCCCCCCCCCCATATGTATCCGCCACTGGACTGGCGAAATGACCTTCTTGGTCACTTTCCTAACTTATGAAGACAAGACTGAAAGGATTAAGAGTACTATCATTCCATGCCAAAGGCATGACATATATAGATAATGAGTAATTTATCTGATTACATTCTCTTTAGAGAATACGTACAGATAAATTGAGTCAACACGGCATTTACTTAGAAGTTACTGCAGCGTGCTGACATCCTTAAATATGGTAAGACGAAACATGAGGATTTGAAAACGCACATCACCAAATGCTAAGAGTAAGAGTTGAGAGGGGTTGATTTTTATTCAGTAAATACTACCACCGTCGAAATATTCCTCCTCTCCCGGAGAACAGTATGGTAAAATGGCATGCAGCGCCAATGTGTCGGGGTGTCGGTTTTGGTAACTTTTACTCTGGCACTTCGCGTTAAAAGCGTCATCTAGCGCACTTGTGTTCCCTCAGCAAAAATATGTAAATAAAGCAGTCGATCACGGGGACAAATATGGGAGCGCGTAAAGTGGGTGTGTGATGTTCACAGCATTTAATTGGTTAACATTTAAAAGTGAACATTAATTTCTTGCGATTTCATTTGTGTTGACTTCTGCGAATCGCGTATTTCAAGAATTGTGAGTCATAGTCATCGTAAAGCCTTCGTATAACCCCGTTGTGTTCATTCCTCGTGCGTACACAAGGACGGTAGGTCATATCATGTCAACGATGTCTCATTGTCAGTAGTCGAAAATGAGTGTGTCCGAAGAAATGGAGAAGCCTCGGAAAGTTATAGGATATTGGATGTCGGAGAAAAAGAGCCAGAAGCTGAACTGGAAAGAATTCGGAAATGTCTGCAGGTAATTTTTGTGGAAACTTGTCTTTTTTTCTTGAGTTAAAGCTGGCGATTTTCATTTTTGTTGACAGGTACGTCTTAAAATAGTGATTATGTTTTCATTTTGCGTTTTTATTTTAGGGAGCATGACTTCCAGTTGGTCAAGGTGAGTAAACCTATGTGCAATTGCCTTGACTGAAATGTATGATAACGTTTTCAAATTATTTGACTTGCTATTTCTCCTAAATCATAATAGATTGACCTGTTACGCCCGCTGGAAGATCAAGGACCTTTTTCTGTAATTATTCATAAGCTTACGGATATCATCGCGAAAGCTGTTCTAGGGGATGACAAAGTGAGTTTACGAAATATGTCTATTTGTTGTATCAGAATTCCGGGGTGCATTATGCATGAAATATTACCATACACTCCAACCTATTTAATGATCTCATTGAAATTATTCTCATTCAATGTAAATTAACCTAAGTACGATTTCATGCATGGAATTGTAATATATATACCAGTTGAAAACGGAGGTTTTGTAGGCTTGGTAGAGCGAGGTTAAGTGATTGTCATCGTATGTCACTTCAATTTTAAGTGTAAATGAGGAAATGACCCAATGGTTGTTTTGCAACTGTCGGTTAGTTACATAAATTAGTGTTTCAATTCCAACGATTTTAAAGGTAAAATGATGAAAATCTACAGTTATAATTCTTGCACTCTTGAAGATTAAAAATAAGTTAAAATTTATGGCACGTACTCAAAGGCTAGATTGTTTGGTTTTGCGATCATTTTTGCAAGAAAAAAAAATTTATCATACAAGTATTACTCTCTGTTATTATCCATATCCCCCACTTCCTTGATATCTAGGCAAGGAAGATAATACAGCATCTAGAATCTTATCTTGATTGTCATCCTGAAGTAGCTGTGATCGACCCTTTGCAAAATGTTAGGAAACTCCTCGAACGTCATCACACCTACAGGATTGTGAATGAAAAACTCCAGGAAAGTAAAGGTGAGTCTACAAAGCTTAAAGAATGCCTAAATTAGTCAAAAAATATTTTATAATGACGTATTTAGTCTTGATTTTTGGTAAAATAATGTGCGGGGGTCATTTAGTGTTGGTGGCCTGTATATAAAGTTGAAGTTAATCAGTAGTGGTGTATCTGGAACTCTGTGAGTCTACTACCATATTGACAAACCAAGTTTCATTCATTTTATTTGTGAAGCTTTGAGCTCTCCCAACAGTTTCACCCTAGCATTCAATTTTCTTTGCATATCCTGGTGGCTGCTTCTGGGCATAAAAAGTGAATTGTGTTAATGGCAAGCTATTTGTCTGGTGGTGTAACATTAAATAGGAAATCTCTTTCTTCAGGCTGATGAGAAATTTTATGCTTTGAAAGAATCAAAAGACAGTGAGACTCAAAGATTGTTAACTCTGCCCATGATGGTACATGTGGGTCGTGCTTTGGTAAACATGTTTAGGGGGCAGTATTGTTTTGTTGCTGCTGTAATCTCTGTACCATTATATATTACTGGTGACCTGTGCACCTCAGTGAACATTGATTACTTTTTATCATTGTTGGATTTTTATGATGCATTGCTCTTATAGAAAATGACTGTGAGCCAAATAACTTATCAAAAGGTATTGCACATACAGGTATGCAGTCAGGAACATGGATGCAAATTAGTATGCATCAAAGAATGAAATTCACCGTGGAAAAATCTTTCAGCCAGTCCATATCAGAGGTGCAAAAATAGGGGCACAGAGGGGGAAATGGTCTCCCCCTCATCAAACACGATTTTGGGGGAGCTAGTCAACGCACCCCCAGAAATCAGAGGTTGTGACTCACTTTTTAATGAATACTGCTTTCATCCTCAGCGAATCCAAGACTACAACCAAGTTTTATTTATTCCTCCAACTATGGTGTATTTACTATGACCTCGTTTCCTGTGTCATTTTGTGGACTTGAGATGCAGAATCATGTTCAGTAAAGCCCTACTGAATTTCACTTTGAAAGATCACTTGGTGGTGTAACTGCGTAGGTTTTAGGTAGGTTAGGTAGACTAGTAGGTGTAAGATCCGCATTTAAATCTCAGTCAGGACAAGTGATTTATTTGCTGCTAATTTGACATTTTGGTAAAACTAGATGTTTACTGTAAAATGGCACGGTGATGGTGACCTATGAAGATACGGTTTTACTTAAGAAAATTAAATGTTTGTGATCAAGTGCATGGTATGGGTAGATTAGGAATTTCTTACATTTATTTGATGGTCTAAAACAATTTTTTTGGCTGAAATTACCTTCGGTATTCACAAATACTTCTTTTGTTCAGATCGTCACTTTCAGCATGATCATTGCTTTCTTCCAGTAAGAAAGATTATTCGTGGAAATTGTTTATTTTTTTTACTCTTGTTTGTGTTCCAGATCTTGGTTTTTATTTTATGCTTGTATTACATGCCTAATTTTTAATGGCAAGATAAGTGTATTTTGAATAATAACTATTTGCATATAATATCAACCTGATAGCAGCTGCTTAATTTCTCCCCATCCTGCACCAGTTATTTTATCTCCACGAGGCTCTTCTTTTTTGTGTGTCCCTAAGTATTCCTCTATGGACTTCTCCTTTTCCCAGGTAACTGCTGTGTTTCAATGGATAGCCAATCCGTCTCCTTTGGCATACAGTGATCGAGAGTGTCATTTCTTCTCATATTCTTAAATTTTCATACATATATACCTATTCGTTTCTCACCCTACCAGTCAATTTTACCTTCAGCATCCTCCTACAGAGCCAGGTCTTGAATGCCTCCATTCTTTTTTTATAACTGATAGCCCTTTGAGCGACTAGATGAAAGAAGAGAAAAAATAATGCAGCACTCTATGAAAAAGCATTGCAATTCAAAAGATATATACACAATAGTAGTTCAGTCCAAGATCAGTCTGAGCAGGGCAACATTTGTTTTACCCACTACCTTTCTGCACAACCTTTTTATTCCTTGTTGCTGTGGTTTGGATTATATTAGGATGAGTAAATAATGCATTTTTTGTACTCCCTTCATTTTTGCTGAGCAACAATGTAGCACCATTACTTGTCAGAAAAAAAATTTTGGGAATGGTTTTCGGAGTAGCATTTCAGCAAGGTTTATAACTCCTAGAATCATTACATGTACTTTAATTTCCTCCTCAGTCAAAAAGACTTACATTTGTTCCAATTCTAAACATGGGATCTTATTTCTACATACCTACCATGTTTATACAAAACATGATTTGTCTTCTTAATCTTCTTTAGCAATTTCTCTTATTTTTCAATTGATACTAGATAGCTTTGTTCATAAAATATTGGCAAAATAAGCTGAAATATTTCATTTTAACTCATATGGCATTGTATGTGTAGTGGTCAAATAGAGCACTAGTGTATCTATGCTTCATTTTGACTCATGTGACTTGTAGTTTTTTGTCCGTATCTATCATTTATTGTAATTTTATTGTTTCATTGCAGAAATATTCATTCCAACTTTTGTTGACTTGACATCGTTAGATTTGGAGACAAATATTCAGACTCTGAAGAAGGCAGGTGTAACCTATCCTTTTGGTAAGAATTGAATGGGAAAATATATAGTCTCTAACAGAAATCTATTCTCCTCTATACTTCACCATATATTTATTTATTATAAAATGCCGTTTCCTCCTATCTTGAGGTTTTGTTATTTATATATTTTTTATTATTTCAATATTTTTAATTTTTCAATATTTTCCTTCAGCCTCTGAAATCTGCTTTGGTGTGTCATATTTGATTAATTACTTGGTGTATATATATTTTTAGGTATGGGTTAGTTCTACTTTTTTATCAGTTCTGGTGGTGCCAGATCTAGACTTTTATATTGCAAGGGATCTATTGCTTTCATTGTCCCATCACCCCCTGTGTAAATATTTCGCAGGTGGATTCCAGTTACAGAAATAACTTCATCATTAAGGGGCAGCAGGAAGTGTAATGCTCAAAAAGTAATTTATATTAGCGATTAAAAAATGGTATAAATTCCTCTTTTATTTTTGAATAAGAACTTTATGAAACACTGTATTTGTAATAAAAGTATAGATTATGGAATTTACTAAGGCATTTTTTGAGTTTTATCGACTTGTGTAAAAATCAGTGAAAAATATTGAAATACCATAGGTGTTTTAAAGAATGTTCTTATTTTTTGGTCAACCCTGTACTAAATCAAGGAATGATGCCTCTGAGTAGTCCATTTTCTTATTCTGTGGTACTGTGAAAATATGTATACTAAATAGATTTTTGTGCCCAGTGGAGTGAACAAAATCATGTTAATTGGTGTGCATGTCTGGTTTTGGAAACTCCAATTTTTTCCAAAAAGTATTACCGGTCTTTAGACTTTAACAATAGTTTTCATAAGGTCATAGGTTTGTAAAAAGAAACTATTTATCAGCAGGGACCATTTTTTTATTTACAATAAATTTTCCCTTAAAAGGGTAGTTTGACCTAATGTTCGGGGCTAGAGCCCATACTTGATAGAGGGGTGAGCAAACATGTTGATTTTTTTAGTTGACATCTTTATATATTAGCCTATCTATCTCCTTATCTTTGAAACCATTTTGAGTGGCAATGGTTTTTATCACCGATAAGACCTTCTTGAAATACACTTCAGATGGAGGAAATTTGACCAATCTGTTTGTCAGGCACTGTAACACAGCAAGTTTGCACATATTGTGATGATATTTGGAACAATGGTGTCTGTGAACATTGGTTTTCGGTGTGTAGAAAATTTGGGACTTCGGTCAACAATTGAAATTTTTAATCTTGGGTATTTACAGGATTACTTCATGTTACGCCGTGATGTTGATAGTTTCTTTAATAGAATTTATGAACTGTAAAAAATTATCTAAATGTTGCATCGAGCCAGTCCAGAGACATAAAATATCATCATTATAATAGAAACCAGTAATATTCTTTGGTCTAAAGTGTATATTTGGATTAAAACACGTTGCATTCAAAATTGTTTATAAAAATTTCAGCCAAAGTTGAGGATAAAGGCGATCCAATGGCAAGGCATAAGGTTACCTTGAATTATATTTAGGGTAACCTATTTTCCGTATCATGTGGACAGGCTAAATATTCACTAACATTGCCCTTTACACTGGATTAGGGACTTGTTTTTTAAAACCAAATCTGTAATTACCTTAAGAAATCAATATTTTGGTAGTTAGGTATTTAGTTTCCAAAGTATTTAGTCATAAAAGGACTGAAAATATATGTTTCTTAATTCTCCGTTTTCCTTTCAGTGTGTAAGCCTACTATAGCCCATGGATCAAAGAATGCACATAAGGTCAGTGGCATACTTAAGGTTTCATTGTAGTGCATAATGGAATAATTTTCTGGTTAATAATGGTTATTTCCTGTTTTTAATTCAACAGATGGCTATTATATTTAATGAAGCAGGTGTCAAAGACTGCTTTCCCCCTTGTGTTGCTCAATCCTTTGTGAGTCATAATGCTGTACTGTATAAGATTTTCTTTGTTGGAGATGAATTTGAGATTGTTGAAAGGCCATCTCTCAAGAATTTTTATCCATCAGGTATGTTTTAAAAATAAAATGGAGCTCTATATCCTTAGTAGATATTTCTATGCATCTTAGTTATGTAGTTTGTTGTTCATTATTATTGAATTTTTTTTACTTCAGAGGTAAAATAGATTAAATATTAGAGATAAGAGGCCTTGTTTTGTGCTGAATTAATATACATAAATAGTTCCGTTTTTTGTGAACCTGGAAAAATTTCTAAGCAACCTCGGTAGATATCTAGCTATGGAAGTTGTTAGCTGTTTGACCATAGGAGAAAGAATTGCTTATAAAAAATGTAGGGCAGATTGAAATAATTAGCTGTAGCCATGTTTTAAGTTATTTTACATGATATAGCCTGTCAGAAATTTACTTTGAAGTTCAAGAAATGCTCGAAAGTGTTTCCAGATTTAAACAATCTGCCTAGGTGACATACGATAGCCAATGTAATCAAGTATTCAAAAGTGATTGGGCGGGTATGAGATGGAGGAAAATCTCATTACCCTGGGTGATTGAAATGCCATCAACAACATCATAATGATGGAAGAATAAGTGGAAAATATGGATAAGGAAACCAAAATGAGAGAGGAGAAAGACTGCTTGAATTCTCCACAGAATGCAGGATAGAGTCGCCGACACATTATTTAAAAAATCTAGATATTCTTAAAGTGAGAAAGGCTAGAAAAACAGGGTTGGATAATATATTTGAAGGTGTACAGAACAATCTAGATTTGTTGACCAGTGATGATGAAATCAAAACAAATCAAGCTATTTTTTCTAGTTTTCTATTTTTTATTAAAAACATATTTCATGTCTTATTTCTTGCATGATGATTCATGCCATTCTCTGTATAGTGGATTTAAATGTCATGGAATGAAACACTCCTATTTTGAAATTGTCGGTGGATGAAGCTATATTGGAATTAGATAAAAGTGAATTAGACCTATCATTTAAATACCTGACCTGAGTGTTCTTTGGAAGCTTTTTTTGTTCCTAAATTTCTTCTTATTTTCCATCTATAAATGAGTTGCCTGCTCGGTTTTTGTTGATTGTTTTTGTCTAATCTACATTTATAAATACAACAGTATGCTTTTTGTGATATGCTGGAAGATGTATTTTCTGAACTGATTGACCTATATTTGCATAATGTATGGCTCGCAAGAGTTTTAAATCATCCAAAAGTGAGTGGGGAATGTACCCTACACACAATTAATTCATTTTCATTCATTTGTTTTACAGATCAGGAGACAATATTCTTTGATAGCCATGAAGTATCTAAGGCAGATTCAACATCAAGTCTTAGTATATTGGATCCTGAAGATTTGAAGAAGTTATTTGAGAGAAATTCTGTGAAGTTGCCTGTCGATGATATCCAGTCATTACCAGATCAGCATCCTCTTCTTACACCTTATCCTCCAGACAGTAATTGCATAAAGTCCCTGAGGAAAGTTCTGAGGGAGACGTTGGGGATGAAGCTACTCGGTGCTGATTTAGTATGGGAATTGGGCACTGGACGTTATGCCATAATTGACATCAATGTTTACCCAGGTTAGTCTTCCTTTATGTACATATACCTTTGATGACAAATGATGTAAATAAGGAGTAGTCTGTACCAGTGGCATAATTATGGGGGGGAAGGGGATAGATCCCTCCCCAAAGCCTCAGAGAAATAAAAAAGTTTTATAACTTTTGTCTAGTTTTGACGTGTAACAACCACATCTGCTTAAAGTTACATCTTTAGTGCCAAAATTATGTAAAATTTATTTCCAGGCATGTCATTTTTCAAAAATTTTCCCTCGAGGGGGGGGGGGGGGGGGGCTCACCCACGCCATCCCATCCCCCTCGAAGGCATATCTTTAGTTACGCCACTGTTCTGTACACAATGAAAATGTTTTGCATAGTCCCAATGCCTTTATTGTGCCAATGCATAATAGAATCAACATGGGGCTTATTGGCATTTGAATGCGACCAACTCAGAAACCACTTGAAGGTGTCCATCTTCTAAAATATCATCCTCATAATGCACTCATACGACCAGGAATTTTTAAACTACATACCACTGGTACCAGGGAAATTCAATCCTATGTGTCACAGTATGACACTGCATAAAAGACCTAACTATGAGTTCTTCATCATATTTTCCAAAGTATGCTTTTGCCCACATCTCTACTAGTTGAGTTTACTGTTGTCATTACTGTTATCTTTGAACACAGCCGGCTTGTTGGGAATTGAAACTGCGTGAGAGTGTAATTGTTGCAGTGGTGCAGTGGGTAAACTATCATGTTACTGACCTAAGGTTCTGTGGATCAAATTTTGGTGGCAGATAATAGGGTGCTGCATACACAGTGTGGAAATTTTTCTGGTGTTAAAAACTGCACAGAAGCTAGTATGATATCTAGAGGGTATCGAATAGTCATTGAATTCTTAAGCGATTATTTTTTTTGTTGAAATTTAACTCCTACATTTGTAACCATTTGGGCAGTTGACCGTGGAGTGCATTATAACTACCTTTTCAATGTCATCCAGCCTTGCTTCAGTCCCCCTTGCCTTTAGCTATATTTGTAATGTGTCATGGCCTATGTTTCCTCCTCCATTTATAGGAAAAAGTCCTCAGAGTTCAAAGCAGAGTAAAACTATATTTTTAAGCCATCTTTAAACCTCAGAGAAATCGATTTTATATTTTCAATGCAGTATTGCAATTACCTGCTCAATATTCTATTTCCAGCGATAGTTTTCTGTGGATTACATTGGAATCACTTAAAATACTGGAATTGCAAGGAAGTGTATATCCAAAATAATTTAGGCTAAAGAAAATTTTGATGCCCAATTTGAGCTTCAATAATTTCTGTCATATGGTTCCTGAAGCAATTCATTTTTTGGCTATCAACCGATTTTTCTTGTAATATTTGTGCTCAAATGAAATATATAAATAGACCTTTTTGAACCTCATAGTCAAAAAAAAGTTGATTTTTAATCACAGATAGTAACTACAACCATATCAGAATGAGAACAACAATGTATAATTAAAAGCTGTAGCTTGCTTATAATAGATGTATCTAAGCTTAGCTTCAAATTTATTTTAAAACTATCACCTGGCATGAAATGAGAATTAGAAAAAAGTATAAATTATGATTTTTAGCTTTGGCCAAGTTATTGTTAAAACTTTTATCACAGAAATTTAATTTGGTGGAAAGTAACTTGATGGAAATCGACTCCATAAATGAGCAATTGTTTTCCATTTTTATTTCTATAGTTAATATGTATTTGCCTAGGTAGGCTTTGATAGATCTAGGAAATTTATACATTTTTCATATAAACCTACCATTTTCTAATAATTCTTGGATCAATTTTCTCTTATTCAAGTGGAATTTTTCCTAGATGAAATCAAATTTTAGTTTGCTCCACCAGTCTATCCCAGTGAGAAATGGATCGTCGAATCTCCGTCGATTCGACGTCGAAGTACTCATCGATAAAACGTCGATGGTAACTCATCGATCGATGTCTATATGGTCCGAAAATCGACGTGTTTTCGACGTCGACGCCATCGACGTGTTTTCGACGTCGAAGCCATCGACGTGTTTTCGACGAGATATCGTCTTTTTACCTGCGATTCCTACTAATAATTACGGAAATATAAATCTTTTCGGCTATTAAAGAGCATCTATTTCTGCGCCAACGACGTATTTCAATCGAGCACGTTAAGTCTAAACAAATGAAGGCTGAAATAAATTTATAATGGTTATTTGTAATCTTAAGTCCGTCGTATTCATCTTCAATAATAATCAGAAATCCTTGAGAAAAAAATGTGAGGCGTTGGCATCTATGACGCGAGTATAAAGGTATCGAAATGAGGTAAACGTAGTCACAAAGCCAAGCTTGTATATATACATACATATATATATACCACGTAGGAAAGAAGTTAGAACTTGGACGCAAATAGAAGGTCCGGCGTACGTGGCAAATGTGTGAAAATGGAAATCTTGAACACATTAAATAGGGGAAGCTAATCCTACCTGTCATATAGTGGTCCAAAAGCAGACCGCTTCCGAAGTATGGAAGACGTAGTGAAGCTTGTCTTTACTAAGCGACGGAATGGCATGCCTTTTTCGATGATTAATACGAATCCAAAAGCTCATTACGTTTCAGAAGGATTTTAAATATCAAAAACAGGATTTAGAGCTAGCAAAGTTTGTCGCGCACAATAAATTCTCTATACGGCGCCGAATGTCTCTGTTCTGAGTTTACTGCGAAAAACTAACAGTTTAACTGATATACGCAATCGAACTTCAAAAAAATAATGAATATCTTTTGAACCAACTTGAAAATACTGATGAAACTCCGTTTCTTTGAAGGTGTTAAGTCTGCCCTGATCAAAACTACAGGTAACAAAAATGAGCGAGGAATGAATGTAACATTGACAGTTCAAACAGGTGGGTCTAAATCACCACCAAATAATGTTAGGCATAACACTATGCCTAAAGAGGAAAGATTAGGTGCGGCGTACCTGCTGCGTGAAGGTTCCTTGAGTCCTCCACCGGGATATTTCTTCTATGTTCGTCGAATCGAACATTTACAGAGTGCAGCAGAAATCCAACCCCACTGAAACTCAAGAAACACTTACTGGAAACATTCAAATTAAAGATCACATAATTTCATCAAGTAAAAAAACAATTAGTGAGTTGAATACAGATTTTATTGATATCTCACGTGACATTGCAGCTGAAAATTCTTCTTCAGTATGCAAACACAATACCGTAAATTGGGGTGAACAGGCTACACAGGGTGAGTTGACTCGCTTTTCAAGATAACTGTATAGGCTCAAAAAACCTCCAATGAATTCAAATACATTAAAAATATCAACAGGTTTCAACGGAGGTGGATTTTGTGGCCCAATTCATCCATTGAAGTTTCTTAGACTGGCAACCCTTTTAGTGTGAGATTGATCACAGCACTCGTCAACACAAACAGCTATTCCAAAATACCAGAAAACTTTGCATACATGTTCGAGAACTGTTGAGGTGATGTCGTTGTAATTTTCACTCTTATATAGATGGTTATTTTCCCTCCCACTCCTATTGTTAGATAATTTTAAACTCATTAGGTGAAAAGTAGCAGCCAATTACCGCAAGATAGTGGCTTAACTCATTTGAAGTGGGTCGAATCGGCTTACCCATCATTATGCCTTGATTTTGAAAACGTGATCCGAGAGGTAAACATAAAAAGTAAAGAAAAATAAAAAAAAGGACTCCCAAAGTGATCAATCAGGCAGTGGAAGCTGTGAAACCAGGGTTAAGTATTTTTAGTGCACCCCCTGAAAGAAATATTCCTCGCTCGGTCTTAAGACAACATTTCCATCATGAAACCTGAGTGTGGTCAAACAGTTTTATCCCCAGATGTGGAGAAAGTTATTTTAGACAGAATAACAATTTGTTTGGAATGGGGCTACCCATTTGATCGTACCACTGAGTTACTTCGTTAATGGGTACTTACTACACAATTTTTGCATCTGAAGAAAGTACAATGAGTGCAACATTACTTTCCCATTGACCTAACCCACTAGGAGTGATGACAGCAAGTTCCGTAATTTTTCAAAGTTGTATTTTAGCATCAATAGATACCATTTTGAAAATCAATAACAAATTTAAATCATTTCAATGAATTTGGGTCTTTGTTAACCATAAACAATGCACCATTCATATTAAAAACAAGGTAAAATTCATCTACACATTCTAATCAATGTTTTCAGTTCATTATTTCCTGAGTCCATTCATCAAGTTTTGTCCCCAGATGGGGAGAAAGTTATTTTAGACAGAATTACAATTTGTTTGGAATGGGGCTACCCATTTGATCATACCACTGAGTTACTTCGTTAATGGGTACTTACTACACAATTTTTGCATCTGAAGAAAGTACAATGAGTGCAACATTACTTTCCCATTGACCTAACCCATTAGGAGTGATGACAGCAAGTTCCGTAATTTTTCAAAGTTGTATTTTAGCATCAATAGATACCGTTTTGAAAATCAATAACAAAATTTAAATCAATTCAACGAATTTGGGCCTTTGTTAACAATAAACAATGCACCATTCATATTAAAAACAAGGTAAAATTCATCTACACATTCTAATCAATGTTTTCAGTTCATTATTTCCTGAGTCTATTCATCAAGTTTTGTCCCCAGATGGGGAGAAAGTTATTTTAGACAGAATTACAATTTGTTCGGAATGGGGCTACCCATTTGATCATACCACTGAGTTACTTTGTTAATGGGTACTTACTATACAATTTTTGTATCTGGAAGTTAAAGGAGGATATAATCTGCAAGTGGAAATTGTGTAAGAGTCTATGCACCCCGTTGTGTGGACCAATTGGATCAGATCACTAAAACCATAATTACATCTCACCAATAACAACATTAAGATGCCTAAGGTAATGAATCAGAAATATAGGGCAAGAGGCACAAAATGGCATTGAATTCACTGCGATGTTTTTACAAAGTCTATAAGTTAGAGCACAAGAAATTTTAAAAGTAAGCCTATTCACCGCATTCTACGGCAGTGAAAAGACGCATTAGGGGTAGTTAATCCAAAGCCTTGTAAGTCAACGCAAGTATGAACACAATGAAAATTTAGATATTTTTTGGTGATTCCTGTGGCTGATGACGAGTTGATGTGCCTTGCTGAATTTTCTTGGAAGTAACATATCCATCCAACTGAGACCTATACGCAGCATCCTTCAACCAAGATTTCACTGCTCTTTCACTCTCAGCTAGATCAGTGTCTAATTTGCAAAGAATGGCTCCTGTGAGGAAAAGACTCAGTTTAGACAAATATAACAGCAAAATAAAAATAGTGATACAAACACTTCACATGAGGCAACACTTCATATGCACAACATTACACTAAGTTTAAAATCCCGTAAGTTCAAATTTATGCCCTGTTTCTACCCTTTACATTCCAAATTTTGACCTGTTCAGGACTTTTAAAAATCACAATTCATACCCTTTATGTATAGTGGAATACATATAAGGTTTACATACATAACTTGTATTACATTAAAAGTACAACATTAGCATTCAACATAACACTGACTGCAAAATGCTTTGTAACCCTAACACCAACTTCAAGGACAACAAATTAAATAAAAATGTATTTCTTGCTAATTTTCCACACATGCAAGCCTGAATTAAGCTACAAAATGTCTTTTGTGTCTCTTTATGCAGTATTAACACCTATAATACCTTATGCTGCTTTGAATAAAAAATTATGCTTTTCAGTGTTCTTAAAATTGTTTTAAGTCATGCTCAAACAATGTCATGAAGTAGGAGATATCATATTTATAGGCCATCAAATTTATGCTTCGTTGCTTGTGTTAATTGTTCAAATCTTGATATAAAAACATTAAGTGTTAATTGTCTAAAAAGAAAAGATACAAGCTCACCTTTGACACCAGTCCACAGCTTCAAATCAGAGAAACTGTTTTTCCCCCGTTGCCCTTTGAAGCTGTACTCTTTTGCCAGAGAATTCCCCATTACATGAACCATAACTTTGATAGCACTTTTGTACTCCTGGTCTTTATTGCTGGAAACATGTACACTTAGGTACATGGACTACAAATACAGAAGAAAATGAAAGAAGAATTAGGGGGAGCACAACTTGCATTTTTAAATGCACAAGATATAAATGTTCATGACACTTACCAGGTCAGAGACTCTCTCATCAGATTCCATCAAAAATGCCTCCACCTTCCGAAGATCCACCTCTGTATGGACAGGAAGGGGTGGTATCCCTGATGGTCTCGTTATGATCTTATCACTAGGCAAAAGGTGAAGGCTCAACCTAGCCTGATTTGCAGCCAAAACCTCTAGTTTTACATTAATCTCCCGCAAAGCAAGTAAAACTGATCTTTGAAAGTCATCACCTGAGAGAGAGAAAGACATTAATAGGATTAATAAAACAAAACATGCATCACAACACAAGAGCATCTGAAAATATCAAGAAATGAACGTACGATTTGGGGAAACTTGACTAGTGAGGACATTCCTGGATGAAGAGGGAACTTGGATCAAGGATGCATCGCATGACTTCCCTTGCTTTGCTGAGTCTTGCTTTGGAGACGATGTCCTCTCAGGACTTACAATTAGTGAGGGAACATCACAGAAAGAAAAGTTGAAAAACTCTTCCTGGCTGTGGGGAACCCTTCCAGAAATTACATCTTCAAGTAATATCCCATTACTTTGAGAAGGAAATTGAGGGATGGAAATATCTTCTGGGCTGAATGTGGTGACCTCTGCATCAGGCAATGAAGGTGTATCACTCCTGGTACCACCTCCTTGCACATTGTCCTGGAGAGTCAAACTTATCTTCTTTTGAGCCAAAATTTCCTTCAGCTCAGTCAGGCTATTGGCCTTCGTACCTTTGTCCTTTCTAGACTTTAGTGCTTTGCTCTTAATATCGACCCTCTTCCTATGCACTCCCGAGGAATGGGATTTCCCATGGAAAGATGGGCCAGGAAGATTTTCGTCACCAAAAATTATGGGAGGCTTTGGCAAATCTGAGGTGGCATTCTTGAAAGTTCTTCCGGAAAGTCGTTTTTTTCCCATATCTCTTTCCTCATCAGAAGAGTCTATGGCTCGCTTAAGACGATTTCTTTTGCCCTTTCCAAGGTCAATTTGGGTTTCATAACTTGAATCATCCAAACGATTCTTCAACCCTAAATGAGCAGAGAGGTAGTCACCTAAAATAAAATGGGAAAAGATGACCAAGTTATCTAACAGAGTTATAACAGAACATGTGCATTCCCTTAAGGTAGTGGCTTACCGTAACTTTTGACCACTTCACAAACATGAACAGTCCAACTACTATCTGGTTTGGCATGCTTTGTGACTAAAGCCCTCAGCTGATGGGGTTCCAGATCTTCCGCAGGCCAAAAGCATTCGAGTTCATTTGACTCGAGATTAACTCGCAGCCAACTTTTGCTCCCTACTTCTAGTACTTCCCTTGTGTCAGATGGATTTTTTTCATCTGGCAGAGAAAACTGCAGCAGAACAAACTGAAATAGATGATTGAAAAAATATTAGCAATCACAAAATAATGATTAAATAAATATGTACTCTCATTGATGTACTAGTTACCTGATAAGAAATGAGGATGAAAAATCTCTTTCAGTGACTACTTTCAAGTACCCTAATGCACATATGATATTGATAGTCGGAAGGCAATGGCTAATAATTTGGTAAGCAAGTAAATGTTCAAATAGTGCACAAATAAAATAATACTGAACAAAAATGGTAAACAAAACCAAGATATAATTTAGTTAAACAATGACACAAAATCCAATTTAAATATTGAAATTGTAAGCAATAATTTAAAAATGATAGATACAATACACTGACGCAAAACTATAAACTACAAAAGAAGTGAAACAATGAATAAGTGAAAACTTAATGGAACAATGGTGCACTGTGAAGGAGAGGAAGTGAAGCAAAATAATTTCCAGTTTTTAAAAGCCAGCACTTCCCAAAGACATCATTAATGGGGAACACTTCACAGCTGTCGCTCAGTGCAGAAACTTTCTGGATCCCAAGACGAGATGATCTAAGTGGGTACTTATACAGATCTTCGTACTGAGTGAATTGTTTCCCTAAGAACAAGATGACATCAGGATCTCTCTTTACTATTTTCTGCAATAACACCACTGTACCCTCTGTTGTCATGAAGCAGGAGTCTCTTCCACCAACCTTAAAAGTGATGTTGTTCACACAAATTCTGTTGAACCGACGACCAAGTTCCTGATCATTCGGATCCCTGCAAGGGTCAAACAATTCAACTTTGTTTTCTTGCGAAACCAAAACAGGTTTCACCATGTCCACTCTCTCTGAATCGCGTTTAACAATTTGCTCTAATGGTAGATACCCAGACCTTAGTGTTTCCTTGATACTTTTGAGGAAATTCTCAAACACAAATGCACTAAAGTCATCCACATTTCCACGAAGCCTGCATTCATCTGCCAGATGAGTCAAAGAATGGATATTGTAACTCACAAAATTTTCTCCAAATAGCTCAGCAGAATAAGTTACAAAATGCTTCAAGAATTCCTCAGCCTTACCAAGATACAATGGTCTCAGAAAGGAACTACCAAGGATGTACACTGCACAATGCAACAAAAGATACAAACAGTACACACTGTTATCCAACTCTTGGAAAGCAACAGCTCCATCATAAAGGAGCAAACGTCGTAATTCTGTTGCCTTATATTTTGAATAGTCATCAATTCTTCGTGGTTTCCTATTGAAATCTCTTGGGCATGAGTCCACCCAGCTTACCAACTTATTAGTCATTGCCTTCCGACTATCAATATCAGGATTCCATGGGCCTTCCCAAGTCAGCAATGCTTCAAGAAACCTCAGAAACGCACCCTTGTACAAGAGGTGCATAGAGTCAAGCCGAAACTGGGATACCATGCCAATTCCTACTAACTCTAAGGGTGAGTGGCCACAGTGGTGATTCAAGTCTTCTCTGTTGGCAAAGGAGTCATCAGTGCGCAAAGTGCAGTCTGGACCAGCACAAGCAAAGTTCATCCGATCCACAGAATATTTCCCAAGTACTGTACACTTTTCACAAGCAGAGTATCCACTGTGGCCAATGCAACACTTCACCAAAGATCTTGCTGGAGCATCTAGTATGAAATCACAGACAGAAAACGGATACTCCACGCCTTTGTATCCATATCCGTTGCTCATGAGATCTTGTAATTCAAGGACAAAATCACCCAAAAAGATATCAATATCTTTAGGATCAGTAGCACCACAATAAATAGCAATAATGAATGGGCTGTCAAGAGAACCTACTAATCTGCCAAGGATAGGCCAGAACTTCAATTTCGATTCCTTATTTTTGTGCAATGGCAAGCCATCTATACCACAGTCAATTTCAATTTTGCCATTCACCCGGAAATATTCATCTAAATCCATCTTACTGAGGTTTGCCTTAATGCCTTTGTACCATAATTTAAAGTCTTCCGTAACTAATATGCCAGTCCTTTCGGCTGTGGAAAGCAAAGTTTTATAGGACTTTGGCATTTTATGGAAAACTTGTGAAAGCCGTCCAAGTAAGTCATCCACTTTCCTCATTGACAGAACACCACCACTCCTGGCCCATTCTCGTATAGACTGTATCACATATGCTTCCTTCTCTTCGTCATTCATGTCAGTTGGGTCATCAAGGATTTCTTCCCCACTTCCACCATTATCTTCGCTTGACTCCGAAACCTCAGCAGCATTGTGCAGCATTACCCTCTCTTGAAATCTATCCATGTTATCAACCTCTGCCACAACCTCCACATTGTTCCGTGACTGAGTGACATGTTCACTCTGATCACTTATCTCACCCTCAAAATTACCACTACTACTATCACTATCACTTGAATCACACCCACGATGAAGCAGCAACTGTTCTCTTAAGGCTTTAACTTGATCAAGAGTTCGGAGCGCTCGTTCAGCTCTCCGCCTCGCTCTCCTACGGACATTTCTTCGGTACTGAACAACGACAAGAGAAAATACAACCTATTATGGTAATTGAAAAGTTTAGGGGCTCCTTAGTCTAAGGGGGCATCGCGTTTGAAACTGACTTAGGTGGTCATCTTTGCAGGAAAAATACAAATGCAATATTATTTACAACATTTAATGCTTCATTAGACTGGGGAGCCGCTATACTGTGTACATAAAACGGTGAATATCACATCACTCAAGTTCACAAATATACTCAAAGATTCAGCAAAATATCGACCAAACAAATATGCATTAAAAGCAAGGTTGGTAATTCCGTCATATATGTTCACTACACGGCGAACTGAACAAGAAATGCACGGATTCAAGCCGACCGACTAACCTTGCGTAAAGGTGTACACCATACATTAACCTGTGCGAGTCAATAAATGAATGCGAAAATTCACCTTGTATCCACACTAACTAGCAAGAACGCATGAATGCGTGAACAAGTAAATGATCCTGCTCTATTTGGTTCATGCATCCTTGCATTAACTTCGACATGAACACGTACGAGTTAATGTATCGTGTACCCAGGGCTTGATATTAACAAGAGCGAATGAATTACTTACCCCATTTCGTCTAAGCCCAATAACAGGGACATGATCGTACATAGGTATGTTCACGAACAGTAATGACACTAAGAACTGAAACTTCACCTTATTTACATAGCAATAAAATACTTACATGAGTTTCACAGTTGCTCTGCATCATTTCCTCCTCATGCACAACACAAATTGCGAACCAAACACCGACAGCAACCGACACAGGTTTCAGGTTTACGGTTGTTGTTAAATCCGGCTTGTTATATCAACAGAGACCAAAGATCAAAACATGGATCAAAATACCAGCGAGACTGTTGAGGATGCGTTCACGCTTCAACGCCATGCGCTTCCGGTCAAGTTACAGAATTAAAAGGAATCAAAGATTGTTCTAGGAGATTAAAACAAATGTTTATGGATAAATAAAATAATTATTTAATTTTATATTTCTTATTTAAGACACATATGTTGTAATAGCGTCTCACCGTTATTTTTAAGACATTAAAACTACAACACTAAGTCCTCCCCTCAGCCAATCAACACGCTGACCCCGCTGACCAATGAGAATAACACGTCGAAAAATCGTCGATTGAACAAATAAAATCGACGTCGACCATATATCGATCTATAGTCGTCGAATCGACGGAGATTCGACGTAGATTCGACGATCCATTTCTCACTGGGTATCTTCAATGCACTTTTTAATTAGGCACTAATCTAATAAGTAAATACCACAAAAGAGAGTGAAGGAGAAAAGTTCTGCTATGCATGAGGCAATTTTTTGTATACATTTGGCGGCTTACTCAAAAGATTATCGTATCGCAAATTCACTGCTTTTCGTGTATGAATATCGTGCTTTTATCGTATGTATGTAAACTGCCCAGGGTTATTTTTTTGGAGGAACTGAAGATTTTGTACATTAAGTAAAATATTTATACCATCGCAATTGCTATACAAAAAACCCTTACACTACAGTCCGGCCTGGGAGAGTTGTCCGATGCACATATGGGGCATGCATACAATAAAAGCGCCGCATGGGAACAGATTAGCGAAGAAGCATATGCTGCCACCAATAAAAATTCAAATTTACTTGGCTGGCAAGCCAGTTTTTTCTGAAAATGACATTATTGTTTTGATATACACCCTTCTCACTTGCTCATTCATGTTCACCTTGTTTTCATGAATTTGTTTTTCCCTATTGGCATCTGTAAAGGAATCCAGGTGGCAGCACTAAATTAGGTGTCATGGCCGAATAGAGGTGATTGGTTGCACTAGTATGTTTATTCGTGTGAAACGATAGCCAGCCAACACTAGCCGAGTATCAATACAATTATGATGGAAAAAACATAGAAGGAGAAGTTCATGAGCAACAAAATGTGCGGTGTTTATAATTGCACCAACCAGTGTGAGGCAAAAGCTATCTCTCTATATACATTCCCCAAAACCCCTAATTTGAGAAAGAAGTGGGAGCATATCTTGAGAATGGGCTAGAGTTTGCTAGTTCACTTAAGAAAAAATTATAATGGGTCTTACAGAAATATATGAAGGTCCTGACAATGTCAATATATTTTTTAATGCCTACTCAAAAGATGTTCGCGTAAGTATAGGAGTGCCAGAGGAAGGGATACAGGAAGAAGAAAGGTTGATCAGATTTGTAATAACTATCAATGAATTTTCAGCTATCCAGTAAGCCAGGAAAGTTAGGTTTGGGGAAATAATTAGAATCGTGACAACTGAGAATAATGTGAAGTGGCTGGGAGCAAGAAATAATTCATATTAGTATTCCAAACCGAGCATGCAGTGGTACTATGCTGAAGTACCATGAACGCCATGCATATGTATATTTAATGTAGGCTAAGTAAAAGAACTTGTTTATGAAGCTTTAAATTTTTATTCTTACATTAATAGCAAGATAGTCTGGTATAGGGAATCAAAAGTAGAACAGGAGAAACAGGACAAAGGGTGGTTGTTAATTATTAAGTCAGTGAAGGGAAGTGATACAGGTTGGATCACTATTTACAACCGTAAAACAAAAGATATTAGCTTCCTGAGGGCAGATGCCTTTTGTGTGGATTTGCCTACCTTATTGTTTGATGATTTTAATAATTATCTATTGTGATAGATGGTTAATAAAATCGACAAGCATGATACAAGAAAATGGGAAAAGAAGTGCCAATTTTCTTCCAAAAAGCGTGTATATCACATGACATGCCATTAGTATCGCTTGTTTGTTGGTAGAATCCCATCAGTATAAGAACCAAATAATCCAGTGCTTCAACTGCTTCAACCACAACAACTTCCAATGTGCGATTACAGCATTTCACTTCATAGCCCTCAATGAAGGGCCTCTTTATTGAACTCCAAAATGTGGGATATGGAGAAAATTACTTCATCCATTATTCACAAATGAGAAATACATCAGTATTCGCTTCACAAAATTGGAAAAAACACGCCCGTTTTGTCCACTGCCCGGCTGAAGCTTGAGTAAACAAACCGGCCAATCACCTCTGTCTCATTTCTCATATTGGCCACCAGATGTCAGCTACTTTGATTCCTCTTGCCAATAAAAGACTGAACTTGACATTTTAAAACTACTCGGAGTGTTCAAAATGTTGCCATGCCTCAATGCCCTTTGTCTATGTATCAATTGTTTTTTTGGCTACTGAGCGATCCCGGTGACAATCTAGATGGCGGTGCAGTAGAAATGAATAAATCACACCCCTGGTCAATTTTTGCTCTTACTCTCATATACTTGTTCTTTCAAATATCTCTTGTTCCCATAGGCTATGATGGCTTTCCAAACTTCTTCCAAAGACTGATGCAGTGCATTCTGAGGACAGTAGAAGAAAGAAGCACCAAGGTGTTCCAGGGAGCTGGGGACAGCTCCATTACAGTGCCAACTCAGAATGATGTATGTAAGCCTACTCGTCTCAGGAAACATTGTGCTATGACTTCAACTGATAATCATTCAATTGATAATACCTGCATGAATGGGGAGATGAATGGTGATATATCTGCATTGGGTGTAGAGACAGTAACTTCAAGTAAATCTTGCGATGGCATTTTATCTCCTGGTGTGGAAAGGGAAGGTGTACAAAATGTAGTTAAGGATGGAGTAGTACCGAACAGCAGTATTGAGCAGAAGAAGTGCAAGACGTTGGAAGGTCAAGAGGTTGATGATTCAGGATGTGACACTGGGGATTCAAGTGATGAGAAAAAGAAAAAGGAATTGATGCACGGCTGCCCCCAATCATTCCGAAAAGAAATGTCAAATGGCATTAAATTAAGCTAGCAAGTAGTCGTAGATTGCATTGTGCAACTGAGTCAGCCATTTTTGAAAGCTATGGGATGGATGTATTTATAGCAGTTTTTGTCCCATGCGAAATAAATGTAGATATGTATATCCAAGCCTTCCCTTTTCAGGGATTTTTAAAGATCTTGTATATAAGCATTTCGAATAACATTTGGATGTATTTATTTTCTTGTCTTATATGGCCAACTTTTTATAAAGTATTAACCTAAGAATTAGAGTTGTCCACTTTGGATTAATGGCCTTGTCATGAAACTGTTGTCAATGATTCTTTCACACTTTGTAAATTTTTATAATGAATCATGGCCTGTTGTAGGGAATAACTTCTGCTCTGCTCTTAGCTTTGTTTAACTGATGAGGTAGTGATTATATTTCTATTACATACATACAATATCACTTTAAATAACCCTCAGGGTACTTGCACTTAAATGAGTATAAAATTGTGACGTACAAGTGAGTAATATAAATATGATAAAATATTCTTACTGAAAAAAATCCTCATGTGTTCATAGAAAAATGCCATGTTTCATGTTAAAGAAATATTTTAAAACCCGATTAGTGACTTAATTTTTGTTATCTCGCAGATTGTTTGCATGATATGATTCAAAAGATGTACTGCATTTCAATGAACATTGGCTTCTTATCAATTGGATGTTGGCATGAACTGGTAGAACACTCACTACCAGTTGCCTTGTGTCATAGGAAACCTTGGCAATAGAAAAGAGCACCTTAAAAGAAGAGTGTAATCCACACCATTTCAGTGGTTTCCATGCACGGGAATCTTTTGCTATGATTCACATACATAACATGAGCTATATCATGTTTTGAATATTATTCTTCTTTTTAATGTCTTATGTGGGCATTGGTAAGATATTCGATCTATGGCGAGAGGGAAGGGGATGGTGAATGGGATTGCATTTAGTTTTTGTGAAAGTGAATCTCTAACATTCCACTTGTTACTAGCGTTGAATACGATTATACTTTTTATGGGCAGTGGCAAAAACCATTTTGAGACCTTTCTGACCAATGTAAATAATGATATTGTGTCATGTTAAAAGATTGCACATTACATTTTTTGGTGTTTTTCTTCAGTTTCCCATGAATGTTTCTTCTTGTGACCCTTATGAGGTTTTCATATTTCAACTTTTTCAAAACCACATGATGGCAAGGGTATTTTAGGTTTAAGTTGTAAGTATCGTTTTATTTTATTGTAAGGATTCTCTATAGTTTCTGTGCGCCACTTTCTGTATGTTTTTGTCTTTATTACCTACACATATTTCAGTTATCTGCAAAAGACAAGAATGGGATCCTACAAAAGTATTAGAGAAATATTCTGAGAAACGGTGTTATCTTTTGGAATCCTGTGTGTGAAATTGGAGGCCACAAATTCCCACTGCGCTTGTCATTTTAACAGTCTTCTCGTTTCTATTTTTTTGTTGGTTCAAAACCTTGTGAAACTGTGCTGGTATTTTTGCTGATTCTCTTCACTTTCTGAGAAATATTTTGCCTCATTTGGTTTTATATGGCATTGCTTGATTGAATTATGAAAAGTATTAGATTTCAGAGATTTGTTGCTTTCATTATTTGTCCAAGTTATTAGGTTTAATACCATTAAGGGTAGCCAGTTTGACCCTCTAAATATCTGCTACTTTTTGCTTTTTCAGGGATGTGTTTGATCTAAGCATGGTTTCTCTTATTTGATGGAGTGTTTTCATCCTGTTTCTCGAGTCTGTTGGCTTTTGGTTGCATTACCATAAACATTTATAAAATTATAAGTCTTCCTGATCCTAATTCCAGAAGCTTTTTGCTGAAAATTAATGGTTGTCCATCTTTATTTTTCTTGAAAAACTTTTCCATTATGAATCTTTTTGTAATTGATATCTTTTCAATGTCTGGAAAAAGGTTGGTCCTTCATAATGCCTGTTTTTATATTTCTTTTGTGTATATGCTCTTCCCATCTTGTGTTAATGTGAATTTTTAATTAAAAAATAAGTCACAGTCAAACCCTATCACATGCTTAAATTAATGCCTTGGAATTAACTCTGACCCTTACTGCCCGCAATTTGAATTCAAAGAAAATAGGCAATAGAGCACTGATTGCATGATGTCTCATTGATTGGATATTTTAAAAAAATTGAGTACTTCAGCAGCATAATTGTGCTTGCGATTTTTACAGAATGCATTATTAGGAATATGTGTATATTACAAATACACAGTTGTTGTAATTAAATCTATGTATACCTATGTATTTCAGGGACATATGGGCATCATATATGTTACTTATATATACTTCATATAGACTTCGTACTACATATATACTTCATATGCAAAATATATACTGTAATTGGTGTGATTACTTTTGCTACTCCAAATTTTGCAGGGTGCACCCATTTATAGTTAGCTTTCTGACTATATCCTGAAAAATTTGTATACATATGAGTAACATCATTTCATAGCATGGATCAGTGTGTCTATTTTTATGATTTCCTCATATCATGCAGAGGAATGTTCCAGTTTAGCACTTATGATTAAATGGTATGCAAAATAATCCCTAATTGTGTGAGCCCAGGAAATTTCTCTTTCCTAAAATCCAGTGATACATATGAGTAATCCCCGACTAATTGACCAAATCACCAAGTTTCATAAGGAAAACAATGTATCGTGGATGAAGTAACTCAAGTTCTGGCTTTTCTCTCTATGAGATTCTGACTCAGTATGAATTAATTTTTTTACCTTTCTTTAATAATTTTTTCTACCAGTATTGCTTGGGGGTCATTCTGAGGGAAATAAACTTAGCAGACACTCTTTTTTTTAATGCTGCCATCTTCGTTATTGCTGTTCTCACGTTTAAAAATCTGAGTAAAAACAATTAATGCGAGATACAATTTTGGTGCCAAGTAAACGCATTGTGCTGGAGTATAGGAATATTTTATAAATTGGTCGCCGTAATACTTCTAAAATGTGTGATTTCATGAGTTTGTGTGTACTTGAATCTGTTAGGGCTTCTTAAAGTTTGTACAACATCTGTTTGTAAACATGAATTCACCATTGTGAAATTTAGTTGTTGATTTTATTCAAAATATTGTAAACCATTTTGTGAACCATGTTTTGTCATTTTACACATTTCAAAAAAATAATTAACGCTATAGTCTACTGCATCAGATGCCATATTTAATTCATATTATCTCCATTATATTATCATTCTACATAACATTTATAAACCTATTTTAATACAAAACAGGTGAAATTTTTGAGGAGAGTGTAAACTTTTATTTTGCTTGTATGTTGTCTCTTTCACCTTCTTCATTTTTTTCTCCTCTCTGAAATTCTGGAGACAATGTGAGTGTGATAGTATGTTTTAAAGTCATATTTTTGCAACACAACTTCCTGGCTTATCCATAGATGTGATCCATTAGCTTTTAGAAGTGAATTATTCTCTATTTATGGGTCATCTTGAAAATTATGTTTTAAAAAATTCATGGCAATTCTCTGATTTCTTGCCTTTCACCTCTTTATCTGGGGCAATATCAGGGTTCCCACTCAACCGTGAAAACCTTAAAACGATGAATAAGCCGTGAATTTCTTCTACTGTGAAAAAACCTGGGAAAAGCCATGAATTTCGTCATAAAACCTTAAAAATCTCTCAAACTTGATTTTAGAACTTCGATTGAAAGAGCAAAAGAAAAATTGAAAGTTCGATCATGTTTCAAGGTCATGCGCAGACACTGTCCATGCATTTATCTGCACGTGTATGTTCTAAGTGCAATTGTTGGTCCGTGTTCCGTGATGACACATTGACCTTAAGCCTGTACCAAAGCCGGAAGACTGGGAACCAAAATGTTCATTAACCCTCGCGAAAATTCAGACACTTCTTAATTTCCCTGTCACCCTGGTCCCTCCATTTTCCCGCTCACAAACTTAAGCCGGAGCTATATTTTGCTAGCGACGTCATGAGAGATAGCACTTTTATTGCTTTTAGTTAACGTACGGCCGATGATCGTTAGGCGATAAATATTTCTGCCTAAAATAGTTTATCTACAAACCGTGAATTTGATGATATCTGGACCGTGAAAACCTGGAAAAAACCGTGAATTTGATATTACAGTTAGGGTGGGAACCATGAATAGTGAATCTCATTTCCATGGTTTGATGAAACCTTGATTAATTATGCATTCTGTCTCATCGAAAAAATGTGGAATAATTCTTAACTTAAATAGAAATTGATCTTGCAATATGCACGTGGTCATATTTTGGCAATGCTTAACCATGTTATCGTACTAAATAGTATATTTCATGAGTTTGATTGAGGCATCAACGCTTGAGGAATCACTAACCATTGGGTTTTCATTTAGGCATGTTTAGAGATCGCATTCTAATCATGAAATGTCTCCCACCCCAGCCATTAAATGAAAACATGCCCAAGCCATATTTTACAATTTATTGGTGAACTGCTTCCTCTAATCTTAAAAGTAACCTTTTTATACATGCGTATGTGTACCTTAAATGCTGTCTCTTCTCCTGTTTGTTTTGGCTAAGTGAATTATTTTCTGCTGAATGCTGCATTGCTGAAATAGGCCAAATGTGTATGCATTCTGTTTCCAGAGTCACTTCTTTGTAACAATGAATATTTTTAAACTTTGCGTGGAGCAGATTATGCTAAAAGTTTAACTTTAGTAGTTCATGAATGCTGTATCTTCGCCACATTGGTTTTTCCAGTGCTTTATATTTTATTCTGTTCAGAGTATTGATGAGTCATCATCGTTGGTCAACAATCTTATGATTGGTTTGACCAAGCTCTCCATTTTATCTTATGCACTAATCTTTTCATATTTACATTCTTCCTCCCTTTTACATCCTCCATCATGTGTTCCATGTGTCATCTAAGGTCTGCCTTTGCTATTCTTCTTGGGAAAGATATTTTACTCATCCCTTTTGCATTATTTCAGTGTTCAAATGAACTACATATATCCTTGGGCCTTAAGTAAATAATTAACTGCATGTTTAGCATGCATGGCTGTCTTCATGCCCTAAAGATGAAGGGGAAAAGTGATTTCTACTAATTATAGGGATATGGAAATTTTAAGTGTGTTTCAAAGATGCTAAATACCAATTTCAGTGGAGTAATTGCATTATCTTGAAAACTATTAATTATCTTTGTATTTTCATGATATATGTATCATCAATAATCGAAGAATGAATATTGAAGAAATTGTTTTACTTGTGAGGTTTTGTAGTGGGATATTGTCATGAGTGTAAGTGGTTCTGTCTGATACACATTCTAATGTATGTTTCTTTTTACGCATAATTGTGTTGTGTTGGTTTTCATTTAATCAGTTTGGCTATGGCATTTTATTCACAGATGATGTTTATGCTATCTTAATCTGAATATTGCCCTTCCCTTAATTTAGCATACCTGCTCAAATTTTCATCTGATTTCTAAACCTTCCAGCTTTGAAATTTTATATAATAATCCATAAAAAAAAGTTGGGTAGAATATCATTGGGAGGATTACTCATGCAGTCATTCCTGAAAAAGTATTGCCAGCTGCCATCAAAGGTTGATCTAAGCTACCATGTTATTATTTATGCAATGTTTAGGATGAAAGGAATGGAGGTGGAATTCAAAGGATATGCAAAACGAAATAATGAAAGCCCTGAGTCAGCAGAAACGGTGGTGTAGGTAGAGAATGGAAGCACAGCTAGAGGGTTAAATGAATGTAACCACTTGATATACTAATGGCCCTAGAGCGAACACACGCTCTGTTTTCTGTGCAAACAAAAAGTTATATATTGAATATGTAATTGCATAATACCATCAGTTACTCCAAAATTACTCGTAGCTTTTAGAAAATATTTTCATGAATAACTGATGATGTTCCTCACTTCCATATTTGTATCAAATACTTTGAGATAACTCCCACTTCATCCTTGAAAATTACCTCAATCACATATTCACTCGCCCAAAGCTCTTTACAGATATTATTTGGTTAAAAATGGGGACCTTTTATCATTGAACTGATATGTTATGTAATGCAACTGTCTCGTCAAATTACTAGAAAATATTAATAGCTCTTCCACACTTTCTTTGCCCTTATTTATTCAATAGCTCATTGCAGCAGCTGCAGAGACCAAATTTACATAAAAATGTTATAGTAACTAGCACAGATGCTGATCATATTGCAAAAATGTATGCACTATATATGCACTATCTTCATTCACTGAATCAACATGAGGTCTAGGGCTGTAGGATGGAGTTAATATGATGTAACTATTGACTAGCTGGAATTCAACTACCTCTGATAAAGTGTACTTATTTGCATTTTAAACTTTAGATGGAAAACATGGAATACGGTCACTTGGTGTGGAACAGACTTTCATTTGATAACCCATTGGCAAAAGAAGTTTTAGACTTGTCCATTCATGCTTATATGTTAGATGGTCTTTAGTATTCTTCATCTGTACTGGTGTATCTTGCTGGCTATACACAAGACTCATAATTCAGCTTTCCTTGAGAGGAAACTCATAGGGTTGCATTTTTTTTCAGCCCTTAAAAAAGCATTACCAAGCGATATTCATGAATTTGCAATTTGTGCATTGTAATTTCTTTTTTGTGTATAAATGTAGAAACCAAAGTTGGCTTTGAATTACTGGTAAAACAATTATAATCTGTGTGATGGTGAAGACCTATGTGCTGAGAATGTTATTTTGACAGTGAGGTTTGTGCTGATATTGTGAATTGTTCTGATATGCGAGTATCTATGTGTTGATTGTCCATTGATAACTAAGCTGAAAACCTAATAATCAAGAGGATAGTTGAAATTGTTTTTGAATTGTCGGCGTTTTAACTTCATTGGCAATGGAAATGAAAAAATTTTGGTGCTACACCTCACTATAGAAAAACCATGTATGAATCATGGGCATGAATGTTTGTATGATAAAATAATTCTTATCTATTGAAATTTTTTAAATATAACATTCTAGTGGACCATGTGCCTATGAACTCCCCCTGAGTATTGGTTGTGAATTGAAACTCAGTTGGAATCATTAAAGACAACAGTTGAATGTTCTGCATTTACGAGTAAAATTTTGTTTGGATGTATCAAGTAATTTTCATCATGACATGTTCTTTGTCAATTGTAATATAATGAAGAGATTATTTTCACAATATACTCTCAGTATACTCTTAGAAGTGCTTCCCTTAAAAGCCCAATCAATGGCAAACCTCTTCTGAGGTGACTGTAAAACCTGAATATTCATTCCTATAAGACTTGAATTTTTAATGGTTTTGAATAAGACAAACCGTTATTTTCTGCTTAAAAATGGTATGTTAGTTGTGTCATATTACTGTCTAAGTACTTGGAGCATTTTATTGTTTTCGAACTGTCCTCAATGGATTATATTGTCATGTATACATCAATTCCTTAGCATCTATCATGACTGGATGCCTGTCATGATTACATTATGTTAGAGATGAGACTGACGTGATCTTTTATCTGCAGTTCTTGGAATACTATTTGTAAATTTTGGTGTGGAAATATGACCAGCTATAAGAAATAAATATATATATATATATATTTAACATTATTGGCTGTTTTTTTATTATTCTCATTTCATAGTAACTTAAGTTAGTGCTATTTACATAAGAAAGGTGTGATGATGAATATTAAATGTAATGAGTGCTTTCCATTCGTGCCACTCACGTATTGTCTCCCGGAAACTGTTTATAACTCTCCAACTCCTGCACGTAATCATTTGTTGACTTGTGTCATGACAGTTGGCAACACACACAGAATTAACACAAAAACTGCGATGCAAGTCGACTTGTGTCGATAAATGGAAAGACTCAACGTGGATCACTCTACCTCTTTATCTTTCCTTCAATTTCAAGTATTTGTTAACAAATAGATGATGATTCTTTGTTTGAATTGTTTACATCAATTTTACAAAATACAATCAAAATTTATCTGACGAGATGGTTCTCATCAGATTGGATAAGCATTTGATAATATGTATATGTTTTAGTAATGTATCCGACTAACTTTCTTTGTGTAACAGTGAAAAGGGATGGTGATAATTTCAATTGAAAACCCTATTCTTACCATCCTCACCTTGATTCTTCATCAGCTCACATAGGATATTGTCCACCACTTTCCTAGCCTTCTCATCATATAGCCCTTTATGATTGTTAAACAAAGTGTTTATGATGAATGACTTGTTTCTCCTACAAAATTCTAATGCTTTCCCTGTGTTGTTCAGCATTCCTAATGCAAATTCTCCTATTTCACTCCCATCCCTCCCTTGCCCGAATGAGGCGTTCCAGTCCTCCATCATTACTAGACTTTTCTTACCCAGATTTCCCTGATTATTTTCTAATACCACATCTACTTCTTCCTCCCTATGATTGCTAGTAGCCATATAGACTTGCACCTCCACAAGGTTGGTGGTTCCACAATTTCTACCATTAGAATCCTATCGCTTACCTGATCTACACCTACTTCTCTCTAACCCAGCTTCCATTTAATTCCAAGGCCCCACGTTGACTTTCTCCCCTTCACCACAGGCGTATCTAGGGAGGGAGGGGGGGCACAGGGGCACATGCCCCCGCCAGACCCTTAAAAAATATGCAAGATTTTTTATGCGGTCCCATTATCATTGCGTTCGTTTTGTATTGCGAGGTATCCTTCCCCCCCCCAGAACAAAATCCTCAATACGGCCTTGCTTGAGCCCTCACCCCCAGAAAGAAATGCTGGATCCGCCCCTGCCCACCACTATAAATATCTAACCCTGCATCCATCATTCCAGTACAATTCCTCCATCTCACCTCATGGAATTCCAAAATACATATTCTCCCTGTCTCCATTTCCCTTTTTATATTTTCAGGCTTACCCGCCGTCATAATTGTCCTAACATTCCACGTCCTACATTTATTGCTGCCTTCTTCTCCATCTTCTTGATCTTTTCTTCTCTCTTGGACGCTGCTGATGATAATAAGTCTCTGCAAGGGTTTCGCATGTTGACGACCTCGAGGGCGTTGCCGACCTCGCTGCCGTGAATGGCACCCGATCGATGAGTTTCCGAGGCTCATTTTATTGTACTCCATGCTTTCAGGGAAGAGACTGTTGGTTGGATTTACCACAACCATTCCAACATTTTTTTAACGTGACACCATCCTGTGGACTACCTTTCTTCTGACTCCTACCCATCGACCTATCTGACGTGGATGACCCTACCGAGAGTAATTGAGAATTAATCCCATCCCATGCAGCTCCATGGGTCATACGTACGCGCAAGTCTTTCCACCGCGACAAAGTTGTAGCCCAAGAGAATGGCGATCTATTATGGTGAAGAGCTTATGAAAAAGTTAATTAACACTTTGAATCCCATGGTATTTTTGTATGCGGGTAGCGAGAAACCCAGGCCTTTTTCTGTTTTTTTTTTATAAAATCATTTCCTAATGCGAAAAATTTCACATAGGAGCCACTAAATGACAGTTCCTTCCATACAAGAAGCCCAGATAGCTAGAGGAGGAGAATACATAGTTCGGGCCCGTGAAAAACGCGCGGAATACTTTTCCACAGAATCAAAAACGACAGCCCGAGCTTTACCAGTGCTCGGGTGCCTGGAAGAAAATATACATCCCGATGTATACTCGGGCTTCAAAGCGTTAACAATTTGTAAACTTTAACAATTAATCAGTTTCAAAACTACATACTTGATGGAAAAGGTTTTAAGCACTGTTTTGGCTCAAAAATTAGTAAATTACCATGTCTGTGCAAAGATTGGAAGGAGGAATATGAGGAATTGTATAATTCGAGGTAAGATTTTTTTTTTAATGCGAAAAATAGAGACGGGTACAGATCGCGCAAACATTTTTTTTCGTGATGCAAAGATAAAAAATAGTTTTCTCCTCTTTCATCGTGTGGTACCTGATGATACTGATATATTTATTTTTCCCGCAGAGCGATGCCTGGATTCAACGCGACGAATAGCCTTGAAGCTCCCCGCGCGTAAACATATTTCCTTTCTCTTCCGTAACGTCAAGTGATTAGTGCATCTATTAAATTTCCTCCCTCGGAAGACAATCATGGTAGACTCTCGTCATGATTACACCAAGAAATGCCCTTTGCCACGAAAGAATTCCGGGAGCTCGGATGGCGGTGAGAGGATAGATTTCTCCCTAGATAGAAGACATAAAAAACTACCTCCCGAGCAGGTATATGCAGAAATGTTGCGCAATCCAGTGAATTGACGACATTATCTGCGGCGGAAAACTCATTAATGTTTGCGAGAATCTGTGACAATTCCGGGAAATAAAGTGTTTTTATGGCAAAAATGAATGTAATTCTTAGGGTGATTTGGCAAGCCTCGCACGCGTATGGAATACAATTTGGCCGTGACCCTTGCGGAATGGGAGACCCTATCTAGGTTTTCCATTACAAGCGTCAATTTGTATCTTTTTCAGCGTGTTAGATCGTCCTAGAATTGAACTTATCGCTCCGAGGAGAAATTCTTAATTATTACCTGGCATGATGAGTCTGCAATAAGGGTGACATGCGTGGTGCAAGAGGCGAACTCAAGTCCTCGACGCAGGAAACAAGGGCAAATAACAGGCCGTGAATCGGTTATTAATAAATAGTTACTGTGCTTTTTCTGATTCCATTGTGTTGAGAGATCAGCAAAAAATGTATTCTCTCACTAGCTTTTGTTTTCAAGGATTCTTTCAGCATCGATTGATATTTAATTAGTACTGGTCTAGTTTTGCAGGGAAATATACCAAAGTAAATTATTCGATAGTAAAATTCCTATGGTCGCCGAAGAAAACAGAAGTCTATTCTTCCTTTAATTTACTTTTTCAGTCATTCAGCTACCCTTAATTCTAAAAAAAATTAATTTTAAAAATACATTAAGCTACCCTTAATATGAAATTATTCTACATAAACATTTTTGATCGAAATCATGAATGTCAGCTCTGAAATTATATATTTGGCCTCTAATGTGCAGTTGCATTATATTTCATCCTAATTGTAATATTTGGACAAAAATATACGTCTTAAGATCCTCATATATGTTAAATGTTTATCCTTCGACAGATCTATTCTGGTATTTTATAGCCGTTGGTTTATCATACCCATTTACTATCAGCAAATGTTTATAAAAGATTCTATACTTACATTGAACCCTCTCATGAACTCTTTCATAGAATCCCTACTCAGTGTGGCTGTACATCCCTTTGACATTAAATATTCGGAAACACGTTTGGGATTGCACTTAAGTCCGATCATACGCTACCGACTAAGCGTTTAGGGACAGAGCGTATATGAGCAGACATCCATGAGGACCCTTTGGTTAAGTGCATTTGGAAGTTTTTGGGTTATACAGTATATTCCCTCTCCGCAACAGGATATCCGTATTCAAATTACCGCATTCTTCAGGACATTGGTATCGAAATTAGGGTTTCTCCTCCGCAGCTGCTAAAAATCATGAGATGAAATCAGAGCATACGGGATACCAGTATCCATGTAGAGTTAGGTATCCAATGACGAGCTCATTGTGATTGGTCGATGTTACTCCGGTCGAAAATACTTGGCGACTTTTAATTTGACTGTCCAAATGACGGGATTTCTGTGTTTTAAATGCAAAAAATAGGTATGTATGCATGTTGTTTCTACCATAGCTGTTTGGCCTCAGCACCGATTTTGATGGATAAGCTATTGTTTAAATGTTTTTATCACAGCAAGTGTCATAAAATTCAATTGAAAGGTTACTTCCGGTTCCGACTGCATGTGGAATATTTACATTTTAAAGTCATCCTTGAAGATATACTTCTTTCAACTCACACGTGAAATTCATGGTGGTGGATATGAAGGAGTATACAGGTAGTGTAAATGTTACAAAAATTTCTCCCCGTGTAAACAATTACAATTATGATACCGCGATTGACTTTTGTAACCTATGTTTCTCATTCACATCAAATGAGAGATTATGAACCGTGTTTTTTTTATCAAAACGTTCGGCTACAGTTTTTCCTCTTATTTTGTATTCAAATTTATAAATTCACGTTTTGGGTGGGTATGCATTATTCCTCAACCGAGATAATGCCCATACAAAATCTCTTTGCATCCGATCTGTTTCCATTTTCTTTCTATTATTCCTCAGATTATTTTTATTCCTGTACTTACAGCGTCATTCATATGACTGTCTGCAATAATGTGTACGTATTATAGTAATGGTGTGAAAAATTTACATTTTCCTTCCTCGAAGGTGTACCCGGAATTAGAGGTTATTTGTACTCAATAGATTAGATTGGGCTGGCGCAACACATATGATGATGTCTAACAATTAGATTGATCGATGTTATGCCTCTCGCATCGAGGCCGCTACGTTTTTATCCCATCGTATACTGCTAATTGAATTGGTATTACGGCGGGAAAAACAGCATTAACGACCCTTATGTTGGTTCACTGATTATTCGCGCCATGAATAACAGACGCAAGAAATGGAAAATCGCTTTTCATATGCCATTTGAACGCTTGGATGATCTTGGGATAAAGAAGTTCCTCTTAAGACTTTGAGCAAATAGGAAAACATTTATTGAGTGCAGGATGAGATGTAGTAATCACTAAGAGAATATCTTTTAATTGAGGGATTGTTATATTGATAAAATGAAACCTAGTATTCCCTTATTCAATGGTACTCTCATTAAACAAACTCATTTTTCTCAATTTTGTCGACTAAAACTTCAGTATCGTATTCGGTGTATGGGTAACCTTTTTATCATTCACAAAATGTATTTTAATACGTATTTTATCTCTACTGTTTGTGATATCCCTCTGAATCAAACAATTGCGCCCATATTATTAATATCCTTCAATCCTCTGTCCTTTTTATTTTTTCACCAGAAATCTAATTATGCGACGATTCGTATTAGGATACCATGCATTTATTTATTTATGGGCGGAGGTTTGACGGTGTACTTTTAATGATTGAGACTTTTTCATGGGTTATTTTGGCTTCGTGGAAGCTGATTGCTAGCCAAACGAGTTCGTCCTTCCCGCCGCACCGCTGTTCACTCCCACTTTTAGTTCCACTTCCGACCGCTTAGCAGCGTATTTGTTGGGTGCAAGCAGAGCCGTAGAGGTTCAGAAGGAAGGGGCAAGCGGAGGGAAGAGTCGTAAAACGTCTCGTTCACTTGATCGCGGCAATTAGTTAGTAGGGCTGGATTCAGCATCGAGGGTTGGGGGGGGGGTCATGGCGTGGACCTTGAGAGTATGGAAAAATCCCCCGGGAGAATGGGGCGTTCCCCCGTCTATAATTCTCGCACCTCACCAAAACAGTTATTTTCATTAGGAAAGGTGCTGATTTGCCTTGATTTATTTGTAAATCCAAAAGGATGTACCTTAAATCTTTAAAAAAATATTATTTCAAATCAAATTTGATTAGTTTTCCATTTTATATCCCGCCTAAGTTGCGTATAATGCTTATCATTTGTTGGTGCCTTACTCAGGCGCTTCGACCGCTAATGCTATCATATGCCTTCGTTCCGCACTCGAGTTCCAGCCGGTCGAAGTCAGTCGACCGCGAGCCTCATAATGCAGAAGTTTTTACGGAAGTATTCGGGAAGTAGATTGAACTTCTGCTTGCCAGTCAGTTGCCTTTGCTCTTGGTTTAATGCAAATGATCATTCGCTTGGCTGAAATTGAGGTGTAAGAATTGCCATTTTTCATAGGTGAGGTTTAGTGGTGATTCAGCTGGTTGTTATCGTTTCTCTTGGCTGATGCTTACGAGGTAGTAGTGAACATTCCTGATCAATTTTAATTTATAACTCTAACTCAATTTCTTTCATTTTTTCTTAGTATAAATTAGCAGAACGGGAAAGCTGTCGTCGCAACGGTCGTTCAAGTCTAATGCAGTAACCGATCACACAATTGTCCTATTTCATCGATGGCTGTGCGCGAAGTTGATTTTGAGAACGCCTCAAACCGCATTTGTGGGTAATTATTGTTAATGTGGGTAACACATGCCGTACGAGGGTGTCACCGTAAGTAGTAGCGTCAAATAATATTAATATTGACATGAGAATGCTCTTTTATTTAAGCTTTAAAATGCTTTTAGATCTAAGTCTCTATCATTGCTTGAACTAGATTAAGTTGATGCGGAATCGGATATTCAAATATTCAGAGGAGTATGTACATTTTCGTGTAATTTGAAGGAAATGTACTGGTGTTGGCGTACTTTAAGCGGATATTAATGCCTAATCGTTAGTAATCACTGGGACCAATTACAGAAATCATTGGGCCTGGGGCTATGATCCGACACAAGCTTTCTTCCTCTTGCTTGGGCTAACTTCAAGAGCTCTTATTACGATTTTTTATGGTTTCCTTCAAGTAGGGACCTCTAGGTAAGTGCCCTTTAGGCGGCTTACGGAGTAGTTTATATAGAATGAGTAGAATACGGAGTAGAATGACGAGATCGTATGATTTATTATGAATTATGCTTTAATGCAAGTCCATCAAGACATTGGGTCAAAAATGAACATCAATGAAATACTAGACATCTTCAGTTAGCAACACAAAAAACTGTCTATATTATACATGTAACTTATTAATATTTTCATACTCTTAACTTTTATATTAAAATATTGAGTGCGTTTTGTACAGTAATTGCTGTATTTTTTTTAAATCCCAAATTTGAAAAGACTGCTTGCCTATCAGACCCTTGTGCACCCTCCGAGAAAAAAAACCTGGAACCACCCTTTTGGACAAGCAAATGTGCCTCAAAATACTTCGATCCACCTCACCATATCGGATTAAACCAGTGTGCCGGCTGCGACGTCACCGGGTCTTCCCGAGGGCTTACATGCCACCGTTCAGTTGCTGTTATAATAATAAGATGGATCTCCCTAAATTTACTCATAAATAGGATTCATCCTCAACAGTTAATATTTGTTAAGCTCCTATTACCTATAGGAGCTCGATTGACAGTAAACAGTGACCAATTAGCACCGAGGCCGTAGAGAATCCGGGGGTTTAGTGGGTCAAATTCCCCAAATTGCTTGGGAATCACACAATCAGCAATGAATGATACAGCCAGCTCACAGATCTAAATATTTAAAGCATCCGAGAATCAATTCATGTTTCTGCTTCCCATACGCACTGAATAAAATACGTAACAACCCGGGAGATAGTTAAAACTCTACGGTAAATGAGTCAATGTCCTACAACGATAGCATTACACACCTGTGCATTAAAACGTGACTTATTATTGTAGGTAGGTACTGCTCCAATAATTTTTCGTACTCCATCTAAGAAATTAAAACATCATTTTGCGAACAAAGATGCACAGTGTGTTCCTAATGGATCCCACGTGGAATGTTGTGATTGAGGAAAAACCGAACAATTACAACATTAGACATCGCTCACTAGGACTCCGGATTCGCAATTTTTTCCACTCACCTAAGCATATTTCGATGCTATATCGTAGCAAGAAGTTCTACTTTCCTTTCCAAAGGTGCGGGCACTTTGCAAACAGTAAAAATGAGTCATTTTGTCGCATTGGTACCTGGCATATGAAAGCGACTTCCGTAAGCGGCATTCGTTACCGCGGGGCAACTTCCGGGCAAATGAAAGTTCTGCCCGTTGTACTGAGAAATTTTCTTCATTCCAGAAAAGCAGAGGGACATGCAAATCCCCGAAGTATGTGGTGGCACAGGGAAAGGAGCTGGCCTCTCCTACCCTAAATGTGTGAGATTCTCTCGTAAGTGTTTTAATCAGAGTCGTCCTCTACCATCACCCATTCAAACCCACCACCGGGTGGGCTTACTCAGTGATTGAATATAGTACGAGACATAAATCAATGATTGAGCGACAACAGTAAAGGGCATCAACGTTCATTCACTTAAGTTCTAACTTACTCTCACGAGTTAGCACGATCTGAGTTTTCTGGAGACAATTTGGATATTAAGTTATTGTTCAAGATATATCAAAGGATTATTGCATAGAAAATAATGAAGTTGATGGATAATATTAAACCCGAAACAAAAAGAGAAAGAAGGTTGGCGTTGAATCAAGGGCGATTCAACGCTAATGCCATATTAACGGTTAAAATAAAAATTTCACTCAGAGACTCTGTTATACAACTTCAACTATGCCAAAAGGTCCAAATCTTTCATTATTGAGGACAAATTTGTATTTGAATCACCTTTTATTCTGTTCCAAGAAGTTTTCATTTTGCCTAATCCGCTAGTGTTCTTGAGGTAAGTAATACAGTGGAAACCTCATCTTAACAATATTTTTTTGAACATGGGTAACATATGTATCGTTGGAGTTGAATATTCATTTTGTATTGCTTGCTTTAATAAATCTTATTTTGAGACTTAGGACTCATGCCATATGAAGAACCTGTTGAGAAGAAGTCCTATACACCTTTTCCCTGAAAAGGATGGAGACGCGTATGGCAGATCTTGCAGAAACACCAATTCGGTGTTAGCTTCAGCCAGAACTTAATAATATGCCTCATATTTTTCGTCGTCTTTATAACCATATGGTAAACCTATGCGCGGATAAATACGATGAATATATGTAATTAAGGGCAATTTGAGGAAAATGCGTGGATTACTGCGCGATCGGAGGTAAGGCGATTAGCGCCAGTGGTTTAGCAGAGCAGCCTCTAAGATGTAAACAATTTTTTCACGTTAATTTACTCTAATTCTAACTTACTGTCACGAGTTAGCACGATCTGAGTTTTCTGGAATCTGGCTTTTCATCTATTATTCAAAGTATATCGACAGATAGTTTCATAAAAATATTCATGCAATGGGGAGGAACAAGTTTTTTTTATCGATATCGAACGCAGCTGCGGTCTCATGGGTGGTGTAAGGTGTCTCAATTTCTTCAGCTGAAAATGAAGAGTGCGGGGGGAACTGGCTAATGTTGTAATTGTCCGGTTTTTCCTCAATAAATAATAACCTTCCACATGGGCTCCATTCGAAACACAATACGTACGGAATAGGAAACATTATCCCTGAGTCGCGATTGAATGACGCTTTAAAGGTCGAAAGATCTCTTGGAATTATAACCACTTCCTTCAACTGTCGATATCCATCGTTGGTATTCTCGTTCTAGGACTATTTTTGAGATGCTGAAGTCGCATTCTGGACCATAAATCGAACCATGCGTCTTTGGATTAACCGGATACGGCGGAGACCACAACACGAGTTTTTTGTAATGGTACTACATTAAGTCAATGACTATTCAGCAGCCGAAACGTCATTTCATGACAGTATTTGATTTACAGGTAGGTATTATTATATTTTTTCTTTTATATTTTTGGCCAACCATAACAGAAATTGGGTATATTGGTTTATTTTAAGCTACACATGAGTAAAAAAAACAAATGAAATCCTGAAAACCAGGCCGATGGGGTGTTCTCATTAAATGAAAAAGGTATTTTTTTTACATATCTAGATAAATAACCTAAGTTATTAACGTATACCAAATATGACTTCATAATTCTCAATATTCTTGTTGCTACAGAGCTTCAAAGTTCTCAAAATTTGCAAAATTGTTTCGCGCAACAAGAACGCCCTGTGACGTCAGAATGCGAGTAAGCAGACTCGCTCCATGGCAATAACAAAAAATTATCGACGATAACAAACATCACGATGATACTAGTTCATAACTTGAAGAGTGTGTGAAAAACAGTTGTGAATAATTTAAAAGTTTTTACGGTGCATGTATTGCGCAATGGCTGACTCCGACTTTGTAAAGACGCCTTCTGGGAACATTCTGAAGGTAGATTAATTCATGGCCGCTTATTTCTTATCCAGTAATGAAGATTTCTCGGCGCGGAGTTTAGGGGCCGCGAAATTGAATTGTAACATAAATTAAATCAATAATCTGGTTCGCTAGTAATCTAAGGCTTGGTTTGTCTTTCATTTAACTACTGTCATTTGCTCATTGCTTTTGATGTGTTCTTGGTGCAATATTGGAATAGGTGAAGTTAACGTTTTGGAGAAATACAACGGAGCATATTTGACGCCGATTTACTTAGCATCCCTAAGGTCTGGAAGAGTGACATACGGTGATTCAGCTGTTGGATAGGTTCAAGTGAAAATAAATTTGAGTGTTTGCACTGTTGGGGCTAAGGTGACACCAGAACATTAAGTGAGAACAATAATCTCATACTGTGGAAATCGCCGTAGATGAGGAGGATGAAAAAGAAATAAGCGCTATTTGTCAAGATTGTGCTGCATCTTCCAGTGTGCATACAGTCTTTAAACCTGCCAATTATTCAGCATAAATATTTCACATGACTGATTATGAAATTAATATATAATGCTATGAAAAAAATTGTACTGATGGGCACATAGGTTTTTCTAAAACTGGGAAAATAGTCTACTGGCACCACGTAAACGTACTGTTTACTGGACTATGACGTGACGCTCAGCCAACATGGCGATGGATCGTTTGGAACTCAAGATTACTATAAAATTTTCAAAGTAGAATTTTACGAGTAATACGCAGGTTCGAGAAGAACTGCTTTCACCGTAATTTTCAGCACGAAGGATATTATTTTACCACATATAATCATCCATTTTCAGTGGAATCCCCCAATGCTACGAGAGATAACTAAGGAAGAACAGTAATCCCACTTCAAGATTGAATGCAAACTGAGTAAGTTATACAAATGGAGTATATTTGCGTACATAGAAATAAACAAGCTTTCCCTCTTAGGAGCAATTTCTACCATAACGTAAACAGTGCACTCCGATGGCTTTTTAAAGGTCTATCCAAATTAGTATCACGTGAGATAGCCAAGGTTGCCTTAATGTTTACTTTTACTTTAAGCGCTAAATTTCCTAGAAAATATATTAATTTTCAAAGGGGTACTGAAATTATTCTAACTTTTCATCAAACTGAAATAACTTATAATTTAAGAATTAATGCCTACCGACGCTCAAGAATGCGGCCATTACTCATATCAATGACACCAAACATACCTTTGCACCTAAGGAAAAATAGTTTCTGATCGCACAAATAGTGCTTAATCGAATGTTGCACCATTTTCAGCCTAAAGTCGACTTTTCCTTCGTCTAAACACAATAGTGGAGATTCATTTAACAAAGACTATCATTTTATAAATTTTCAGAGATTGTGCTTTCGCGCCAATATTCGGAATAATTTTATTCAACTACCTTAGGATGTACGAGTTCGTCCCTCGTATATGGTTTGTGCATTTTTAATGCGTCACAATTTCAAAATTCGCATTGCAAAACGTCGGTATCAAATAGAAACTAACAAAATGCTTGCTAAAATAAGGAGTGATTAATGAAACGCTTTGTCATCATTCCGCTTCGAAAATAAAACTTCAGAAATCAATCACGTAAATAATTTTTTCTACATATGTTTCCGTAAGATTAAAAGAAGGTTATTAATTTCGTACAATATCGTAAGATAAATTTCGTAAGATTAAAAGACTACATTTGAAAAGGTAAAAAAGCAATTACTAGCATGGTACATGTCTCATAGTATTTACGTATCCAATATATTTATTCAATATCACATTTCAACACCATGAAAAGGTGGTCACGCCAAGAAATTTATTCATTAATGTACTCTTTGACGTTACCACTCTAAAAACGGCATTACTTTATTGTTCGATCCATGAATATGAGACCTCATTATAGTTTACTCTTTTAATCAAATGAACTATGAAATTACAAGTGATATTTTGATTTTTAGTTCATAATACGAAGGAAAAAGATACAATAAAGCCTCTTGTCTTACTTAGGGCCAAAATAAATATTTTCACTAAATTAATTCGTTGTTACACTTAAAGATCGCTGAGTGATATGACGGTCTTAAAGCGTTAAGACTGAATCATGATTGTAAGCTCATGAAAGGAGCAGCGGGAACAATATCATCTTTGGTTTCCCGGAAAATTTTCAGGCACGGGTTTCACTCTTGGAATTGAGCGGGATATTTGATGGCGGTGCTAAACATGAGACCCAAGAGCATCAGGAGATGTAAGAATTATTTTTATTGCCATACAAACACATAATTATAGAGTAACTTATTCCTATTGAGAACATAAAAACTACCTTTAATTCTCAAAGTCAGCTAATGATACATAATGTAAGTAGTAAGTTATCGTTATTCTTCAGTAACACTATCGCGTACATTGACACATCACTAGGGGGAAAGGGTGGGGTTATGACTTTGAACGAATATATCATCAAAGACAGAAAATGCTATATCTTACGAAAATGTGGACTGGGCATCAGACGAAAATCACCCACAGCTATCTGAGGGAGAAAGAAAATGTATGCTAAGAATGAAGAAGAAGATCAGCAAGCCTTAACAAGCGAGCAGTTAACAGGTGTTAAACCCATTTCTTATCTTGAGTTGGTGGATAACAGAACAGCAGAAATTAAAAAGGCATGTCTAAAATCGCTTTTCTTCTCCGTTGAATTTTTCCCTCGACTCCTAAACGCTCGATGATAACTGAGCCGAAAGCAGCATTACTGTAGCCTGCACCCGAAAAAAATCATATTTCTCGCCGTTCCAAATTTTGGCGGCATTTTCTTGACCCAGAAATTACTCTTGCCGAAACCTTTTGCTTTTCTTTCCCATACTGCTCGCCTCCTTCCCCTCACCAGCGATGACGCAACACTTCTTGTTGCCATCGCGCCGCGTCAGGTCAGCCTTCTCATCCGCGGTTTTCGAAAGCGCGGACCGCCCGAGTCCGAATGGACTTTCCATTTCGTTCGGCGGTATCGCCGCCGGAAAGCGTGCTCGCGTCCCACCTAACAGCGCTGAATCTGGATAGAATTCTGTCAAATAACCACCAGGGTTCCTAATAACGAAGAATGACTGCCAATGTTCCAACCTCAGAGTGCTACACGTGGTGTATTCAAAGAACATGGGAAATTTAGTTTTTTATATATTTATTTATTCGTTTACATTAATTTTATCGCCTTCAATTAAATATATTCATTATCTTCTGGACACCTCGAGCGCAATGTCCTTACGCTGGAAGTCCAACCTCAGCAATATTATGGAGAATGGAAAAAGTTTTTGATAGATGTTATTAGAATTTCTAATATTTGCTACTTCTTCGCGAGGGTTACATTTTATTTAAATAAGATCAAAAGTAGAAAAAAACATGAAAAAAACGCTATAATCAAGTTGTTTCGTATTCGGTCGGTAAAGTCGAAAACCGCTATTGTATGTATATGTAGACTTTCAGGCTTCTCATATTGGCAATGAATCATGGTGGGGTTCTATCAAACAAGCACCTGCATTTCAATTACCTTGAGACATGAATTGCCAACATATTAAACAAGCCAGAGGAAGATGAAATTCTGGTATTTAATTAAATACAAACATTGTCGATTTGACCACAAGATACAGCGGGCATAAGAATGGGAGAGATAGCCCGAAGTATTATAACAGAATTGATTGAAGACTGAAATTCGCGGAAAATTAACGAATTTCGGTTTCTTGACTTGAAGAGAATAACTCTATCAATAATTTTCTCCCTTTATCACTATGACTGACCTCACGTAACTGCAAACGGTAGAAGCTTTATTTATCCGGCCACTTCGCTAGATCTTTAATCAGTCACCAATTATGCCAGCAACTCGACGATAGGCATCGAGCGATCCATTTACACCCAATAAGTGTAATTACGATAAATAACATTTAAAAAAGATGAATTTGATAGTTTGTATCATTCCAATATAAATGCGGTAGGCAGCCAATATAACTGCTCACGTTCCCGTGAAATTCGGTTCATTCCACCGTCAGCGTCGCGAGTGGCGACTTTCGTAAACCCATTTAAATGCGCAATGGGTGACAGCAAATACAATGCCCAACTGAAAAATCCTCTATCGTAATATCCGTGAGTAAATATGAAGAAGAGCATGGAGGTGGCGGCACATTAACCAAAAATTGAGGCCAACGATGGAACTCCCAACTTCGGAATTATTACGAAAATTTTGCTAATGAAATACATCATGATAAGTTTTATTTAAATTCTGTAAGTTCCCCTTAGTTAATATTGGATTTTATGAAAATTAAAATTCCAATCATCATCATTTCAAACTCGATCAAACCGTGCGCCAATTTAAGCAGAAATAGCGCTATTTTTTTCTTCGACGCTGCCACTGGTGCAAGTGCGCTGTAATATTACGCTAAGTGCTCCAAACGGATGATTTATCGATAGATTTTTTCATAAACCCGCCCTAAGAATGCTAGTCGTGGGTAAAAGGCATAAGGTCGTCACCGAACTCATAGCATGCCCCAAAGATAGAAGCAAGCTACTGGAGCAGGCCGCGAGTGTAGAAACTTCCGCACCTTTAATTGGCTTGTCCTGTTCGCTGAGAATTCTTCGCGGGAAATACGTGCGCTAAACGTTACGGACGCAGTCGAGAGGGAAACCGCATGAAAGGACGACGCACAGTGGTCCGGATCGCGAAAAAGTTGGACAAAAATCAGATTTTGGTTGGATGTCTTTAAAAATTGCTCTCTATATGTTTTTTTGGCGAGCTATTTTTATTTCTGCAGTTATTTTTACGAAAAAACTTTTATTTCATGCGATATCGTGGAACTTTAACTTATTAACGGGCTAATTGTAACGCTGACTGCATAGATAAACGGTAATCATGATAAAATATGAAAATAAATGATAATTAGTTGTATAGAATGAGTTAATGATCTTTCAAAGTACTCAATAGACAAAAAAACGGCTAAAAGTAGGGTTGTTGGGTGCATTGACTAACGTTAAAAAGGTGCGATTTCCAGATTTCGTGAGATTCTTCTGTATGGACTAAAAGTAATTATTAAATAAGTATCAAAATAGTATTTATGTAACTCTTTTATTCTCATAAAAGCATGGATAATTCCTCAGAAATTTACAATTATGTATTATTCAGCATCAGATTCTTCTGAATCCCACCCCTCCTCCTCTTCGCATTCGCTCAAAGAATTTTGAGATTCTTGCAGGACCAAGAGATCACGAACCTCCTGCGGAAGATCTTTAAGGCCCCGGCCCCAGAAGATCTTTAAGGGTCTTTAAGATTTTGATTGCGAACTAGCTCGCCATCTTCTCTCGTAGGAATAAAAAAATTTCATGTTTAAAAAATTATTAAGCTCGAGTTTTGCCTCCTCATCTCCGTGTAATCTGAAACAACTCTCCAGATATGCATTTAAATTCCTTTTTCGAGCATCCATGGTTTTCTCTTTTTTCTCCAGCATTTTTTCGTGCAGTTTTCGCCGCGTAAATGCCCATGACATTGTTGACAGTCAACAATATAAAACACAGGTTTACAAAAAGCTACACAACAGTCTTCTTTCTAAAAAGGTTAAATATCAAATAGAAGGGAAAATATGGAAAATTAGAGCGCTGCCTCGTCTCAGACCAATTAAAAAAAACGAAAACAAGAAACGGAAATAAATTAAACATAGTATACCTGCTCAATAATCCTTATTTATGTGGTTGTCAGGAACTAATAAATAACTTAATCACAATTTTTTAGTTATCACAACACTATAACTTCTTTTCGAGATCACTGTAAATCACAAAAACTGTAGCCAAAATAGGACTTCGCAATTAGTGATGGGTGTGTTCACATCGACAGAAAAGTTGAAACTGAAGGGTACCAAAATGTTTCGACCGAAATTTGGATGGGGTTAAAAAGAGGAGTAATCTTTACCCATGGAAATGTGGGTATTCCCCAGGATAACTGGTTGGGGTAAGGTTGGACCCCGTAAAGAAAATGTGAAATGTTTGGATTTTGTGCGAAAATGCATACTAGCGGCGGACCTGCAATAAAACCCGTCCAAAAGGAAGCGGGTGGAGGGTAAAGACCTCATCTATTAACACGTGCAGCTTCACTTACAGGTCAGACCGACCCTAGAAAAGCAATAACCTCAAGTTTGGTGGTGCGCCAAGTGGCAAAATAGCAAGATGACAAAAGATGGCAAAATGTCCCGACTAAAGACCCCTTCCCACTTCCCTGAGGTCCGACACGTGTTCGGGTAACGGGTCTCCTTCGGATTGAAAGAAAGGGAGACGGTTGTGGATTTTCCCGGTAGCAGTGCATGTAGCCTGTCGTATTTACTTAAATCTATTACCAAATCGCGCTTGAAGTCGTTCTGAGAAGCGATCGGAAAAAATATTTTATCTCCTCTCCCAGCGTCCCAACTGCGCTTAACCTAATTCAAATTGTTCCGAAATTATTCTATTGGTCCACATACAGATAAAATTTGGATGATTACAAAGTATAAAATATGTTTTAAAATGCTAAAATTCTTATTTTTGTGATTCTGGCCCATGAAACATTGGGAGACACAATTTACCATGTGCCTACACTGCGCTGATGCTAGCGTGTCGACGTTCACGTCTACTACGGCTAGGCATATAAATCGTTGTCATTCGCAAACTCGCACAGATTTGCAGCTGATTTCTTTACTAATATCTTTATGATACTGTATTTTACTGTCACAAATAGCCGAATCCGCGCAAATCGACGTCACTTTTTTTATAACTCAACATTTATGCGATTTTTTCCGAAAAAAAAATTACTCCCCTTCAAATAATTCTACAGCAATCATCAACATCTCTAAAAGGTTGAAATATATATTTTATAACAGTAAAATGTCTATATTACTATAGTGCAAAGTTAGTTTACAAATATAATTGGCGGCGTAAAGCCAAAAATAAATCTAAAATGCGTAATTTTCGAAAAAACGGAAAAATCAAGTTTCCTTAGAAATAGTGCTACTTTGACGCAATATATCTAAGCTAGCAATTTTTTTTATAAAAAAGTAAGCATGAAAGGTGATACCCCAGACATATTACTGCATAACTTGTATAGTCTTAGCGAGTTTGAAGAAAGTCGAAAAAATTATTTTTGTCCACCTTTTTCCGAATCCGGACCACTGTGCGACGTCTCGTGCTCATAAAGCGTTTAATGGGCCATCTAACGTCTGTAATTCGCGGCAATAGGAATAACGGTCGGAGCTTTTTTTCTCAAATTACGCACGACGCAGGTGGAATTGGTCAACATAAGGCTGTGATAAGACGTTCACAAATACAGAATGCTGTTATTTTTCTCAATAACCGATATTCCAGGCTATTTAATTCCCACTATTGAAGGCTTCTCAGTCATCAGGTAGGAAGTTCAATTGCTGCCAACGTAACTTGTTACCTATTTTCACGGAAATGCTCGAGTAATCCATTTCTTAAGAGGCTTGGAGGACTACCTTACTACTACCTCACTAACCCTCTACGGGTCTTTTTTCACGACAAATGACTCATTCAAAATTTAAACAAAAAACGGCGATACCATCTTGAAATTTTCACGATAATTAAAGTACACCCTAATCAAGTCATGCCTATATGGTAAATTTGAAAATTTTTCCTATGTATTTTCAAAGATTTAGAGTCTTTATATTTATTATACAGTTCAATTTTCACGAAGTTCTGCACTGAATAACTTAAAAACTTTTCAAGATGATAACGCAAATGTTAAAGGTGTAATTCGTCGCAAAAAATATACAGACTGTCCCGCAGGTCGTGTATCATTTTTGACCTCTAATATTAGTGACTTCCTCGAGCAATATTCATGAAAATTGGCATTATTATGGGAAAAGGTCCTATTTTTTGTTGAGTGTAAGGAAAATTTTACAATTTTGACCTTTTAACCTCACAACGTGGGTCCAAACCAAAATTTTGAATTTGCCTTAGGGAGTTTTAATGTTTAAAAAATCCAGATAGAAAAGAGTCTGAATTTCGTTGACCAAGATGTCAATTTTTAGGTTTTCGGACACGAGAAAACCGGAAATAACACTTTTATTTACGGAAATTCAACCAGTGAGGTCACAGTCAGATCATAGGAGTTACAAGAAGAATAGCATGCCAACAAAGATGTCCATACATAGGTTTTAAAGGGTGCCCAAGTCATTAGTATTGTCCAATTAGCCATCCTATCCACTAATTAGCATACAGAACAATAACTATCGATAGGGATTGATGCGTCCTTTTAAGTGCGAAATCTCGCCTTTCCGGAGAATTGCATTCATGAAGAATTCTCTAGCTCTATGGTAAGTAGTTCCACCAGCCGACACGACATTAATGACTATGGGATAGCTATTCTCAAGATATATGTTATGTCGGCAGAAACACATATTCACTCCGGTTTAGAGCATTAGCAGCCTTCACGAGGGTGATTCCCCGGGAAAGCATCGTATGACGTTAATTACATTTTACAGTTTCTTATAAAGCAAGGTTTCATTTTTTAGTTAAAACATTAAATCCTTTCACTAGACCTTCACGGCCACGTTCAGCAAATATAACCGTCAGTTATAGTTGCCATTCGTTGAGCTCTTGTCCGCGGGTGCATTAGTCAGCGATGAAAAAAATCCCGTGTATACATTCTCAAACACCTCTAAACATTACAGCCAATAAGCTGTTCAGACACCAATTATACACATCTCCCCAGATAATAACACCAATCAATGAAGTATTCTGGCAATAAGAGATCTCTCCCTATCTTTCCGTAATTCCTCCAACTACTTCCAAAACATTGAAATTAGAATGGAAAATACAGGCTTCAATCGCAACACGATCAAAGCAAATAGTCTTTTAAGGACGAAATCGCGAATCATAAAAAGTAACATGCACGATAGTGAGGTCATTTTACCAAACTTGAACATAATTTTCGATTTGAAATTATTTTCTGTAGTGTAAGAGATACTATAACGCACAGAAATCCTTGTTTTATGAAAATAAACGTCCACAACCCAGCTAATGCTGAAATTATTTCCCCCCGCTCAAGTGGCCAACAGGGAGGATCGAAAAAGGGCTTATGTTGCAAATTGTTTCCGAAAGAACATCATACGTAATACTATGAATGATAATCAAAGATCATGTTGACAGGGTGGGAGTGAGATGGATTAAATTAAATTTCGAATATTATTTCATTTTTGTCAGACATTTGAAAGATTAGAAAATTAAACTTTTTTCGGCCAAGATGGAGGAAAATCATTTATTTGATGAAGAATGCAAAAAATAGCATTTTTTCTCCACGTTACAGAGGAAATCCTCAACGAAAACAAAATATCAGGTATGGCACCCATCTTGAAACGCTTTGTGGCGCGAGGCCTTTTCTGATCTACTCTATTACGCAATAAACATTTCACCCTGGGTAGGAGAGGACTGAATAATCACTTCATTACTTATTTTCAATAAAACTCGAAAGGACACGCATGAAATATAATTCAAAGGCCTCCCACCATTTGATTGAGAGTATGCAATTAACTTGGTCCATTTGCCGCCAAGACTGAGTGGTTTATTGTTTACGGCTGTAGAAGAAATGAATCTATTACGTTTGTCAGTCGTAAGAGCTTAACTTTTTCCGTCTACCTTATCGTATTCGGATCCCAGGTTGGACTATACATGGGTAGAACCAGTACCAGCGCAACCGAGGCGGTTCATAAGCTCGCAGCAGGTAATGCGGATGTGGTCGACGCAATTGCGAATACCTGTTGCACCACGAGTTGCACAGAGTTGCGTTGAACTTGTAACAAATATGATTTGAACTAGGAAGGGAAAGAATGCCACAACTTTCATTGCGAATCTCGGCAGCTAAGAAGTTGATTTAGAAATTTTCAATTCCGGGATCGCTGACAATTTCTCAGTGCAAGTATCAGTGTGCAGCCTTGCCAGTGGCGTAACTATGGGGGGGGGGGGGGAGGGTTAAGAGGGATAGATTCCCCCCCCCCCCACCAAAAGCCTCAGAGAAATACATATATTATTTGAAACTATTGTCTAGTTTTGACGTATAATAACTGCATCTGCTTAAATTTAAAAATGATGTAAAATCTATTTCCAGACATCATTTTTCAATCTAATTTTCCCCCGTTGCTTGGGGGGGGGGTCACTCCTCCAGGCACCTTCGTACCCCCAAAGAATATTCCTAATTACTCCACTCAGCCTTGCAGTTTATCCTTGCTGATATCGATCAAAAGTAGGGCCTAACTTTTTAAATTAAAAATGCCTCACGAATGGGATGGATAGTGATAGAACATTTTCTGAGATGAAGAAAGAAATCAGCAGAAATTTGAAGCTCAAAATTTTTGTTTAAGATTTCAATTTCAACGGGAGGAAATATTAATTGATTAATGATCTCTCTAAAATTTGAATGCTAAAAATTGTATGTTTTCCATTATAGTAAAAAAGTGATACCATGCGAAAGGTATTCATACCTAATACGGAATGAATATTTTAACTTGCATAATTGACAATCTCCGAAAATTCAACCAAAAATAAAGTCGTTTTCACTTTAAACAGCTCAGACTTATAATATATATATAATATAATGATTTATAAAGTTGTCCTTAAACGACAATTTTCGCATGCCAAATCGTTTCGCCCGTAACCTCGTGTTCCAACACGTCTGTTTTCCGAGAGTATTTTGAAGGCTTTGAGTGAGAAATTAGTCTATAAATTATTAGCATTTTCCAGTATTTTCTATGGAGTCTAATATTATTAGCTTCAGTTGATATTTTTTCATACTAACCCGCTCTTGACTATATTTTTTATTTATTGGCCTGTTTATTGAATACGCTCTTCAAATTTCCGCGTTTTTCTGGGTGGACATAGTTGATTTCTACTCCAAAAGGATCCCAAAATAAAAAATGGGGCTCTTTCATTCAATGAAATTAACTTTTAAATATTTTGGTCGGATGTTCACGAGTCGAATCTAAAAAAAATAGTAAAAAAGGTATACGAATAGGTATAGGAACAGGAGGACAGGAAAACGAAAATGCGCGTTTATCATAACTCATTTTGGTCTATTTGAATCAATGTAAGCAAATTATTCATATCAATGTTACATAAAACCATCGCAAATCAATATTGAGTAGGTATAATATTGAGCTGATAAAACCAACCCACTCGATGCTGAAATTTAGCCGACCCTAAAATTTGCTTTAAATGCATATTCTCAATAAAGATGGCTTTCCTTGAATATGTCCAGATAGTTTGCTTTTAAACAAGATTTCTCAGTCTCATTGTCCCGATACATTTCCGGAGTTAGTAGTAAAAGCTTAAAAGTATATGATACAAATATGACTTCTCCAGAGCAGTACTAAAGTTTTTTTAATAGACCATTTCTATTGCCTTATTCACCATAGGGAAATCATAAAGTAAGTTATCATGAAACTCCTCTCAAATTAAACTCTTCATGCACTCCCCTCTTATGTCCCTTAGAGGAATTAAATTGCTCAATGTTGCATTGAATCATGGGTTTTTCTGAGCGTTATCCCCATTCAGACTGTGTATTACCATTTTATTCATAAATCTGTCTAATCCAACTACATATCAGGTATTGCATCCTTTCAAGTATCCTTCGGTTAAGATATATGTGGGGATATTCCCAGCAGATCCATATTCTTCACGAAACCACAGATTTCCGGAGATAATCGATATTCGCGCCGAGTGCAGCGCGTCAGTGAATGAACGCCTACAACAGCATCAATTCCCGCGAATGACGCACGGGAGAAATACCATCGCGGTATCCCCGCTGGCGACAGGAATCACTTCCGCGGCCCGTGGAAAAATCCATGCGAGGCCGCCGCGGTGCGACGCTCGAGTTGGAGCGTGCGTAGGTATTTGAATTCGAAGAAAGGGCGGGGAGAGATGAATAGGAAGGTATCCATATCTCACTGATGGAGTGAGCTTGACACTATTCGAGATGGGCACGTCCATCAATTTTTATTATTGTTATATGAGATAAAGTTTTAAAAATAAAGAGACTCACATTATTATTCGGATAATCGATCTGCCGCGTCGCATACTTCTCGATGTATTCCCGGCGAAAAATCAACGGCCTCGACCTTTAAGTGGACGAATTGATAACGTCACGCGCTCATTTCGTGCGGGTCACCGCTACTTCTCACTTCCTCGGATCGTCCACGCGTGTTTCGGTTACAATCGTGTGGACGATCCCTCAATGAGCGTTTCTCCGTTTATTGAATGAGATAAGTAATGATATCGCCAACTCATAAAAACAAGGGCGATAACTATCTCGTATTTTTTTTCATTTTAAACTTACGAGAGAATGATGACTATCTTTCTCTTGTACGGTCAAATAATTTTAATGGATTATGGTTGCGGATCTGAAAAAAAGACCCTATTATTTCGATCGATTATGATTAGAAGTTCATTCCGAGAGGCTAGAAATGCGATCATTCCACTCCTCCGTCGTATTTCAATGCAGCCCTCCCTATCACAAGTCAATTCTTTTAGTTATTTTTCCTTGTGTCCTAACCAATTACCCTAATAACGAAACACAAGAAGCATTATTATGGTATTAATGATTAAGCAGCATTATATTAGTCGTCGGAACACTCGAAAAAATGACCATGGTTGGGTATTCTACGCTAGAATGAAATACTTTCCCAAGTTACCTTTGTGGTAAATCATTTCGTAATAAGTTTAACTGATTCAGGCGTGATATACTGGAAGTTCGACTTATTGAAATTAAAGGTAGTTACACTTTTCCACAGTACTTTAATTCGCACAGCGCGTTTCAGAACATCTGGTACAAGATGTTCTCGTACCTGATGATGGCTCTTACAAAAATCTTCGTACGCATTAAATTATAGCGGAAATAAGCAAATACCTTTAATTTCAATATTTTGTAATAACTATATGAAAACTACTTTCAAAAATCTTCCTATGAATAACATCCCAAGAAACGGGCGTTCTGCGTTTGCATCTGCATCCCAAGAATTCGACGCTCTGCGTTATCTTCAGACCTGCGGATTGTATCTAATAGTCATTTCAATTCATCTGATCCTACGTTGATGGTGCTACCGATGGCACTGCCGATGGCGCTGCCGATGGCAAATATCCACCAAACATGGTTATTCTTCTGTAGAGGACATGCAGAAAGGGCTCAATCCTAGAAATACAAAACTATCTATATCAAAACCACAAACTCAAAGAGAAAATAAACGTAACAAAATTCACTAATTTTTTTGTTTACAAACAAACTGCTCACAAATGTATAGAGCCCTGCTTAATAGCACAATCCTGTTCGTCGACTACATTTTGTACCGGAGGAAATGGAATTTTTGCACCGAGCTGCTGCACCACAGAACCAGTGAGTTACAATGGCTGAACAAAGCTAGCTGGTCCAAGTTGATTAAAAATTGAATCCTGCATTGGATAAATGCTAGAAAGGGGCACGAAGTATGTCCGTGTCCCCTTCATTCTAATGTATTCCTCGTCTCCGCTCTTTGTCTCTCTCACCATTGGACCGTTTTTCTTCCAATTTCCTGGAAGAAATAGGTGATGGCACGTAAGCTCAAGATCGGGATGGAAATATACCACGGCACACATATTGCGTTTCCAGTGTACGTCATCAAGGAAATGACGCGAATATTCGTTTCTCTGCATGCCTGAAATAAGGCCGCATAACTCGCAACAATTTCGTACCACTTACAGTCTGGACAGTTTGAAAAAAAGACAATTACATGCCATCCTCAGTGGCGGCGGTGTGAAGCTCCCTCCATCCAATTCTGAGGTCGTGGGTTAGATTACCTCCTTGATAACTGATTACCATCCGAGCACAGGTGTACGTGATAGGCCGTTATTATTCGTAAATCATCGCAGCGAAAGGCCCAAAATCACTGCTTTTAGCGGAATTGACTAAAAAATTATCTCATTTCTGCCATTAATGGGCACCTAATTCTTTTCTTATAAATATTGAAATTAATTTTTTTTTTTCTCGAAAATTTCTAAATAGTTTTAAAACCTTGCCACTTCATGAACCTATGAATTCTTAAACTTAATTTATTTAAATTGAAAAACGATGTATTTAAAAGCAACTCGAAGGCAACATTCACTCAACTCCGGTGATTTCCCAGCCGTCTCAAAATCAGCGATTGTCTCACGGAAAGACATCACTCGATATGTTTGTAATCCTTTACGATTAATGCACCTGATGTTTTGCGATAAACTTCCCTAATCCTTTACGATTACCTAATCAATTACGATTGATGTTGAAAGTACATTCCTCCCCATTTTAATTTCGGATCAAAGTTCCGTGCGCTGGTCGTTGTAAACTCTTGGATTAAACGATCGAAAAAAAACAACATTTTAATCTATAAATGGAATGTATCCGAGTCGCTCAGTCAACCTTTCTGCGTTTCCACGACCTTTTTCATGCACATGTAGTCACGGAAATATCCCCAGGTGCCCAAAATAAAGATAACTCAAATCCCTTCTCCCCTCACCCCTTAGAAACTCGCTTCGTATTCCATACCTCCTCCAGGAACGTCTATCGGTTAGGCCGAAATGAAAATTCAGAACTGCCGAAAGTATTCGCGACTTCCCCAACCTCCCGCCCTCCCTCCTCCACCCTTTAAGCCGCCTCCCCACTCTGTGATTCGCCTGCGACGGCCTCGTGACTCCCTCCCCACCATTATGCCACAACCTTAAAAAAAAATAAGACGTAAGAAACCAACCTTCGCTTCTCCACCCCTCCGAACCCCTTCTTCTTTCGAGAAGACCACGGCGGAGAGGAACGGAAAACCCGGCGTCCTCCGCCGGTCCCGTGACCACTGTTGCCCCCCCTCTATCTCCTGCTACCTCCCCGCCGACTTCACGACGCAACCAATGCAGGTCCACCTCGAAGAGCCTTCCAGTTCTTCTTACAAGCTCATCGGAGGAACACGTCGATGTGAACAACGGAGCAGGACGTGGATTAAGACTGTCCTTCTCGGACGCTAGCGTGTGGTGTGAACATTATTGTTGCTCGCGGGATGGGAAGTTTTCGCCGCCCCACTGGTGGTTTTTCGAAGATATCGCTGTTGTTGTTTTGATTTTGTTGCTTCTTCTGGTTTTCATTGTTGTTGTTGACCAGTGGGATACTGTTGGCTCGTCGAATTCCCGTGGATTGTTTCTGATTCGTCTCCGATCGGACAAAGCATCTGTGTATCCCGAGAGGTTTCTTCAAGAATTCGCTGCGGTCGTTGGAATCTCCGCAGCCCTTGTTTTTCCACGAAGAGGAATTTTCACGAGGACAAGAGGATTTTAAAAGGTACGAGATAATACGACAGGTTTCCTTATATTCTCCCGTCCAGCGCATTCAACACGCATTTCGGTAGAAAAAAATTAAAACGTAGTAATGGTGCACGTCTCTCTGATAGGATGCGCGCTACTTATTTGGATCATAGCTAATAAGACGCACGGTTCCAATTCCCCCAGAATACTGCAAATCGTCACATGATGATAAAATTCTAGAGAGTGAGGCAGCAATGAAATAAATTTACACTTAGGTTGCATGAATTCTGAATCAAAAATTGTTAATCTTGCATATAACTGGGATTTTCCATTCTGGTAACTCTATGTGAATAAAATTTTGCAACTCGTAGTCAACTGACGGGAATATTATTTCATCCGCTGGAGCGAGTAACAATAATTAAACAACACTGCGGTCACAACGCTTAGGCATTCCTATATACCGCATTTAAAGGAATAACGCAAATACAATATAGTGGAACTATATTGTCATCTGAGGATGATTGTGAAAATGTCAAAAACGATAGATTACGATGTTAAATTACAATGCTTCATTAATTCTACAACCACTTCAACGAAAATGAGCTAGAATAATAGGGCAACGTCTACTATTTGCGCCGTCAATCGTCTACCTCAAAGACGCTCACTTTCATTCCAACCGGGTAGGAGCCACGGTGGCTCCAATTCCTGACTATGCGGAACTCCAAATAGCTTTCGCATTACTAAAGCGCAACGAAACAAACGAGTAGATACGCTTTTCATCGTGTTGAAATTCAATGCACAATTTTCCTCACCGCCAACGCACTCTAATAGGTAATATTTCGGATTTAGTTATCTCGTTAACCTTTGGGGTAATGACTCGTTCTCAGATGTCGTTGCCCTTGATGGACCTAAAATTCGGAATCTCTGGAGGTCGGAAGCCTGCAAGCTGTGTGCTTAATTTTTTTTAGAGTTTGCTTTCTACAAGGGCACTCATATTTTTCGAAGCATAAAACAACAAAGCGGAAGAAGATAAGTCGCGCCTTGATATTAGTCACCTCCGAACAAAAAACTTCATTTAATTTTTAAAAAGCAAACCCACCTGCTGCATTCGTTAAATTTTTCTCGAGTTCAAATAATAATTCGAATATATATGTGTATGGATACTGAATCCGGTGTAAACGATTAGAGCAATGACAATAAAATTATGATAAAAGGCTATTCCAATCACTAATAATGTTCCGATAAGTAAATTGCGTTCATTTTCGATCGAAGAAAAGGATTTAACCAGGTGATAATCGAAAACTTCTCCTATTATTTCTTCCAATATTCTATATATTTCTATCCTTTATCATTAGACTGCTGTCACCAAGCATCTTTAGAGTATCTATTAAGTAATATGAAAAACCTTCTGAAAGTTGTGGATAACAAATTAGCATAAGTAACTGGAGTGAATATGGTAGATTCATCATTCATATAATAAAAAATGACCTTGGTTTATATCAGTCAAACAAAATAAATCCTGGACAAATAGATATTAGTCCAAAATAAGGAAAGTAGAATGATTATTATAATTTGGCCGAATCAATTCGCTATGATTTATTTTGAAATGCCGTTGAAAAAACTGGGCTATTGCATCACTCAAATGCCTCCACTGTTCTTGCGAATTTGATTCACCAAATTATTTAAGGTAAGACTTATCTCTAGTTTAAAAAAATTCTTATGTCACAAGATATTTATTTGCAACGCCACCTTTGAGCAACTCTCACGTCGAAGGTTGCCGCTTTAAGGTCAACAACACGCTTTTGCAATTGCTTCGGATGAGATTTTCCCGAAGCACTCCTAAAATTTGCTGCTGTTGCCCTCGACTTCGACATTTCGAAACGCGGCGCGTACCCGCGCCTGCAATCTCGTGGTTATAGCTATGGGCGAGGGCGACGAGACTCGTCCGATTTCTGCTTCCCCTTGCGAAAAGACACACCTACACCTACACGCTACCCAGCAAGCCGCCTAAATAGGCTCGTGGCGGGGGGTGTTACGACATCAACCGTTTACCTGTAATGGGATAAATAAATTACCGTGCACATTTTAGGTGATTGTACTGCCTGAGTTATCATAATTGAATAGCATATTAGAATATCATTTATTAAGTCCTATAACGTTCAAGGGGATAACGAATAGCTATTTATGGCAGTAAATTCTTTTCGGAATTTCATCCGGGTAATCTCCTCAATCTCAATGGGCAACGATGGATGTGGTGGAGATTACCCGGATGAAATCCCGAGAAAAATTTACTGCAACCATTCGCCGGGAAAAAGTGAAATCCTACATTATACTTTTATCATGCATATCTGTTCCCCAAAATCTCTCTCTCATTTTTTCATTTCTGTCCGACCTGGATATACAATGAGGTTCTAATTTGAGTATCTCCTATCCGCACAAAAACATAACTGTTACTAATTTCTCAAGAAAGCTATGCCTAGCCCGCATAGCCTCCGAGTCACTCCCAGACTAATTCGTATAGAATCTGTGTAGCGCTCTTTAATCGATCGTAGCTCAGCGCATCGAATAACGTGTGGGCCTCTGATTGGGAACGGAGGGTACAGATGGAGTTGCTGGATTTGTTACGCACGTGCATGCCGTAAATCCGCTCTAGTGTCGGCAAGTTGGGTGGGTTCAATCGCTCGTTTACAACTAACAGTGAAAGGGAAAGAGCCCACAGCCTCTACCGGAAACGAGAGGAATATTTCCGCGTCTAGCAAATGTGAGTTGCACCGCTCCAGAATGAGGACAGCGTAACTCCTTCGTCCTATGACTTCCACTTCCTAATACTTCCCCGCACTACGGCACAGCGATGAGTTTCTTTTATTATGCCGAATACATGATAATTCTTCCCCGCAATGATTGAGGCAGAACCTTCTTCATCACTATCATTCAAAACGAGATATTAAAGTGGTAAAAATTTAACGAGACCTTTATTTAGGTACACATTTATTTGGTTTTGAAAATTTAAGTACTAGCTGTTGAATTTAGGTTGGCTTGTAGGGAATATCTAAAGTATTCCTTTATATTTGTCCATTTCACTTCCGTTTCAAGAATACGCACGTCGTTTTATTACCAGTGATTGATATGTGAACGCGTAAGTCCTGTTAGTTAGGAGGAAGGGTAAGAGATGACGGAACATAAAACCACTGAAATTTTTCAAATTATAAAAAAACCGCGTATTTATGAGGAATGAATTCCAATTGAACGAAACGCATGCATAGAAACACAATGAAAACAAGTCCAGTGGTAAAAATGAAAGGTTATAGAGCGTGAATAATGAATGCCCTCTGAAGCGAAATATTTGGAAACAAAATTTGTTCAAAATACATAGTACAGATGATTACTCATTGTCTATTATCCATTTCAAAAACTATTCGGGAACAGTAAAAATTGGTCTAGATGGTGATTAATTACCTTGAAAGTATTACACTATGCGGCCAACAACTACTGACGGAGGGATATCTGACACCGGTTTTCATTGTTAGGCTTTCACAATTCTCCAGCCTGAAGATACTAAATTATCCGTATGAAATAGTAATATTTATTTATAATGTAAAGCTATTAGTACGGAATGTTCATTTCTCCATAAGAATAGTCCGATATAAAATGGAATGAAGCATTTAAAGGCCTTTTACCGTAGCATGCGATAAATTTTTTTGTCGTCTGGACTAGTAAAAAGCAAAAAGGACCATTATTCAAAATTAGTAACGTAATTTATAATACTGCAGTCATGTAGAATTTTTTTCGCTATTACTATCCTGTTCCAAAAGTATTTTTAAAGTTTACACATCTGTGACTGCAAACAAAAATTCAACCAAAGAAGAGTAAAATAGGACCAATGAAGGAGAGTAAAACAACGGACAAGGAATACTATGGAACGAAAAGCAGAAAATTAAGAGAATTTTTATGATGTACCAACATAGAAAAGTTAGCCCTGCGGCCAGCTTTACAGTGAGAATATCGAGTGAAATCGGATTCCAATCATAATCAGCTTGGCCCTTCCAAAGAGTTCTTAAGCAAAACTTCGTACATAGAATCAATCTAAGATTCACCAATTTTTCCGCACCTAAATTTTATGTGCTGGAAGAAATCAAATATTTAATGTGGGAAATCTTCGCCAAAAATTGCAGCAACTTAAAAATCAACCTACACGTGGGACTCGAGCGAAATATTTTCAGCCTCCAGCGAGTGTTGATGAGAAATTCGAAATTCTTAGGCCAGTAGACGATCCTTATTTTCCAAGTATATTCAACTATTTTCACGTATCTCGAAAATTTTGTCATAAAGTCGTTGATTCTTTTATAATTATGGATAACCATAATAATCCATTTAAGTGTGAGCATTCGTTTACAAACTGGATATTTCTTTCACCGAATCGTAAAAGTTTTCCAAAACAAATTTTCTCTTCCTCTTTAATACTAATAAATTCGAAATAACTCCTTATTTTAACACAATGTATCACGAGACGAACTTTTAAAAGGCTTGAAAATGCGAATGGAACACATAGTAGCATATGAATATTTCCTCCAAAAAATTCTAAATTTCTTGACAGAAATTCTGATTAAAGTAATTACTTTATTAGGAAAAGCCATGCATTTAATCTGAAGCATATTTCTGACTTCCATAGGGACAGAGTTATTATCTAAAGACGTTGGTTAATGAATTAAACATACCATGGTATAGCAAAAATAAGGCTTCAGTTAGATCATAAAACTAAAAAATCTAAATATTCATTTGTAAAAAATCTAAAAAATACTTTAGTTGTCGATTCGCAGTGGGATATCAACAAAAACCGGCTTGATTGGTATTTTTAATTCTTGTTTTGGCATTTAGCACTGGTATTCCTCGTTTTTTCCTTGTCTAATCCCCTGCTATGGTACCTTCTCGGAATTCCCTTCTCTTCGTGTGAAATGGATTACAATATTATGTAAATTGACCCCTGGAAGTAGCGTAGCATCCACTAAATCCGCAAAGCCGCTGAACGCGTGCGTCACTCCATATGTTTTATTATCCACTCTCCACAATTACTTGGATTCCCTCTCACTTTGCTGTATTTTTCCACTGGATGAGTGTAGCATAGCCTTGCCGGGAAAAATATCCATCGATAAAATCGTCATCTTCATATCGTAAGCCGCCATTAAGATGTGATTATAGGTTATTCCGTAAGTCTCCTCCGATATTCAGTGTTTCGCATGCATGCATTTGTTGAATTTCCCGATTAAAGATCCCCGGCATCTGATTGTCCCTTCCGCTGGGCTGCAGAATGTATTAACTACTTTTCTTTTTCTGCTCCATTACTGCCTAGGGCAAGGTTTACTTCGGAAATTTCCCATGGAGGTAATCCCCTCTATGATTGCGTTTTACATGGAGTTTCCTCTCTGAGGGGAAATACCTTGCCGCTAACCTTCATCGTCTATTTTCAGCTATCCCTCGCTACTTTCACCCGTCATCTCACACATGTTTGGTATATCTATCGATATGAGTATTTGATAATGTTAAGCATTTCCCACGCAACCTCCAATATTGCGTTCCTCATGTGAACCCCCATTTAACTATCGCTGATTCTGTGTTTCTTTCCAAAATCAAGCGCCTTCTTTTCTTGGCAATAATTAAGCGCGATAAAAAATATCAATTTTTAATGTTCCACATTAATTTTTCGTTAATCCAACTGAATTCAATTGAATAGGTAGCCTTTGATTATGCTTGCTAAGTACAAAACAATCAGAGTTTGCAATAAATGGCATGGCAATAAAATTCGTTGCGATTATATACTTCAGGTATACAAACGTGAATAACCTGTCATATAATTGGTAATAGTAAGTGTTAAATCGATTGGATAATTTTATTTTGATACACTTCTCTAACTCAAACACTACATATATCATTAATGTAGCCGGTACATTTATTGTAAAATGGCGAAGTATAGGCGTTACCTCCCAAGATTCTCTAGCCACAGTCCTTTTTCATCTTCGCTGTTAAAGATGAAACTTTCATATTTACGCTCCTTTTCAAGAAACTAAGATTTAAATGGATGTTATGACTTCTATCTAACCGTTTCTACTGAAAACTTCTAATACTTTTAAATAATTATTGTCAATTGTTTTTGGATATTTCATGAAACTACTCAAATCAAAAGAAGAAAATTCCCATCCCAAGAACTGAGAAGGAGCTTCGTCCATAATTTTAAATTCGAATTGATCAATTCATCGTCAATAAAGTAGTTATGTGTCCAATAAATCAATAAATTACAATTCAGATAAATTATGAAGAAACGTAATTGTGCAATGCATCCATTTATATTCCCACTACGGAGATATTTTAAACAAAACTATTTACTTCTCATTGCAACTGATGTATAAATGTAGTTTAAATTCAATAAAGACCTCGCGATTTAGATAGCCGCATGAAATCATTGCAAATCATCAGTATGTCATTACTTATAAAATGCTAATATTGAAAAAATATCAATTAAAACTACGTGCTTAAAATAAATCACGAATATTTTTACAAATTTCAGCATGCGACCGAGGAACATATCATAAAATTTAGGGTGACCTAGAAGTAGTCGACAACAATAGGGAGGGAATGCAAAATGAAATAACCCATATAAGACATTCAAGGCTCAACAATAAGTAAACAATCCCAGAATACATAAAATAATAACGCTCAAAGATGAGCAATTAATTTCGAGCTGGAATATAATACACATATCCTTAAATTGTTAATTAAAAATTGTACAAAAATTCAACTCATTTATGCGTTTTAGACCTAGGGAAAACATTCCATTGACTCGTATTAATGGATCATTTGACAACACTACGTAGGTATCATAATATACGTATAGTGGTTGCGATGAAGTTCGTTAGTGAAGCTACATGTATGGTGAGCTTATCAGAGCTGCACTCAAAGTTAAAGAAGAAGCTGTAAAAATGAGTGTGACAATCGAAAATTTGTTGAGCGTCTAATTCCTCTGCATCAAGCCGAGATCCAGCCATACACGAGCATAACAGCAAGAGTTATAGAAACCTTGGAGAGTCAAGCATTTACAAAGCCAGTAAAATACAGTGGAACTTGGTTATAACGGCATCGGCTGTAACGTCAACTCGAGTTTAACGTCACATTTTATACAGACCAGCCTAAAGTGAACATTGTATGTTGTACGAAAACCCGTTTATATCGTCAACAAATATTGCGACGCTCGGGTATAGCGTAAAAAATTTTGCGATTTTTAGGTTGCAATAGTGGTAGTGTGATTGTATTATGTCCCAAGGTTCATAGAAACCATAGGTAGAAACATCAAAAGCTAAAACAGGTCACAAGCTGGACGTTGAGCTGGTGACGGGATGCAGCTCTTTTGTTTAATTGGTGTCTGGGCATATTCCAATGTACGAGTAGATTTCAATAAACAGTGTTGTATATAGCAGAACATTTGCGTTTTTACTTTGTCCTTTCACTCCGATTTAACGCTGCTTTTTTTATAACGTCACTCGGATATAACGTTAAAAATCTTCTGGTCCCTTTGATGACGTTATAACCAAGTTCCACTGTATGGTATAGGTGACGCGCATATTGGAAAAAAATCTAAATATAAGGCCACTTAGTGATTGTTCGTAGTTAAAAACAAAAGGAATGGATAAACCATTTCAGAAAGGGGGAAAAAAGTAGAATTGAGTGAAACGCCGAAGGTATGTAGGCATCCTGAAAGAGACCACTTAGCTGGACAAAAATAAAATGTTAGGAGTCCTAAGTTTGAGATAAACAAGCACGGCATTCTTGTACACAATAAGCCACAAGGAAAAGGCTAAAAGTAACATTTAACGCGTATTTCTGTAAAAATGCGTGTGGAGGCACCAGGAATTAATAGTTCCCCCTTTCTTGGCGATGACTTTCCCCGAATGGAAAACGCCCCGGGGAAACTCCAGATGACATAACTCCGGCACGTGTTCCGGCCAGATGTTTTTCGGCGAAATGGAGAGTTTCCCTGAGACACGAGCAAAGATAATTGGAATTTAGGAGTAAAATTATTGAAATTATTTCGTCAGATACGAGTTGAGATTTCCCTTTTTTCTAACATCTTTTCAATCCATCTCAGCAATGTGTTACACTTCCAATCAGTGACTGTTTGGTCTAAAATCATTTGGGATCCCGAAGTAGAAAAAGCAACCTCTGGGGGACAAGTACCTCCAACAATGTGCTTGGGCGATATAATATTATATTTCACAGCAAGAAAGTTTTTAGATGAGGCGCGAATTTATTATAGCGAAATTTTTAAGCGAGTGCTACCTCCATAAAAAAATAGTGGTTGAGTGATGCGCCTTTGTAATTCGGCATTGATTCTAGGAATAAAGTTGCAGCTATCCTCTTCCTAAGCTAATCCCAAAGTAAGGTACCGCTAGCTATGAAAAGATTCCAATTAAGCAGTCAATCTTTATCTCATCGACGATTGTTAAATTATTATTTTACAGGCGCTGGCACGAATTCTGACTCACTAGCATCCACATCGAGGTCTTACTAAAGTCAATATTCTCAATAAATATTCGGTTCACTTATTTTACGGTGAAGCCGTATTTGATATCATACTCGTTATGTCATATTATTAGGTAACATTCTATTAATTTTAAATCAAAAAGGATGATTTCCACCCGATTTATTTATCAGCGATATCTTCGACTATTGTCTATTTAGCTTTAAATCTAGCAGTTTCCACTCCTTTCAAGTCCTTGAGTGATTTAAATACTAACTTTTTCCAGGCTCGATGCTATTTCAAACTTCTTTGATAAGTTATATTCAATATCTAAGAAATTTATCAGGCTTCATAATTTATGTAAAAGACGGAAAGTTAATTGGTGAATTACAGTTTGTATCCAAGCTCTATACGAATCACAACTGTGACCACACTTCTATTCGATTAAGCGGTAATAGATCATTTTGATATTAAAATTATCCTAGTAATTATGGTGACAATAAATAACATTTTGCGAAGTGGCTTAAAAATTAAATAGGTAAATTTAGGAAAGCATTTCAGTTTCATTAATCGCTACGCAGTCCGTATTAGCTCTTAAGGCCTGTTTACACGATACATTAACACGTACGATTTAATGTACGTTTGCGTGAATGATTTTTGTGGACCGGAGTGGAACATGTACGAATGCATGAACCAAATTAGAACAGGTTCTATTTTATGTGCATGCATTCGCACAAGTTGGGTGGTTACACGGTGCACTTTGACGTTCATTCTCGCGTTCATACATTTAGACATTAATCCGTACGTGTTAATGTACCGTGTAAACAGGCCTTTAGCGTCCAAGAGCTTAAAATGGAAGATTTATTTATTTATTTCCACACCTCCGAAATTAGCTCTATTCGGCCTTTACTTCGGGGCTATTTTTTTTGATAAAATTTAACAATCAAAAGTGCACAAAGATCCATGTCCTGGATAAGGGGAAATTACCCAGGCGGAACACGAACCCGCGACCTTTGGTTTGGCAGGCTAGGCCAACCCCGGCGCCACCAAGGCCGGCAATTCATTCTCGAATACTTGCGAATAATAGTGGCTTATATTTTTATATTATAATTATATGTGAAACATACGAAAATAGACGATTTTTATTGGGAGGACTTTGATAAGTAGTCAACTCTTCTGCATGGCCTTTCCTAAAATATGCAAATCACTTTAACCTGACAAGTTTAGGCAATAGAGAATCGAGCGAATAAGTGATAATGATTTTTTAATAATTTTCATAGCTTGTTTTCGCCCACCACCTATTTCCAAGGCTAGTTACTCTGGGTCATGTGCTACCCACAGTGACTTGAGTACAAATATTAATTAGTGCATCAAATGCCTACTCAGAGTAGAAATGGTTATTGTGCAGAACAGCTATTTTCCAATATTTATGGGATATTGTATTCATATGAATTTATTTATCATACCCCATCAAGCACCAAGGATTTTTATCAGCTAACATTTCCACATTTCCTTTCCCTCATTAGTTTGGAACGATCACAGGGTCGGCATGTCTTGCGCCTCTGTATGTCCTCGACACTCATTATGAAACTTGTCATACTATTCACTACATTTAGTTAACCTCATTCCACGATTCTTTGCGACGTCTGAATAACGTTCATTTACACTGCAAAGTCTACCGATGATGTTTTTACGCAAAGAAACTGGATGTTGCAAGCAATAAATCTTATTAATACACCACAGAATGAGGAATTCCTTCAAATTAAAGAAATGAAATTCCACTCTGTTCAGCATCACTAGAAGTAATTTTTCGATAAATTAACGTTGGATATTAATTTTTTTCCTAACAAAATTGTCAATTTACGACCAGAAATTCATGATTATTCAAGGGCTGGTATTAATTCATAATCTGGAATGAGAAAATCCATCGTGTGTCATCACCGGAAATCGCCAAACAATGTATTGCTTCGGTATTTTCGATCTAACTCTCTCCTGTCAGCGTTTTAGCCATCAAGTATTTTGATATACATATTATGAACTCTTCACTACTTTAAAAATAATCATGAACTTAATGCTGATTTTTCGTCAGTGGGGTGTTTTACACGGGGCATGTAATTGCAAAATTCAGAACTGCATGTTTTTCTCAATCTGACATGCAAGTACGCGAATGCATGAACGAAATGAGAATTGTCTTTCCATCTCGCGTTCGTCTATTCTCGCAAACGTTACAGTGATTCACCGCTTTACACGACGCAAAAGGGTAGTTTCCTTCGTCAAAGAAAACGAAAGGCATTGATTGCGATTCGTTACCCACTATTAATGTATTCATAATATACAAATTATTTGGTTTTAGAAATCCCAGTTTAGACGAATGTTAATGGTCAATTTTAACCTCATTTTAAAAAGGCCAGATTGGCGCCCATGCGATGCCACTCCACGTGACGTCACAGGGACCTAGATTCTATACGAGTAGATAGGAGTTTTACATCGTCTAAGATTACCAATGCATGCATGTGGCACAGATCTCAGGGAAACATTTCTTAATAATCACCTATTAAATTTGCCTAAGGTCGGGAAGTTTCCTTCGTTTGATAGGGTATTAATAATCATTACTTAGGCAAAGCGCTCCCTGCTAGCAGCCTGTATCGTATCGGCGCTCATAGCCTCGCACCAATGTGACCTCACTCGGCGGCTTCTGGAACCAGAATGACGTCACACGGGCTTTTCCCAGCATTCATACCTAGCCGTCGCGTTTTCGCACGCTTGAAATTTTTCACTTTTCATTTAATTGCGAAAAATAGATGTCGTCATTTAAAAATCTAAAAGCGTGAAATACGTACTCCAGGAGTAATAGTATTTCGATTTAGGTAATTAAAATAAATTGGAAACCACCCTATTTGTAAAGCACTCTTGCACGTATGCCAGATGGAGAAAGCACATGCGCCGTGTAAAACGGGCTTATCGCAGTATCTCCTTCTTGATTGTGAAATGCATGTTAAATTGCCTTACTAGTTTAATCCTCCTTAATGTTCCTGATTCATAGTCGCATTCAATGCTAATTCAATGCATTCGATACCTTAAAGTTCTGGGCATGGCATATGAAAATGATTGTATTTAGGAGGCAAGACTTTGATTTTTGACAAAACAATCGATATTCACTGATGTAATTGAACGTGTAACCGCAGCTACTCCATCGATTGAAGTTTTTAAATAAAATTCTGTACGTAAAAGTCTCTCCCCTACATGCTATATACTACCACAGTTTACAAAAGAATTAAATACATATGTTTCTATTATGCTTTATCCATATCGTCACAATAATCAAATTGATTGAGGCGGAATGTTACATTTAGCAAGTCCATTGATAGTAATATTTCTGTCCTGATGATGGTTTCAATAAAGAATGAATCGCTGGCCTAAAAAAAGGTATTGAACTCTCAATTAACAATGCCAACCAATCTCTGAGGATGAAAAGATTTTGTTGTATAAAGTGGCCAAGGCGAAAAACATCACCTAATACTTAGTTATTTTGCTCCCAAATGAGGCTTACAGAAAGGCAAGATGCGCTGATCTACATTCGCCGATTCGTTTTCATTTTTCACTAATAAAATTTTCAATAAAATAATTATAATAAGTAAATGCTACACATGTTGTAAAAATCTCTGGTTAGGAATGATATCAACCCACTGAAGCTGATACAACATAAGGCAATTCAAATATTTCATCCATTATGAGTAGAGTCTAACACTTTGCGAGATAGGCTTTATAAATGATGCAGATACAGAATAATTACTATAAACGGCTAGAATGCATGGGGAAAAAGATATTACGAAGGTATAGCAATAAAAAGATCTTCCTCAGGTGACAATGAAATGAAAATATCCACTATACTGGTAGAAAGTTCGGTTTAAGGAGGGGTAAAATCCCCTTTTTTTCAAGGGTGTGAGTTTCATTAGCTTTTTCACTCTTAAGGAATGTGTTTATGGATGGCATTTCGAAACCACTCAAGGAGATGGCAATCGATGTATTTTTTCCTTGAGGCTGTATCGTCATATTTGGTTAAATGGTGAGTCATCCTTTCTGTGTCAAGAGCAGGAAATGATCCTGGAAATGTGAAATTATGCAAGATTTCATTATCCCAGCTCTACCTAATGATTTAACAACATAGGGATTGCCACGTACATAACATACATACATACATTAACCTACGTAGGGATTGCCACGTACAAAAGAGTGACCCGAAGACAGAGTGAGTCGCGTTCCAACAACCCTGCCATTCATACCGTGCTCTCCTGGCCTTAGTCCTTCCTAATTATAACCGTACTTATTCTAATAATACCTGGCTCCCATCAGAGACATTTCTTCGTTCAAGTTCACGAGGTAGCGCGAGCACTACCGCTGTAATCGAGACCTTAAGGCCGTTTTACACGGTACACGGAATTGCGCAATGTGACGTAAGTGCAAAGGCGCAATCAAAATTGCGTCGTGTAAAGCGGTGAATTGCTAGAACACATGCGAGAATGCGTGGATGCGAGACGGCAAAATAGCCCCTGTTCTAATTTCGTTCATGCATTCGCGCAATTCCACGCCATTTTATAAATTAATGCAGCTCTAACCTGCGCAATTCCGTGCCCCGTGTAAAACGGCCTTTAGTCACCTTTTTGAAGTGGGACGCGTGATTTTTTTTCCGCCAAAATTCCAGTGTGAGGAACCTATTGTGTATACTTCCTATTCTTGTATTCCCACCTCATGGATAAAAAAAAACTCTGTATGCATGTGCTTCCTTTGAGTGTGCGGTCCGTTTACATTTAGATCCCTGACACTAAATTTAATTATCCCACCCACCAAGGTGTTCCCTACTGGTCTTTCCCATGGAATCCGTTTCGTGATGTGCCACGTGAGGAATAATTGCCGCGTTCAAGTTCACCGGAAGGAGAAAGCGTGGAGACTGCGATCCGGAATTATGTCACGGGACTTCTTTTCTCACGCGTTCAAGATGAACGCACGTTGATCCACCTCAAAAGCACCACAGAGACTTGGTACATATGAAATTGTGCGAGTGAATCCTTGCCCTTCGATTTTTGACTCAATGCATTCATTTTTTCCTTGCTCTAAAAATGCACGTGGTAGAAATCTAACTCCGCGGTGTTTCAATGTTAAGTCACGGCTGCGCGAGACCAACTTTCCCAGCGATGCAATTCGAGCTAAGTAATTGACGTACAGCAGGGAAATCTCGCCGGAGTCCCAAGAAAGTGAATGCGGAAGTGGGTAAATGGTTGCGTAGCATTTACGGTCGTGGTGCGCTCATTTCGCGTAGAAATTTTCGCTCTCAAAAACTTCTGTTATACTCGCAATTAGCAGAGTAGTTGAATCATTATCTCACAGTTGAATAATTAATTGTCTAGTAGGCGTTCGTTGTTGCGTCCGTAAGGCAGTAGCGTAACCAGGATTTTATAATGGGGAGTTTCGCATTGAGGGTATCACACGGGTTTACCGGGGATTTCGGGGCCCTTCCGGGGTGTATAACAAATACCCCAAGACAAAGTCCAAGGGGGGTCTTCTTTTGAAGGCTCAAGGGGAGTTTTTAACCCGGAAATCTCTCCCACCCCCACCCGTGGCTACGCCAATGCCATAAGGATGACCATAAACGGGCAATGACTTAATCAACATATTGCTTGACTTGAAATTGCCATTTATCTCTTTCATAAAAGAAAGACTTGGAAGGAAGCATCATTCTAGTTCCAGCGGTATTACTTCATGAAGCAATACTTGTTTTAAAATTGCAATATAATTTTGAAATATTCTTGGTATCATTCACTCACCCAGCGATTCAACATGAAGGTTGGTTAGGGTAGATGATGGTAGAGCTCATCCCAGACTAAGCCACAAGCCACTAAACTACAAGGCCAGAATAAGCCCCAATATCACACATTCAGAGTGGGGATTCCTTTCCCTGGAATATCTCGAATTTTGACGATCATATGCGGAGAAGTTCAAAGTCTTCACCTGAGATTTGAAGTCGGGTCCTTAAGATTAGCAGCAACAAAGAGCTTAACCCATTAGACAGTCACGATTGGTTTTGTTAACGATGTAACACAAAATGGACTTCATTTTCTTCAATCGCATTAATTTTTTTGCAAATTGAAAATTTAGTAATTTACAAAATGGAAAAAACCTATTAAGTATGTGACTTTAAATGGCACACAAAACGCATTTTCCTTTACTCAGTTATTCGGGTTTTACGTTATTACTACCTGCATTTCTTGGCTAACTTTCTTAGGCATATTCATTACTGGGATTTCAACCCGTCCCTCCTCACATTTCAACCCTCCCCTTCACACTCGATGGGGTCGAAAAGGGCTGCACCCTTTCCTCTTGGGCCAAAATCAAATTTTACTTATGTTTTAGAATGAAATAATTAACTCGGAATTTTCTCGAAGGTAAAATTTTATAAGGTTGAGGTATGGGTATTTATTGAAAAGGTAGAATATTTTCAGGTTGAAAAGGGCTTGATATATAATATAGATTTCAAAATTATGCCATAACCAATGAGCCATGAAAAAATAATTCCTATCCAGCGGCTGTGATGCGCCTTACTTGGGAGCTAACACAGACTTGCTCTGATTGTGAGAGTTTTCTCTTATCATGTGGTGTTTTCGTGCGCGCGCCGAAAGCAGACAAAACATCAACACCACAAAATGAACAGCATTGGATGAGAAATGTTATGAGCAAGTTTCCAGCAAATTTACCATTAAGTATGATGTTAAAAAAGATACTCAGAGTTTCACACGTATTAAAACAGAGTTAAAATAACTTACCAAGATTAATTTTCCTATATATTTTTATTTTTGAGCCACAAACATGTAATACTCCTCAGATTGAACAATTACACACTCTGCAAGACGATTTCAACCTTCGTTCGCTCTCTATTGAAGTGTCTAGTTTTTATGACCGGTTGCATAGGAAAGACGCCGAATTGGTCGTCTTACGCACGTAGTCGTCCTTCACGGCTAGTTGCGCCTTCCCACCTGCATCGAGTTTCCTTCCATAAAAACCTCATATCCCTCTTCCTAGTGGTGAGGGGTCGGGGGTTCAAGGTGACTCAGTGACGAGAGTATTGGCCAACAACACACAACTGGAATTATCACGTTCATTTAACTACACCCAAGCAACATATTACCGTCTCATTTTATAAGGAAAAATATGACATTGCATTGCGATGCCAATTCCTTCCGTTGCGAAAGTTCTCAACTCTCAGGTGAATCAATGTGTTTTTAAAATAAAAAAAGTAGGAACCTTCGTAATTTTAATAGAGGATCGACCTACGTTCCAGAATAACAGCGCATTTTCCTAATTTAGTAAACGCCAATGCAATTATGAATCCATGGTTAGGAATAAATAAATTTGGAGTGGATTCAACATCTTAATTTTTTCTTTTTCCTATGTTATCAAGAGATATTTTAGCCAAGTTGATGCTTTAACGTATTCACACATAAATGTCTGATTTCTATTCAATTCCTACCACAAGAGCCACTTTACATGATAATCAGGTAATTACTTAGTCCTCACCAACTTCAAGAATCTCCTCTTCTGTACGATAAAATTAAAAGCCGGTTATATATTAATGTATTGGGGTTTTCATGGAAAAAATCTATCCAAAATAACTTCAGCCGGAGTCACACAATAGATTTGATGGCTTGATCATCTCAAGAACTATCGCAAATATCGGCCATGTCCGTCGATGAATACAAGCATAAATGTCAGCAAACAACGGCAGAGCAACCATATAATATTCATCACTTGCGTTTATTCCTTCCAATACTGCTGAGAATCACGAAATTTCCTATGCATCCGTGTTTCACAACGTAAAGAATCAGAGATTTTAAAAAAATACTAGCGACGAGGTGACTTAAAAGGCACTGGCACACTCTCTCTTAACTACACCTAATATCGAGTGGAACCAACGTTGAACAACACAAAATAGTTTAAATGAACATTTTTAAACTGAAATAACACTAACACGTTCAAACTAAATTATTAACACTTTTAAACTAAAATATCACTTTGAAATGTTTTACTCACACAAAGAAGACGGCTGCTATTATCTACCTACATCCTCCCCAAATGCGAAGTTATGACAATGCCCCCATTCACGGCCATCAATAATAGGGTGGTTTCCTATTATTTTTTATTGCCTAAATCGAAAGATTATTACTCCTGGAGTACGAATTTCACACTTTAAGATTTTTAAATGACGATATCTATTTTTCGCGATTAAACGAAAAGTGAAAAATTTCAAGCGCGCGAAAACGCGACGGCTAAGTAGGAATGATGGGAAAAAATCCGTGTGACGTATTTCTGGTTCCCCCTGCCGCCTTGTAAGGTGACCTCGGGGCGAGGCTTGAGCGCTGATACGACGCAAGCTGCTAGCAGGTAGCTGAGTACCCTGCTAGCTGGTAGCGCTTGGCTTAAATAAGGATTATTATTCCCCTATCAAACGAAGGAAACTTTCCGAACTTCGGTATTTTTAATGTGTGATTATTAAGAGATGTTTCCCTCAGCTCTGTGCCTCATGCATGCATTAGTAATCTCAGACGACGTAAAACTCCTATCTACTCGTATAGAAACTAGGTCCTTGTGACGTCACGTGGAGCGGAATCGCATTGGCGCCAATCTGGCCTTTTTCAAATGATGTAGAATCTGAGTTTTTCCCGGCGTATGCTCTGCAGGAATATTTCTCGGGTTTCCCACCGGATGTCGTATCGGGTTGTGGACTACAACCCGGGAACTACAACCCGATTTTTCAAATGATGCTTCCCATGCGGCTATATTGCCGTGAAGTCAGTTTTACAACGTCACATGAGAAAGCTTTTTTTCAATCAAAACAATCGTGTTAATGGCCATTATTTAAAACGCGAGTTATAAACAACCGATGACATTAGAATAATCAAAGAAAAATCACCTAAGTAGATCTATACTTTAAACACGATTTCCCGATTTCGTATCGAGAGATAAAAATATTGAAACTGTGGCAGTGAAGTCAGGGTGATCATATGCGCGATAATCAGGTGATTACTTAGTCCTCACCGACTAAAAGAATCTCTTCAAGAATGAAGTGAAAAAGAAATTTCACTGCGCCATTTTTCTATCAATTACCTTTTTTTTGGACGCCCTATATAATTATACAATTCGCAAACATATATCCATAATATGGCAGTGGCAATCTTGCCATTCCACGATCATTTTTAATTGATTGACAATTGACGCTTTCATTAAAGTGGAGCTAAGTGATATAAGTTGGCACAGCAAACCAGTAATTCGGAAGTAGGAAGCACCGATTCATTTCTTTCAAGAAAATATTCTAAGAAATTTACACACGAAACTGTTTCAGATGTTATGATCGGGTCGACTATCAGAGTTACATAGTAAAGTTTTACATGGGTAGGATACTTCAAACATCAAAAAATAACAATCTGCTTTGAATTAAAATGCAATAATTCTATTTTACTTCGTTTATAAAGTCATCGTACAGCTATGGGCTTATCATCAATCATAGTTGTGAACAGAATAAAAACCAATCGAATTTATCCATCGTCCTCCGGCTAGTGTTAGCCCTCATAATAAGTTATCTCTCTCCTCACTTTTTCTCGGACTGTAGATTCTACATGCATAATAGCAGTCTCAAGTGAACGCAACCATGCTGCAGAATCCCAATATATGGACCAGAATAATAAATAACCCTAGAATAACATGAAACGCCGTAAAAAATCTTTTTTCGGTTTCGTTCTCCAAATAAGCGAATAGAGGTGTTTACAGATTAAAAATCAAACAAACAGTTTCAAACCTTCGGCTAGTATTAGCCCTTTTAAGAATTTACCTCCCTCGCTGATTTTTCTACTGTAGATGGTACTTTGTCACTGACTCTTGAATATACGCAGGTACGTAATCTGTCACGTGTCAACATAGGGACCAGAATCGTGAAATGCACCCTGGAATTCTACGACACCCCGGTAAACATGTCGATTCAATGTAGCGGAACAAATGCGGAAGCAAAATATTGAAGTTACGTGTGTGCAAAGGAGGTCTGCCTCGATTGAGATCAGTGAGAAAATCGAAAGTCTTTTTTTTTTCTCTCCCCCTTGGTACCATAGCGGTGGCATGAGGTTCTTCACTCGTGTGAAAGACTTTCTTTTAAAGCCGTTGATGGAAATGACGAAGGCCCTACGATGGACGAGACAGCTGATCAGGGAAGTGAGAAGATTGAATGGCAAGATTTTCGACTGATGTTCATCGTCCTGAAACCCATCATTATAATAATTCCATCGCCGTCTGTGGAGTCCGACTTCCGCAATAAGCTAATAATCTGCGTGATCTCCTCCTTTATTGAATACAAGGGTTCTTCACTGGAAGCAGGGGTTTTGGTATTGGATCTTTCAGAATTGAAGAAATTTTATTGCCGTCAGTGTCAGTGTTTGAAAATAAAAAGACCCATATTTTCCGAACTATTGCCGAGTTTTCAAGGAATCAGCGCAGTAACATCGAAGATTTAAGCCGCTTCACGAAGGGTGTCCTTGGTGTCGGGTTCCATTCTGATATTGCTCTTTCTAGTTTTCATCTCTCAAACTCGATAAATAATGCTTGGCTCCATGTGTAGTTCCTACTTGATATTACTACTTTCTACTGTCTTTCTTGTGTAACCATTAGGTAAGAGACGCTGACGCAGTCACTGAGCTATTCATTAGAGGTTGAATTTCACAAAACCGCAATGCTTAAAAAAACTAGTCAACGAAATGAATACCACTTATGCTCACAATATCTAGCAAATCCCTTTGTGACACTGAGGGATTTTAGTGATTTTAGGAACACTTAGACCGGATTTTTTCGAGTTAACACACATTGCTCAACTCGTAGATAGCTTTTTTTTAGATCAACCGAATCACAAGAAGTTCCTAAACACAATATTTCGAATACCCAGTCGGTAATCGAAACGTCGAGGGAAATAAAGTACCTCACCCGGTAGAAGACCCGAGAAAAGTTCACTCGTCTGATGCGACGGGAAAACACCCGATCATCCATCAAACATAACATAAGCGGGATTCCAAATGTTCGCATTTTATACTTCAATTGAATTACGGACTATTCCTCCGTAAATATTTGCTTGAAGCTATTTAGCTGCCTTTATCTTCATTCTGTTCATCCTCCTCTGCAACTCCAGCTCACTACACAAATACCGCATACGGTGATCCTCGTCTCAATTCATAAAACTTTATATGACGTATCACTTCCATTAAACTGGTCTTTTTCCGTTTCGCAGTACACTTTTGTTTAGTATACTTCGTCAGCATTTACTTGTATCACCAATTTTAATATTTACCTCAGAATTAGCTCAGATGTATTTTTTTTATTTGAGACACGGCTAAATGTTAAAAGGTCTACTCCATACGGCCTGGAAATTTGAAGATGACAACATAATTTTTAAATATTTAACCTGACACCAAAAAAGACCAGTCCAGCCGGAGAGATGCGTCTTCTTCGGCTTTATGAAATTAAATGAGGATAGCTATTTGTGATAAGCGCAGCGGTTGCTGATGAAAATTAATTCAATGAAGATGAGCCGTTAATTGACTTCAAGCAAATATTTCAGAAGAAACTGATAATTATAAGAGAGTGAAAGATGCGGAAAATGCCGAAATACGACCGGTCGAGAGGAAGAGATGGGCCCTCTTAAAACAAAGCGAACTTCACTCGCGGCCTGCGGGCATCATCGGCAGTGAAAGCCAAGGGGGCAGCAGGTTCTCAGCGCGTCAGGTTCACTTTCAAGGCATTGAGAATGGGAGGAGCACTTCCCGTGAAGGAAACAGTGTAATATGCTTCGGTCCCGGAGACGGGTTGATCGCTGTGAGGATCTGGACGCGGCTCAAGGGCTGCTGACACGTGACGGTCAGCCTCACGCGGGGCATCCCGGTAATTATCCCTTTCCCCAGCGGCCTGTTATGCTCACCCTGAGGAATTTCCCTTATGGCTCTTTTCAGCGAGCACGTATTCATAATGGAATCGAGAGAAGACAATTTTTAATGCCGATTTCCAGAGACTTTTCTGAAAAGTTTTGTTGTTTACCAAGAAAGAATTGAATGATCTATGCTCGTGATTAGTTGACTGTAAGAAACATTACTTGTACTTTGAGTGAGTTATCCCTACGCATTAAAACTCAAAATTTCTTAGTTCATCGCCCCCAAGTTTGAGTGACACTTTAATGAAAAGTTAAATATAAGAATCAACAGAATATATATACTTTATTAATTTATTTGTTAAATCAAAATATATATAATTTATACCATTACAATTCCCACACGGGATGAAAACTCGTGATATACCTAAATAATATAGGAAACACCAGAAAATATTGTTCTTTGCTGGTTTTAGAATAGACCAAAGAGTATTTTTTATATCATAGATTGAATATGTTAAAAGTCGTACCTGTCTCCACACCCGCTCTGCAGAAGTATTTCCCCTTAACTCTGCTCTATAATTGATTATGCCATCCACTTTCACAATCAGGAAGTATTTGCATTTACATTGCACGGTCGTGACAACTTCTATCGTCCGATGATAGAATGGAATATATATCATCGCAGGTCATTAACCCGATGTTTGAGTTGACGCAACTTGTATTGCTATCATTCTGCTTACTCATATCTTCAACTACCCATCTTTCCTCTTCGTCGCCCTTAACGAATTTTCTCCCTGCACATCGTGCGAGGTTTCCCAGAAGTTATTAAACGTCACTTTATACGCTATAACTTTACCTTCATCATAGAACTCTAGCATTATAACTCATGTCCAGTTGTCCCATAAAACTCATATATCTTCCCTCTTTTTTACAAGATTTATGTGCGTTACTCTAAATTTTGTCCATTTCATTGATGAACGAGTTCTTCAGCGTCGTCCTATGAGTAACATAACAGTATATGTCAATATTCCACTTCTTCGAAGTTAATTTTCCATCCACATTGATACTCGTGAATCTTTCGCTGAATAAATTATCAAGTGAAATAATTATCAAAATTATCATTTGATACAATTTGACCTACTACCTGTGTTACCATAAATATACCAACTATACCATTTTTCTAGGCACGAATGGAACAGATTTGTTTTTTTGTTAAATCCACTTTATAGCAGCTGTACCAATTGTCTTCAATGAATGCCTCAATATCATTAAAGGGGAGATTAAAAGCGGAGGTTAACGATTTTTTACTGTACAAAGATATTAAAGACAATGCCCATCAATTACGTGGTCGAGCATGAAGGCCGGGTGCATTTACGACAAAAAATCCACTGCACTCTTCTGCAATTATTTATTATCGAGCGTAGAATTCCAGTGCTGAGATTGTGCTCATAAACTCGAAGTTGCGCTACTTGAATCTCACAATCTCACAATTGATGGAATGGCGAATCAACAGAATACGTGGTCTTTTCTTTGGAATTAAAACAACTCATTTTTTACGTAGGAGTCATTGAAAGGTTCACTTACCCGAATATGACCATACAATGACTTGAAAAGTTAGATGTTGTTAACTACTTGAAAGTGAATGCTTTGGAAAAACGCCAACCCTTGTGCCAATGCTATATTAGTTGAGAGCTATATGGCCATAGAAATGTCCTAGAAAGAGTATAAATCCATCTCCAACGTCCATTAATTTTAAATGATGAAAACGGTATACGGAAGCTTATTTGATTGTGAACAACCGGGAAAATTAACATCCACCTCAAAAAACATCATTCCTTGGCATTTAAAAAATCCTTACATACACCAAAAAGGGATATTAAATAATGAGGGAAATGTTCTCAACGATGATACCTACGAGATAACTCTAGATTTTAGAGAATCTTCTTCAATGACTAAGCCAGAACTAATGCAATATAGCGTTCGCAACCCGAAACTTGCTAATTATGAGAACATTTTTTAAGAATATTTTTAAAAATGTTTAAATATATTTTTCGAGGTAATCTTAATTCAAAAATATATATTATCGTGATAATATAGTTGTTTCAATAATGTTTTCTTGAGACTTAGACTATATAGGGACTCGCCCGTAAATAAAGACAGTATTCTGGGATTTAAGAGGTGCCTAGTCTTAAATCAAATGGGTGTCCTTCGGTTTAAGAAAAAGTTTTGTCAGTTCACAAATCTGAGAGGATTACATGTCTTCGACAAAATTAGTGCATTAAAATACGCATACAGGTCCCTTACATTTCCACGCTGAAGAATAGAATTTTCTTAAATATTCATTCTTAAAAAAGGTATCATATCCGATCCGACGTTTTGGGATTCGTCATGAATCATAGGGATGTTGTATAGATTGAAGCCTTTCACTGGAATGAAGATCTAAGAAGATTTCACCAATCTAAAGCACTGGGTCATTCGGTTATTTTTCTTATTTTTTAAATCTTCATTTTCAAAATGTGGATGAAATCTAAAATACGTATTGAATATAAAAAACACTTTTGATATTAAAATATTCGAGGCAAGGATTATAATTATGAAAATCTCCGCTGGCCTTTAAATTTCAGAATATCTGCGAAAGGTAACAATGCACTAGTCACATGGCAATTAGTAACTGTTTATCGTTCCATTCAGCGATGCAATAAAAAAAACTAAGTTCATTTTCACAATATTTATGATAAGTTGATATTTGAGGGATTATTAACATTTATTTTTTCGTTGTTTTGTAGGCCATCCATTAGATAATGCTGTCAGATCGGAGGGACCATATGAATCCGTGCCCAAATCCTATGACACCCTCTCTTTAATTTCCTACTCGTGAGAATAATTTCTGATAATAAGTTACCATTTATTTTCGGGATATTTCAACAAATATTACCACACAATACTTTTGGCCGAAACTGTTTATTACCGAAAAATTATTCAATTAAAAAAATGTTATTTAAAAATATGAATATATTTACCACGAAATAATCACATCATCATAACTCTAGTCATAGACGAGCGCTGATCATCTGACCTTCAAACTTGCCCTGATCTTATCGCAATATTGGCTTCTGTTCGAAGTTTCCGAAACGAATTTCGCTATTAGGATGTTTAACTCATCGGTGATTGATATTACTGTTGAAATGTTATAATTAAATCCGTTGAAAAAATGCCGTCAATAGATCTTTTTCACCTCTTTCCATTCCTCAAAATTAATCTCAGCAACTGCATTTAAAACTTAGAATGCATTTCACAATCGTATGAAAACATTTCCGCAACACGAATTCCGTAAATTTAACTTCTAGTTGCCACAGTACTACCTATCCCAATAAAAGGTAATTGCCCTGAGAAGAAAAATATATTCCATCAGTTTCTTTCTCAGTCAACGATTTCGTTTCAGAGTATATGGGAACAGGTTAACGCAAGGTCCCAAGAGAACTTTGCAGGAGGTGCCTCCGTGATCACTTCGTATCTTACCGCGATATTTTCACACAGATATGAGGTAACGAAGCGTCATTCTTGTGAATTAAGATATTGCAAAAAAACTTTTTTCGTTCGAATACTCTTCATTGACCCTTTTGTAAACGTAGACACTTTCGTTATTCAATGATATATTACTTACACGTACAAAGATGATGTCGATTATTACAATTGCCACTAACCATCCTCATGCCTTGAGACGTCTATGCCCAAAAATGATGTAGACGCCCAAGAAATTTTATCAAATTTGTTATTAATACTTTAGTCAAAGCACGATTTCGGATGCTTTTGTTGTACAGTCGCTAGGATTTTTGTCAGTCTACCATGCTTTGATACTCCTCCTTCGACATGGATAACTTGTGACGGGCGGCCGGCCTCTCCTTTCGTACGGAGCCCGTAAGGGAGGAGCCAGGAGGTGGGGGCGTGAAGGCCCTCTTTAAAGCGATGGAAAGAGGGCCTTAGCCCCATGTAAAATGGGACATAAAAAAAAGGCAGTCGAATTTTAGACTTGAAAAATAGTGTATCGTGATTTCTATCTACCCTTCTCCTAAGCGAACGGCCGCTACAACTTGATTTTAGAAAACCCGCACTATTTTTACGTCATGGAATTGGCATATAGAAACTTTTCCATGAACTCCACTACTGAAAACAGAAAATTAGATCACCACACAAGTGGTCTTCGTGATTGAAAGTTGCATTTGACTTTTAAGCCTCAATGGTGGATTCAGAAAATAATACCTAGTATTCTGAAAAGCATAAAATAATGTTAATACCTCGTGGTAATAAATCAGATTCTCTAAAGTTGTGAGATTTCAATTAAATTAACAGAGATCCCATAATTTGATAACAGAATTATCGATTAAAACATAGGTTTCATGATAGGCTCTACGGCTACAGAGCCACTCAGAATTGTTTTAAGAACCCAATATTTTTAATTCGTTTATTATTTCGTTTTCTTAGCACAAACTTATTGCATGATACATCGCGCCACGCAGCACACAGTTATAGAAAAATTTTCATACGTGCTTAAAAATATTATTACAAATATATTGAATCCAAGGATAAGCGCTATTCAATATTCCCATATATCATGTGTCCCCCATTTTATGCCAATAGTGTTCTTTCAAAAGGTCCAGGCTTTGGAAGAGTGCGCATTAATTTCGTTAACGCTGATTAGGTAACGCTTCACATTCATTTGCTCGGTCAGCAGTTGTGAATTCCTCGTCTGAGAAATGTTTCGAAATTTTTTTTGTTCTGACGCGGCGTCCACCGCACACTTGTTTACAAATCGGCGACCGTAATCGCGCGCACCGTTCTCAATTCCCTTCGCAAAAGTTTCCTCTGAGGGAGAGAGTCGACAGAACTCGGGTGGACACCTTGGAAATGTTTCGTAATTATTTAAGCGTCTTTAACAAGGGAGTATTGTTTTACGACGAAAAATTGTGCAATAAATAAAATCAACGGTTGCCTAGAACGACTAATTATCTACGAGGTACCGTGCAAGGCAACAACAGGGTGTGTGGCACGGGGTGATTCCACATCCGGGGATCGGGTTGGTGTGGTGGCTAGTATGATGGGCGTTAAGACGTTAAGTCGTGGTCCTCTTGGAAAATTTTCGAAATATTTCACAGACGATGAATTCTCAACTGCTGACCGAGCAAATGAATGTAAAGCGTTACCTAATCAGCGTTAGCGCAGCAAACGTTAACACGTTAAGCCGTGGTCCTATTGGCGCCTTTCGTTAAGAGCAGGCCAATGCCGACACCGGGTTTCTCTCCACCCTGACTTACCTGCCCTTCCCTCATGGCGCAAATGACCTCAGCTGTAGGTCGCCTCCTCCCAATACCATGCCATACCGATTCCACATTCGGCATGCAACACTCATCCTAGCTTTAATCAGAAACGCGCTCGTTCGCTGGCCACATGCCAACCTATATGGATTACGACATGCGGTCGGACCAGAAAGTGTACTGTTAATTAGACTGTTTCCCAACTCATGATGACTGGGCGCCTCGGAGGAAATTACCAAAAACTATGCACGACCGGAAAATCCGTGTGGTAAATAATGTATGCACGTTACGCGGTCAGAATTTGCGTTTACCAAGAACACGATAAAAATGACAATTAACCATCTCGACCGGTTGTGTATTATCCGGCTGCAGCACTCATCCTAACTTTAATCAGAAACGCGCTCTTTCGCCGGACACAGGCCAAGCTCTATGGATAACGACATGCGGTCAGACCAGAAAGTGTATAGTTAATTAGATGATGGTGATCCTGATGGTGAAATATCACCTTTTTAAAATTTAAAGATTTCAAGATGATAGTATAAGTTTTAAACCAGTAATCTGTATCTAGAAAGACCGGTCGAGCGGAATTTACACGTCCTCTTAATATACATTTGGCTATAGAAAGATGTCCAGCTATCATAAATTGAAAATAGCGTGTGATAAAATGTGGAGTTGTCTAACTAAGATAAGAAGAGGTGTGCGGTAAGATTGGCTTCCACTCTACGATAGGATCAAATATGATGTAGAGCATAGAAAAGGAATGATGCGGACCATTACCTTCGTATTCTTCAATTTAAGAAATCGTCTTTCACGATGGTGCAGATGACCAAGCGAAAATGGAGATTCAACCGCGCCACGCCAATATTCCGTATTCTTCATACTCCGAATAGAATCCCAAGGCAGAGCACTTATATACTGGGAAATTTGAAAGAAAACGTGTGTTAAAACTAGTGATGGGTCGGTTCGATTCCTCGATTCTTCGATTCCTCGATTCTCGGCCAAGAACCGGAATCGAAAACGAGTACTTGCCAAGGTGAAAAATCGATTCCGATTCCAGTAGTACTTCAAACCACAAAATATACGACCGCGTTCCCAAAAGTCATTTGAATTTTCGCGCCTCGTAATCGTGATAACAAAACACATATCTTCCTGGGTTGTGCGAGTACTCGAAAATTCAAGTCGAGTCGAGTAGTTGGTACTCGGCTCGAGCGTTTCGAGTAGCATTACGAATGTCGAGTCGAGTAGTTAAGGTTATAGAGCTTTCGAGTATAGTAGGTCCAGCGATCTGCCGACAGGAAGCGCTATCATGAAACTCGTGTTATAATGCCGTTTTTAAAGCCGATAAGTCATCCTAATGCCTTGGCCTGGTAGTTTCAGCTTGCCGAATACACATGTAGTCGACATGGGCGCCGAATACCTTTACGGCAGCCGCGGCGGCCGATCGTCTTCCTACCCGGCGCGCACTTGTCCGAAATCGGAAAAAGCTGGAATGAAGTCCAAAATGACCTTTTTGGGGATAGAGACTTGAAACTTAGCGTAAATACTCATAAATTATTACCAGATATAGATTTATATGCCGTTTTACATAAATACGACCCTTTAGTGAGATACAGAGGCCCAAACATGACCAATTTTTCAATGCCACGCGAGATATCGTTTTTCCTCAAAAATCTTTGAATTTATCCAGGTGGTTTTGCGTTGGTATGAGTTTAATGGAATAAAGAAACGCAATATTCCTTTGACCTGGTGCTTTCCCTATATTTTCAATGACTTTTGAAGATTTTGGCTCTCATCTGTCTGGTTTTACAACGCAAAATGGCCGACCCGTTTTTCACGTGAAATTTGACATAAAGTAGATATTATCTTTCGTTTACGAAAACAATAACTCGGAAAATTTGAACCACAATATAAAGTAGAGATTTCTAAAGATTACTAAGTAGAAATCTTGGAAAAAAGTTTGCGACGAAGGAAATTATAGCGATTTTTTAATCGCGCGTCAAGGCTGACCTACACGCCGCGGACCTCTGAGGCTCGGTAACTGAGGCCGATTTTTCAAGTTTTTTAAAACATTAGTCTTGAAAATCGTCGTGTAAAGCATTAATTGACTGAAAACACTAAACTGAGGATGTTAAAAAGGATTATGTATAGATCGAATAGGCCATATAGCGCATTACTCGAAAGAAAATACTAAGGATTGGATATTTTCGGAACCATCCCACGCATAAGAAATATGGCTCGGGTATTGAAGTAAAATGAAGAAATTAAGTCAGCATGCTTAAGAGAGAGAAAAATGAACTGTTTCCACGAAAGGCAACAACTGATACCCTTTTTCCCTTTCCACCTTCGCCGAGGTGAGTCGCGCGGAAGGGGGAGTTTTCATATCACAAGGCATCTTTTAGCCTTTTTTATTACTGCATCCGTCCGATGTGATATTCATTTGTAGCGTTTAGTTTATTTCTTGAACTTAAAAAAGCAAGAGACTTTAACCCTGATTAAATGACGTGCGAAGTATAGAATTTTTTTGGCTCTACAAAATTCAAGTTTAGTTCTATATAGTTCGTTCGCTTCGTCCATTTGAATTCCATGAAGATTCAAGGCAAATAAATCGTTGATATTATTTTCAATAAAAATTCCAAAGTCTCCAAAATCTTGCAATTTTGGTAGGAAAGTACTTGCCCAGTCACACAAGTGTGTAGCAAAAGCCAATTTTCTGCAGGCAGTAATACTGTAACATGAAGATGTCAAAACCTGCTGGCTGAGCATATAGAATAATTGGATTTTCTGCTTGAGAATTTGAAAGGGCCAAATATTACATGATTCATATACTTAGTATGTAATCTTTATTATAGCTGTGAAAATTACAATACTCAGGGCTCATTATAGGGCACGATCCTCATTATATTTTCCTTTTTACATTAGGCTAGACATTCATCATAGAAAATTGGAGTAGAATATATTGTAGTATGCATTGCTGTATTGCCTGGTTCAGAAATTATCATACTTGACTCGATACTTGCGAGTAATTTTAAACTCGACTCGAGATCAAAAAGTGCTACTTGGAAATCCCTTTTATATTCCAAAGGAGCAAATGCAGACTAGGGAGCCTGTGACAGGTATATGGTCAAGATACAGTTATGCATTTGGAAAAGTACCCAAAGTCACCATAGCAAACACTGTTGAAGCTGAAGTGGAAGCTTATTTATCAGAGATGAATGCACCACCAAATTCCTGTCAGCTGACAGAGTGAAGATGCTTTTATATCTGAGCAAAAATTTAAAGTCTGTAAAAGGAGACTAAATTTGTGAGACATTATTGATAATGATAAGATATTATCAATAAAAGATAGATATTAAAGGAGATACTTTTATTTTAAATTTAAACATGAGTGTTAATATTCAAAAGTAATACCTATCATGTAACACCACTTTTCAGGAATGTTCTGTTTTGAAATTTAGCTATTATATTTTAATTACATAGTGATGATATGAAAGATGCTTTTGTTTGACTGACTCTTTCACAGAGTAATATTTTTTAAAGTGGTTTTCTTGTTGCCTGGAATTAAGTGATATTTTTCTTGGAGCTTATGGCATCAGAATCGATGGAATCGGTAGAATCGGAATCGAAATGTCAGAATCGGAATCGGGATCGGAATCGATAAAATTTTGGAATCGACCCATCACTAGTTAAAACCCTATCATCTGATCATTTATTCCGAATCAATGATTTAGACGATTGGCATCAGGTAAATTTTTTTTCAAAATAAAAACGGGAGGAAATGATAAAATAGTTCCCGCTTTCAGGAAGATATAGGTACTACATCTGCTCGGTTACGTTTTTACCCCAAATGGAGGCACAACAATATCATTGGTGCTGAATCGTCAGCAGCAAATATATAATCGTATGAAGTTCAAAATAAATGATTGATTAACGATAGTCCTTTGTTACAAAATCATTTTCCGGAGTAATACGAACCTCAAATCAAACTAAACTGAATTTCATTTTTTTCGAACTCTCGATAAAAACATTTTATTCTACATAGAACCTATGTCCGCTAATTATCCAAGATTATTCTTAAGAAACCTTTGAAAGAAAGAAAATAAAAGATTCTACTTCCTCGAGTGGATGGCGAAATGTTTTATCCACTAACGAAAATGTATAATATTTACATCAATAATTTCATTGTGTATTCATTTCAGCCCACCAAATCGTTTTAAAACAAAATGGTAATTTTAAAGCGCTTCATGCGTTAAGTAGATCGAACCGAGGTATATGTGTATCCTTAATGCTTGAAATTTTAGTTTTTTTACAATCTCTTAAGAAGATACTGTACACAGCACCATCTGCCTGCGTATTTTCCTTCTTTTGTGCGTGTCTAATTTGCCTACTTAGCGAAGTCAAGTAAAAATAAAGAATTGGCAAAGTAAATTCTACGAGACTATCGTAGGAGATATTAACAATATCTATCAATATGTACGCAGTCTTCATTGTACCTACTCGTCCCTCCCAATAGAGTAAACTTCATCAATAAGAAATAAAATGACGGAAACCAGCGTTAATAGCACCGAGAGAACTAGGGAAGAGTGAGATAATAAATATTCTTATAGATGTCAATCCGGCCTCAAGTTCTTGATTTCATTTGCACGCTCTTCCCATTTTTTGAAGTCGTGAGGAAGAACAATGGATTCGTTGTCTCCCGTCAAATACTCACGTGTTTCTACAGAGCTCATTCATAAATGGAACCCGAAAGTTGGAAGAAGAGGAAGAGTGGACTTAAGCCCATACTATGCCATGGTGGGGTGAATTTCGAATGCTCAGGGTGTTGAGAAACCGTTGTATAGGTCTCACGATAATTCACGAACAACAAAAAAATATTACATTGTAATAAATTATGACGTGTTCCTTTTGAAAAAAACTTACCAATATATTATGATGTATGAAGGCACCAAACAGCACTTACTCTCCGTCTATTCCGCATCTCCAATATTAAAAAAAAGAACCAGGTCATCTACACTTATAGTAGCACCATTTCAGTTTCTGGGGTAAAAAAATATGCTGAGTATAAGTCCTTCCCAATTCACAATAAAACGACAACCCTGTATGATAAATCTCTCTCTCTAAAATAAATCTCTCTTAAATAAATGCTCTCATTCTCAGAATTGCATTATAAGCCAATTTCCCGAGGACAATTTATTTCGAAATGCAGATTTTACTAAAGACATATTTCCTCTGTTTTATGCGTATGCATTAAATGAACTGGCACAAGTTATGCATAAGTCTCCGAGTGGGGATGAAGCTGGAATAAAGTTAACGTCGATGCTTTACAGCTCTACATCACGTGAATGATTCGGTCACTCTCTCGATCACTGGCGGCATTGATTGAACAACCAGTTCATCGTCCAAGGGAAATGTGGAAATTCTCTCGAATGGCGAGGTCGCTGCGGATGGAAATTACTTCCCAAGGCCTTGCGGACTACCGACTTCCTCCTCGGCAGGGAGTGACCCAAGGTGGTCGGCTACTGCTTCCCCCCATTCTAACGACGTGCACAGCCAATAACCGCCGAGTCTCCCCGACAAATATTTCGACGAAGATGCGCGCAATAGAGCTTCCGCGGTTGTTTTTTGAGTAAGGAAGCGTATAAGGAAACGCTGAGTATGGGGAACTAGAACTTCTAGATTGTTTACACCACGCAACAATAATAAAACTTTATTACTATGGTAGGTGTTCTGTGTGTATATCTGCCTCCTGAATATGAAATCGATGCTCAAAACATCGTATTACCGACAGTTTTTGCGAGATCCAAATATCTTGCTTTTCCCAATTGCTTGCTAATCTCGCCAAATCTTAGCATATAATGCTTGCATATGGCTAATTAGTAGGCACCTACATGGCAAACAAATAATGTAGAAATAGAGCATTATTTCTATGATTTCGGTTCATGAATTTCATATAGTCTCACACGGAATTAGGCATTGAAGACCGTCTTCACGAGAGATCAGACTTTTTTCACCACGAGTTAACTAATAATATTAGAAAAACTGGCATTGGACTTTACAGGATGAATTATGAAACTAATGTATTGTATTGTTATTGCATTCAAATAAGAGCGATGTGCGCAAAAAATGCGAGTGTTTTGGATATATTCGATGTTTTGAATATCATTTTTGTGTCTAGGTGGTGGAAATACATTAAGAAGGCCCGCATTTTCTAAAAAAGATTTTGTGACCCATATTGATGGAAATGGGATGATATTAATGATATAAGAATTCATTTCATCTATTAAAAATCAGAAGCCAGAATTACAATGTTACCCGTGCCAGGGATCTATTCATGTAATTCTATGCTCCAAGATTGAAGTCACGGATTTCTGAAGCCATAACTATTTTGAGGTATACTAACATGATTTCATAACCATCTTTCAAATAGTCTTTTTCGGGTTGCAGTTTTTCCGAGACATTTTCATAACAAAACGAGTGAATTTTTGCAGTTATTTTGTTTGGTTTTTTGGCGTAAAGATGCAGATATTTCAGCAGCCCATTGTGAAAATAAAATTTGGAGCTTTTCTACTGTAAAACCTCCGATCCTAACATATTTACCACGCAAAATTTCTGCAAAAATAGTACCATTACAAAACAAATGAAGCACAGAGCTTTTTCACAATTTTTTTAACACCATGCAAGCAAAGAGCCTCAGTGTCCAGGCTGATTCAGATGATTTTAGAATTTCTATTCACTGTAATTTTCTCAATGAAGGGAGCATGGGAAAATGTTTTGATCGTTTTTAGAAACTTTAACGCTATTCAGTGCCTTGGATTGCATATTGATGACTGGGGAAACTAATGTGATAAGCATTTTTCACTTCGCACAATTTCAAAACTCAAAAGTGCTCGTGCAAGTGAAATAACGTGAAATAGATGAGCCTCGGACAAATTATAACTTATGATTTCCATAATGGGCCAATTAATGCTCGAAATGGATTAAAATAAAATAAGCATAAGAGAGCTATTGAGGTACCGACGTAACTTTAATGAAAGAGAGTAGTAGAAGAAGGAATGTTAGGGTAAGAAGTGAGAGTCTTATAAAAGATACAGCACCTCCACCACGGGGTACAAATAAAATACTCCTGTAGTATCGTGCTCAGCGTATATATGAACAATAGGTATTTTTAGCTTCTCCTCGAGTGATCGAGATTAATTTGGCAAAATTCAAGATCGACTGAAGAGGCTGGTTCCAACGATATCGTTCATTTTCACGTTTCGATTGCATATTATATTTCCCTAAATTTAAAATGAACGAGGAAGGGATTATAAGTATCGGAGCGTAAATAAAATCCACCTTAAAGTGTTTCCTTAACAAACTTTATCCATAGTAACGCCAAAATCAGGAGTTACAATGATTGCCTCGGGTTTTGGTTGCTGCGTAGCCGTCCCAGTAGAGGTTAAATGACTCTGAGGTCTCAGGGGCGACTGTGAAGCACATATGGGAGTAAGTGAGTAAGACTTGAGCGCTGCCAATCGTAACAGAATTTTTATTGGCACATTCGATCAAAGTGAATTCAATAATCTCCCTCTCCTCTCACTCCTTAAAAATCCAAAAACAGCGCACTACCAAGAAGGAACATTTTTGCATCTACGCTCACTGGATGTGGCATTTTCATTTATCTTGCAACTTCCTTGATCTAAACGATAGATACGACAGATTAATGTGAAGATGGCAGGTAGAAATGACATGAAACAAGATCAACTTGCTATGTGACGAGATGGATGGATGCCTTTCATGTTCTCTTTTAATTGAATACAATTCATTACGAAGGACTTCGTGCTTGATTGTGTAACAACTTTTCCTGCCAGCTCTATCATTAACTCCAGTATGATAAAATGGTAATGAAAGACAAAGCTCCCCACAACATCATATGACAAGTCGTAGCACGGGTTATAATACAGTTCATATACCGGTTTAGAATTCAGCATCAAGAAAATATTAGATCAACTAATACTAGCAGTTACATTAACTGCTATTTTTTTATCATGTGATGTTTCACTGCAATAGCACTACATCTTCCCGCTTTATTTCTTTGTCTAGTTTGGTACACTTCCTATCTCCCCATCGAAAAATTGTACCAATAGATGGCTATGATCCGTGCATATAATACAGTTGACTTACATGCATGTGCATACTTTACATTCGTTCCATGCATTATAATTATCTCTTTAAGAGATTCTTATGAGGTTAATCGATGGATTATTCCACACCTATTCCTAAAATCCAATTAATGCCAATAATTCGGAATATGATTTGAAGGTACTAATGCAAAATAGAATTTTGCAATGAGCTAAAATAAGAACTAAGTACATCAGTAAAATTTTACTCACTTTTTTATAATTAATCATATTTTCTATGGTTTCCTTATGTTTTAGACGGTCGTTCTCAAGTACACATATCTCTGACCTAACATAGATGCTATCGACCTGTGATGCTCATCGGGAGAGAGACTTTTCCCAAAAATTTGTAGGGCTGAATTTTTAAGTGTGACGATGTATAATTCCAGCCATATATTCCAGCCATTATAACTATCTCTTAAGAGATTCTTATGAGTTTAATCGATGGATTATTCCACGCCTATTCCTAAAATCCAATTAATGCAAATGAATTAATTAACTAATTAAATAATTAAATTAACAATCATGAGCTTCCTTTTCTATTTTATCCTAGTAAAACCTGGTTACAAGACGTATAATTCCTAAAATACTGCGAATATATGGCTAACGTTTGGATCAGGATTAAATTCACATTCAACCCTCCATACTATGCACAGATTAGGTTCAAGTGCGAATGTTAGTCCCATATTTTATCAAATCTTTCGCAATCTATACCCAGTTACATGAGAAATCTGACCGTACGTCATAAGTCGTTCTAATTTCTTTCATACAATCGGATGTTTTATTGCGAAAAAACCGGTTCAAGTTGTTTATTGAAGCCGAAGAGTCGCAGTGTCAATCTAAGGCAGGACTCATGAGGACGAATAGGGAGTCAGTAATGCCGTTTTAAATAATGGTGCGTGCTTTTACATGCTAAAATATAGAAATACATGTTACAATCATTTTTCCTAAGTAAATGTGATGGGATATAAATATGAGCTGGTAGAATAATTTGAAATCTTACATTAAAAACCTCACAAATAATTATAGCAATTGACCAATTTTAACAGATATGAGATTAGTATTTGGGTTTTAAAAAAAAGCAAAGAGTGACTACTTGCGTCCCACGATGATTTTTAACTATTTACTTGAGCGATATTTCGAGTTCGATAGCTAAATGTTGCACGATGTAATCTCGTAAGCTGAGGAGGATATCTTTGAACAGACAATTCAGGCAAAGTCGTTTACTCGCTCTTTTCTCACACTACACCCTAATCTTCACCCCACTACTAGTTTTTTTTATCTTTCAATCTTTGACGAAATTTTCCTTTAAATTTGTAATATCATCGCTGTCTTCAAATGCATTGAACTAGTACGACTTGACGAAGGGTCATGTCGCATGATACCGAATTCTTTGCGAGGAGTATGTATACGGCAATCATTTAACGATAGCAAGTGTTTACACCAAACGTACCCAGCAGATGTGATTCTTGGATATTGCTCCGAGTAAATCACACTAGCAGAAGATCCCAGCATGATGGGCGAAACGCTGTGAATTCGGTAAATCTGAATTCCAAGCTCATCCAAGGTTGGAATTCTATTAAAATTAATTGTCACCGACATTAATTTACAACTACTCGAACTTTGCTTTGCATAGGAGCTAATATTTTGTCCCTTTCTGAAATATGGCTTATATACGAAGTAAATTTGTGAAAAATTTTATGGGAGTTTGATAATTGCTTCCGCAGAAAATGGGCGATACATTATATCATTAAATTAATTTTTAATGCGAAAATCAGATAATTTTATCTCCCCTAAATGGGTATTCTAAAATGATTATCGTGGGATTTAAGCGACAACAATAGGAGTGCTTAAAGTCGTTGGCGTAAGATAGTTCAAGCTTTTCAATGATGAAAACAAAGAGAAGAGCTAATGCATTATGGTGATCTTTTTAGAATGTTAGATAAAAATAATGAACTTGTCACTCGGTGACCTGTATTGCTGTCCTTTAAACTAGCACAAAAGACTGGGGTTCGCTCTACCGTGAAAGGATATTTAATTACCTATCAATTTTAATATTGAATTCCGAGATTTCCGAGAAGTTCGTTCTCAAGGGCGGTAGTCATTCCTTTGACATTACATCTATTGTTTCACTGTAGAAACTCAAGTGCTTGCTGGCGTTATTTCTCTCCTGATTATTTCTCGCGCTTCCTTCGCGGTTGATTTAGTGTTATTCTATGCCGAGACGTATGGGGCCGCGTCTCACGTTGCACCGACGCCGTGGTAACGTCTAGCCTCCCTTGAGCTAAAGTCGATTCCTACGACCTTCGCTGCGTATTTCCTCAGCCTCCGATGAGAAATAACAACTGCCTCTCGACCGTGGAGCTACTAACACGCAGTAAGAGGTCGCTCCAGCACAGGTGATGCCTGAAGGATAAACCTACCCACCAGCATGAATTAGTGGTCTTTTTTAATTACACTAAGGATTGAATTGGCCATTGGGAAATTGAAAGGAAGGGGGAGCATGGATGTCCATTGGGTAGAGCGTCGAGCAAATTAGCGGAGAGTGTCCAGTTCAAAGTCCGAGTGAATCCTTCGGACACTCTATACCACGGGCATGTGCGGAGTGACCTTAGGGAAAAGAAGTGCCCTCCTTCCCGAATGAGTGATATTTTAAATACAAATAATTATGTGGTGAGCTTTACCTTCACCTATCCAAATTAACTTTCGGGTTGTACCTACCTCTTCATGAGCCAGGAATTGAAATCTTTGGTTTCATTTGGAATTTGGCAGTGATGAATGGAGGGAATTTTAATGGCAGAAATGTGAACATTACCAAAAATGGCGAGGAAAAAGAAACTAGAAAGAAAAATTATCAAACTAATGGCATACTATGGTCGACACAAAAGATAGCTTTCCCTATCTATTAAACTAGCAGTAAATAAGGAGTTTCAGTACAATCCAGAATCAAAATGTGAACAGATCTCGCAGCCTCAGAAGATCCGCTTGGATAAATAAAAATTAAGATATTCTTAAAATTTTTGATGCAATCATTTACTCAATCAAAGTTGCGTGGTCATGTGGGAGGTGGTCTGACTGTTGTTTCTCTGTACTGTCCGAATGGTATCGTGATACCCATTAGGGGGCCTAACCTGTATTTAAAAGTTGAACGATCTCGTTGTAGAACAAGGGAAAACTACAATTGGACCGTTTTCGCTTCTCCCTCCATCGATATTAAATACTGTATGGAAATTTGAATCAAGTAACAGAACGTCTGACTCTAAACATTTGGTTACGGTAGCAAAAAAGAGGCTTCAAAGTCTAAATATCTTGTACTTCAAGAAAGAATTAAAGGTTCCCAAAGTTTGAAGGAGAGTTCGTCATTAAATTGGGACATGTTTACAATTTACGGCTTTAAAAACAGTTCGTTCCCAAAACTAGTAGACAAAGGGAAATAGGCACATACACATTCAGAGGCAACAACTGAATTGTAGTGTACAATTCTGACTTCAAGATGAATATAACTTCTCTAAATAGTAAAATGAGCATTACTTAACATAGCTTTCATCGATCCGTTCACACGAATGAGTCAGCTTGGCCTTACAGACGAAGCTTCGTGAGCATAATGACCTTATTAGACCAAGTGGGACGACGAAAGACGTCACGGTTAAGGAGGGTCGCTCTGTTAATTCATTTGCGAACAGATACAGAAAAAAACGTGTAGTGATAGAGCCTCGATTAATTACGAAGAGCCTCGAAGAGCCTCGGGACGGTCAAATTTAAAAGTCAAATTATTAGAAAACGCCAAGTTTCTACGTCGCAAATATGCATGCCGATTTTTTCCAAAAAATGGCAAGGGAGGATCACCGAACGCAGGGAGGAATGGATGTTAAATATTTCCGCTAACGACAGATTTTGTTATGCTTGCGTCATGAGTTTACTGCGGTAAAATGGTCATTTTAGTTCATTGAATGAAGAAGTGACGCAGTTTGGGTCCCCATCCCCCAGAGGTAAAACATGTTTTTGAAAATATCTCACAAAAATAGATCGAAAATTAAATTTTCCAAAAAATGAGTAAAACTGTACTAATCATACCGTTTATACAAATCAATTTTTATTAAACTTAATAATCATAATCGATAGTGTAACATCTAGCCAAAGTCGGAAGCTCTTGAGGAGAAGACAGATTCGGTACAAAAACATTCAAATTTTCAATTTTTTCCTGAAAATTGGTGGGATTCATTTTCATGTTTTGGCAATGATGTGAATCAATTTATCGGCACGTCCTATCCAGTTCGATAAATGGCTCGATGATTTCCGTTTTTTCGCATTTAGGGTCGAATATTAGTGTTCCCAAATTTAGCGAAAAAATCAGAAATCACATAGAAATCATCACAGAAATATGAATACAAAATTCACAGATGCAAATATAGATATAGATATTACAAATACAACTTGAAAGGCCACTCGAGTTTCCCACCGTGTAATTGATGACATCTATGACATAAATTACTCCGGGGAAACTAAGTAGCCTTTGAAGACGCTCTGCACCGGGAAAACACAAGAAAGTTAGAACGTTTCAAAGAAAATTATCTGTTAAGGCAGTGCAATTTTCAAACTATTAATTCATTATTTGACAAAGGAGAAATCTTTCCCAACTTAGAAAATCCATTAACTCTACAAACGCAACTGTTCGTGATATCAGCAGGCAAGTTTTAATAGAGAACGGCAAGGTTTCCTTCAATACGGGGCCTCAGGCATTTAGGAGCAATATTTGGTAACCTCTCGAACTCTACACATTCTTTGTTTTCCAAAATTTATCGTCAGCATTAGTATGCGTAGGTTAGTTCATTATTTACATCGCTCCCTAAATGAAGCGGCATGAAGCTAAGCACTCTTTTTTACAAGTTTCCACATTTATATTTGTTTTTTATTTATTTCAATACCACCGAAAACAGTTCTATACGTCCTTTTACATCGGGGTTATGAACATGCTAACCATTTGACGTACTCAAATAACCGTTTCCTGGATAGGGGTAACTTACTCAGGCGGGACTCGAACCCGCTACCTCCTATTTGGCAGGCGAGGACTCGACCCCGCCGCCACCGAGGCAGGGAAAAATTAAAATAGATACGTAAATCATTCGAATCATCACGCCGGAAGTTAGTTCCAATCTTTGGGCTGCCTGTTTAGTTGCTTTTTAGCTCCAATTATACTTACAGAGAACCCCTGTGATTTGTATTGACACATAGAATAATTAAGGCTAGGGGGGTTTTAGGCACAAAACACTGGGTTGTTTGAGGGTGTGGAGCATCCGCCAGGGAAAGCGGGTGGTGCGGGGACCCTCCCCTAGAAAATGTTTCGTATAAATGGTTCAAAATGGTGAGTTTTGAGGCCTTCTGAGGGATATCTTATTAATCCTTACACTATTCTATTGGTAATATCAATCCAATTAAGTGAAATGGATTAAACTTAAAAATTTATCTGAGCTCTGGAGGGGGGTTTTATCCCCCAAAACCCCCATCGTTGCGCCACTGGATGGCAGTACATATCTGACCGAAAAATTAACAGCTAAAATCAATGAAAAAATCAACCGATGTCTTTCCTAAATAACGAGCATTTTTGAAGTTAAGACTCGTCCAACTCCATATCAAAACAAAGTTTCAACATCAAGTACTCAAATATTCCGCCGTATTACGGCCGAACTTAGAAAATCCATTAACTCTACTTACTCACCTGTTCGTGATATCAGAAGGTATGCTGCAATAGAAAACGGCAAGGTTTCCTTCAACACGGGACCGTCTTTTCGCGTATCTTGAGTGCGGTTCTCGTGAATTCCCGGCTGGATTTCGTCTGTGGTAGAGGGAGGTCACGAGTCGCGTCTGTGTTGGTGGGCAGGTCACACCGAGGCGATGCTGAACGACCACGCTTCCTTGGACTCCCACCGACGACCTCGGCCCAGTTACCTTCCTCCTCTCATGCGTAGGACGATCGGGAACGAGATCGGCTTTTGCCGAGGGATCGCCGCCTTAGCATCTTCGCCTTGCTTACAATAGGGTAGTTTCCTTCATCAAAGAAAACGAAAGGCATTGATTGCGATCCGTTACCCACCATAGGTGTATTCATAATATACAAATTATTTTGTTTTAGAAATACTGGTTTAGACGAATGGCAAGGGTCATTTTTATCCTCATTTGAAAAAGGCCAGATTGGCGCCCATGCTTTGCCACTCCACGTGACGTCACAAGGACCTAGTTTCTATACGAATAAATAGGAGTTTTACATCGTCTGAGATTACCAATGCATGCATGAGGCACTGAGCTCAGGGGAATATGTCTTAATAATCACCTATTAAAACTGGCTAAGGTCGGAAAGTTTTCTTCGTTTGATAGGGTATTAATAATCCTTATTTAAGCCAAGCGCTACCAGCTAGCAGGGTACTCTGCTACCTGCTAGCATCCTGCGTCGTATCAGCGCTCAAAGCCTCGCCCCAAGGTCACCTCACTTGCGGCAGCGGGAACCAGAACGACGTCACACGGAGTTTTCCCGGCATTCATACTTACCCGTCGCGTTTGAGAATTTTCACGTTTCATTTAATCGCGAAAAATAGATATCGTAATTTAAAAATCTAAAAGCGTGAAATACGTACTCCAGGAGTAATAACCTTTCGATTTAGGCAGTAAAAAAATAATAGGAAATCACCCTATTAGTTACTGGAGACGCCTCCTACAGGTACGGCAGTTGCCGTCTCTTTCGATCACTAAGCACTAATATGTATGGAATATGACTTGACCACCATCGTTCGAGGAACTATAAATGTGGTATTTAAATAAATTTAGAACACTGGCTCCACCTTTCCACGTGGATATGTTAAAGTGATAATGATTTCGCCGGGAAACTGTGAATAGTTGAGAAACATTTTCGTTGATAATTCCTTTGCGAATATAAGTATCCCACAAGTACGAAATGATTAATTCTATTTTTGTCTCGAAAATGGTTCCACGGTCAAGAAGAATTCTAGAGCAGACAATGTAAGTCATAAAAAAGTAATTGACCACGATTTCATCATTTGGGATTTTTCTGTCGTGATATTGGAAGAAAAATACTTTTTTTAGTAACCATCCACATTTTAATGAATAGGTATTTTTACTTCTACTTCCCCCATCATCAAGAGCATGAGTTTAATCGATTACGTCAATGTCGGAAGTAATTTCTAAAAATAAAAATCCTTGATTTGTTTTTTTTTTCGCTTAAAAAAAGACCGACATTCGCCACCCTTTTATGCTATCCCGCTAACACCAATGGTAATACAAAATAAATTCTGCCGCCGGCAAGTTAACATCCATTAAAATGTTTACAATTGATTTTCAGAAGTCCCAACACTACCAAAAACCAGAACATTCAAATTATACATCTACATCTACACACTACCCCGCAAGCCGCCTAAAAAGGCGCGTGGCAGGGGGTGTTAGGACACCAGCCTTATACACAGAAAGAGCAAATATAATTACGACTAGTATGCTACTTTACGACGATGATTTTTTTCATTTAAGGAATTATTTAAAACATATCAATAGATTATTCCAATATTAATTTGGAATTTTTGGTCTACTTATGCCGATAAATGCTGTGACCTATGGGGTAGATAAATTAGCGACGTTTAAGGAATTGGCTGGAATATCTTCGAGTTCTGATCACACGTTGAGACTGAAACAGTAAGAAGGAGGCAACCAAATACTGATCGGTAAAGCTTTTAAAAAACATCAAAAGCTATTGTATTTTCAAGAACAGCCATCTTATCTGCAAGAAAGAACGTCTTAGAACAAGTTTTTTTATGAGAAAGTATTCTCCGCTCTCTTCGTAGAAAAAGCAAAATGAATATCCTTGCATTTTTTACAGGAAAGAATTTTTCGACAATAATTTTTTAATTTTCTTCGGTCGAAACAACGCAAGTATTTACATGCAGAATCTAGAATTTTCACTCCATGATTACTGCCCGCATCTAAGCAATACTAGAGAGCATCAAATTTACTACTTCAAAATATGCTCCTTACCGCGAGATGCAGCGAATTTCATTGTGTAATAATAGAAAATCTTCATAAAATCTACATACAAATCTTCATATAGTTAGTTCTAAAGCAATCACGATTCATGATAAATAAACAAGAGTTAAAATGGGGAAATTAAAATATGAAGTTATTCTTAACTATGAAAGGGTTCCCCAACTCTGGCCGTGATCCAGATCTAGTTGTCACACCCGCTTACGACGTAGACTTGAAGATAATGACCTTTTTTCATTTTGAGGTCAACTTCCCTAAGCAGGTTATATTTCTAGAGATATTATATAATATTGAAAAACCGTCGTAACTAGAGGCAGGCTCTTAACTCATAGATGTCTCTGTGCCATACGAGAATTGGGGTCGGGCATATGAATGTGTTCAACGGCGTGCGAGGGGAAAATGGAAAGTAAAACTTCACCGGAATAAGACGCTCAGTGTGTCTGATTGAACCTTGGATAGATATATAATTTATATGATCTCAAACATATGAATAAGGATCAATTCCAGCTACTATAATTTGGTTACATTTCGATGATAAAGAAAGTTATATACCTACCTTTATTAAATGTTCATTAAGAGTCAAATTTAATCTCTTTTTTTTCATTTTGACGAATTATAGGATCACAAATAAGATAACACTGCCTATAACGTGCCTTTGAGAATCAAATACGCATCATTCAAAGATTAATAATACTTATAATTTCATTATTTCCACAAAACAGATGATTTTGATACATTATATCCATTAAAATATGCAAATCCTACTATTTAATTAACTGTTAGGAAATAATGCATTGTAAGTTGAAGAATGGGAAAATACTTCAAATGGCATCACATTTCTTATCGAGTTTTATGAAATCGCTAAATGCCTTCATAACACCAAAGAAGATATTATTTTTGATCTTGAATTATAACTGATTTTATTCTTGCATTATTCTTATGACAAGTTCTCCGGCAGAGCAGATTAAAGGTTGGCATTATAAATCCGGGCACTGATCACGCAAAACAGCAACACTTCATTATTCTGAATGATTCTCATTCAGATTTATGAGGAGGTAAAAATTCAGCCGACAACCTTCTATTTTCACCACCAATTCTTTTCGCTCTTCCTCGTGTTCCCGGCTATAATTTAGTGTTGTGTTATGTGCCAAGAAAACCGTGCTTCACGAATTCCATGCTGTAGCCATTCGCCTCCCATTATGAGATTATTGTGAAGACGTCACAAAGCTACCACATTAAGGAAGAATAGCAGGCTTCCGGGGCCACCGAAATGAGAGGCTCGTCCGATACCAGACAATGAAACGCCAAAACTTCCCCATCATGGTGAGGCGTTATTTTTTTGCTGGAATCATTCTAGGACCAATGACCTCTCTCACCTAAAAATTTCGTAATTTTAACAACACGGCCGATCTGTTACCACGTGCAATGGCATCTCAGGCGCCAGCTGTTTTACATCGGAACTTCGTGATATTTAACAATGCTTCAAGCAGTGCGAATTTTGGCTTGTTACTCAGATGCATAGATTACTCGAAACTCCAGGAAAAAAACGATGGCGATGTCATGTTAATGAGAGTACAGTATTTGTAGGAGGGAAAGAGGGAATTCGACTTCCTTCATGGAACGCATGGCGGTGAGGAGCTCAGAGTAAATATACCCGAGACCGATTGGAACAAAGATTGAAACGGCATAATTCGAGATCACGTAATGTATCTGATGGGTCTAATAGGGTAGTTTCCTTCATCAAAGAAAACGAAAAGCATTGATTGCGATTCGTTACCCACCATTGGAGTATTCAAAATATACAAATTATTTCGTTTTAGAAATAGCGGTTTAGACGAATGGCAATGGTCCATTTTTATCCTCATTTGAAAAGGGCCAGATTGGCGCCCATGCGATGCCACTCCACGTGACGTCACAGGGACCTAGTGTCTATACGAAAAGATAGGAGTTATACATCGTCTGAGGTTACCAATGCATGCATGAGGCGTAGAGCTCAGGGAAACATGTCTTAATAATCACTTATTAAAACTGGCTAAGGTCGGAAAGTTTTCTTCATTTGATAAGGTATTAATAATCCTTATTTAAGCCAAGCGCTACCAGCCAGCAGGGTACTCAGCTACCCGCTAGCAGCCTGCGTCGTATCAGCGCTCAACTCGCCTCAAGGTCACCTCACTTGCGGCAGCGGGAACCAGAAATACGTCACACGGAGAGATTTCCCGGCATTCATACTTACGCGTCGCGTTTTCGCGCGCTTGAAAATTTTCTCTTTTCATTTAATAGCGAAAAATAGATATCGTCATTTAAAAATCTAAATGCGTGAAATACGTACTCCAGGTATAATAATCTTTCGATTTAGACAATAAAAAAATAATAGGAAACCCTATTGGTTGACAACGACAGTAGTGTTTGTTTTTGTGATGTTTGTTTCATTATTAAATTCTATTTCCGTTTATGCTGATACGAAGAGAGAGATTTATGAATATTCAATAAAATCCGTTCACAAGTATTTCATTCGTTAACTTTCTCCATTTCCCAGAATAATACTGAAAATGGGGTTTCACTGCTGGCATCGGTTTTTTATTAATGCGCTGCCGCTTTGATCGCCCTTGTTTATGTTTACGCGGAAGTCAGGAGTAATAACATGATAACACTGGAGTTCTAGGAATATTCCGCCGCGAAGTATACTTATACTTCATGGAGTGAATGGGCCAAAAAAAAAAACTATTTCAGTTTATGTTAATTGCTATGATTCGTGTCAAAGATCAAGGTAGTCTTCCCTTTTGCATGCGCAAGTAGACGTTGATCGATTTCGTAATTTAACAAAAACGAAAGGACTGCTCACCCAGATAGGGATTTCACAAGTCTCGCCAAGTCAATTTTTTACACCTTGACTATTACCATCGCCTTCAAGACCTCGTACTCATTGTAACAGCGACATCTGAACTTTTTTACGATAGGTAAGGTTAAAGCTCACTCAGCGCCAAGCCTATATTATTTTAATGTCACAACTTTCATATTTAAAATTTAAGGTGGGACCTAGCGCCAAAGATTTACTTCCTTCATTTTAGTTCTAATAAAAACGTAGGTTTTTTAAATTATTTTTTTTATATAAAGTAAAAGGTGTATTTCCCTGGGCCAACGGGAATTTGACATTATGCAGAATACTGCACTGTAAGTAATATTCAACTCTTGGTGTTCAGAGGCTCTCTTCTAGATCGATAAAATGACCTTAATTTTTTCACGACACCGTATGGCTCATTAGGCCAAAAATTAGTACACATAATTAGAATGTAAATAGAGAATGAAATATTTTTCTTTTCACGCTATATGCTGGTGGTTACGAGGATAACAGCGGATAACTGACCTATCTTTTTTATATCACTTACTGACCGTAAGACCGTAAGAGTCCCATAAGTAAGCGGTAATCCCTAAACGAGTCAATGAAACGAAGCTCTAATTACGTCACCAACTCATGAAAAGAGGGGGAAAATTTTCCTTTTTTTTATTTAAAACTTGATAGATAGATATTTTCTGAATGTGGAAGTTTTTTTGTCGGAACTCATCTTTCCCTTTCATTTATCGAATTTTTTTATGTACTGCGGATCTGAGTGAACAATCCCGTTGTAAGATTTTCTGTTTTCCTCCAACTTTCAGGTCCTTTCGTGGAGCATAATGATGGAACTCCAGAACGCGTCGGAGCGGCCCCAAGGGGGTCGCCGCTCCATCAGCGAGGGGCCCCCGTCTCCGGCGCCGGCTGACACCGAAGAAGGCACCTCAGGGACGGTCGAGGCGGCAGTGCTCCCCAAGAGACCCCCCTTCAAGACGCAAGTGTCGACGGTGTGGTCCCGGAAGCAGAACGCCGTCAGCGTGCGTCGCGCTTGTAAAATGTACGGCCCCAAGAAAAACCGGAACCCCGTGCTGGACCAGCTCAACATGACCGTACCCAAGGGCACAATGTGAGTACCAATGGGAAGAGATGGCGGAGGGCCTGGGAAATATATCGAAACATCGGAGATTACCACCATATTTCAATATATTGAGAATTCGATGTTTAGTATTGACCACTGGCGATGAATGCTCTAGCGATAAATATCGGGACATATTTCCAGATATGGTAATCAAATCAAATTATAACTCCCAATAAAAATATCATGATAAGTACGCGATGCATTGTTCCATAAAAATCGCCGCCCGGTAAAATATCACGATATATCGTCATACTTTGCCGGTGGCGATTTTTTAATGGAATTTCTAACTAAAAATAAAGGCATAAATAAGGGAGGCATAAGTCTTCAATATATTTCCAACATATTCCATTAGGTGCGGAAACATCACTCACAATAAAATTTTAATAGGATTGAATTATATGTGAAAAACATGCTCCATTTCATCATATGCGCCGGAAAAAACGAATAATATGAAAGTGGTGTCCTTGAACATTGTATCTGTGAAAAATCGATCCATAATACTGAAGCAAGAGAAATAAAAAAATTACGTACATACATTGTGCCCTAAGGAGCATGCCGTGCCATAACATGTAAATCTCAAAATGTAAAGCAATCCAGAAGGGGTGGCAAGGGGAGTCCACTTTTTTTGAGGGATGGCTGAAAATTAAATCAAAATTATAAAATGAGGAATTTAGTTCATATGTAAAACGAGGCTAACTGATTCAATGGAACGATTGGGCACAGTGCCATAAAATTTATAATTTATCAACTCATTGCATGCTAAGATGATGCGTAAAATTATCTCATTATAAAATCTGCAATATGTTCGATTAGATATATTCCTGTTGAATTATTTACGTGACTGATGTTTCACTTCTTATTCGAGTACAGTGAGTAAGATTATCATGTTCACAAAATAAAATAGATCGAGGGAATAATCATAGCCTTTTTCCAGTATAAAAATCATTTTTTGCCTCTGTTAGAGCTAAATTTTGTTTCTTATAGTTGAAAATAATGCGTTATAGAGAAGAAATCCAAAATAAGCATATTATTCTTCATTAACATATTTTAAAGATTTCGATGAAATGTTCTGCTTTTCCAGAAAAAGAAAAAAATATAGGTATTACGAGCTTGGAACAATGAATATGTGTTTTGTATAAAATTTGTATTATTCTCATTCTTCCAGCACACAATCCACTAATTTCCAGAGAAAGTTATAACCCAAGAAATAACATATCTTATTTAAAGGTGCTAATTTCACAATGACGACAACGAAAACTGAACATACGGATCCATGTAATGCGGAATTAAATGTTTTATGAAGATGAAATTCCTTCGGTTGCCCAACCATATAACTATGAGCGAAGAACGTTTATTTCCTAAGAAATTAACATTTCAAGCTTCTAAATTACCTTGCGTCATCTTTCCACGTGAAAATTTCCCCTCACACATACGCATCACATGATTCTTGTTTTCCGACATGAGTAATTGGTATTTTTTTATCCCTTACAACTGACATGAGGTGGCAAGGTAGTGGGATGAAACGATTGAAAAACTAAAGATTTTATGAAGGTTTACTAATTTGTAAATAAGACGAACCTATAAGCTTCTTATTTTTAATTATCTACGCAAAATACCGGATGCAACTGTTGGGCTATTAATATGTATTAACAGTGCTTACTTGCGGTGTAAATAACGCAAAATTTGCACTAGTGTAACTCACTGCGACAATTTTGACACCCAAAGAAAACTTAGAGCAATCATTAAGTTCCGCCATATTGTGACAATAAATAGTCATGTTCTAAAAACCTGGACAAACTATGCATAAATATTTTGAAATGAAAATACACAACCCTGGTAACTTTTCACGGGAAAATTATTTATTGGTAAGACGCGTTTCGACGCTGAGGCGTCATTCTCAAGTACACTTACACAAGTACACTCAAGAACACAAGTATGTACTTATGTCCTAACCCTCCCAGATAAATCATGCCATGAATCACATTACTGCTATTATAATGGGAGTAGTTGTCTAACTTAGAAAGTACTGGGAAAAGTTAAGGCTAGGAGGGTAATGTGGGTTTTTAAATGCCGAGATGCATTGAAAGCCACTGCCAAAAAACTTTTTTCTTTAGTCCTTTTTAATAGATTTTGTATTACCTAATAGAATTAGTCGAATCGTTTTGATTCTCCTTTAAAGCCTAACCTCTAATAATATTTTCACTACGTTTCGACCTTGCTCAATGCTTATCAAACGACCTAAACAAGAAAAACTGATTACTCTCAGCTGGGGGAAACGTCTGGAAACAACAGTATCATTTTAATGCTTTCAAAAATAAGGAACTATTCCAAGAATTAATAATTAATTTTTTTACTTAATTAAATGACCGCTCCGCAATGATAAGGTAGGCATCTGCACAATTAGATATTAATTTAATGTTAAACGGAGCCTTTTCAAGCAACAAGTAAGGCCTATCATCTTCCCACTCCTACTGAAATGTACAAGATATTTTCGCGATGTAGAAAAATAACAGGGATATAATAGCATCCTCGGATTCTAGCTTCCCTTAATTTTATTTGTGCGAAAGTATTTTCTCTTAATTTTGTACGAAATATTAATATTTAATGTAATCTTACTATGCCCTTGACAGATCAGTATTCCCCCCGGGAAATTCTCGCCTACATTTCATAATCCTTCCCTTAAAGAATTATTACATCCCTCTTAACCAATCCGCCCAGGTACTCTGTACTATATTGCCTATTCATATTTGACGCATCACCCATATGTTTTTCCTTTTTTACTGAGGCAAAAATGAGAAATCCACTCTTTGAGAAAGTGAAAGTTTTCTTGGGGCATTAGTAATGGCGCGACTCCTTCCGCGGATACATTAATGTTTCGAAGGTCTTCAGGTGAACAGGAGATAGAGAGGGAGAGCTCTCGTATAGCGATTCCACCTGCTAAACAGCTCTTCGCATGCGTGCTGAAGTTGCACACGACGGCGATAAGATAAAATTGAAGTTGGCAGTGAGGCATTTCCTGCTTTCCGTTGAATGGGCAATCAGGTCATTTGAAGATACATTCGCGATTAGAATTAAGTTCTGTTGTTCAAAATAACCGGGCGACGAAAATTCGCATGTGCACAGGATGTGTGCGCAGCCTTGCCACCAAACCAAAAACTATTCTACGCCGCCGGGGCGCCGACGCCGAGTCTGCTGAACATAAGATGGTGAATCTCCACGAACACACCCAGTAGTGAGATGTATACTAATTAAACAGGTTGGAGAAAAAGTATATCAAGAAATTCTAACTCTGGATAGGTGATGCCAGCAGGAATCAAAATTACTGACGATGCTCAGGTCGAAAACGCACCATTTTTAAACTACAGAAACTTTGAGCTAAGCGCTCCCATTGGTCGCGAGTTTGCCCTGTTGCCGGAGGATCTGAACAAAGGCAAATGCAGGCAAAGCATTCGAAGTCATGAATTGTCCAGAGCATACGGCAACAGGGCAAATTCGCGGCCAATCGGAACGCTTGGTTCAAAGTTTCTGTAGTTTAAAAATGGTACGTTTTCGACCTAAACATCATTGGTAGTTTTGGCTCCTGCTGGCATCAACTATCCAGGGCTAAAACTTCGTAACACATTTTTCCTCCATCTTGTATAATTTTAGTTTCACACTTATTCATTCTCGGATCTCAAATTTTGATTGTTAGTGAATGATACCAAATTTCAAGCTCAAGAATTTTGCTTCTTATTGTGTAGATTTCTCAGCATCTGAAAATTTTAAATTGTGTTTCCATGGATAAGACCTATTGTCTTGAAGATTGAAGGAAATACCAGTACTAATGTCCTCATATTCATACCATTGCATTAATAAAATATCATATCATGCTTTGCACTAATGAAAAAGTGCTGCTATGGCAGTAAAATTTTGCTAAAACATATTTTTTGGATTGCATGTCGCTGTATTAAGTACATATCCCATTTTCCTTTATTACTTTCTCCGTATTTATTTTCTAATATTCGATGAGTCACTATCTATCATATCTTGTGTAAGCAACGAAATCCTTTGAAAATAAAATAAGCAATGCTACCAAAAGATGTCCACACCTAAGACAAATTACTGATACAGCAATAGGACTAGGCAATTACTTCAAGCAACCCTCAGCAGACGAGAAGTTACAATCTTCAACAGCAAGAACGGAGGCCTCAGCAGCGGTTATTCATATTTTATAGTCATTAATTATGAGTTAAATTATTATTTTAAGTCGGAAAATAGTTTTGTATATAGATTATTTTTATAAATCCAAGTTTTCGCAGAATTTTCCAAAAATGCATCATTGCTACTGAGCTACTGAGCAGTGCTACTGAGCGCCTTTTACGAACATAACTAGAAAGCCTTCCCAAATTATGAAACTCGGGGGGTTCTTCCTGCACGTTAGCTCTTACCTTCCTATGCGAGAGCTTAATTTGCGAATTTTAGCAGAATCCCGGCGATTGGTCCAAAAAATAAGAGAAAATCATGAATATATTCGTGTAATGTAGATTCTCCTATTCATACAATTGTTCCAAGTTGAAACAAAAGGGAAGGGGATGCCAGGGTTGTCTACGAAGGTCCACGTTGGGAAGTGGGAGGGTTGGAGGAATGTCTACGCAGATAATTGCCGACACGACCCCGTAGGAGTGGCATAGCTATGACATTACAAAGTAGTTTTTTTATTTACTTAAGTTTTTTGCCGTTATTCTTCAGCCTCAAATTACAGATTGTCAGTTGCAATCAACCAATAACCCATTTCATAGCTTTATCCGCAAAAAAGAAAAGTGTACGTGGACAACAAGGTGAGACGGATTATGGATGAAGTCAACAAGTATCTAAGATGAGGTGGGGATATTTTTCTATTTTTGTACGCACTGATTACTGACAAACTCATATTATTCCCCCGATTTGATGACTAGGGAGAAATAGCCAATTAGTCTGTTTGGGCCAATGATGCATGGAATGGAATTGAGTCAAGAATCCCAGCTTTCTGTCACCGATAAATAACAAAATTTTATGCGAGAAGTGGTTCACAATCGTATATTTGAAGATGAAAATCTGCATAAATTCATATAAATAAAACGAGAACCAATTATGGTTTCTTGGTAGGAAAGTCCTGTGGTCCTGCATGAGTATTCAGTAAGTCAGTCTTTTCTCCTAATCCCCTCAGTACTACATTTTTTTCTTTTGCTTTGCAGTACTTTCGACAATTCCGCACGAAAATATGACCTATGATAACAATTTTTCGAAAGCTGTTATCCCCTTTGACATTAGCTAAAGTTTCAATTGATTACAGACCTCACCCATAAAGGCAATGTACATTCTTTTACAAGCGGTGCTCCTCCATTACTACACGGCGAAATAAATACTTTTTATAGTGATAACATTATTAATCAGCGACCCGTGAGCGCTATTCTTACTAAAGCGTCATAGCTTATGTCCATTACGCTTTATTTCCCGATACAATGCTTTTAGAATATCATCAATTGATCACGTGAGAATATGCGGAGGGGTAAAAGAACACAGGTTAATTCTTAATACAATCCCGCAGAGGCTCAACTTATACGGCTCTACAAGAGCACCGTCCTTCTCTGTCATCTTTTGAATATTCGCAAGAGACTAAAAAATGGATACTGAATGAAAAAAGAGAACCAAAAGGCAATGCTTTCTTCCCGAAGCTCAATCTTATGCAATTTTTTTTTGTCGCCACAGTCACAGTGGAAGGTGAAGATTTCAATAAAACTTGCATGTGTCGATCACTGGTGAAAACAATCTCCATGACGGTCAAAATGAAAACGTAAGAGTCAGTACAATAATTCAAAATCAAAATTGAAGACTATTTCCAACGACGTTCTCAGCAATTGATGGCATCATATGCCGCGTTGGCATGTAAGCCGTCGTACTCACTGGAATAGCGACCACGCACGTATAATCGTTATTACACTGAGTCACTCTCAAGTACCTTAAACCCTACCTTACTGTGTCACATAATAATATTATAATCCACCGGCTTAGAAGTAGTTCTCTATCAACGAAAATTTGCTCGTAAAGTTTGTATAATGTTATTTTTTTCATATTTGCAGCACTTTTCAGCTGGTTTAATTACCTACTGTAACAACTACACGACTAACTGTTCAACCCGCCAATACAGCTCATTGACTCACTGGGTACCTATAGTGTTTTGTTTTTAACGATAAAGACGAATAATCTCTCACTTTAATACAACCGGTTGGCCAACCATTATTAAACTAATATAATAAATATAATATACGCCAAAAATATAACTCATCCATGCCATGTATGCCATAGTCAGCAATGAGAAAATTCAAAAGCCACCTTAAATATTCTCGGTAATACTCTTTGAACGGCATTGTGTAAGTATTATTCAGGCGATAAATATTGGCAAATTCACTGGATTAAGTATTTATTTGTCAAATTACTTCTCTAATGACGAAATTATTTGGGACAAAAAATTATCATAAAAAGTATTCTTTCAAAATATCACGTGTCACCGCCTTTAAGCTTCACACTTTTCAAAGGAGTTAGCCTTCGAGAGTTTTTCATCAAAGAGTGAGTGGCTGAATTAACAAGAAAAGAAAATGAATCGTTACTCACTCTTGAGTGGTCGTTTTTCCTGGCGTAATGCTTGTGCTCAACATGAAATTATCACAAAATTTGTAGAGTAGATGAGATTTTTTTCAACATTTGACTGTGTGTAAATTTTTCATTTTCCCCTTGGTACTGTCTCATAGGCAATTTTTTTAGAGTCTCGGGCAATTTTCAAAAAAGGTCTGCTATGTACCCCCTTAAATTTCTAGATGAAAACGTACGTAATAAATGAATTATTCGTCGAGAAAAAAATACGACCGAACGAAAAAAAGTTATGCTTCCTCATACTATAGACATTTTGAGTAGCAGAAGACACTTCAACGTACGTTAGCAAGTTGTTTCCTTCGACACCATCCACTACTGAACAAAACCACGTGGATAAAAAATCGCTAATTTCGCTAACAACTATGCCTTTTAGGAAAATTGAGAAAATTGAACCTGAACTTCAAAAAACCAAGTCATTTTAGGCGTGCAGCTAATAACGCACGAATTAAATCGTGATAAGAAAGACAATGGTGCAAGTAACGCAGTCTTTTTTTTCGGTTTGCATTAATAGTTCCCTGCCGAACCGCGTAAGAGATTCCCTGGCGGGGAGAAGAGAAAAATAAATAAAATCAAGAACGTAAATTTGGGCTTTCACTGGTTTGTTACGCAATCTGCATGCGTAACCTATGGGAGAGTAAAGCCCCGCGGAGAGAACCACTTTCGGTGCTCGCTCTGGTGATCGGCGAGAAAAGTTGCCCAGCCCCAACTCCCAACTCACCTCCCTCCCCTACTTGCTGGAGCCCTTGAACTTGAAAAAAAACCGCCGCGGCGGAGAGTAGAAGTGGGCCAAAGACGCCCGGCTTTCCTTTTTCCTCTCCAGCGGTCGTAAAAATCACGGTTCTCCATTCATTTTGACCGCAAGGGCTTTGCGGAACACGCCTCTTATTCGGTGAACATCATAAGTTGATTTTTTTATTTTTTTATTAATTTTTTCATGATTTGATCCATAGGTGGATTTTAACAATTTAGCGGATAAAATGATTTTTGTCCCGAAAATCGTGTTGAGTTAACGATTAATGAAAAAATTAATAATCCACAAGGATTGCCTGAGCTTGCCTCATCTTCAGATGATCAAAATAACAGTGATAAGAAAAAAACATAACAATCAAAGCAAGTTCGATAAAAATTTTGGGAATTATACAATGGTGCAGGGAATTATAACGCCTCTCTATATAAAATTATTTGGGAAAAGATAGTAGAAATCGTTGGCACTAAAATTGCCATTGATTTTTGTCCTGTATATCACATTAAATTTAAATATAAGCTATTATCCTATAGTGGCATTATTGTATAATTACGTCAAAATCATTGGCAATTACAGTGCCAAGGATTCTTATTGTATTTTCCCAAAACATTTTTTTACATTGCATGGATTGAGACAAACTTCGTATTTACCGATCTAAAAGGACTTATGTAAAGTATGCTGGAATATTGGATCAAAAATGTTTACATTAATTCATTACTCACAAAAAAACCAAATCGAAGTGGAACTAATAAAAATCACCTAACTGTTAAATGAAAAGCACTTTTCTTTAACCCATTGCTAATAAAGAAGATAAAAATGAAATAAAAGTGGGACGAATACCACTGACCATAAGGTACCTTTGCCAAATCAAACCCTTTCTCTAATTAAAAGTCTTTACGCAAGACTCGAATTGACACAACTCCTCAAGAGGGAAGTACGTAGGGACGACAGCGTGAATATTATGCCTAATCAAAAGCCCAATAAATTGTTACCACGGCTTCACGATCATTTTGATGATGAAGATCATTTTTGTAGAAAACATGAATATTTCCCTTTCCCACACATTCCGCGCATGAATTGAGTATGAGCTTTTTTGGCAAATAAGTGGGTGTTAAAAATATATAAATTAGTTAAAGTCGCAAACTGCTTGAGTTGAGAAATAATTTCACAAGAAATCATTCGACTGCTCATTTACTCAAACCAGAGTTATAACAGTTTTCTGGAAGAAGCGAGGCAATTTATTTTCCCTAGCATTCAGAAGAGAAGAGGAAGTCGCCGGAGGAGATAATCTGGAGGTATATCTAGAGGTTAGAGCAATTAGCGAGTGCAGACACAATGTCGACATTTTTCCAGATGGTACAGTGTCGATATAACTGGAGAGAAGGAGGCACGAGGAAGTTCAGTCGCTAGGATCATAGAAATAGAGCTATATATTTATATTATAAACCTAACTCAATGGTAGTATTGGGGCAAAGCTTATACCAGAAAGGTTTATTTAGGAATATTAACTGTATCTTGTTGTTATTTTGGAGATAGGCCACTTTTTTCATAACACTATTCTTCTGGCCAACGTTTCGCAACATTCATTCTTGCACCTCTAGGGCATAAGATTAAAAGATAATACACACTAATGAAAGTATTATAATCTTTTACCAAACTTAAACTTAAAATAATGATTTTGGTGAGGGATTCGAAAACTTTAAGCAATAAGTGTTGCATTAAAAAAGTTTATTATGGCTTCGAGGTAGAAAAATAAATGTTTCAAAATATCAGAGGGTACTTTAAAGAGAGCAAACTACCTCTATAATAACAACTAATATATTTTGATAGAGTTCAGTAAATATTCATCATTAACTGTATATTACAAAAATTTCGGGGATGAAGGGGTTTGAAATCCTGTCCTCAACCTATATAGTAATATGTATGTATAGTAGTAGTAAAAGTGCGATAAGCACTGATGTTAGCTCACCGTTTAGGATGTCAAATTTCAGTACCGGAAATACCTATTATCGGGTTTCCATCTCTAGATGAGTTGCTTAGCGGGGGAAATTGAGGGTAGGAAGAAACGGTTAGCAGGAGGGGAAAGACTTTCGCTGCCGAAAGATGATTTAAAATAAAAAATTGACTTTGTTTCAAATGCTCAGATTTGGAGAGGACCAAGTCAATATTACATTTTTCATTGCGCACTCGAGTCGTAAACTCTCCTTCTGGTTCATTTCTTGTAAAAGTATTCGGTAAGAAAATTATATCATTTTTAATACCTTTAAGTTCATATACCACCGCCCGAAGAGAAGACTTTTTTTGAAAATTCTTTTGAATTCTAACCGCAAGTTTTATTTTATGCATTCTGCCCACTTGGCCAGTCTACGGCTTTTTGCACGACATGGAATGAAATTTACCGTCTACGCGTGATGGGTTCTGCCACAACGTTCACAACTAGGCTCGTAGGATTTTTGAGCACTGTAGGTATTTTTTAGACTAGAGGGTAGGTCATCTAGCGGGGTTATCAAAGATTTAATTGAACGTAGCCTCCGAGGAAATCCGCAATGCGAAATAAACAAGAAAGTAAGCTTAGAAGCGTTAACGCCGGACAATAGCGTCATTATTCCCAAAACGCGTGCTCCAGGGAAAGAAAAAATATCAAATATTATTAGTACTGCCAATAAAATTCTCCCGCTGAGTATACAAAAGCCTAGAAAAGAACCAACCGAAACTCTAACTACAAAATATGACATTAACCTTGTTGTAGTTAATTGCCGTAGCGTAAAAAACAAGCGCGCCGAAATCGAGCATATTTTTCAGGACGCAGACGTGGTCATGGGGACAGAGAGCTGGCTTACGGAAGATATAAGCGACAGCGAAGTTTTTCCTCCAGAATATAAAATTTACAGATGCGATCGACGCAATAGAACAGGTGGCGGAGTTTTTATTGCCGTTAAATCCCATTTACAAAGCGCCGCTCACGAAATAATTGACAACGAAATTGAAAGCGTATGGTGTACAATTAAACAACGAAACAAAAGGAGTATTCATGTTTGCTCTTTTTATAGACCGCCGAACTCCGAAGTCGATATTATGTACGTTCTAGAAAATCAAATATCCGCACTTACTAAGAGAGACAGTAAAGGTGTAATAGTAATCGGGGGAGATTTTAATCTTCCATCCATAAACTGGGATACTTACACTGTAAAACCGAATTCAAGGAATAAAGAAATCAGCGAGGTATTACTCAACATACTTGCAAATCACTCTCTCGCCCAAGTAGTTGACAAACCTACGAGAGGAAACAAGCTATTAGACCTTTTAGCAGTAAGCGATCCTAAGTTGATAAAACAAGTCGATATTATTGACGGTATAAGCGACCACAGAGTAATATTTGCAACGTTAAAAGTTGATGTGGTGTCAGCCGTAAAACCAAAACGCAATATTTACCTATTCGATAAATGTAACTTCACTAAATTTGGCGAGATGCTTAATGACTCCTACAAAAAATTCGTTGTTACATCAAAGGACCAAAGCACAGATGAAATATGGACACGTTTCTTAGAAATTCTGCGCCAAGGAATCAATGAACATATTCCGCAAAAACTGAAATGTGATAATAAGGAACCTCGCTGGTACAACAACGATGTCAGAAGAGAACTTAGGAAACAGAGAAAACTATACAACTTGTACAGAAAGTCCATCACGTCTCGTAATAAATCGAAGGAACTTGAAGCTAAAGAAAGTTACGCTGCTCAACGCTCAATAACCAAGAAATCAATGCGAACTGCAATGCGAAAATTTAAGAAAAAAGTACTTGGTGAATTACTCGAAGAAAATCCGAAATCCTTTTGGTCGTACGCGAGAGAGCTTCAGGGAAAACATTCAACCGTAGATTCGTTATTTGATAAAGATGGTAAACTTGTCACCGAAAATATAGACAAAGCTAACACTTTAAATGCCCACTTCGAAAGTGTATACACTACTGACGATACTCAATTCAATTTAGACATCCCATATACTGAGGATTTGATGGAAGAAATATCTATAAAACGTGATGGGATAACTAAACAACTACAATCGATTAAGAATAGTAAATCTCCGGGTCCGGAGGGAATACCCGCGCGTGTCCTCAAAGAGTTAGCTCCACAGATCGCGCCTTACTTAGAGATCATATTCAAGAAGTCACTCTCCGAAGGGAAGTTACCGCCCGACTGGAAAATTGCAAGTGTTACACCCATTTTCAAAAAGGGAAACAGAAATGACCCAGGCAACTACCGTCCAATTTCCCTAACATCAATTATAGGCAAGATACTTGAACATATCGTTGTTAGTAATATCATGACTTTCTTGGACAGACGTAACTTCCTCCATGACTGTCAGCACGGATTCCGAAAAAATAGATCCTGCGAAACACAGCTCGCGCTCTTTCTTCACGACGTTATAAAATCTGGTGAATCGAAAAGACAAGTTGACGCACTATTTCTAGATTTTAAGAAAGCTTTCGACACTGTACCTCACAACAAACTTTTATACAAATTACAGTCATGCGGATTAAACGAAACAGTTGTAAACTGGATACGCGACTTCCTCAGAGATCGTAAACAAAAAGTAGTTCTTGACGGAATTAGCTCTGATGTTGTAAAAGTTACATCAGGTGTTCCACAAGGAAGCGTAATCGGCCCCCTGTTGTTCATTATATACATTAACGATCTCTGCTCCCGCATTAGCAGTAAAATACGTTTATTTGCTGACGACGCTGTCATCTACCGCGAAATTAGTGATCACTCTGACTATGAAAATCTATCATCGGACTTAAACAACGTTCATTTGTGGAGTCAAGAGTGGGGACTCGAACTTAATCTGAGCAAATGCATGGCGGTACATTTTTTGCGGAATTCGTCCAACACTAACAATGTTTATGCAGTGGATGGCATTAACATAAAGGCAACAGACGAAGTGAAGTACCTGGGAGTTACGATAACCTCGAACCTCACGTGGGGAACTCATATAAAGAATATTTGCGGCATAGCCCTGAAGAAATTAGGATTCGTCAAGCGTATTGTGGGAAGATTTTCGGATGAGAAAGTAAAAGAAAGGTGCTATTTCGCTCTCGTCCGACCGCACCTTGAATATGCAGCGAGTGTATGGGATCCAGTGCAGAAAGACTTAATCCGCGAGCTGAATAAGATACAAAGGAAGACTGCGCGTTTCGTCAAAAACCGCTACGGGCGTACAGACAGTGTTACCCAGATGTTAAGCGAATTAGGCTGGGAGCCGTTGGAGACTCGGAGGCTGCGCGCTAGGCTTAGATTGCTTGAGCAATTGAGAATGGATATATTTAAGAGCGACACAGAGAACATAATCTTAGAGCCACACTATATTTCCAGGTCCGACAGAAGCGATAAATTAAGAGAGATTTTTAGCCGAACGGATAGATATAAGAATTCGTTTTTCCCCCGAACAATAAAGGACTTTAATAAACGCTTGTCCCAACCTCGTTAGAGCACTTCTTCTTTTTTTTTTTTTTAATAGCTGTAAACGGCTGGTGTCCTAACACCCCCTGCCACACGCCTTTTAGGCGGCTTGCGGGGTATTATGTAGATGTAGATGTAGATGAACTATAGGAGACGGATTCCTTGTTTCGACCTAAAAGTTGAATTTCCTCCACAAATTATGCAATCGTGATCTCGCTCCTCCACTTTCTTCTCCGTCGTACCGAAATTTGGCTGCAAAGGATATAGAAATAAAAATTTCGTCGCTCCGCTCATTCCATTTCCGGGGATACTTTGGTCAATTAATCATAATTTGAAAAATATTAGGATAAATTCGTAGGTGCTTCATTAACTTCGCCCTCAAAATAGTGAATCAAAGTATCAAAGGAACTTTTATTTTCCATTTTATTTTACCACCCTCACGACTTCATCTTTTGATTACAATTCATCGTAATTTTTCCCCTTTCCAGGCGCTTAGTTTTCTCCATATAAAATACTCTAATAAATATTTTTCCGTATTACTGGGACACACTTTTGTAAATTAAAACAACCCATAGATTCTCTGTAGCAGTATGTCATGGACATGTACAAATATATTTTCAATAGTCTACAAAATATGGAAATAAGCCACTAATACTCGTAGTTGTCATAACCTTCTCACTATAAAGTTAAGAATAAATCTCGACAAGCCAGCCATGTGGCTCATTAGCTTGTATAAGTGTATTTTAACTCTTTTCCTGTTTCATGAGTTTGAAGGCATGTTTATTTCGCAATTCCGTGGTCAATAATGCTGTGCGAATATAATATATCATAGGCTATCGTTTAACAAAGCCGCAGGCCACATCTCTCGATAGAAACTATATATCATCGCCCATCCGTTTATTATTGTCCTTCAAGTAATTTTTGCTTTTCCTTCATGAATTATGCCTCAGTTTCATCTCTTCATTACCTACGCAGCATAGCGTCTCTAGATATCCAAATGTGGTCACTTCGCTTTCTTTCGCTTCTTCTTCGCAATAAGCGGACCACGGTTTCCGGCATTCGATGAAGTCGAACACCAATGTGCAATTGCGAAGTGTCTCTAGAAGTGAATCTATTCGCCCCGATGAAAATTCCCTCTCTGCACTGCTCTCTGTAAACTGAAGAGAAATTGTCGAGTTTCTACGTGAGCCAGCAAACATTTGGTGATGGTTCATAAGAAGAAGGGGTACATTTCTGTGGGGTTCATAATTGCTGGGGGCGCACTCAAGACTCGAAAGCCCAAAAATTCACGGGGATCCCAAATAAAGTTGATCCCAACATCCCAATCCACGGCCCCTGCTCGCTGCGGCCATTATCCTATCACCCCCTCAAAAGGTCTTCCCTCCCTCAATAAATAACCTCTTATTCCACGCACAGCCATTTTATTCCCTACAGAGTAATTATGAAACATGAAATCATATGTATAGTGTGCTACTGAGAGTTACAGTATCTAACTATATACTACAACCGAATTGTAAAAAAGAGGCCAACTATAATTTCTAATGAATTACTAGTGAAATATTCTCAGTAAGCCCTTTTTTCCAATTGAAATATATACCTACTCCTAAATTGTAAAAGACATTATTGCTTTATAAGGTAATTATCCCATTGAATTATTCTCCGTTAACAAATTAAAAACGCATTATTAACCCATTTTTAGCCTACGTCCATAAGCAGTCATCTCAAAAGATGGCAATCTTTTGTCACTTGCAATTCGTTTCTTCTGTTATTCGTTTCTTATGTTTTTCTTTTCTTCTATTATTTTAACCGACATGATGTTTTACGCAAAATCTCTTGATCGCCGTTAGCAATATTGGTAGTACCAAGTTTTATTATTCCGTTGTTTTATTATTGATGTTTATTACAATAAATAAACATTAATTAAAGAGGTATGAGGGCTTAAAAACACATGCGATTTCACTTGGGAGCATAAAACGACCCAAAGATCCAGTTTAGAATAAATAGAGTTCGTAAATATTTTACTTTATTGTGCGGGTGACGTCCAAATGCAAAGTTTATAAACAAGGTTTCTAAATTTTTATCCGCAGGTGCTTCGTCTCAAACAGGTTTATGACACGCAAAATCGATACGCTATCTCCAACTAAAGCCAATTATCTCGGGCTAAAACTGAATTTAATCTTAGATATCCATCATCGTTTCAGAATAATTCGTCTTCATTTTCTGTCGCATATCCATTGAAACTGTGTTGTCGCAGTGACATTAGTTTCATCGGAAGGTTCCCGTAAGAAGGAAAAGTTATATCTTCGCATAAAATTACGCGCCCATATAAAAATTCAAGCTCTGATTTCATACGGCTGTACACGCTACTCCAACGTGAGTATATAAAACTTCAAGGCCAATTGTTACCTGGGGACGCATACAACAGTTGTCCCAAACGCCAACGTGGAATAATATACGTCCTGAGGTCGCGGAAACTGGCTAGCCAAAAAGATACCGAGTCGCACTAGGAAGAGGTAGAACAGCGGTGACCCTGGTGCTCTCAACGGGGAAAGGTCATTGAGGGAGGACGTGGCGAATTCTAAAAAAAAAAGTGGCAGAAGGCCTGGTGTGGAAGAAGAAAGAGCTAGCGATAAAAATCTTCTGATAAAATCACATGCCCTGACCCGGGTTTCTGAGGTTGCATTGGAAGACAGAAGACTGGCCTCAGTGCCTGCGAAACAAGCCACAGTCCCGAAGGTCAGGAATAGCAACGGTCTAATGGGACAGGAACTCGGATAAACATATGCGAAGTTTTAACAGACAATGAACTCGACATTAAAAACTAAATTAACACCATAACACCTGCACCACACGTTTGTTACAACTAAAACCTATAGGCAAATTTTCAGCGCGAAATCATGACTGAATTCATAGCATTATTCATGTATTTATTCAATGAATTCTATCTACCAATTAGGCCTCAGAAAGGTGATCTCTACTTCCCCCATCTTTACGCGGCAATGCGATACAAATTTCCAGGTCTTAATATCAGTATAGGTACAGTCACTTTCAAAAGTTTTAGGACAAAGTTTGTGGCGCCACTTCTGCTTCTCAAGAAAATTTAGTTTCCCTTACTCCATTTGTTTTCCTTGCTCACGCACTGCAAATATTTCGCTTCCATGTGAAGATATATGAACAAAGAGGGAGAAGTTACTTGCTAAATTTATCGTTTTGTTTCGATCTTTGATGGATTTAATGATTAATTTCGTGTGCATACTCTATGTCCTTGCTCCGGTTTTCACTGCTGGTATGATATTATGTATCACAAAAATCTCATCGTCAGAAGCCGTGGTGGCGTAGTGGAGTTAATGCGACGTCGTCATAGTAAAGGTTGTTGGATCGATTCCCCTGCTCGGAATTAAGATTTCCACTTTTTTTTCCTTGGTAACTCCTTTTGTATTTAATAATGGGTTTCAAATAATTTAAATTCGCTGTAATCGATAAATACTTTTTTTAATGGTAAATGGTAATATACAAGTTAAGAATTGGGCAAGGCAAGGGATTGCTAGTACTCATTTTGAAAATTAGGGATTTGCAAAAGGGGTAACCGTAACCCGACGGTAAGGGGCGCATTCAAACCCAGCGTTGGTATTAACTTAGTGATTTTAGATTGGCGATGAAGGGTCATACATAGCGGTTGATTATTGCATTAATTAGTTGAGAAAGTTGTTGATTATTATTATTTTCTGCAATGAGCACCATGCTTTTTCACCCGTCCCTTGAGACGGGTGATATGTGTGCCATTATATGACGTCCAACTTGACTTACATACAGCAAATAGCCTTTATAATCATCACATAATACTTCATTTGGGTTTTGCGTAGAATGTGTTTTCCAGTTTTCAATCAATGCAAAGATCCAACTAATTTGTCAGAACGGATTCATTCAAGTAATCGGCGAGCTGTTAATGGAAACCTGTTGATGTTATACCCTATTGCGAATGCACAATCTAGAATTTTATCCAATGAATTAAGAAGAAGGCCTAAACAGCCCTAAGAAATAAAAAAAATATCTTAAGAGACCTCTACGCCATCATCAGCGCAAACCAAAGTACTTCCAATCTCCTCCCTTCCCGCCCTTCTATCACCCACAGAAAGGCGCCCAACGTGCGCAAATATTCCGATCCACCCGCCCCTCTCTCCCCCGAACTGCCCCCCTATCTTCTTCCTCCTCAACATGCAACCGCCCAAGATGCAAGTGCTGCTTCTTGTTTCGCTCCACCTCCCCACCAGTCATCAACAAATCTTCCTTTTCTCCTTTTTCCTTTAAATACTTCCTTTAATTCCATCTACCGACTATCCTACAATTTCTGCCCTGCCTACTACATTGGAGAATGCACCACGGCAGTATCCATTCGAATGAACAACCATCGCCTCTCCACCAAGTCCCTCCCATTCGTTGAACCAGTACTCCAACACAAAATAGTTCCTTCGAGCAGTGCTTTTCCCTTTCCTAAAGCGAAATACTAGCACACCTGGGTGGAAACAGCGTTCAAACCGCCAGGGCTGAACGTCGCTAATTGCTAGCCACCAGCCAATTCCTCCCGAATTCCCCCTCACCTCCACCTACCCCTTCAACCTCCCCCCCCCCTAAACTCCACAGAAGACATCAGCAATCCTGTCTCACTCATTGAGAATGGTGGGTAACCCCATAGAAACGTCTGAAAAACATTTTGTGAGTGTCCCTTTTTTAGTGCTTCTATGTTATTTATTTAATTAATCTAAGTATATTTATATTCATAAAAAAGTCGTAAATCGTGTTTGTTACACTATTTATAACTCGAGAACGGCTACATATATTTGAACGATTTTCTAGATGAATGGAAGTTTTTGGATTCGTATCAACCTCGAATAGCAGAATTAACATTTCAAAATAATATCAGTTCATGGAAGAAATTAATATGGGTGCTAGGGGACATTTTTAGGAGTTGGCAACACTTCAACAGCTCAATTTCAAGTCGGTCATTCTACTTACTAAACGATCTGTTTTGTTTTTACCAATTTAATGACTGAGCCTCAAAAAAATTGTTGACTATCGGTAAAGGCCGTGTTCATGTCGACGAATCGAGCGGATTTATTTTATATCCTCGGCATTTTTGCAATTTCGTTTCATCGAAAGATGAACTCCTCAACAAAGTGCTCTCGAACATGACTGATGAGCAAAATAATCACAAAGATCACATTTAGAATCACATTTAGAGCGAGCGAGCAATTTTGGCGGCTCAGGACGAAGATGTGGATTAAGTCACCAACTATCCATCTGCATTTTTAAACTTCTTAGATGTGACTACTGGCTTACCACCGCACAATATACAGCTGAAGGTTGACTCGGTGGTCATGAACCTTTGAAACCTAAAATATGCAATGGAACATGTTAGGTGATAAAAAACCGATAATCAATGTGATTCACGCGGTTATATTAAAAGGTAAATTCAAAGATGAGGATATTCTCATTCCAAGGATTCCCACGATCCCATCTGATATGCCCTATGAGTTCAAATAAATTCAAATTTCGGCTTCGTGTTTCATTCGCGATGATGATTAGCTAATTACTATGTCAACCGTTGAGTGTTTGTAGTCTGAATTTAGGAAATCCATGTTTTTCTCATGAACAATTATATGTGTCATGTTCAGTGTTGGTAAACTATCCGCTTCATTTGTTCGTGCGTGTAATAACAAAGCAAAAACTGTTGTATATCAGAAGGTGCTAGTGCAGAATAAACCCAAATGTGTAGTGTACACTCGGGCTCGTTTACATACGGGGCACGTTTACGGAGTGCACTTTTACCAAACCGAGTTATAAATGGCTCACCACGATTTGGGCTTTATTAACTGCTTTATAAAACCACAATGTCTAAATTTTGATAAGTTAAAACATAAAAATTAGAAAATTCACAGAAAGAAATTGGTCATGTGCGCCAAATATGGCAATCGATTGGACGCCGTCCTCAGGTGTGCGAGAATTTCGTTCGTTCTATGAGCTCCAGACTGGAGGCGGTCATAGAAAATAATGGCGGTATTACTCGCTATTAATTAGATAAAACCAACGCTTACGCCTTCCGAAGAAAAATTTGCAAGCTTTGCCATTTTTGTATCATGTTTTGATTTTTTTACTTTTATTGGTCGATAAAAGATGTTACGAAAATTTACAATTATTTTTTATACGTATGTACTGAAAAAAACACGGCAATCAAATTAACAATTTTAAAGTTATCCATAAGTTTTGGGTTCGCAAGTAATTATTTTTGATTATTTATTTAATTATTATTTTCACTTTAAGTCATTTTTCTTTGATCATTCGGGGAGTGATGATTGATATCCACAAATTTAACTTACCTGGGATTCATTTTATAATAGAATTAATATAATAGTCTTGGTAATAGAATTTACTTCATTCCTTTAGTTTTCATTTTTCAATATTTAAAGGTTTATCTGTTAAACGATTCTAAGTTAAGTTAGAAAAACTTGAAATTATTTAAGAGTTGTAGTGGGTTATTGAGCTCTACTACCCTCCAGAGCTATGTGCCTGCTACGGTAAGTGTATAGCATGAGTGGGTAATTTCACGGAGACAGATTTTCGTTTTGACAGTGCATAGGTAATTCTCTCCGAGGGCTTTTTTCAAAAATCTGGTGGTGGTGGACATTTTTCTGTTGAATGTCGTTCCCATCCTGTGTGGTGTGTGGGTAACACTGCAGGTACAAAATATCTGTCCGTCGCATGTGACGTTCAGACCCTTGGCGCCTTTCGTTAAGAACAAGAGAAAGCCGATGCCAGTTTTCTCTACTCCCTATCTTTTTTAACGTGCTCTGAACGCGCAAGTGAAGTTATTTGTCATTCGCCATAACACAGTACTTGAAAGAGGATTCAAATATTGGCGAATTCCTTATTTCCGCCATCTTTAATAATGATATATATATGCAGGGGTGCCGACTCATAAAAAAATACTCGGGAAGCCCATACCGGGGGTCTTGCCCAGGGAATTTTTATAAATAGTGGGTTTAAAAGTTTAATTTCGAAGCTCTATTTTGAATCCCTAGACTAAGGTTTGTGGTGATGAGCACTGTGCTTTATCACCCGTCTCAAGAGACGTGTGATAAAGCATGGTGCTCATTGCAGAAAATCATAATAATCAACAGCTTTCTAACCTAATTAATGCAATAATCAACCGCTATGTATGACCCTTCATCGCCAATCTAAAATCACTAAGTTAATACCAACGCTGGGTTTGAATGCGCCCCTTACCGTCGGGTTACGGTTACCCCTTTTGCAAATCCCTAATTTTCAAAATGAGTACTAGCAATCCCTTGCCTTGCCCAATTCTTAACTTGTATATTACCATTTACCATTAAAAAAAGTATTTATCGATTACAGCGAATTTAAATTATTTGAAACCCATTATTAACGCCACCACGGCTTCTGACGATGAGATTTTTGTGATACATAATATCATACCAGCAGTGAAAACCGGAGCAAGGACATAGAGTATGCACACGAAATTAATCATTAAATCCATCAAAGATCGAAACAAAACGATAAATTTAGCAAGTAACTTCTCCCTCTTTGTTCATATATCTTCACATGGAAGCGAAATATTTGCAGTGCGTGAGCAAGGAAAACAAATGGAGTAAGGGAAACTAAATTTTCTTGAGAAGCAGAAGTGGCGCCACAAACTTTGTCCTATAACTTTTGAAAGTGACTGTACATGTGCATCGATCAACCAATCGATCAATCATATATCTCTACCACATTATTGTTATTTTGTACTTGAAGGAAATTGGCATATTCTTTTGTTAATTATTTTACTGTTATTGAAATCGCATGGTGAAAGAAGCCATCGTCATCAAGTTGGAGGAGAATAGGTTGAACCGAGATAGTGGTTTTCAACTCTGCCGCACGTGGACACCAATCGTGCAGCATATGAAGAGGAAACACGAAAAAAACCACTAATCAGGTGCTACCTCGTCCGCCAGCCTCACCGATATAAGACCGTCGAAAATTTGTCAAGGCACTCATTCCCAGAGGACGACAGCGGATTAAGCCATCGAAACGTCGGCATGGAGCCAAATCTGACCCGGTTGGAAGCCCAAGTGTGTTCCATCATACCCGAGGACTATCTCTGAATACTTTATTAACAGAAAATAATGCTATTTAGATATAAAACTTAAAATAGAAGAAGATTTCCCCTGGGGAGTCCAGAGGATAAAAAGTGAGAAAAATTTGGTAGGACGTGAAATAATATTGCGAAAACAAAAGTATATAGGTAACTGATTTCGAATTAGTATGTCTCCACTGCCCCTCCACCTTGACCTCTTCACCACGATAAAACAAAGATAAAATTAATGCGTCAAAATAAGATGGATATAACAAAATATTATCACGAACTCACTACACTGATGATCGTGTAGTTATGATAATAGCACGCGACTGTTGAGACCAGTGGCGCAGCGAGAGGGGGTTTTGGGGGATAAAACTCCCCCAGAGCTCAGAATTTTTTAAAAGTTAAATCCATTTTAATGAATTGAATTGATATTACTTATAGAATTTTGTAAGGATTTATAAAATATACCTTAGAAAGCCGTAAAACTCACTAGTTATCCTATTTTTTTCTGGGGAGGGCCCCCGCACCTCCCGCTTACCCTGGCGGGTATGCCATACCCCCAGACACTCCAGTATTAGTCGCGCCTAAAACCCCTCCTAGCCTTAATTCCTAGCTGGTTGTAGCCTTAATTCCTGGTTGAGACGGTTGAGACCAATCACGGAACAGCTGCGTATTATGCTGGGTCAAGCGTAATGCGCAGCTGCTCCCGAAAGCCTTCGATACACATGAATCTCGCTGTGAAAGTTCACGTTTCAAACGCTAAGAAATCTGTTCTGTCAATGTCCATACTTTACAATGACATAAATGTGTGCTCCGAGTAGTGTCATAGCATTATCACAGAAACTAATAATCAGCACCCCATTAGCCATCTCGGTTGACCGACCCTTGAGGAAAACTGGAAACACCGTTTTTGCAATGTCAAAATATCCACAACGAATACTGCAACTGCCAATCAGTTGCAAAAGCATTACTACCCCCTCTTAATAATAGCATCAGTAATAGCTTCATAGCATCAGTAAGCAATGCAATTTGAAGGGCGATGAAATTGATAGTCCTAAAAGAAATGAATAATAAAATTTCTTTGAAGAAGATGCAAGGGCATTACCGCGCAATGACTTCTGTTATATACAACTTATGAGTCAATTATCTCGGAGACATTGAAAACCGCGGTAGGAAACAATGCACCAACGGTACCGAGCAAGGCTGACGAGCTTGTGTTTAAAGTAGGACACTCAAGACATGAAAGGTGCATTTTTACTACAGCAAGGTCAGGAACAGTGACGCATGAAGGTACAAGGTCTCTTCCGTGTACTCAAATGCTACCACGGAATATATACACCTATGCGGCTTACCACACCATGGGACGTCAAAGCATTGATTACTGGCTCCAGAATTGTAATCCCTGCCGTTGCCTATATTTTTTGGCTATTCATTTCGTTGATTTAACGCATTTTGGACAGCACTGAGGTCCAGCAATTTGATAACGGGGCCGAAATGAGGTTTTCGCGAGCGAATGATAGATTTTCTCCCCTTTCCTTTCTTTTTCCCAACCCATGTGAAAAAGAATCCCTCTCGGCATGGCCTAGAGACGGAAGTAGATTTCGAAGCACTTACACTGAAAATAATTTGTCACTTGCAACTTAATGATTGGGGAGCGTGGTAGCGTAGTGGCAAGAGCACTTGGCTCCTGGCCTAAGGATCCGAGTTCAAATGCCGGATGAAGCCTCCGGTCACCCCCAAATAAAATCCTCGAATTGCGAGGTGGCCCAGGGAAAGGAACTGACACCCCAACTCCAAATGTGTGATATTCAGACGCCTGTGGCTTTATCAGGGGTGAGATTTCTACAAACACTCTAACCAGCCTTCGGGATGTATCATAGAGTGAGTGAACCTAATCATTCCATAAATCCGGCCAGGCGCGGAACCAGGGTGGGGCAGAGGGGGCACGTGCCGTGGGCATCAAAATTTGAAAAGTTTATTTTTAAAAGTAATTCAATGTTTATAATGAAATTATTAAATAATTTATAAATTATTAAACATTAATATTAATAAAATCTCTCAATAGCAAACATTCGGCGTGTAATTTCTACTTCCGTATCTCAAAGAAATAGCTTACGGATGTATTATATTTTAGTGATGGGGGGAAGGGAGGAGAGATCAGAGGAGGGGGGCGGCAAACTGATCTTTGCCACCCCTGACAAAACTCTTAGTTCAGGCCCTGAATATGACGATATCCTATTAATTTTCGAGAGGTGTGGTGGACGTTTCCTCTTTGTTTTAGAAATCGCCCGTGGGAACTTTATTAAAGATAGAGCTTAGTGATGTCATATTCTTTGTATTTCACGTAAAATGCCAATTTTTCACCCCGAGGAAAAAAAGTTGGCGGCATATTTTTGGGAAAAAATGTCTAATTAGTTCAGAAATTTTATTATTCTTTAAAATAACTATGTTATCATAAACAATGGGAGATAATATTTTCATTTGGAATCAGAAAAACCGTCCCCATATCTACTCTGGTATCATTTTCCTCAATAACGAACTTCACTGAGATTTTGCGACTTTGATTTGGATGAGTCTGAAAGTGAAACACTACGGCACTTATCATATACACATATATGGCCACCGATTGCTAGTATAAGCGATCGGTGGCCAATTGACATTTTTGCGACACACGGCTCGTTTAAAATTTATGTTATATTACACGGCAATTTTCAGGTTGTATATAGAGTAAACCCTTGTCAATATTTCCCTTGCAACTCAATCACAATTTTTTTCCATATGAAACAAAACTGAGATAAAATTTTAGGAACAGGAAAATGTTAAATACGGTCTTCTCAATATACTCAGAAATTTTCCAGATGATGGCTCAACAATTAATTTAATAGCTAATATGTCTAAAAAAAAGTGCCAAATTGAAGATGACTGAAGAACGTTTTTTATGTTCATTTCAGTTTCATATTTGCCTCGTTATCCTTGACGAACCGCTAGGGCATACCGACATTTTATCAGATAGCGCGGCATTAAATAATGCTAATTGTAAGTTCCGCCCGCCCCTTCTCACGGTGTGTGATGTACACTGATCGGAATTCGCCTGATCATTTTCATAAGGGCGACCCATTCCGAATAGTTAGAAACGCAATTCAAAGTTGTTCTATTTGAAAGTTTGTGTTCTGACAGCTCACTCCGAGGGCTCACCTCATCGTGGCCAGGGGTGCCGACTTACAAAAAATATTGGGGGGTCCCAAACCGGGGACCTTGCCCCGGTTAATTTTATAAGTAGTGAATTTTAAGTTTTAAGCATTTTAGAAGATTCATATGATCAACATTAGAACCCTGATTACTCGAATCTCGATATCTGGACACTCCGGGGAAAATTTACAAACCTGACACATTTTTTCCTCACATCTCTAACGAATTTTTGGGGGGGCTCGGGCCCCCTCAGGCCCCATGGAGTCGGCGCTACTGATCGTGGCTGGAAAGTTTCATACACAGCAAACTTCGATCGCGTTGCCAACCACTCGGAATAAACCACCCATCAATGGTGGATTAATGGGGGGCTGCAACCCCCCGTAATTTCTGGAAAGTTTGAAAAGATGGCGATCTATAAGAAAGCTCTCCGATCAAATTTTATATTTCACCAGCTTAATATTTTAATTAAAAAATGATTGATGGATATCTAAAAGCCACTTATCTACTTACACCAGTCTTCGGGCGCATCCTTGTTGTGAGGTATTGCATACCATTAAGGCGCCACGGAAATTGATGGACGACTTTTACCCCCCCTGCCATCCATAGTGAAAATTGATCAGAATAATTCTCAGCCAAATGCCACGAAAATCTCCCGTGTCAATTCTAACTGACTGGAGATGATATTTCAGAGGTATTCCAACCTGTACATCAATGCATTCAGTGAACACCTTAGTCCTATTTTCATCTAATGAGATGTTTACTCAGGCCCGGTACTAGGGCGGGGCAGAGGGGGCATTTGCCCCGGGCGGCAGATTTCAGGGGGTGGCAAAATTTTAAAGGTTTAATAAAAAAGTTATCTCATTTTCGTAATTAAATTATTTAAGGATGATCATTAATTTATAAATCACTAAAAAATAATATAACCAAAACTTTTTAATAGCAAGCATACTATTTGTTGTTATTTCACCTACCACATTTTATAGATAGCTAAAACCTCTGAGAGCTATTTTAGGGCATTTTTTAATGAAACTCTTAAGTTTGTAAAGCATAGGTACTGAAGATTATGATGTTTTTGCTCATCAAACCTTGACAGGATGTACGAGCCAAAAACATAGGACATAGTGATGTTAGAAATGGGCATGATAAAGCTAGGAAACTTATTTGGCCAAAGTGATCCATTCCTACCTTTCCAGGAAGTGCAAAACTCCCATTCCTTAGTGCTAACTAGCTTTGGCATTCAACATTATTCATCTCGAGCAGCTTGTATGAAAAATCAATATCCGTAACTGGGCGTTTTTCTTAATTGTTTGGTATAGTGTCATAGTTAAACTAGGGGTTTATGCCAGTGGAGTAGCCACGGGGGGGTTCTCCGGGTTAAACCCCCCCTTTCAGCCTTAAAAAGAGGCTCCAAAAATGAGAAAGATGGCCTCAATGAATAAACAAATACTTAATTTTAATAAATATTCACACAAAAATACTGTTTTTGAGTCATAAAAATCATGTCTTCAACATCAAAAATCCCTTTGCCCTCGGGTGTTTACCATACACCCCAGAAGAACCCCGAAATCTCCGGTAAACTCCCCCCCCCTCCCATTTCAAAATCTTGGCTACACTACTGGTTTATGCCAATAATAATTACATATAATTAAATTTATTTATGCCCCTGATGAGGTGTTTTGTGAAGTCTAGTGGTTCATTACCTTTAATTCCCATACAGATATGGCCTCTTGGGAGCTAGTGGCTGTGGAAAGACCACACTTTTGACGTGCATTGTTGGAAGGAGGCGACTGAACACTGGAGAGATATGGGTGCTTGGCGGAAAACCAGGCAGTGAAGGAAGTGGAGTTCCGGGGAAGAGGGTTGGATACATGCCTCAGGTAATTTCATTTTTTTTGGGAGCTGAAAAATAACTCACTGATATTATATATAAACATAATCAAGCTTTTATCCTTAAGTAAAAAGTTGGATTATTTTATGGAATGTATCATAAAATATTCCAATTATCCTGATGAATATGGGGAAATAAATGGCAATTAATTCATATCAATATCACCCTGACCTGAAGTGATTATGAAGTTGTGAAATACTGTCATAAGAAGAAATAATTTGAGAGAAAGTTAAGCATAAAAAATCATTCTAATTAAAATTGCAAAGAAGTTGCTTTGAATGCAAGGATTCAAATGCATATAGATACATGCAATCACCTTATTAATTTACCATGTGGTTTTACAGAGAAAATTTTTACAGGATAGATAGTATACTACCCTGTTAAAAATTTCCCCTGTGTTCCCCCCTGGAAACACTATGCTCCAGCATATATGCTATGGCATGGCATGGTATTCCTTCATCTACATTATGAAATTCAATTATCTTATTTTTTCAAAGAAATTCGGCATTTTTAGATAAATTGGCCCTGATTTTGGTGAATCAGTACATTTCCTAGAACTTTCATCTCACCAGCAGCTTTCTCCTCCATTCAATATACATTATTTCAATATAGCCTAAAAAGCACATGCTACATTTTGTCGCAAAATATATGTTAGAAGCAGTTTTAGGAATCATGGAATTGATCCCTGAAATATTTACTTACTTGATGACTTTGGGAATCACATGAAAAATACTCTTTTTTACCCAGAATTTTTATAATTTCTTTGAGGGTGTTTCCGTACGTAGATTAACCTAATTTAAAATCTTCTAGGAAACGGCTCTATACAGTGAGTTCACCATCAGAGAGACAATGCTATACTTTGGGTGGATCTTTGGAATGTCCACCAATGCCATTGATGAGAGATTAAGCTTCCTAACAAAGCTTTTAGAACTTCCACCAGCACACCGCCAAGTGAAAACTTTGAGGTAATAATGGCCATACAACAAGATGTTAGACAACCAGTGTTTGTATACAAGTTTTTCCTAAACGTCTAATTCTCATCCCCAACTTTTCCTAAATTTGAAACTTTCTGCGGCTAGTAGATATGATAAGTAATCATTTTATATTATTTGCACCAATTAGTCTTTTTGAAAGAATTATTACAAAGACCTATCTCCTCAGTTCACTCATTTGATTTGTTCAACATGTCCATACATTCATTAAAAAAATTACTGAAATTCAACAATTGTATTCATACTTAATTTGCTAATTGATTGTGTGCACAAGTTTAAATTTAATATAAGTTTTCCATCCACTTAAAATTTAGAAATTATTTTAATAAGAATATCAGTTGATGAAGAATTTCATTAAATAATAACTCAAATGTAATTGGAAAGATACCTGAATACTTCTTTCTTCAATAGCAATGCATGATAAATATTAAAATACACTAATAAATCTAAAATTGAAAACCATCTATTTTTCCTCTCTACAGTGGAGGTCAGCAACGACGAGTGTCACTATCAGCAGCTTTCCTTCATGAACCAGAGTTATTAATTCTGGATGAGCCAACAGTGGGGGTGGATCCACTTCTTCGGCAAAGGTAGCACACTAATCAAACTGTTACAAATGTGGAGCAAAAGATTTCATCTTTTTGCATTGTCATTGTCAATAAGATGACAAAAATTAGGAACTCTGGAGAGAATACTTCATTTTATGCCTTTGTCTCCAAATAAATAACAAGAAAATGTCATATTTCAATTAGCAATGCAATTTAGGAGCATTAATTTTTGACATTACATCTAATAAACTCTCCTCTGTTTCTCAACTGACATTTGTTCCTTACTTACAGCATATGGAAACATCTAATTACAATCACCAAAGAGGGAAACACGACAGTTATTATAACAACACATTATATAGAGGAAGCTAGAGATGCTCATAAGGTATGTTTTTATCTAAAATTTTCACTATAATCATGAAATTGTGGCATACATGCAAAAGTTTACGGTTGAAAATAATAAGCAAATTTTTTTGCTTCATAGATTGGCTTGATGAGAGGGGGAAAGCTTCTTGCTGAAGAATCACCAGATAATCTGCTGGCCATTCATCACTGTGGATCACTGGAAGAGGTCTTTTTAAAGCTTTGTGTCCTGCAAAACAGGAGAAAACGAAGCAATGTGCTGAGTGGTGGAAGTGACCGTGAAATTGACATGGGATCATTTGAGGCAGCTACACAAAATGCAATTGAACTGGACAAGGTTGAATCAGACAGTGGTCTTGATGAAGAAGAGCGAGAGGAACCGTCAGCCTTACCAGAAATTAAACCTGTAAGCAATGCTCGTGACTATAATTACCAAATTCAACTGAAACAGAAGTTGGGTATGATTTAAAGGGAGTAATATGACATATACCACTTTGATAAGGAGAATATTTAAGAATATCTTACCTGATAGAAAGAGATACACATGTGACACTGCAGTGATGAATACATGGTCTATCTTAAAATTTTCAGTACTTTCTTTATCCTACATTCAAGTGGTTTTATTTTCAGCAAACAAATTTAGCATGATTTTGAATAATCACATGAGAACTTTCCATAAAACTATCCTCCGATTTTGATGAACATTTTTTTCGCTGCTTCACACACACGTCTTAGGTTCATTAGAAGGCATCATCAGGGACATCAGTTACAACTGCTGATCAAAGCTTGAGCACTTTTAATTATTTATGACTATATTTCACAGTCCATCATGGCAAAAATTTCTGTTTTATCATTATAATTAATAATGTTATGGTGGCTCGCTTCGGCAAAAAAATAATCTCACAATTTGTCAGTACTCCCAGCAGGCAACTGCAGAGGGTAGCAATCTGCATCCATGAAACTCAACCTTTCCTTCAGACCCAAGGACTTAGATGAGGAGTGGATAATAGTGAAAATTTCTCTCTGCCATATTGTTGAAGCGGACAAAATCACTGACATTCAGCTTTCGCCCATCTTCCACTCTTGACTAGTCCTATTGACACAGCAATAAACGCTGGGAAAAATTTTTATGGGAAGGATCCCATTGAGGTGTCGAGAATGCATTTCCTTGAAGTTCATTCAGATGGATTCGGAATGTATTTCACAAATGGGATTTGAGCCCCTTAACACTTCTTTAAAGCCATAAGTTGTCGCCAAAATATAACAAATGCTAACATATTTAAAAAAATTTCATAAGGCCTGATGGAGAGTCTATCTTTTGTTATACAATGTCAAACAGCATTTCCATAGTTCCCCTCTGCAAGCAATTATTTATTCATGTATATACTGCCGTAAAATTTAGAAATTTTCACCAATTGCATGAGTTATGGTCAATTACACCAACTTGTATTTAGTAGTAACTATGAACTAGTCATGAATTTGTTTATAAAGATTGTGAGCTTCAAAAATCCATTGAAATGTTCATTATGTTTATCGAGGTAAAGGAAGGCATAAAATGACCTAGGCTTGGAAGTAAGGATTTAAAATTTCTACTGTACATACTAAAGAAAAAGATATGTAAGTTTGTGGTATTAATTTGATCATTAAAATATATGTATTGATGAGAAAAATTGGCATTTACCTGTTGAGTACCAAATACATGCAATTCCTTCCATGGGTGACCATCTCCTATACCATCTAGATGATTATTGATCCACAGGTGACAATAAGGTGGATAAGGTTCAATACAGTAGGTTTATGAAGGTTCACAGGCATGCCCAGGACCTATGCTTTGTTTTACTGTATTATTATTCTTTCACGGCCATGGACAAGTAGACAAATGCAAAATCTCAAATTAATATGAAGGTAAAATATGAGTTTAAAAATGCCAAATAAAACTTGACCACCATACATACTCATTTTTTAACATCCAATTCAAATTGAATGTTGTCCACAAACTTTACTGTCCACAATCTTCCTAAATATAGCCAAAAAATGAACATTTTTACCTTTTCTATTGCTTCATGAACTGCCTTCATCCAATACTTTAATTTATATTCACTTTGGTTTTCATCCTTGGCCCCATGACATCATCATTAATGTCTCAATTTCAGAGGAGCAGGGAGCCTTCCATTGGTGCGATTTCTGCAGACCTATCCCCACCAGTTGCTGTGGCTAATGATTATGATGAAAGAAAGATAAAGAAAAAAATGTCTTTGGGATCCAGCCGACGCATTGGTGTGCTTGTTTGGAAGAACTTCATGTGGATGTTAAGAAATTACCCGTGAGTATTGACAAATATTGAGAGAATAATCTATATTAGATCACATAAATAATCTAGGCAAATGATTTTTCCCTCTATAATGTGAAATGGTGAACAAATGGTGAACTCGTGGATGAATTATGTATCAGAATCTAGTTCAAATTTCCTATGAATTTTCCGGAACGTTCGGGAAAAAAATGACGAGAATTCTCGCCATCCGTACGCAACATGTTAAAAGGAATGCCAAAATTTACTTTCAGTTTCTTACTCAGAGTCAAATTCAGGTGGCCATAGCAACATTACATTACATGCTATTTGCAGTTGGTTCACAGTATTCTTCGAAGTCTACATGTATTTTAATTCAAATCCAATTGTGAAAATACTGTGTTTCACATTTTCCCTTGCTCAGATAGTACGAATGTATTCATTGAAATTCATCATATGTTCAATGATAACGTAATTAATACCAATGGAAACGAAATCAGTATAGCCAATCACTTATAGGGTTGGTAAATACAGCCGTCCAAACAGACCAGTCTGTAATGGGGCTAAGATTGCTCACTTTCAAGACCAATCTGAAAATCAATCGATTCGGCTTTAACTTTGTGAAAATCCATGTTGAAATGAAACATAAACAACGTCGGTAACTTTTCACTGGAAAATTATTTATTGGTATGACGCATTTCGACGATGAGGCATCATTCTCAAGTACCAACTCGTTGAGTGACTTGAGGATGTAGTTAAGAAAGCCTCAGCATCGAAATGCATCGTACCAATAAATAATTTTCCAGTGAAAAGTTACCAAGGTTGTTTATTTTTTCATTTCACCAGTCTGAAACCTCAGCTTGGATGCATGGGGCAGATATTTAAGTGGTGAATGCATCAAGCTGATCAAGTTCTGTTTCAAATTATGTACAACCCTTTTTATTTTCTTCTAATGGTAATTTACTAATAACGGATATAAGTATAAAAAAGTAACAACTAACACAACTCAATGGAAGAAGCACAGAAAAATAGATAAAACACACAGGAGGGAAGAAAACTAAAAAATTGAGAGGCTAAGAACAATGTGTTAAATTGATGTTGGTAAACGCAACTTGCAGAATCAGCTCTCTTTCCTTTACAACAGTGGTCTGAACTCAGACTGACTTCTTGGTCGGATAGACTCGGAGTTCAGTTGGTAAATGTAGTGATTGAATAAAACCCCAAATATTAGAGAAAAACATCAGGCACCCACAGGCTACATCAGCCAAGTAACTCCTTAAGGTGTTGAGGTTCTTTCAAGAGATTCTAGTCATTGTACATTCTAGCTCACTTCTTGCATTTTTTAAATACATACTATCTAAAAATTTGCTATGAGAAGTTCAGAGAAGAGATGCGTGAGAATACTTCACAGCAATAAATTGGTGTTATTTTGAGTTGTGGTGTATCAGGCAACATATCAAGCTTCCCACAAAATTATTTCCATGGACTCAAAGAAAAATTAATATTGCTATGCAGAGAATGATTGAATGTCGGTTTTTATTTCTCAGGATTCTTCTGACTACTGTTGGCATGCCGCTGATACAGACTGCACTGTTTTGTATGGCCGTAGGACATGACCCAAGAGGATTGAAAATTGCAGTGGTCAATCATGAACTTGGCCCCCTTGGGCCTCTCCATGATTTCACATCCAGATCTGATGAATGCATTCCTGCCCACGGATGCAATTTAACTTCATTGAGCTGTCGTTATCTGCAGCATCTACAAAATCGCTCATTAATAACGGTGAGATATTCAGACTTGATGCCATAGTTTTTTTAATATGCTGCTATGCAACATCTAATTATGTACGTGCTCTTCCACAAAAAAACATTGTTAAGTGGATGTTTTATCAATGTAAAAAAGTTATCTTCCCAGTTTTCTGCTGCAGTATAGAGTAATATTTCTTATCCCAAATGAAAATGTTTTATGGTGACAAAACAGCTGAAACCTGTTAAACTCATGATTAAAATATCACTTGGGTAATAGAAACTCAACTATAAACTTTCTTTGAGCTAATCAATGGTATATACATATTTTTAAAAGGATTTTGATAAATGCAACTCTTTCAATATGAGAGTCAAGTACACACTGAGGTGACCACATATCTCACCTTTTATCTATTTCATCATAAAATGTAGGGAAAACCATTCCATTAAATCTAACTTTCATAATTTTTCATGATGACTTTATCAGGAAAGGTTTGACGATACAGATTCTGCTCTGGAAGCTATAAGAAGAGGAAATGTTTGGGGAGCAATATATTTCACAGAAAATTACACCGATGCTGTAATAGCAAGAGTAGGATTGGGCCGGGATGCAGATGAAGAAACCTTGGACCAAAGTGAAATGCGTGTTTGGCTGGATATGTCAAGTAAGAAATGAATCTATGAAATATTATACATAAAGAACCATTAGAATTAGGGATGGATGGTTCCAGGATTTTTTTTCACACCCGGATCTGGATCAGATCCTTGATTTTTGGAGCCGCATCTTTGGTATTTCCAAATCCAAATGCATTGTCAAATTCCTGCTATAGAACGAAGTAATTATTCACGTTTCTTCTGGGTACATACAATCAAAGGAATGCCTTTTAGATTTATAAACATGTTTTAATTTTTAGTGATTAAAAATCATTTTTATAAGCTTTAAATTATTTATTTTTAATGATAAAATCTGTACACGCTCAGGATCTAAACTGTTACGCTCGTGCTTAGAAATGAAAATAGGTTTCAGTCTTTGGATAAACTATTGACTGAATTTTAACATTCCTCACATTGACTGAATTTTAGTATTCCCAGAATTTTGTGACTTTCTCATCACATACTGACTTGTTTTTCACCTGCAAATGTTTCAGTTGCGATGAGGTGGATTTTGCACTTCCTCGCAATAGTTTCACGTCACTGTGAACGCACATGGTTCTCTTTATGTCAATAAAAATGTTTCTACACAATGAAATACATTTTATCAGTATACATATCATAATATTAAATTGCAACTGTGCAATCTGCAACACAATTAGCAACGTTTAGAACAACATTAGCATCACATACGACAAGTTGTGGGAACAGAAAGAGACAACTGCTCAGCGAGAGGAAGGGGTGGGCAGCAGAAGCACATAATGGATAGGTGGAGGGGAAGGAGCACGTTCACGAAGGAGTCTTTCAAGTAAAGAGGCTACGAATGAGGGAGTCGAGGACGAACATGTCAGATCTTGCTATTTTGTGATATTATTGCCTTCAAAGCGAAGCCAGGCGACCTATGTGATATATACAGTTGGTTTCCAGACTGTAACTTCTTGTTTGACGGTACTGATGCCACACCTGTTTCTTTGAAAATTGTGCTGTTTGGACAATGTTGAATATTGGTATAGTGTTGTTGTAACTAAAAAAAATTTGTTTCAATCAATTTGAGCTTAAAAAAATCTATGTTAGAAATGCAACGCACTTGATCTCATTAATTTTTGAATTTTGCGCATGTCATCCAATTGCCATTCGGGACATCTTTGGGTCCAGCAAGTCACTCAACTAGCATTTGTTCGCCAGAAACAGAGAATTGAAGCATGTAAGATGAAAAAGGTCAATGGGTGAGATGGGGTAGGGATGAAACACGCTTCCATTGTTCTCGTGTAACTTGATATTTTCCTTTGAAGATAATGATTTATTGACTATGTGGTCTCGGAAAGGAAAAAGAAACATCAGAGATGATGGACGGCCAAGGGTGTTTTTTTATCCTATGGCATTGAGATTCTCCCAATGGTTGTTCAATCTCTTTGTGAGAGTCATACTATGTGCCTGTCGTACTTTGCCGTAAAAATTTCTGCAGCTAAAATTCTGTCGCACAACCCCTACGAGAGCTTTCAAACAAAATAGTTCATGAGTAGGACAAGCATCGCAGTGCAATGGCATATGCGAATGCAGGATCGGAACTCTTTCCACTCCCTCGTATGGGACGCTGCATTCACTGAAGCATAAATTTAAAATTTCGGATCCAGATCCGATGCCTTCAGCGAGTTTGGATCCGAAGTATCCAATGAAGGGTAATATCCGCAGATATTTGGATCTGATGTATCTGATCCGACCATCCCTAATTAGAATTATGCACTAGGCAAAATGTTTATAGCAACACATCTTCCTCAGTAAAAAATTATCTATTACAAGTACTTAGTAATTCCATTGAGACAAGCTCATTATTTCTCAATTTACTCATCGACATATTCTCTCAGAAAGTGCATATTTCTATCAAATTTGATGAATTCAATTAAACGGAAAGGACCGTTTCATTGAGTAGAAAATAAATACACACTCATACACATATATATCTCCCCCCATTTTTTTACCTGCTATCAAATGTTAGAACTACAGAATTTTGATTGAAATGTATCCAATCATAATACGAACTTAATTATTGTTGAATTTATTGATGGCCCAAGCTTATATGCATAATATGCCTCACATTTGTTTTAATAGTAACAAAATTCCAGTACAGCAAGCGAGAGGCATAGATATATTGAACTACTTGAGTCAGCTCACGTACATTCACTCAGTTGTGTACTATAGATGTATGGAGAGCCAGATCCAGATAGGGGCCAGGAGGGCTATAGCTCTCCCTTAGGGTATCCCATTTACAATGTATAATACAGTAATTTTGTACAGTTTTTGAATATATGTATACAGGAGAGGAGAACCTCCTAGGTCCTCCTTGTCCCTTTCCTGGATCAACTGCTGGATGTATGAATTCTCACTTATTGCTTACTTTTTTCCAGATCAACATATTGGTTTAATGATTCAGCGAGATCTCCAACAGTCATATTTTTCCTTTGCCAGGGATATTACTTCTTCTTGTAATTACGATGTCAAATTAGCAGAGATTCCAGTGAGGGTGAGTTGTTATCTAAAGGAATATGCCATCTAAAACTCAAACACTTATCTATCTTTGTAGAATAAAGCAAGTCCTTTTTCTTGTTGTATGTTTAAAATTTTCAATGAGGCTTACTATCACAAATAAGTATAACTGTTTTCTTAATTCCAACTAATTCATTCCATTAATATCTTTTGGCAGTTCAATGATCCTGTTTATGGGCCAAGAAAACCAAATTTCACAGACTTTTCAGCACCAGGAGTAATTCTCACGTGAGTTATTTCATCAGAGTCAACTTGACCACTGTTTTTCTGCCATTTAACTTAAATTTCTAACATTATTGCCTAAGAAGCCTTAAGCTTTCAATTAATAAGGTTTTTTTTCAATTTTAGAATTGTCTTCTTCCTGTCTGTGGCCCTTACGTCTGGAGCAATGATTATTGAACGAAAGGAAGGTCTCATAGAGAGAAGTTTGGTATCAGGTAATCAGATGTGCATACATACCTAGCAAGGATGCATTATATCCAATGGTGTACTTTAGAAACTTAGTAAAAAAGGGATTAAAAAAAACTCAAGACATTAATGAATGTAACATCTTCAGCCGAGATCATTGATCTCACAAGCCCACCACAAAATTGCATCTGAAATCTACTCCTAGTACCGAGATGTGACACAGCCTCTCTGAATTTATTATATTATGAATACAAATCACCTTTGGAAATAATTTAATACACTCTATGCTCCCTCTGTCTCATTATTTTCAATCGGTTGTCATCAGCCTTACCCCCATCCTCTGTATTACGAATCACTTTTGAAAATATTCTCATGCCACTGACTTTCAATAATTATTTGTACAATAATAGTGGATAATAACAATGTATTAACTTGAGCTTTCCTGACATGCTTACAGATGCTGTACTGCACATAAGCATTCTGAATCACAAGAAGCAGTCATGATGAGATAAATTCTTAAGGCTGTTTTACACGGTACACGGAATTGCACAATCTGACGTACGTGCAAAGGCGCAATCAAAATTGCGTCGTGTAAAGCGGTGAATTGCTAGAACACATGCGAGAATGCGTGGATGCAAGACGGCAAAATAGCACGTTCTAATTTCATTCATGCATTTGCGCAATTCCACACCATTTTAGAAATAAATGCAGCTTTAACCTGCGCAATTTCGTGCCCCGTGTAAAACGGCGTTTAGAATGATGAAATAATGGGTTATTCAACTTATAGATAGATGCATTCTTGTCTTCTAACCATCCTCATTTATCACCAAAATGTATAAATCTCTGAATTATATTAACTACTGCCACTTCACTATTGTTCATACATATATGTATACGCCCATAAATTCCAAACTGGTAATTTCAACTACATTGGCATTGGACATTAATGTAACAGTAATAACATGTTTGGTATGTGGCCTATCTTTATCATGATCATTTTTTAAATTTGAAATAGGTTTTCACACTCATCCATATTTCACTTATTTCCTCACACAGGGGCGCAGCCAGGAATTAAGGCTAGAGGGGGTTTTAGGCGCAACTAATACTTACGGGTGTGGGGGTATTGCATACCCATCAGGGTAAGCAGGTGTTGTGGGGGCCCTCCTCTAGAAAATTTTTAAGAATAATGGTTCAAACTGGCGAGTTTTACGGCTTCCTGAGGGATATTTGATTAATCCTAACTCTATTCTATAAGTAATACTGATCCAAATAAGTAAAATGGATTAAACTTAAAAATTTCTCCGAGCTCTGGGGGGGGGGGGGGGGGTAAAACCCCCAAAACCCCCCCTTGCTGCGCCACTGTCCTCACATCCTTATAAGATTTTCATTTAAGAAAATTATAAAGTTAGAATAGTGTTAAGCTGTTTTACCTCCACTAATGATAATGGTTATTTTTGAGGACCGCCATTCCTTTTGGTGCATTCCATTTTGCATTGCATTCGCTTAGGATCTCACCAGAAACAATAAGTTTTATTTAACGTTTTCTTCGGGATTAGGCTCATAGGCACAGTTATTCCTCTTCGTCTACCAAAATCTTGTTCTTATTAAAGAGCTTCAGCCTTGATATATAAAGAGACTTAATTTAAGTTGTTATCTTTTCAGGAATCACCCCTTTAGAAATTCTGATGTCTCATGTTGTCACTCAGTTTGTTGTGATGACAGTTCAGGTGATAGTAGTTTTGGTACTGTCATTCCCAGTGTTTGGTATTTCCATAGAAGGAGATATGGTCTATGTGGTGATTTTAACAGTACTCAACGGACTCTGTGGAATGTGCTTTGGTAAGTTCAAATGATTGGATAAAATTACATTGCTGTGTCTTGTATTTTAATGCTGACATTTACTGAACTGGATGTAATCACCACCTAGATTGCAACAAGCTACTATCTGATACAATAATAAAACAGTCAAACAGTCTCATAACTACACATCATTCAAATTCTCAGTCCTTTTCAATGTAAAGATATCTATACAATACAACAACTAATGTAAAATACTTTTTGTCATTGTACATACACTAGGCTTCCTCATATCATGTGCATGTGATGATGAAAGGAGTGCAACATACCTTGGTCTCGGAAGCTTCCTTCCTGTAATTATGCTTTGTGGTGAGTAATCAAAAAACCAGCAGTCCCACATCTTTATGCTTCAGCCCCCTTTTTCCAACAATAGGTATAACATGGAATAAACAATAGGGTGGTTTCCTATTATTTTTTTATTGCCTAAATCGAAGGATTATTACTCCTGGAGTATGCATTTCACACTCTTAGATTTTTGAATGACGATATCTATCTTTCGCGATTAAACAAAAAGTGAAAATTTTCAAGCGCGCGAAAACACGACGGCTAAGTAGGAATGCTGGGAAAAGCCCGTGTGACGTATTTCTGGTTCCAGATGTCGCCGTGTGAAGTGACCTTGGGGCGAGGCTTTGAGCGCTGATACGACGCAGGCTGCTAGCAGGTAGCGCTTGGCTTAAATAAGGATTATTATTACCCTATCAAACGAAGGCAATTTTCCGAACTTAGGCAATTTTAATGGGTGATTATTAAGAGATGTTTCCCTGAGCTCTGTGCCTCATGCATGCATTGGTGATCTCAGACAATGTAAAACTCTTATCTATTTCTACAGAAACTAAGTCCCTGTGACGTCAAGTGGAGTGGAATCGCACGGGCGTCAATGTGGCCTTTTTCAAATGAGGTTAAAATTGACCATTAACATTAAACCAAATAATTTGTACATTATGAATAGACTAATGGTGGGTAAGGAATCGCAATCAATGCCTTTCGTTTTCTTTGATGAAGGAAACTACCCTATTCTAAAGAAAATGGAATGGGCACAATGAGTCTTGGGGAAACTGTATATTCATTTAAAATCGTTTCTTGACAGTTTTATAACAAAACACCAAAGGAAAAATCCATTCACCCAGGCCCATAAATAGGGCTGGGTAAGGGTTCATGTGCCTGGGGCAGCAGATTTCAGGGGGCGGTTAAATTTTAAGTTTTTTTATTCATAAAATTTTTTTTTAAACTTATTTAAAATTTCTACTTAAATTATTTAACAATTATTAAGCAATAAAATTAATAAAACTTCTTAATAGCAAACAGTGTGTAATTTCAACTACCGAATTTCAAAAAATAGCTTTCAGAGGTATTATTTTTTGTGGTGGGGAAGGGATAGAGCGAGGAGGTCAAAGGAAACTGCTATATCCCCCCTGAGCCCCACAAAACTCCGAGTTCTGGCACTGCATTCACCAACTTGATTTTTTCAATTATTTTTGTGGTACATACACATATCTAAAATTCATTGCAACAATATTAGTTTCAAAGATAAATTTGCATTGTGCAATTTCAAGAAAGAGCAATAATAATTAACTTAAATGTGATTTATAAGCTCAACACAGCCCAAATTTAATATGGGCAAATTAAGGGCAACAATAATTAACTTATATGTGATTTATAAGCTTAACTCAGCCCAAATTTAACATGGGCACTTGGATATGTAACATATGTGGCCATGGAAAGAGAGGATGATGCAGAAAAATTGACCCCTCGTCTCAAAAACACCCCAACAGAAAGTGCTTTGGTTGGTCAACAAGCACTGCACACAAAAATAATGACATAAATTTCAAATTCAAGCAGCAAGGATGTTTTCATGAGGCTGCAAGATATTGATCAGTAATATTTATTCATCTTTTTTCTCATTTTTAGGAATAATTTGGCCTGTGGAAGGTATACATTACTCTCTCAAATCACTGAGTGTAGTCATGCCTCTCACACAAGCCACAGCCAGCATGAGAAGTATACTTGGTCGTGGATGGGGTATAGATGAACCTGTAGTTTACCTAGGATTCATATCTACATTTGCATGGATTGCTGTGTTCCTAACAGGCAGTTTTCTTATGCTAAAATTCAAGAAAGGTTAAGAAAAAACTTTCATAAGATCAAATTTATGGTGACGTACTAACATTCATCATCAGCCATTCTGTCAGTAGGCACCAATATGCCTGCCATGGATGCAAATAGTGTCTGAGCTTTAATGGAAGAGGCAAATTTCAAGTTCCTGCCAGCGCTAAGTGAATTAGCCCTGAAAATAGATGCAGGAGTGTGAAATTGGAAAGTCATTTTGGCTGACATTTCAATTGTTCTATGACATTTAAATCCTAAGAATGACATGCATGCTTTTCATGAAAGCATTAATATTGGATGCATGTATTGCAGTGAAACTTACATGCTTTCCCAGGGTATAAGTTCTTTAATGTTTTACAATCAGTACCTCTTTGCCAAATAAGACTGGAATGAGATGAGCAAGTGAAGTGAAATAACCTGTTGTCATATATTGTAAATATGTTTGCGTGAATCAACAGAGACAATGATATTATTATTGTTTTTCAACCTATTTTATTGTCTACTTAATTACAAAGACTATTTTAATAACTGACCACTTCTGATTGAGTGTTTACTACAAAAAATATAAAAAATACAAAAATAAAATTTTTGAAACCGATCAAAATAGTTTTCTTATCTGAAATAAGCTGTAATTTACGTATCTACATTAACACTTCTTCAAATAATTCTGCATTTTTGTATATCATGGCCATGATATACCCAGAAAGTATGAATATGCTATTCTACATTCTATCAATGGATGGTGAGAGATACAATGGTACATACTAAAACGGAATGAGTTATTCTTAAATTATTCTACCCATTAAGGTAGGTTTTGATGGAATATTTATTAAGTATTCTGGCAGTTTTCCCTCCCAGACTTTCTTCTTCAATTAACAGTAAGGCCTACTCCATTTCATTGTATCTAAAAATCCTATTCTCTTCCTTCCTCTCCCTTGTTAACCCAACATTCTATCCTATAACCCTGTTTTCAACATCCTTCCTCATTAGGTACTCACTCCATTCATACAGTCTATCTCCTCCGTAACATATACTGAAGCCCTCTCTAATCATTCACCATTTCCAGAACTTCATCGTTCCTCCTCTCACTCCACTTCACCTTCTCCATTCTTCTCCACACACACACACATCTTGAACACTTCCAGTCTTCTATCCTCCTGATTCCTAAGTGTCCATTTATCTGCATCGAAAACCTCTACGCTCCAAATAAGGCTTCACAAGCCTTTTCTTTGAACTCATACATAGCAATTCCCTCCCGCTTTTCTGTTCATGAACACCACCTTTTCTTATGCATTTCTCTTCATGATGTCCTTACTGCTGAATCAGTTTTCCCCGGATGTGCTGCCCCAATCATTGAATTGCTCTGCCTCATAAAGTTTTTACTCACCTACTTTTATCTTGAGCCTCATATTCCTTGCTTGCGATCCTTTACAAAGTCGCACAACTTTAATCTTTCATTGATTAATCCCATGTCATATTCCTTGCAAGGCTTGTCATATGCATACACTAGAGCCTCCAGCACTCTTACTGACTAGATAATCAATGCTTGATCATTTGCAAACATCACTACTTTAAATATCATTCTCTCCCCTTTAACTCCAGTTTCCAACTCATTCGACATCTCTTTTACCATTTCCTTAGCATAAAAGTTAAAAACCAATGGCGATGGTGAACAGCCTTGCCTCACCCTTCAGCCAATTCCTAAATGTTCTAATGTTCTTGGTAGAAATTGGATGAGACTGTTACCACTTGATTGGGAAGCAGTTGCTAGTGTTTGCAAAATTCAAAAGATTACTATGCTTAAACCAGAAATTGATTCTATTGATAAGCTCAAAATAAGTTAACCAGAGGTATTTACACATAAGGTTGGTGTTTTAAATGGTTCTAAGGGTAGTCTTATTCTTAAGGAAGATGCTGTACCTGTTTCCTTGAGAGCAAGGCCGATACCCCTTGCTTACCAACCCCTTGTTGAAAACATGGTATTGGAGATAGTCCGTGATGGTCATCTAATTAAGCTAAGTGATCAAGAATTGGCTAAAAATCAGAGGGTGACCCCCATAGTGCCCATTATTACTGAGTCAACTGATGAAAAATTAAGGTACTGATTTATGGTGATTTTAAAGTAACTCTTAACCCAAGATTAGATGTTCCACAGTATCCTTTGCCAAAAATAGATGAAAAATTTGCTAAGCTAGGAAAAGGAGCTTGCTCTAGTATGCAAACGTATATGAAAATGTGAAAAATAATGAGTGGCCCATTAGTTATAATGAACATTTGAAAGAATTCACAAAGCATAAGTCAGAGTTTTCCATTGCAAACAATTGCGTAATCTTACCTGGAAAAGTCGTGATCCCAAGATCATTAAGACCCCAGTTACTTAACGAATTGCATTCTGGTCACTGAAGTGACCAGAATGAGAATGGGAACCCAATTGGGAATCACAAAAATGAAATCCCTAGCTATGAGTTTTATATGGTGGCCAGGGTTAGACAAGGAAATAGAGTCTCAAACGTCTTCGTGTGAAGGATGTTCTCTAATTAGAAAAGAACCTGTCAAAGCCCCATATCATCCGTTGGAATGGCCAACAGAGCCTTGGGTACATATTCACCTTGATATGCTAATGTTTGGAAGACAACTGAGAACAAGACTAAGTTTAGTTAAATCTTCCAGTGAGTATCCCAGAGATGTTACACCTAAGTATGATAAAACTAGATCGTTTCAAGTTGGTGATCAGGTACTGATAAAAATTTCCACAGATAAGAGGAAGTAGAAAAAGGGTGTGATAATTAAACCACTGGGTAATGTCAAGTACTTTGTGAGAGATGAATTTGATGTTGACAGTAAAAAAACCTATTGATTAGCTGATACCAAATTTGTTTCCCCTGTCATCTTAAAAGCCTATTGTGAGCCAGACAGAATGGTAGAAATGGCAGCCCCTGTCACTGTAAGAGAAAATGAAACTCTACCAATTGAAAGACCAGTGACTGATGTAAATATTGATAAGAACATTGAGGAGGTGGACAATAAGGAGATGTCTGTACCCCCTAGAGACAAAGATGTTTGTATACAAAAGAAGTAATTAGGTAAGGAAGCCAAAACAAGTTTTTGATTTGTAAACAAGAAGTTATTTATGTTTTCTTTTTCTGAGTATTAAAATCTTAGAGGGAGGATGTTGTCACATCGCAAAGGTTGGCATTGCTTGGTTGATTGTTTTCTGTTTTCCTCGCGCTCAGAGATGTTACTCAAGATGGAGTGTAACATGTGACTTGTATCGTGTTTGTATAAGAAGGAAGAATAAATGTGGCTGTAAGAGAAAATATATAACTGAAATTATCAGCAGAATAACCCTAGCAAAGAGAGCATTCCAGCAAAAGGGAGACCTGCTTACAGCAGATAACTTAAATATGGAAATACAGAGACAATTTATCAGAACCTGCATTTGGAGTATGATCCTACACGGAAGTGAGGCATGGGCAATGACAGCAGCAGAGAAAGCAAGGATAGAGGCCTTCGAAATGTGGTACTACAGAAGAATGATGATAATCAAATGGATCGACCGAGTGAGTAATGCGGAAGTCCTAAGAAGAGTAGGAGAGAAGAGAAGCCTAATGATAACCTTAATAAGAAGTCAGAACAACCTCATGGGCCACATCTTGAGATATGATGGCCTGATAAAGAGAATCGTTGAGGGACAAGTGGATAGCAAGAATGGAAAAGGAAGTCCTTGTACAAAATATATGGAATAGGCAAAGAAAGATGTGAAAGAGAAGAAATATGTGTGAAAAGATAAGCTAATAGGAGAATTGAGTGGAGAACTGCATAAACCAATCTTAGGATTGTTGACCAGTGATGATGACTACTCTTTGGCCTATTTGTTATATGTGGCTTAAGTTGTAGAAGTCATTCGCCGTTCCACCACAATAAGGTTGCAAGACAAATTAAGAGAGGAGGATATCGGGCTCCTTCAAAATAGACGAGCAAATAAATAAAACCATTGACCATTCAAACAACATTAAATACAGTAGTTACCGCGAGTATACTGAGTATAACTCATTAATATTTTATAATATTATTTTTTTTAACTGTCACAAGTACCAAATGCAAAATCCAGTTTCACTAGAGAATAATAATGAATTACGAAATATTATAACTTTCCGATGGCACATTTAATTCATGAATACCTGGAAAATTTATACGTTGATTGATAGATTTCGCATGAATGCAATCAAGACTTCCGAAACATAGCCATAGAAAAGCAAACAAACTGCTCATCAACATTCTAGGGCATACATAAGAAAAGATTGAATATAACAAAATCTAAACAATAAAGGTATCATAGCCTACCAAAACAATAAATTTCTCAAATTTCCGCTGTTTTCTGCAGATCATTCATTTCCCAATGAATCTCTGAAAACTGGCTGAAATTCAAACATTTCCGCGATCCCGTTTAATTTTGAACAAACATTTGAACACAGAAATGCGTAGTGTCCATGGCGCTTAAGCATGAAGAAGGCGGTAAAAGTTTATAACTAATTTATTTGATTTTTATTGAATATACTTCGTCGTTGAAACAGAAATGGTATGCATTATTCACATTTATCATAATCGTTACCCAATGCATCAATATATTATGTTATGAAGGAATTAACGAAATTTATATCTGCTGTTAAATTGATTCCATTATAGCTTCTGTATTCGACATTTCAGGCCTCTAATTTGTTGAACAATCAGCTGAAGCAACTTCAGAGATTGAGGAAAGATGTTGAGAATTTGGACAAGCAACTTGATAAAGTTCTAGATGGTGTGGAGGAGAGGAAAGCTTCCCAAAACATCAGAGGCAGAAAAGTGACCAAACGGAGTAAATCCTTGTCCTGTGATGCGAGGAGAAGTTCCAGGCAACCAAATACTCCTAAAAGTGCTAGTAAAAATAAGGGTGCGACTGTGGAAGTTACGGTTAAAACCAAGCGACGTGAAAAACCAAATAGGCCGAACAAAAACCCTGACAGAGACCACCAGAATGTTTCAAAATATAAGAGCACCAAGCGTTTGGACGACATTGCTAGTGAAGGTCAGATTCATCATTGTTGTTGCCCCCATAATACTGAGAAAACCCCTTGGAGTCATTTATTGAAAAACACTGAAACTAATTCCTGTGGTTTGAAGAATTCACAAGGTGAAAGGCCCGTCTCTTTGAGTAAAGATATCTTAAAAAGGAGAAATAATAATCTAACTAAGCACGCCCTGTCGAAAGATGAGCATGATCCCTCAAAACTCTCTTTAAGTGAGTCTGGGGAAGAAATTTCTGGCAGTGAAATAGTGAGTAATGATCTATTGAACTCAAGAAAACGTAACCGGGAAGATTCAAAGCTTCAAAATATTCCCCAGCTTTCCAATTTCAATGGATTGAAGACTCATAAGACTATTAATGTTGAAGATGAATCGAATTCAAACGACGGAAGTTTATTCCAACCCATCAACAGTCTTTGCATATTGATGGAAGAGCTTCGAAGGGCCACAGCAAGTAAGTCGTTATTGATTTTATATGCATGATACCTATTAATCCACCTTTGTCCTTCGGGGTATTTTATTTTGTTGTGTATTTACTTTTTATTTTTTTCTGTTTGTGACTATAAGTCAAGTAATTATTAGGTTTGTGTGGATAGAAACAGGACAACCCACTATAATATTGTTGTGGTCCAGGTGTACAGAATGGATTCAAAAGTATTGCTACAAATGGAGCGGTGCCACTTAAGCCACAGTTTGGAAATCGAGTTTCGGTATTTCCTATTGTACCAGTGGGAGGGAACTTTGAACAACATTCCCACCTCCCACAGTATTTTTATCAAAACATCATTAAAGGGAAATGTATGTGGGATATATGTGCAATTTTTAATACCACATAAGTTGTGTAGCTCATGCTAGATAATAAATCTACGTCCAGAACGTCAATTTCCTTTCTCTCGTAAGTTGGCCGATCCGTCGAAGTATATTGTCTCAATGCTGAAGCATTTCGATCAGCGATAGTGAACATAGCATACACATAAAATATCCGCCGCAATATCACTACAAATAATGCCACTGAGATTTAAAATTCAGTTTGATTTAGTGACACTAGAAGACTGGTCATTGCTGCTGTGATAAGTCTTCTTCTTAACCATTACTCCATCTCACTAATCAATCCTAAGGGGATTCATTATGAACTTCGTCAGGCAAGGAATGACCAGTCTTCTTGGGGAGGCTTTTGGGGAGGGAGGCCCCCTGCTTGGAGGGTCGAAGAGAGGGGCCAGCGAGGGTGAGCTCGTCGAGGAAAGGGTATCTGATTAGCAACCATTCGGAGGGTGTACCACGCCCATCCTGGAAGTACCTGCTCCATATGCCCCACAAAATGCATTTTAACCTTTTTTCCGCATGTGAGGAGAAGGTTTAAGGAGATTGAACAGCAGCATAAGTGTTAAAAAAGTATTTTGCTTTGTAAGTCAATTAATTTTGCTGATGATCACACATTGATTAGCCAGTCAATGAAAGACTTGCAGGTGCTGGTGGGTGTACTAGGTAAACACTGGAAGCAATAAGCATGAAGATTAGTCGCCAGAAAAACAGAGTCAGCCAGTTTTGTAACTGTTTAAGGCCAAGGAGTGCAAGACTTTGGTAATATACATAAAAATGGATTGTAACAAAGCTGAGAAGTAGGCTAAGAATTGTCTGGAAGTATTTGAGGTGTGGGTATGGAATAGGTGAGGTGGATAGACAGCAAGAGATAAGGTGGAGAGGAAGTATATACTAAAGCAGCAGCAGATGTTGAAAACATTATAGAGGCAATGTTTGGGAAGGGAATAGGTTTCATGGGTATTATCATATTTATCTGAATGTAGTCCCCCCTTTTTTTCCAAAAAAGCCCATGTAAAAAGTAAAGTAAAAGTAAAGATTATATTCAAGCATATTTTAAATTTTTTTTCCAAAACTGAGGCCTCAAAATTAGGGGGGGACTATATTTGGAGAAATACGGTGTATGAAGCAATAGGTTTTTTGAGTTGGAGAAATAAATAGGAAATGGAGACAGGCAGACATAATTAACTTGATGGATGCTTCATCTACCTCAACTGAGTGCAGTAGGGTAGTCAGGAATTTCGTTCAGGGGGGTCCAAAACTAGGGGGAAATTTTTTGAAAAACAAGAGTACATACTAAGTAGAGAGTTTTCAACTAATTTAAACACTTTTCACAATCGAAAAAACTTCATTTGTCAAAGAAATCTTTAGTAAAATCATTATTTTCGATATTTTGTGTTCTTTTATGAAGGAAGGTAATTGTCTTTTTATATTTTCGGAGGGTGGAGGGGTCAGAATTCATTTCACTCTCTGTTTAACAAACTTGGACTTATAATTAACATTAAGGAAATATTTTTTTATCTTGCAGATCAGCCCACCAAAAAATTAGTGCAAGATATGGAGGCTGCTCTAAAAAAAATGTGTAAAGTAGCTGCTGTCTCCTCTGAAGCATCAAATATCTCAAATTTGTCGCTGAAAAAGACTGAAAATAGAGCTATAAATACTGAACCCCACTTGAAAGTGAAAGGAAAGAGGATGGAAATATCATGTGATAAGCCTCGTTCAGTAGCCAACGCAATGGTGCAGGTGCCCTGTGTCAGTCTTTCTGATAGTGTTGATGCTGTTTCAAGTGCTGTTAGGACTAAGGAAGGAAAGGAGTTATCTTCTAATGATCCAGTGCAAAAAGGGCAAAGAAAATTAGCTGTGGCTGAGAAATTTGAGCTTCTAGTGAAAGTCAATGATGATGACAGTGGTTCAAGAAAGCAATACACTCTTGGCAATGATGAAAAACTGAAGGCTGAAATAGAATACCTCAATAAGTAAGTTATATAAGTCTTATGTATGTGATCCTTTTTTATAGATTGCACAATAGGGTGGTTTCCTTCATCAAAGAAAACGAAAGGCATTGATTGCGATTCGTTACCCACCATTAGTGTATTCATAATATACAAATTATTTTGTTTTAGAAATACCGGGTTAGACGAATGGCAATGGTCCATTTTTATCCTCATTTGAAAAGGGCCAGATTGGCGCCCACGCGATGCCACTCCACGTGACGTCACAGGGACCTAGTTTCTATACGAGAAGATAGGAGTTATACGTCTTCTGATGTTACCAATGCATGCACGAGGCGCAGAGCTCAGGGAAACATGTCTTAACAATCACTTATTAAAACTGGCTAAGGTCGGAAAGTTTTCCTCGTTTGATAAGTTATTAATAATCCTTATTTAAGCCAAGCGCTACCAGCCAGCAGGGTACTAGGCTAGCCGCTAGCAGCCTGCGTCGTATCAGCGCTAAGCCTCGCCTCAAGGTCACCTCGCAGGGCGGGAGGGGGAACCAGAAATACGTCACGCGGAGAGACTTCCCGACATTCATACTTAAGCGTCGCGTTTTCGCGCGCTTGAAAATTTTCACTTTTCATTTAATCGCGAAAAATAGATATCGTCATTTAAAAATCTAAAAGCGTGAAATATGTACTCCAGGAGTAATAATCTTTCGATTTAGGCAATAAAAAAATAATAGGAAACCACCCTATTTCATGGTGACCACCTGTATGGAGTTGGTTTGCCAATTAACAATGGAAAAAATGGTATCAACGTAAACTAAACACTTGAAGAATAGGGGTCATTCCATGTCAAATCAACCAATATTTTGACCAAATGACACCCACCGACTCGGATTTTCATGAAACTTACCATGGTCATAAATTTTGGTATTATTAGAAGTTGTGTGCAATTTTAGCTTCCAATTGTCATTTGTTAATGAAATATGAGCAATTGAAATTTGGGCGTGACCCCTAAAGTGCCGCATCGTGCAACACATGGTGATTTTTATTTTCATCCATAACTCCATTCCTGTGAGATGAAAAGTCATGATTTTTTTTTCTAATGCTAAGTGGTCCATAATGATCCCACTATTATCATTAAATATTCACTGCATGAAGTAATTCAGCTGCAAAAAAATAAAGTTTACAAAAAAATCTCCCTTGCACTATTTTTCATTATCAGCATCCACAGGGAAAGGCCATGCGAGTACAGACTCCTGGTTTAGTTTAAAGTAATCACTAATGTATGAGCAAAGATCCTGATGAAAAAAAATCGTGAGTCCAGCGTTCCTTTTAGTAAAAAAAAATACTCGTTCATGTTCACGGGGAAAAAATGGCTCTTTTTCAAGGCACCTAGAAATTACACAATTTAGAGGAGATATAAGCTAATACTCATGATTAAACAATATTGGATCATGCATTATCTCACTATAGTGTATGCTACTGGTTCTTAGAGTAGGAAAAACAAAGGCAATCATGTGAATGTACTCCCCAACATACTGCTAATTTCGTGCTATCAGAACTATTAGAGCAGAGGGAGTATTAATAAAAAAACTGCATGATCCATTGTACACTATTACATTCTACATATCTTTTAATCTGTGTCCTAAGACCAAATACATTTCATTTCCAGATGTATTTACATCACAGGAATGTACATTATCAAATGTCAAAGGTAACCGTCATCAAATCATTTGAATTGAGAAATTTCTCAGGTACTTTTTCCTAATGCTTATTTTCAATGTTTCATTTAGTCATTGTATATCATTGGAAATTTTGGCAAAAACAGTAAAATTAAATTAATGACCTTACCAATTGATTTGAAAGTGAGCCTTCTCTTTTTAACTGGCTGACCACATTCTAAGATGTCTCATTGTTTTTCACAAAGTCTAAATATTTTTTTTTTTAATGTTGTCCACTTCCTCCCTCAAGAAGTAGTATAACCTCCTAGAGCTTGTGGTTGCATGAGAATAAAGCACACACAATAAGTACCGTTGTGGCACACAGCAAACATCATATCTCTCTGGCCAAGAGAATGAAGTTGAGGGCCCTTTAGGTGTCATGAATTTAACTGAAATATCACCATCTTCATGGTTGAAAGCTTTCATTGCTCCAATGTACCACTGCTTGCTATAAATACACACTGCATGTGAACCAACAGCCAAATTATCTGGGAAATCCACTGTTTCAGAACAAAAATCAAATATAATGCTGTACTCATCATCCAGGCCAGTGAACTTTGCAGCGACTTTTCTATCTGATAAAGGCACAAAAGTGATGTAAATTTCTTGTTCCTGGAATTGTTTTTCTTTTCTTCTTTTAAAAAACGAGGATTGTTCTTAGGTGACGTAATTATGTGGTATCAGTTTATTCATTTTGAGGCATAGAATGTCCAAGAGTTCATCAATGGATGATATATACAACTGTAGTTCTGTTCTATCAGTGGAAACCCACTGCCCATATTTCACTGTATCAGAAGGGTCATATTCACAAAATTTAGAAATGATGATATCCTTTAGCCTGGAAGGATCTGGACAGTAAAAACATTTTCTGAGCATACAATCTGCATTGTTTTTGTCACAGATGATGATAGCAATCAACTTCTTATGCTTCCTTCAATTGCAAGGCACTAATTAGCAGTTTCACATTTTGATGTATGACACAAACACAAACTGAATGAGTCCTAGAAGCACCAGCCATCACACACCATTTTGGCTGAAGTGAACAAAATTTGGAGAACCCAATTTTTTCTTGTGGATATTGCTCTTAGAAGAGCACATAAAGTTTCTTCAGGTTATATAAAATCATCCTCTTCTCCATATACCTACTCATTCTTACTCACACTGACTTTATCTTTGACTCCAGGAATCTGTCTAGGATTCTTGTCAAGCTGGTAAAAATTTTCCTTCAGCTCTTCTGTGGAGTTTAGACGTGGTTTCCCAGTACATGGTGATGGCATAGCAGAAATTCCCTTCTCATCAAGTAACTTTTTTGACTGTCTCACAGTGTAGTCTGAAACATGAAATTCACTCATAATCCTTTTCCTAGACCAAGATAAAGGGGCCAGGGTCAGCATTTGAATTTTACCCTGCCAACTAACTGTTGGCAATTAGTCTTAATTTTAGTCAGCAGGCCATCCAAGTTGGCTGCCTTTCGCTTGATGAGTTGACTGTCACTCTCATCTTCATTACTACTTATATTTTCCAGGGATGGATTCACTAATTTCAATGCACCAGACACTTTAGAAACAAGGTAATGCTTAGCCTGTGTTATCTTTCCTTTTCCATATGAGTGTCTACTGTGAGAAGACAAAGAATGTAATTTCAAAGGAGAGCAGTCTAAAGCCTCCAATCTGCAGTTGGCTTCTTCTTATTTTCTATCACTTTCCACCACAGACTTAACTGGTGTAAGTTCTCTCTTGCTTTCCTCACTGCCATTGGAAAAAACTTCACTTTTACAAATTTTGGAAATCCTCTTGTCACACCTACAGCAAAATTTTTCTCCAGGCTTCACCAGGATGCCCGCTGCTCACATAGGCTTAGACTTTTTTTAGAGGTATGGTCCTCACAGGACCTTTATGTATGGCAAAGGGGTACGGCATTTAAGCTGGTAACACTCGCATTTCTTTAAGTAGCAATGAAGATGATGAGAGCACACAAGTAAATGTAATCTGAGGTTTCAGGCGAGATGGAGTGGAAACGAGACATAATGATGAACTGCTTCTTCATTATTATCACACAAGTCAACAGTGATGAAAAAGGAATATTGCACAGCAGGGCAATTGATTCTCTGTCCACTTCTGGTAGTTCCTTGAAATAAAAAGTTTGGGTTCTTTTTGTGACATTTAGAACTGTGTTCTTTGCCAACACTACACAATGCTATCTCTGACATGGCATGACAGACCTCAATGTGAAAAAGAGATGCTACAATGTAAGCCTAGCTATCAGTCACACTAATATGAGTTACTTAGTCTGAAATTCAACCAGGATATCACTAAGACAGCACCATATGAATGAGAAATTAATTAACTTCACCTAGACTGAAATTTGAAAACTTTCTGATGGCTCTCTTCTGGCTTTACATTTTATACCATACTACATATTCAGTTACCCATTACTCATGGAAGATACAGCTTAATAGGAATAGTCCTGAAAGCACGAAATTAGCAGTACGTTGGGGAGTACATTCACATGATTGCCTTTGTTTTTCCTACTCTAAGAACCAGTAGCATACACTATAGTGAGATAATGCATGATCCAATATTGTTTAATCATGAGTATTAGCTTATATCTCCTCTAAATTGTGTAATTTCTAGGTGCCTTGAAAAAGAGCCATTTTTTCCCCGTGAACATGAACGAGTATTTTTTTTTACTAAAAGGAACGCTGGACTCACGATTTTTTTTCATCAGGATCTTTGCTCATACATTAGTGATTACTTTAAACTAAACCAGGAGTCTGTACTCGCATGGCCTTTCCCTGTGGATGCTGATAATGAAAAATAGTGCAAGGGAGATTTTTTTGTAAACTTTATTTTTTTGCAGCTGAATTACTTCATGCAGTGAATATTTAATGATAATAGTGGGATCATTATGGACCACTTAGCATTAGAAAAAAAAATCATGACTTTTCATCTCACAGGAATGGAGTTATGGATGAAAATAAAAATCACCATGTGTTGCACGATGCGGCACTTTAGGGGTCACGCCCAAATTTCAATTGCTCATATTTCATTAACAAATGACAATTGGAGGCTAAAATTGCACACAATTTCTGATCATACCAAAATGTATGACCATGGTAAGTTTTATGAAAATCCGAGTCGGTGGGTGTCATGGCCTGGTTGATTTGAAATGGAATGACCCATAGGTAAATTCCAGGGAAAGAGCATCATTTCACAGATTCTGAATCATTCTGGCTCTTTTCCCCTCGCTTGCCACAAGCCAAGTATTGTTCTTAAAAAATTATATGAACAAGAGCCACATTCACTAAAGCTACATGTTTGGTCTTAGATTTACTGACCATTATTTCAAATGCATCCTCATAAAGGTATGGATGCACTGATACTTATTATCTTACAGTGTGTGCCCAAAACCTCCCTCACAGAGACAGAAAGGAAAGTAAAACCTGAAATACTCATGGTGGCTGTCCAAACACCACCATTTTTACAGTCTTTATATCAACTCACCAACCTGTCTGTTTGTCTGGTACAAATCTTGTAACTGAAATTTGACTCGCTTCCTGTGAAGCAAAAACGCTGAAATTTTGCACACTTCTTCATTTCCGATGACAATACATGAAAATATAACTTTTTCTCTCCAACCCCCCTTTAACCACCCCCCAGTCAACCTATAGCCCCCCAAAACATGTTTTTGATCAAAGAAGTTCCAAATGGTCGATTTTCGTGTTTTGCGACCACAGTAAAAGTTATCCACCATAAAATTTCCCATCGACTCAGCCCTAGCTTGGGGGATTCGTCTTGCTTTACTCGGCGAGACCCCCGCTTTCGAAAATTTTTCAAAGTCCCTCCGTCGTCTCGGGTCCGGCTTCGGACTTGGAAAAATTTCGTCCGAATTCCGTCGTCCCAGGTCCGGACTCTGGACTGAAATTTTTCGGCACTTAGATTTTTTTCGAAAATCGTCAAAAAATTTTTCTTCCCTTTGAGCACCTGCAGATTCGTAGTAATAAATATAGTGACTTTTTTAATACGTCACTTTTGGTTTTTCGGGGTCACTGAGTTTTTTTGCTTTGTGTCATATATAAACGTTGCTCATCCCCTGTAATCTAAATATAAAGGCTGGTTTTTAAAAAAAAATTTTTTATAAGAGCTTATTATTTCACAGTATATTGGAGCACACATTTACCTCCAATTTAAAAAAAATGGATGAGTTAACTAATCTGCCTTTTGGTGATAATTCTGAAATTATGAAGTAATGTTTTTGAGCTCAAAAAATCGGTTAATAAACAATTGTTGAAATTATTTTGGCTAACATAGCAACGCGGGGGGAATAAAATACATTGCTATGGATGCTAAAATACATAGAATTCTCTAGATGGATATCATTAAATCACTACATGAAACACACTAAGAATTATGAAAAGGATAAAAATCCATTGATATAGGTAACAGTCGGTCGGTCGAGTCGGTGGGTGTCATTTTGAAAACTTTCTGGGTGAATTGACATGGAATGACCCCCATTGAATTAATTATCCCAAATCTTCTGTTACATGTAGGCAAATTCATATCTGAAATTCTTGCAAAAACTTAGGAATCCTACTTTATGCTTTACATTAGGACTGATTTAAATACTTTTTTCTGGGAGAAAATTATGAAAAATTTGTCGAAGTGGCTCAAAACGAGGCCCAATAATTTCAGTTGTCCTAATCAACCATGGAACCTTTCTTTATAATCATTTGTGGGGAGGGGATTTTGCATTTTCAAGATGTCATCTATGGTATTACTGGTTTAGGGTAGTTTTTTTTTTTACTTCCTCTTTTTCATGTGTTGGAATGAATCTGAATATGAAGTTTGTTAATAAAACTTTTGTGGTGCAGCGTTGCAATAAATGGTAAAAAGGCCAAAAATTGTTACATACATTGCTTTTCAGTTGATGGATGGGAATTTATCTGCAGTTAAGGAATAAGTTTTAGGTTAAAATTAAATTTCATACAATAAATTTCATATGTACATAAAATTTATAAATAAAAACATACGTGCATGCGTACATAAAATTTCCTACAAATTTAACCGTTGTGACATTGCATAACATTATGATATTGTGTAAAATTGTGACAAACCATTTAGACTGCAGTTTCACTTAGGATTTACTTCTTGTCTCTGTAAAAGCATAATGAGTCTCCAAGATTGATTAAGCCTGAATCACATGATCGTTTTATTTCGTCGCAAAAAGTGATCACTCGAGTGATCGCTTTTCGCGACAGGAAAAGTGATCGCTTTAGTGATCATTTTTCTGAATCGCACAGTCCCTCCCGCTGTCGCCTTTCGCATCACTTCATATATCACAGCTTGTTGTCATAGGACCCGTATCACGAAAATATATTGTTTGTTTATCTATGTCGTTCCCACGATTGGCAATCATTGTGCTGCAATCACTCCTTGCAGGAATGTGTTCTGATTGGCTGATATGGGGTTTTAGTGACAGTTTTAGCAATAGAAAAAGCGACCAGGTGAGTGATGAAAAAAGTGATGGGAATCCTCATCATTAGAGTGATCATGAAAAACTATTGCCAGCAACGATCATTTGCGAGTGATCACCCTAGTGATTGCTGTAGTGATCACTTGGAAATGACAGATAAAATGATCGTGTGATTCAGGCTTTAAACCAGCCAACAGTAGCCAACATTTTTAGTTTATAATACGGCATACTCCCAATTATCCAAGCTGATGATGGAGAGAGGCAGCTACCTAAGCCGTAAAAATGTTAACACCATATATTAAATCCGCTGTTTCTGTATTACCTAATTTTTCGGTACTAAATTTCAATTAATGGAATGCAATTAACACCTCAATAACGTTAAAGGAAATTTTGTTTATTATACGCCCAACTACCCATGTAAGTTGATGAAATAAATCTGCTTACAATCTAAGCAATATAACATTTTGGTTTAGCTTACATTTTCCATTCCTAATTTTTTTGATGAGGACAATTACTCGAGAAAATCTAGTAGCCTCCTATTGCTATCGTCCTTTATCCTAATATCAGTCATTATGTTTGACGAAGAAAATATTATATTTTCCAAATTACAAGGTTAATTAAACTTATCTAAGACTTATAGACTAAATTATTGTTTATTATTCTCAAATGATCATCATATTTATCTATGAGATGGTGGAATTCATCCGTCCGCAATATATTTTCCTGCCATCACAAGTTTTGTCTGCTGGTGCAGACGAACAATGGTGCAGGATGTGTTTCCATCTGTTTAGCGCAGATGACGTCACAGCTGCGATTGGAACACGGTCTGGGCTAAACAGTTTAAAACAGATCAGCGCAGATACGCGAAAGCACCCATTATATGCACCATGCTGCTTTTAACCTTAGGCTACAAAATGCACACCTCAAAACCAGATGTAATTGTATTACAGGAATTAATATTTTCAAATGTTAAAGGGAATCCTTATCAAATCAGTTAAGGGAAGAAATTAGTCAAGTACATACTTCAAACTAATCTTAATTTCAAATGCTCATTTTTTTTATTTCCTTAATAATCTTTTTATTTTATTTTTGTCTTTCCTTAATAGATTCATTCAGGTATCTGGTCTAAGCCAATTTCTTTATAATTTTTTTCTCTTTCAAGAGTAATAGGGAACTGAAAAGAATTATGTAAAATTTAATGGCTGCCATCAGAAATTTTTCTCCCACTACAGTCCCAGTCAAGTTAATTCATTTTTCATTTATTGGGCTCTGGCTCAACATTGCCCTCCTTGACATTCAGGCAAGGTGTGTTAGTATGACTGATGCCTGCATTGTAAAGTGTGGTGGATTTATTCAGTTCTGCCTTCAAAACATTTCTTTGAATATCTAAGTAGTGATGAAGATGGAAGTGACAGTCAGCAGACAGTCAGCTTATCATGTAAGAGGCAGTTGAATTGGATTATCAGGAAGTAATTATAAATAAGGAATATTTTGTCTTTGAAAACCACTCACCTTTTTCATCCAATCATTATAATGAAGAGTTAGATTATTTCCAACACTTGTTCAGGTTCAACCTTTATTGGACGATTTGTACTCTGCCACACATTGTTCCTAACATGTTCCGTGTGGAACCTGTTTCGCTGTTACTTACAGCAACAGTCACCTTCTGGAATAGCATCTGGGTTTTTATGAAAATAGAGTTATGCTTCCCTGTACATGGGTGTTATGATGCCGTGCGATGAATAATGTGTGATGTGTATGTGTTTATAATACAGCTCATTTCATTGACACTCCTCTCAAGTGTTTGTCTTGTGACATAGATCATCCATATTTTTTGTCTTGGCTAAAATTCAAATTTATTTTAAGTGTACGTAGCTGGTGAAAAGAAGTAACGAGTTTTTGATGCTTTGATCAGCTTGTAATCAGATGGTTTCCATAGCTAGTGCACTGCACTCATTTCTGCATTAAACAGACCAGCTGTCTAGGGAAATGAATTAGAATAGGTGACTCCTCATACATATTCAATTCTCATTTGCTATGAACTATTTTTCTATATTATGTTTTGGATTCATTTACATTTGCATTATTTTCAGGCAGCTGAATTTGCAGCTCAAGTCAGTGGAAGGTCTATCAACTAAGGAATCCGAGTATCATAAGCTAATAAGCAGCTTGATTGAAAAGGTGGACAAACTGGAAGCTCAAGTTAATGAGCAGACTAAAGTCAGTCAGCATTTCTATGGCCAATGTAACGCTCTGCTTGAACAGAATAGTGTCATTCCCAAAATGGAAAATAAACTTGATCTTCTTACCAAACTGCATCAAAATACTATGAATAACTATGAGAAACTTAAAATTGAATTCTGCTTGATAAAATTAGAAAAAGATAAGTTGCATGATCTCAATTGTGAAAAGGACAAAGAAATCAACAGATTTAAGGAAGAAATTATGTAAGTTAGCAATGCCTTATTTACTCTAGCTATTTATTATATAAGTCTAAAGAACTTTTTTACATTGTGATAATTCACAGCAGATCTTAAAGCCAATGACCCTTGCAGAAAATAACTACCAGAATTTCTGGGTGGCTATTGATGGGGATAATATTCATTGACTTCATTTTGGGAATGCATGAGTGCATATTGGGTTAGCTGAAATGGAATGTGTCTTATGTTATACTTCCTTTAAATAGGAAATTAATAGGATGATATTTGTGTTTTTTTATTGTAATAAATTTGCAAAATCACTTTTATCAGATATATCAGCTGCTGTCACTCCAGATATTTAATAATTTTAGGAAAATTCAGTTTTAATGAAAAACGTGCTTTTGGAGACTGATGTATGGATATTATAAATATCATTGTCTTGGTTGGCCCGCCAAAAATTGGCAAGGGACACCCATGTACTTTCTTATTTATTTTATTTCTTTGGTCAAAAAAAGAGGTCCCTATATCCCATTTTCTTAGTGGTTTTCACAATGAAATAATTCATCTTCTGACTGAATTTTTCTTCCGTTAAGGGTACATGACATCACTTTTTGCTTTGGAGGAACTAAGTATCTCCATTATTTTCCTATTTATTCAAGTACGATTCCTTATTATTAATACCAAGGGGATTCGATGTTGATTATGTTATGTAACCAAAGACTGGCCCTATAATTCAGTGGTGAACAGTTGGGGTTGTTTCATTGTGCATAATCGATGCTGAATAATTTAAGCACACCCTCCTGGGTGGAATATCATCAAAGAACACCATGTATGTATATCCTCAGGACAAGATGGGAAAATCTGTAATGTGTCATCCTTATGCTAGTCCACAACTTTTAATCGCATGTCATATTTGACTTGGCAGAAAGCATTTTTTGTCCTCCCCTACTGTGTATTGCTCTTGAAAATTATGTTAGCATTTTTTGCTAAATGCTTAAATCAGAAAAAAATCTCTTTTGATTGCAGAAAAATTCAGAGACTGGTGGGTCAGCAAATGCAGAACATCAAGAGCTACGTGGGTTTTTCTGCTGCTGCTGAAAAAGTGGACACTCTCTTGAGTGCTATTGATTCCCAATCAAATATCATAAAGACAAAAATTATCAGTACCATGGAGCCCGGTGAGGTGAATATTTCCACTTTGGATTCATCATCCAACTCAAGTCCTGGCCCTCTGTCAAGACCATCATCCCCCTTTACATATTCTGTGAAATTGAGTAGTCCTAACAATAGTTATAAGCCATCTAATCGCAATGATACTACAGACAAATCTTGATGGCAAATTACATATATTCAAGGTATATAATTTTGGGTAATGTATTTTTCTGACTTCAAACCTTGGGTATACTCTTGAGGATGTGCGATCAATTTGTGGCTACATTGTGTATTACCGTCTCTTTTGTACAATATATTGGATGCTGAAGTAAAATTTGATATCCTGAGATTTTGGGCAATACATATTTCATTTAGTTTGCGCTTGTAATGCCTCCTTTATGGTGCCATATTGGCCAATTTTCTCAAAGATATTGTTTAAAATATCTGTTTTTAAGTAACTTTAATCTTATTCCTTATCCTCAAACAAAATCAATTATGTTTTAAATACTTTGAATATGTTCATTAACATGCATTGCATATTTATGAAAACATTGTCAGTAAATCATAGCTTGAAAGGAGGTACAAAATTTTAAATATTTTTTGTGTTCATATCGTGGACATTGTGAAGCCATTTGAAACCAGTGCCGAAAGTGAAATTCTTTTAACTTGGAGACAATCACAGGTGCTCTGTTTTTGTCATACTACTGGTATATATTTGTCTGAATTGTATTTTATTAAAGTTTTTTAAATAAAGATTTGTTGCATATGCATGTAGGTATTTAATATACCAAAATTTGTTGGGTGAGTAGTTGATGTGCCATTAGCTCAAATAAGCTTGTACTTGGACGGTATGACTTACCTTTAGACCCATCTTATTCATTACGGTCTTAATGTCCTCCTCATAGGAATGCTTTGCAAAGGTTTTTGAATGAATATGGAACTCAGATTACACTGTTCTGCAAAAAAAAATTCTAAAAACGCTTGACTACAATTTAGGCTGTTTCTGGCTAATTTTGGTTGCTGAATCCAAAAATGGCTACCATTTTTTTCTATCACCCTCCATTTTTACGACCAACCCCTAAATTGGGAAATACATTTGGCGTAATTGATGATTTAAAATAATCAACTTTTATTTCATCCTGTTTGTTAATTGTAATAATGTTTCGGAATGGTTCTTTTAGTATTAGGTACTTTGTAAGTTAACTCCCTCTGGAGTAAGGTGAATTACAAGTGTTTGAGAGATGAGGCAGTTTATATTCGTTATGTGTTCTCATTTATTACATCTCAGGCATATTGCTGCTTGAAGAGACCCTTAATGTCATGTGCTCTTGCAAGAAGTGGTTTTCATTTTTAATTTGGAAGTTGATCAGTATGAGCATTACAAAAAAAATATTTTAGCGAACACCAACCCTTGCTACAGTCCAGCCGGCGAGAGTTGTCCGATGGCACTTTAGAAGGAGGGGCAGAGAACCCTGCGCCAACATGGTTTGAAACCAATCGCTGTCCCCCAAATGCACCTCACACCCTCGCCTAGTCATACAACATTGTCACATGCATATGAAGCGCTGAAACAAGCCTGAGCCATCAAAAAATGCCCTTTCTGGGAATCACCAAAACGAAGGATTATTCCTTTGGGTCTTTCACGCTCGTTGTCCCTTTTGGCTGCTTTCTTCACGGAATCGTTTTGTTTACATGTGAGGTGGGCGTTTCCCTTTCTTGCCTGGCAACCTTGCCCCCTACCCCTTCTAGCTGCCAACGGACAACTCTCGGCGACCGGACTGTATTGTAGTCATCATCATGTTTGAAATGACACTGCTTAAATTCCTAAATGCCATTATGCTATAATTCAAATTAATACAAACTGAATTTTTTAGGTTAACAGAGAGCATATTTGTTTTAAGCTAGTCTTAAAGATTATAAGTTGTTCTAGTTATTTTTTCTTGTAGAGAAAGGTAGTTTTCTCCATTTCATTTCATGGATATTCAGCAATATCACAGACTATCCTTCTGGTTTTGAGAGGTGTGTTTTTCAAAAAGAATAATTATCAACAACAGCATCATCCCGCCAGAAAGAAGGCTCTATCAGAGTTACCTTGAATTTTTCAATTATTAAGACTATCCATTTACCACCTCCAAAACTCGGAGATCAACTGGTGAAAGTGAAGGATCCCCTCCTCTGAAGACACCAGCGGTTCATGAAATTCCATGCGAGTGCGGGAAGACATATATTGGAGAGACTATTGAGACCGTCAGACCATTGAAATGATAAAGAAGGAACATCAGAGATACTTGGGGCTGGCCCAACTGGAAAAGTCTGCTGTGACGGAGCATAGCATCAGTGAGGACCATGCCTTAAAATGGAAGGAGATGAAACTGCTCTGCCGGGTACATGGCTACTGTGACCGCCTTGTCAAGGAAGCCATTCATATCCGCATCAAACGCAACAACATCAACAGAGACACTGGGTTCCAAATCAGCAATGCTTGGAGACCAATAATAAAATCCTTTACGCGCAACAAAAATGGTGGGAAAAGCACAACACCCGAGAACCAATCAGGTTACACCTGACCATGGATGGGGTGTGTATTTACGTGTCAAATTTTGAAAAACAGCATTCAGAAGATCCCCTGAGGGCAGCGGGGGATCCAGGATAGAGACAAGGGGGGGGGGAGCTAAGTGGGGGTTCACACTCCAGCAGGTCAGAAAAAGGGGGGTAATAAAAAAATTACCATTCTATCTAGTGTAAATTGAATACTGAAAGGGTGGCTATAGCCCCTCATAGATCCGCCACTGCCTGAGGATGAATGGCAAGTCGCTGCTTGAAATGTCAGGAGACATGGAGAACATCAACCGGTGGAAAACCCAGGAAACTTTTCTGCACCTGATACACTGGGAAAACCTAAGATCATACATCTTCCACTTCTTCATCGAACTTATGAAAAAAATGACTTTTTTCGATATGTAAAAAAAATCAGTTGCATTGATTGTATTGCATTTAAAATCAGGAATTGACCTCTTCTATTGGTCATTTGTCCAAATAACTGCCCTACTCTCCTTTATTTAGGGGGAGGTAGATCACTCATCTCAATCAAAATTTCTAAAAAATAATAATTTACGGCTCTCTTAATTTTTGAGGCATCAAGAGGAATTATTTTCAAATGATACCCACATCATTGCAGACTCTGCTAATGGAATCAATGAACATTTTATGGAAACATTCAGAGATAACGGGTTTTGATGCAAAACGAAAAGATGAACTACACAACTTTGCATCAGAAAAACTTCAATGTCAAGTTTTCGAAGGCTTGAAAACTAATTATAATATAATAAAAAAGTAAGAGACAAATTGAAATTAGTTGATATGGAAAAAATACCAGAATTCATCTTAGCAATTGTTGTGCGGTCTAATTGTGTAAATAATATTTGTGAATAAAGAAGAGGCGAAGCACCTGATGTTGCTCCAATTGCGTTAAAAGAGTGCGGATTAACTTGATGAAAAGATAATTAGCATGAGAGGGGTGAATAAAAGGCAGAAAATCATGATTATGAATTACCTTAGGATTAATTACATTTATATACATGTAATAAATCAAATACATTATAATTATAATACAAAAACAAATTAAAAGAACTTATAATAAAAAATGCATTGAAACTCTTCTTACTTATTCTACATCAATTATATTAAAAATTTTCGGAACACCCAGTTAAAAAAAATGTCACTGATTTTTCTCTATTAGTTTCTTCATCAAATCTATCACTGTCCTTTGCAATTCCATTTTCTCCTCAAGCCTTTAAAAGCTACTCTTCATCTAATTTTTTCTCTCTACTCCTTCAACTTTTTTCTTTCTTGCCTATTTTTTTCATGTTCCCGCTTGTTATTTTCCTTTTCCTGATTGATATTTTTAATGAGCTCCTCGATTATTACATCGTCTCGCCTCTTCTTTGGAATTGCTCTGGAAAATTGAATCGATAGAGATTACCACAAGAAATAATGCTACTTTGGGGTCGTCTAAGCCAATTAATTCAGTAAACTAAATCATCGTCACAGTAAACACATTATTAAAAGGAAAAATCATCAATCAATATAATGCTTAAGGCATTAAAATTGCTTGAAACAATTCATTCTTTGTATTCACTTACTCTCTGCAGATTGTGATGGCCCTGCACGGCACAGCGGATCAGGGCCATCGTGCGTGGCTGTTGCCAGTGGGTTTACTCATGATTTCTTTCCAAAAATATCATCCATAATCTATAAATTTAGAACAAATTTTTATATTTCTATAGCCTAGGAATTTAATTACTACAGTTTTTAAAACCATATCAACCTTAAAAGGAATAATTACCTCGTAATAGGGCCATGCTATGGCTTTGTTGCCTGTTTATCTTTCACAATCTTTTCCTTTTATTGCCATATATGGTTTTTTAGCCCTCTGATTTTAGTTTGGCACTGTTTTGAAGTAGGCACAAGTTTTGTATTAGTGCCCACCATTATGCCTGCAATTTCCTCCCTGCATGCCATTTTTTCCCAAGGAAAAATTCATGCTCTTTTTATTTGCATGTCTCTAATAAGTACAGCACCATCATGCAGCCAAATAAAACCTTTATCGCCATTTATCTGTGCTAGGAGGAAAGTAATTAGTAGAATTACTAAATGCTATCTTAGTGTTGTATTATTAGATTCAAAACTCATGCTAACAATTACTAAGGAAATCCATTTTATTACCTTCTTCCTCTTCTCTTTGAGGAATACTATCTGCTTCCATCTCCCTTGGTTGGACCTCCTGACGAAAAAGTCTAGTAGGTATATAATCAGAATCTGACAAAAATTACAGTGCATAGTAAACGCGATAATATCATAGGAAATTGGCACAATTTCTCGAAAGATTGTAAACTATATATCTCATTCGCTGCTAGCACTTCACGTGTAGCGTTTGGAGCTATCAAACTTGGTAATTTATGCTCGCTCCCCCTTGTCCCCTCTTGTAGAAAAGTAGGTCAATGTTTGCAGTCTTCTTTGTTCCCACTTCTTGCCATCCGCATGTCTTCCCCTAATGGTACATCTCTGAGTAGAGTGAAGCAACTAATAATAAAGGCCAATTCATTCACCTCCCAGCTACCCAGATAGCACAAAGTAAGAGAGTTATCCGTTTCTTATGGTTTTCTTACAGAAAAAATTGATAAGCAGCTTATCGTAAGCTATGGGGCTTATATAAGGCAAGGGTAAGATTTAGGGAAGAATAGGTAAGGAATGCCATCAAATATCCTCAGACTACGGAAGTTGTAACCATTTAACAATTTTCATGCCGTATCGAAATGCGGATCGAGCGCAACAAGGCAATGATGCGCTGATCTGCTGCCTCGCTGCATCAAGGTCATGAGATTGATGCGTCATTCGAATCGTAGCCGGGTCAAATGGATAATGGGACCTTGACATGAACCACTATCGCGGAAATTGTCAAAGCAAGATGGCAGCAGACCTGCAGATGTTTTTCTTTCTGTTTAAGTCGAAATATGGCCGAAAATTCCATTTCCGTCTAGGAGTACTTTATTTATTCGTAGCATTTTCATGCTATGTTAGTGTAGTGAATAGTGGTAATTGTAGTGAGATGTAGTGCGATAATGGTGCTTGTGTGAATGGCACTTGCATTTGTTACGATGGTTGGCAGGGCTCGTCTTGTCAGTTTTGTGGAGGAAAAGTCAGGTATGGCACTTTATTTTTTAATATTCATTATATTTATATCATATTCAAGGTTATTCATGGTGTTGTTCAATTAGTCCCTGAATGGTAGTGGTTGTCACCTCTTACTCTGAGGTTGTCACGCGCATCACTTTGGCCCAGGGAAGGTCATCCCATGCCCTTGGAAATAACGACAAGTTTAAGCTAACGAATAATGGTTTATATCAGCGTTACGTTTGCGAATTTGGCAATGAAGCGAGGTTGTTTACCATGTAAAAGTTTTTTTTAAAATAAATTACCAACATAGAGTTATTCTTTCTTATTAATAATATGCAAAAAATGTGACAATATCGGCGAAGTTTCAGTGCGTCATTCATATATATTAACTCACAAAAGCAAAGTTGCTGTGGAAACGAGCTCAAAATTAGAGGTATATTAGCATAAAGGATTTATATATAATATTGACTCATTAAATACTGAGGATGCTATCCTGAAAACAGTCCCGTGGAGAACGCAAGTTGAGACATTTGACATTGGATTTTACAAGAAAAATAGTGGCAAGCACCAACCGAGTCAAACCATTATTTAAATTTTTATCGTCAGGATCTGTTAAACAGTCAAATAGAAATCACCGTAGTATAAACGTTGATCAACCAGAAATTATGAAATACTTGGGCGGTATCGGGCGTCGTCGAAATAGAAAACGGTAATAGGGTGGTTTTCTATTTTCTTTATTGCCAAAATCGAAATATTATTACGCCGGGAGTATGTATTTTATGCTATTAGATTTTCAAATAACGATATATATTTTTCGCTATTAAATGAAGAGTAAAAACTTTAAAGCACTCGAAAACGCAACGGCGAAGCATGAATGCTGGGAAAAGCCCGTGTGACGTCATTCTGGTACCAGCTGCCGCCTTGGTGCGAGGCCATGAGCGCCGCTACGATGTAGGCTGCTAGCAGGTAGCAGAGTATATCCTACTAGCATTACACTGCTAGCATTAATTATCATAGCTAAGCGCTACCTGCAGGTAAATAAGGATAATTAATACCCTAACAAACGGAGGAAACTTTTCGAGGACTGTTTGTGTTTTTCCTGGGTTGAGGGCTGTGCACCACTTGGCACACCAGTCAGCTGCTGTGTTAAGAAGGGATTGGAGGAGTTTTGTTGCACCTTTTCTGAGAAGGATCTGAAAAGTATGGCTTTATCATCTGCGCAGAGAGACTGATGGCAGAATTCCATTGGGGCTGCGTGGAAAGTCGGCAGTGTAAAGGGAGTAGAGGTGAGGTGCGAGGACTGACTGCGTTGTGAGCCTTGCGGGATGCTGGCTTGGATGTGGAGGGCTGAAGATAAGTCATCTCTCCGGGAGACATGGAATTTGCAAAGTTGAAGGAAGGTACGGATGATGCGGAATTGCCATTAGGGGAATCCGAGATGGTAAATGTTCCATATTTGACCTCCTTGCCACACCCTGTCGAATGCCTTTGGTGCATCCAAGGAGGCTGCCACACAGAAGGATTTCCTGTTTAGGGAGGCGGTGATGAAACCAGTAACATGAAGAAGGGCTTGGAGGGTGTAGTGGTCCTTGTGGAATCCAAATTGGTATGGCGGTAGTATTTTCTTTGTAGCGATGCAGTTTAGGAGGTGCGGCAGGATGAGGCGCTCCAATGGTTTTCCAATAGTATCTAGGAGGGAAATGGGTCGGTAGCTGTCAACCTTTGATGGTGGCTTCCCTGGTTTGGGTAGGCAGATGATTTTTGGCTTCTTCTAGGCCACCGGAAAGTAGCTGGGCCGGATGCAAGCAGAGATGCGGTGCCCATCGGAAGGTGTTTCAGAAGATCGTTGCGGATCCAGTCCAGGCGATTTCCTTCAGGGCAGTTTCTTGATGGCAGATATCACATCCTGGAGGGAAATTGTCGAAGTCTCGTGGACTAGTGTCGTCGACTTCAGGAGGCGTTTCAAGAGATGGTGGAGAGGTTGGCATATAGTTGACAATTCTCCGTTATAATTAGATACGGAGGATTCTGTGCCATCTGGGGAGAGTCTCACCTGGGTCGGGAGTCTTGAGAATAGTCGAGAAGTCTCACCCCTTCGAGATTTCTCAGCACCTGTCGAGACTCCTGGCTCCTCAAAAAAATAAAACTATTTCTATTTTAGACATTGAAAATAATTTAACAGAAAGATTATTTTAAGACATCTTATATATTTCCAAAACTAAAAATAGTTGTAATATAATATCGACACTGACAAGAAGCATATTTTATTATTTAATTAACCAACAATGACAGGTAACCATGAACCTTAGTTACCATAAATAAACATTGCGAAATGATCTATAAAATTCTATAGAAGTAGACTATGATCTCTTCTTTTTTGTAAATATACTAGTGAATGTTTCTTTTTTATTGTATTACTGTAATAAGAAACATTGATGTAACCCTATAACATGCCTTTGTATCAAAATTATATGCTTAATTTCATTTTCAGCCCCGATAATGGTTTGTAAATAAACGGAAATGTCAGCAAAAATTTACATTTCAATTTAAAGGCCTACACTCCTAGGTTCAAATTTTATGTTGAATATTGAGGTCAAGAAAAGGAAATAATTTTTTTCCCCTTGTCCCGACAATGCCGAGAAATGAAATTCTCGTCTCGACCACCCAAAACCCCAAACTTAGAGTGGGCGGAGTGACTAGACTTACCGATGCGGGCGGAGCTAGCAGCTTAGCGGAGAGGACCTTATTCTCGCGAGTCTGAGAGAGAGACGGTCGTTCGTGCACGTCGCCAGAAAGGGAGGACTCCTGGGAGGAGAGGAGAGGAGGGGAGGTAGGGGAAGAGGAGAGGGGGAGGGGAGCGCCAGAACCAGTTTTTTGTGAAGCAGTCGGTTCGCGTCGAGACCACGTAGCTAAAAATTTTCCTACGGCTTGCAGGCATGTGCAGGAGTCGCGGCAGAGACCGTGACACTGTGCCACTGCCTTTAATTACCAATTTGAAGTAATCCAATGCTTGAGACTGGAGTATATCAACAAAATAGGTCCTCAGAGGGGAAGGTGCCACCTTCTATCTCCCCTTAGTAATACCTCCAATGGTGTATCTTGAAGTTAATTAAAGAGTCAAAAATTAGGTAATCCTTCAAATGATAAATATGTATTTGTGCCAGGCAGTAATCTTGAAAATTTTCTGTCTCTTAATTTTAATAATAGTTTTCAACCTTGTTTAACCATGCCTTTACAATGCATGTAAAACATTTTGAACACGCTTTTTACTGTTATAGCCATGTAACCATCCTCTTGTCCACGACACTTAAAAAGTTACCATGGTTGTAGAGTCCAATTCCCAAGACTTGAGAATTTTGTGTTAGATTACTTATGTGCCTTACTATGTGATGAATCCTTATCTATTCTTCATGTTTTTAGGCACCAGAGAGTGGAATATTGTATCCACCTGGGGTTATCCTGTTAAGGGAGGTTATGGTCACACTGCAGCCTGGGATCCACTACGCCAGCACATTTATGTGCATGGTGGTATTGTCTCAGCTATCCATTTCACTCCTCTTCTTTCTGGTGCTCTCTTCTCCTACGATCCATATTCTCGTGTGTGGTGATAATTTATGATTCCCTCTCATATTGATAATTCTTATTCAGTAAAGTAATGGCAAATTTAGCAGTGCCGGAACGTACTTTACTTAACTTTTTTTAGAAGTGAAATAGTATCCAAAAAAAATTAGAAATGAAATAGTAATGTGTGTTGTTTTTATTACAAATTATTACATATTTGCATTTTATCGCAAATTGTTATTTTTTGGTTATGAATGTTTACAATATAAATTTTGAGGAAAAAAATTGATAAAGGTGTTATTTTACTACTATGTCTTTGGTTGTACCATGACCATACTGTTCTCATTTAAATGATGTTTATAGAAAGTCCAAATATCTCATGTTGCTGTGGTATCTTGTACAGATAACTGTTTGTGCCAGTTATTTCAGCTGTCTTAAGAAAACCAATAATACATGACAAAGAAAATCATGAATAGATATTGTTTGATTTATATACTAATGAAGTAATTGTTGTCTTCAAAGGCAGGGTAATCACTTACTTATTGATGAGTGTCAGACGAAAAAATGCACTTTGCATGCACCATCTTTATTCAACAGGACATGCACTTAAACTGCTCATTACAGGGCCCCTGAAAAAATCAACATCGAAAAGAAAAAGCAAAACCTGTTGGAGGTGCTAAATTTAAACTGGCATACATCAACAAGAGAAAAATTGATCACACAATTATGGAATCACAAAAAAGAACAAATATGATCAACAGTAATCCCCAGTATATATAGCTCGATATATGACTGTCTCACTTACTGACTCACTCTGATTGGGCTGGCTATATCTTAAATTTTACACTAGTTACAAACAATTGAAAAGCCCTTCGACCCATTCGAAATCCTCACAGACTGCACCAACTACATGTACTTAGGGCGAACCTGATAATATTTAATTTTATTTTCCTTAGGGAACATCTGACTCCTGCTCCATCTGCTCGTTTTCTTCACTCAGCTGTGGTCATAAGAGGATTGGTGCTCTTCTTTGGTGGCAATACTCACAATGATACCGCCTTCAGTCATGGTGCCAAGTGCTATTCATCAGACTTCTTTGCTTATGATCCTGTGTGTGACAAGTGGGTGATGAATCCGGGAAGGGTGTCCTATTCATCCTATCCTCCAGTCCCTGGTCACACTTCTCATCCAGCCCCACCTCGATTTGGACATTCAACTGTTGTGTTCAAGGGCTCTGCTTACGTGTATGGTGGCTTTGATGGACAAATGCTCTCTGATTTACTTTCATACACTCCAGGTAATTGTAGCCACTTTAAAGATGCTGAGTCCTGCCTGAAAGCGAGCCCCGGTGTGAAGTGCATTTGGGTCGGTGGTCAGAATGCTAGAGAGGAAAATGCTGTCGGTCGAGGGGCCAGTAATTTGTATGTAGGCAGCATAATGGATGGTCACTGTGAAGTGATTTCAGAGGCTACTTTGAGTCCCAATGAAGGCTGAGGGGTCATACTTTGCCCTGAGGACTTGGAGCCGGATAACTCAATATCGATGCCTGATGTGGATTCCGTCCTCACTGTTTCGACGACTCTGAGTCCTTCTTTATCTTCTGTGGTTGCTCCGTCACTTCCTCCTTTGGAGAAAGATGATGAAGCTGCTGGTTTCTGCTCCTCCTTGCATACTTGTGCTTCATGTGTGCAAACCTCTAAAAAGTGCACTTGGTGTCCCCAAACAGAAGTTTGTGTGCATGGAAGCTGTAAGGATGGTTTCAAGGTATGTATTTTCAATCTATATTTGTACAAATATTTCTTCATAATTCATTTATGCTGTTTCATGTCAACTGAGTCAATCTGTCTGTTATCTAAAATGAGCATCATAATGGTTTGGTTGATTAATCACTACCCATACAGCACAGGGAGAAATTTACACGTGTATATTGAGTCGAAATTTGGTGTAAGGAATAAGTCGAGAATTCGCCCATTTTTACACGTGTAATTGCTGTGTAAATTTGGTCCAACTCCCTTGACCCTTATATACAAAAATATGAAGCAAAATGTGGTGATGCAGATGCTAATATGAGCAGTAATCTGAACATGATTAAAGTTTCAAGATAGACGATTCAATAAAGTCGTCAACCTTAGTACCAGCAAAATTTTCCCAACGAAATCTATTTAAATCATTTTACAAATCATCTTGCGGCATATATTTTATAGGTGTATATTTTATTATGATTACATATATGCTCCTATCAAGATACAAACGAGTTAACCATTAATATCAACTAGAATGATGCTGTTTATTAATTTAAAATTCTCAGAAATTTCGAATTACTTCCGTCAATGCCTCGCACCACGCGAATTGAACGCTGGGAGAACAATCACATAACGATATAACTTGTGTGCCTCGAACTGGAAGCATGAACGACATCAACAATTCGCTAATTCTCTTTATCCTGGTGTGCTTGTGCTCAGTGAAACTACTTGCGGTTTTACCAAGGTTTTGTGGTTTTTTAAACTATTCGGCAGTACTTTTAAGATTCATCCATCATCTCGTATTCGCTATTATCCTATCCATTATGTCATTCACATTATTTTTTACATCATCACCACTTTTTTGTCACATCATCACCACTCGTGTTTTGTCCTGTACGTATTTCCTGATGAATTATTTTATACAGAGGAACCCTTTATTGACGTAATAAATGAAAATTTTTGAACGAATATGTTGACTATGTCTTATTACATGTTTAGTATTAGTAAAGTGCTACTGTTTGCGTGCTCACTGCCATTTTCCGGTCATCAACAAGAAACCCTAATCCTGGTGGAGAAAGGAATAACTACAATGGTCCCGTTATTGGGTTCCTTGTGCATACACGTGTATTATCCGGTTTGTGGCGGACCTAAGACCATATATACACCAGATTTATTCCAGTTTTACTCGGGTAATAACGGTTTTTACACGAGATAAAACACGTGAAATACACGACCTATATGCCAGCTTGCGACCGTTTGTGCTGTATGGGTAGTAGCCTTATTCACAAACATAGCTTCTTCATGTTTTTGTTTTCTTGATATGCAACTGAATTATTACTGTGTACTAATCAGTGGTGAAGTGTGTTGTCATCTCTGGATACTAATTACTTTACTACTAATATATTAATTCTCCAACGTAGAGTTTAGAATTAGCTAAAGATGAGTTTTAGGATTGATTCAGGGTATGCCATGTGAAGTGTAGCAGTAGGAATCCATCCATTGGAAATTAATACTCATTAGTGCCATTCTCTTGAACGTCAATATTTTCAGGGAAAAATTGACTGCATTAAATTAGGGCCTAAATTGTGGACATTTAGTTGGTTATTAATAAGTTAGCATGGTAAATGCGATCATATTCTTGTTTTCTTATGGCATCGTATGATATATTTATGTTTCTTTTTATGGCTTAATTATATATGATGGTTAGTTCTCATTTATTGTCAGCCTACAATGGTCGAGGTTTGGTTGTTAAGTCAGGGAAATTGATTTTTTTTGTCTTATTTTATTGGTCGAGTAGATTTCAGTAATTCCCAATGCTATTTCATGTAATTTTTTGTAATTATAATAACCATGAAGTAATTGTAATTGAGATGCAAACTGGTATGAAACGTTGTATCTTAATTCTCACAATTATGACCTCAGATCTGAATCAAAGAAACAGTCGGCTTGTATTTACATCCCACTGTCTATGATAATTTCTGCCATTAGCACCTGCCTTCTCAAGGCATTACCTTATCTGAATAAGTGGCAGCATAAGAGCTTCTTAATCATGCGAGAGTTGGCTCTTTTACATTTTGTCAGTGATCAAGTGCAAGCTGACCAGAACTATTTTAGTGAAGCATTGGTGTTAAAGTTGGAATATATATTAGCATAATGAGTATGATCAAATTGTTTTGCAAAGAAACGATTTTCTTGAAATTTTTCATTACTTAAGTATGTGTTTCCATTACAATAATTATATGCCATTATGCTCATGAATCAGGATGGTCACTCCACCTGAAAACCTGAAAAATATGTGAATTTCATTGTGTGGAAAGGAACTTAATGGGAAAAAATTAGGAAATAATAATACAAAAATAATTACTTGGGAAAAATAAACTTTGGTGTATAAGTCAAATCTATCGTGACTTATCCTCATCCATTTTACACCTTGGTATATCATTTATATTTCAGTATTCCATACCCAACATGTCATTTAGATGGTGCACCAAGTCTATTTATCAGGGTTTGGGAGTTTTTTGTTTCCTCTCAATACATTCACCTCCTCAAGGAGGAACTCCGAGAGGAAATCTGAGATCCTCCTCCGAGAGGGGAGAATAGGAGAAGGGAGAAAGTCCAAAAACTCTCACGCGTTTCTGAAGCCAGAATACTCCCTCCCGATCGAGGAAGAGGACATTTTGTCATGGAGGAAGAGCTATTTTGAGGATTATTTCAGGTAACCAAATGTTCTCCTCTTGTTAGAGCTATGCTGTGAGGACTCTGGGAGGAAATGAAAAGTGGGTCCCAACCGCCATTAGGGTCCCTCGGCGCGAGAGGTCCGACCCTTTCCTATTGTCCGTGTGGGGATTACCGCGGCCCATTCCGGCTCTCAGTGTCCCACTCAAGGAAGGGGCTCATGGTCACTTATTTGTTTATAAGTTAAAATAACTAAAAACTTTCATGTTGAATTTATTGAAAATCAATGCGAGGAATTAAATTCTGTATGTTCTGCTGATTGGTTCCAAATTTTAAACGGAATTCTAGCGTTCATATTAACGGAGTTGATCATCACCTAGAACAATTTTTGGAGACGCTAAGGTTAGATGTTTAATTATTATTTCTATAACTCACTAGCAAGTTTGTAGGAGCGATATTGTAATGATTTACATCTAAAAATATACGTTAATTTGTTAGCTCCATTCCAGATGTACATTTGCGGTGAAATTCGATAGAATATTCGATTTAACTTCTATGAAAAAAGCCCTCGTAATGTAATAAAATATGATTCTCTCAGTTCTTTGTCGTGAGCCAAAATTACAGCGACTATTTTTAATAACCTCTTACCAACCTTTGAATTCAAAGGTATTATAAACGAATTTCGCTATAAATACTGATTAATGCATATCCTAAAAATTCGTAAATTTAATGTACGATAATGTATGATAAGGAATGTTTTACGTAGACACATGTTGTGAGAAGCATTCCATACCATTGGAGGAAAGACAACTGCTCTACCCAGGTAGTTACTCTCATATCTTGGATCTCTGGTCAGGTTGCACCTCACAGAGTTAGTTCGGGACACATTAGCGCATTGATGTTTTCTTGGAAAAACTTATTATCCTCCAACTGGAAGACCCAAGAGTATATTGGTGTAAGTATTCTCCTACTGAAATATGTACGTGGAAGGTGATAATCTCACTCTTCTCGGAATAGCTCATTTTCTTTTCAAAATTTTCTTGGCGTGTATTCAAATTTAGCCTCTGTACGCATTCCGCTACCTATACCAGGGATGGTTTTTGTGGAGCCCTGCTGTGCGATGCAGTCCATACCATGAATGAAAGAGAACTGCACCACCCAGGTAATTACACTCATATCTTGCTTCTCCGGTCAGGATCCAGGTGGTCTGCTTTGTGCCCCTCACGGGCTTATTTCGGGACACATTAGCGCGTTAATGTTTTCTAGGAAAAACTTATCATCCTCCAACTGGAAGACCCAAGAGTATATTGGTGTAAGTATTCTCCTACGGAAATATGTACGAGGAAGATGATAACCTCACTCTTCTCGGAAAAGCTCATTTTCTTTTCAAAATTTTCTTGGCGTGTATTCAAATTTAACCGTAAATGTTCTGTATGCATTCCCCTTCCTCCTCCTGCAAGGATTTTTTTTCAAATGATGTTTCGGTGGAATTACATTTTTTCTTGGAATTATACAGCCAGGATTTTTTTCTTGAAGTGCCTTTCGTTTCGCTTTCGTTAGTTTTGCTTACGTTCTCGACCTGTTCGGAGTTGCTTGGCCGAGAGGAGCGTTAGGCAAATTTCCTGGACTTAACTTGCACTGGGAAAATGTCCCGGCTAGTAACGGATCAATCGATCCTGGAAATACTTACGCAAACAGACAGTGAAGACGAGGATGTGAAAATGAGGAGTGTGGATTTTGGCATCATGGATCTAAATTATGTTAATATCATAAATCGTAAATACCTAGAAGTAGGCTAGGAACATTGAAATATTTAATTCCCTTTAAAGTATTTGTTGGTCTATGCTATAATGCCGTTTTGCTGAAAACCCTAAAAATAACCGTAGAACTTCGTTTAAAAGTTCTACAGGCATTGCAAAATGAAAGGAATACATTGATGAACTGACATTTAATGCAACAGTAACAATTAAAAAAAATTAAAATTGCACTGGTAACAACCCAGACAGCACACATGCTACTGTATACATTAAATATACGTATACGTAGTGTATAACATGCGTATACAGTAGAAGATACACGTATACTGTATACGTATAAAAACCTTCTACCCACCATCTACCAAATGTATATAACGCAGCAAATGTCCTCCTACCACGCATATACAGTATACGTATACAGTATACAAGACATATATATATACAGTATACAAGACGTATATATGTATGAAAGCAGAAAATTACTGCAGAATTCCAGGTTTTCTAGGGAAATTTTACTAAATTCCAGGTCAATCTTACGAGATAAAAGCTATGTATACGAATTTTACAACACTACATTTACTTAATACTTTTAATTAATTCTATAATTATGTATTGTCCTAATTAAAATTCTTACATTTTTAAAAGAAATTATTCACTTATTTTATGAATGCAACACTTGGAATATCAACAAATTTGTCAAAATTGTAAAAGTTATCTAAACAGTGTTTGCACTCATAAAGTGCAATTTAAAATGCAATCGATGCATTTTGAAGCATGCATGTAAGTATATAAAATAGGCCTGAAAATTGGCCTTGCACTGACAAATTTCATGTGAAACGAGTTTGAAATAAAAGATTTTAAATGCAAAGCAGGAGCAAAAATTCATGGATATTTTTAGTGACAAAAAATCATGCATATTTCCAGATTCCTAATCACTAAACACCCTGAGTATATTTTTCCTCATTGAGCAAAATCCTGAATGCAGCTGTTGACATACACTGCCGTATTAAAACTGAAATTAAAGTAGCAAAACGAAAACTAAATCTCTGTTCTGGTGCCAGTGTGAATTTAGTGCAAGCGTGGAAGTACTAGTACATTCATTTTGTCATTTAGTGTGAGTGACATCTCCAGCATTTCAGAGTGTTTACGTACATTTGAGAACATCCTGTCTAAGCAGCAGAGAGCGTTCATAAACATAATGTAACATGCTAGTGTGTTTTGCATTGTTCTGTGGGAACACTTACCAGTTTGTTTGAGACTTCTTGCTGACAATAAAGTGAATAGAGAAAAAAATCTGTGAGATTCAGGTCTTACAGGGTCTACAGAGGAAATGGAAAACACATGTGTGCTGTTAAAACAAAATAATTATATTTAACTAAATATTACACATTTTTACTAATATACCACACAATCTCAGAAATACGTAAGATATTGAATTCATTAGACACAATAAAGGGGCCAAGCCCGGATGGTAAACCACATTTTGTGCTTAATTATCGTCAAGAGGTTTTAGTGGATCCTCTCACAGTATTATTTAATCAGTCTATTCATCCAATGTAAAAAAACATCTTATCGTATGAGTAAATTCACTAAGCATAGTAAGTTAAAAGTCAATTTAAGAAGTAGTAAGAATTTAGATGTCAAATATAACTAGACAAATATTTTCTGAATATTTTGATGAGTGTTGATAAATAACAAATACCGTTAGAAATGCCTTTATTCAATGTAAACGAAAATAAAGACCAATAGGATCAATATCAATGTTTTTGCCTGATTATCCTTCCTTAAGGTCACAAGAATCCATGAAGAACAAGCTCACTTTTCCTCGTATTTCTTCATCATTGGCAATTTGGAAAAGTCTTCCTTTCTACACCTGTAAATAATATCACATAAACTTTATTAGAATCTATTAGTGATACATCTAATTTGTCTAGTTAAAGTAAGTCATTTTGTTAAAAAGTAATCTCTATTGATGTGATTTTCCCTTAAGCTATATAAATACCTACCAACTATCAACAAAGGATATTTCGAAAAAATTCCCCATCAGTTCTATATGTAAAAAACGATAAGTTATTCACCTTGAATAATCGAAGTACTAAATTGATTTGAGAATTTAATTCCTAATAATTTAAAACCTATTTGTCTAAACCTAAAGAGTGAAATACCCTCTGATCTCCAACAAATATGATTACATTTTAAAGGAAGCAACACTAATGGCACAACAGCCAATTAAAAAAATGTAAATAACTTTAAATGACTTAATAAATAGTAAAGTCGAGAAATGTTTGTTCACATTCCTCCCACACTACGGTGATTAAATGCGTCAAGCACATAAATAAATTAAAGTTTACGCAAATGCAAAGTTTTTCAATCAATAGAAGATGGATCCCTCAGTCTCAGAAAGTGTGAGAAGGTTGAAAATATTAAGAATTTGCGTCATTTAAGAAAGAAAAATGTGGCAATGGCAACACTTCTACTTACCCAGATTGTGATGAAGGAAGCAAAAGTAGCACTTGAGCGGTTGATAAACTTTCATTGGACAAGTTTCGCAAACAGCAAACACAACACTACAAAAGTTAAGTTATAACGGTAATTGATTGCCTAGGTGCAGGTGAAACAAGTAAATGAAGAACTTAAGAGGCTGATAAACTTCGGCAGGATCAATTTCGCAAACGACGAACACAACACAGTGAACGCAACATTATTCGCGTGGTCTTTGATTGTGAAAGCGGTTATGGACGCATTTACGTTTGCATATGTTATCTGTGGAAATCGACAACTGGTGGAATCGACTATCGACGGAATCCACTATCGATAGGTCGAAATCACGGGCGGGAGTCCAAATCTTGGCATTCAAAAAAATTAAGTTTCGCGTTATGACTCGAGGAATAAATTCCACTGAAAAATATCTTTTTTGTTTCATCGCCTCAGTAGATAAAAAAGCACGATTGAAATCACATTTCGAAGAGCATTTTTCTTTATGAAAAGAGGGACTTTTCATGGCAGGATTTTTTACATCTTAAGGCAGTTCATTGATTTTTTAAATTAATCTGGATTTCTTAATAACCCAGGCGGACGGCGTTCTTGGGTGTTCCGAACAGAAATGATAAAACACTCTCCAGTACCGTTATCAGCCTCCTTCATTTTTGCCAGGGCTGCCTGAAGCCAACCGTGGAAAATAAATTCACTGATGAATCAGTTTAAAGATATTAAATGAGACGACGTCTTTATCCAATGAAACCAGAAGGAGAATAAGAAGAGAATAGCGGCTCGAGCCAATACCTTTACAAAGAATGAAGATACATGTACAAACGTAATTATTTGCTTTGCCAACCTCGCTGCCGTGAATGACACCTGCCCTTTGCGAACAGGTCCCACTCCATGTTTTCAGGGAAGAGTTAGCTGGTAAGGTTTTCCAACTAAATTCCAACAGTGTTTTTCACGTGACACCATCACGTGGACTACCATTCGTCTGGCTCCTACCCTTCCACATAGTTGGCGTGAGTGGCCCTTCCTGAGGTAATTTTGATTTATTCCTGTCAGTGTAGCTCTTGGGGTCATAGGAGCACGCAATTAGTAACGGAAAGGTTTTAGCCCATTGGAAAGGACGCTGTGTATACTGAAGTCTACATATGGAAATAGTATACGGACAGAGTAACCTTTAAAGGACACTAATTTTTTACTAATGGCTACACAGTAGCGGATACAGAAAAAAACTCTAGAGGGGGGCGTAAAAGATATCTTGACCAACCTTTACTTTTATCCTAAAAAAATAATCAAGTCACATGCAAAGTTTAAGAAAGTGTTATTTGAACTGATTATACGCACATGAAATACAAAGCCATCTTATGACATAAAAAAGTTAAAATTGTAGTCCTGCAATGTTTGGTTATGCGGGCGGCCAGGAAAGGGTTGGGGGGCGCGCCTCCCATATGCATCCGCCACTGAGATTACATATGGAAACAGTATATGAAAGGTATACGTATACCTCTCAGATACTGTTTCCATATGTAGCACATACGTATACAGTATATTAAAGGTATACAGATACCTTTCGTATACTGTATACGTATACGCTTCAGGATACTGTTTATGTATACCTAGAATCTAAAACATGTATACAGATTCTCAAGGAAACAGTATACACCTGGTATACTTACGGTATACGTATACCGTTACCAGTGTGCTGTCTGGGAATTAACTGACCGCAAAAGTACGCCGGGATGGGCTGCTCTCGGGGAAAAGGGTCGAGGATTATCCCCACTAGGAAAGGTCATTAAGGGGAGGAAGCGACTACCTGGTCAGTCCCAAGCCGAAAAAAAACTCCGTACGGGGCGAAAAAGAAAATCTCAAACCCTTCTTAGAGCCAAAAGCAACTTCCCGCGAATCGGCAACGGCACGATCCACCTCAGGACTCTGGGGATTAAAGAACTGTCGGATCGACAAACGGCAGCTCATTTTCGGGCAGTAGTAACGAAGCTGTTAAATGATTACGGGATGAATTGGAATCAGATATATTCGTTCACCTCGGACGGTGGTTCGAATATGGTAAAACTGGGTCGCCTCATCAACGAAGCTGAGGAAGAAGAAATCGAAGAAGAAGAGGACGAGCGGGCAGAAGAGCTTGAAGCTGACCTGAATAAAACAGAAGGTTTGGTAGCGATGTTCGGGACGGAGCTCGACATTACGTGCGTGCGATGTGCAGCCCATGTAATAAACCTGGCTGCAAAAGATGCCCTCACCGACCCCGCCATCGATGACCTGGTGCGAAGTGCTAGAGAAGCGGTGAAAAAAATAAGAAAGCCCAATTTTCTACGGGATCACGGCTTCAGGAAACCTCCACTCGATGTAGAGACGCGATGGAATTCGGCCTACGACATGTTGAGTGCGCTACAGCAGCTCGAATGTTCACCAGGCGTCAGAAAGTTTATGTCGGCGACTCATTGGGCCCAATTGCCACAGCTTTGTGAGGTGTTGGAGCCTCTGAAAACATGGACAAAGGTCTGTGAAGGGGACCAAACAACGATGTCGGAAGTATACATTGGATTGCTTGCAGCAGAAATGAAGTTGCGAAGAATCCATCAAACTTCATTTGCTCATCCGTTCATAAGAATAATTCAGAATGCTCTAGATAACAGGAAAGACCTGATTTTTCGGAACGCAAGCTTCAAAGCTGCGCTTTTATTGGATCCATTGACCTGGATCTGTGTCAAGGGAGAAAATAGAGAGTCTGCGATCACTCACTTGGTAGGGATTTGGGAGAAAATCGACCCCAGATCGCGGCATAGGTCGGAAGATATGGAGACCACTGACGAGGTGCCTCCCGAACCGGAAGACGTATACACCATGCTCCGGACTTTGGCTGGTGTAACCACATCTGGCCATGATTGCAGTAGACCTCAAATTCGGTCTGACATTGAGGCCTGGTTGACTGGAAAACCAACACGAGCTGCAGATACGTCACCAATGTCATATTGGGAAAACCAGGCAGCCGTACATCCCAAGATAGCAAGACTGGCTCAAGTTGTTTTTGGAGCCCCAGCTACATCATGTAGCGTGGAACGGCTGTTTTCCAGCCTCAAATGGATTTATTCGGATCTGAGGAACCGCTTGAAATCGGACCTTTTGGACGACATCTTGGTACTTCGTTCCAACATGTGCCGAATTAAAAACTCTCAAACCCTCGAAAACAGAGTGCGGAAAGCAATGGCGGCGCATAATATTCGAGAACCCACATCACCGCCAGAAAGAACTTCCTCGCCAACCGCAAGCTCATCACTGGGCGACATACCATTGTCGAGTTTGTCGACGGCTTCGGACCCCAATCCGTACGACTTGAGGCCAGAAGATTTTGAAGATGACATGGAACCTTTTCATTGAACGCCTCATTCATTCATGCATTATTGATAATTATGTGTATTTTAATTTGTAAATTTCATTACTTCTCTATCTCTGTAATGTATTTAATATTATTTTTGTGCTATGTATGTTCATATTTTATTCATGCACACAAACATTCTTGAATAAATTTTAAGCTCATCACTGGACGAAATACCATTGTCGAGTTTTGTCGACGGCTTCGGACCCCAATCCGTACGACTTGAGGCAAGAAGATTTTGAAGATGACATGGAACCTTTTCATTGAACGCCTCATTCATTCATGTATTATTGATAATTATGTGTATTTTAATTTGTAAATTTCATTACTTCTCTATCTCTGTAATGTATTTAATATTATTTTTGTGCTATGTATGTTCATATTTTATTCATGCACACAAGCATTCTTGAATAAATTTTAAGCTCATCACTGGACGAAATACCATTGTCGAGTTTTGTCGACGGCTTCGGACCCCAATCCGTACGACTTGAGGCAAGAAGATTTTGAAGATGACATGGAACCTTTTCATTGAACGCCTCATTCATTCATGTATTATTGATAATTATGTGTATTTTAATTTGTAAATTTCATTACTTCTCTATCTCTGTAATGTATTTAATATTATTTTTGTGCTATGTATGTTCATATTTTATTCATGCACACAAACATTCTTGAATAAATTTTAAGCTCATCACTGGACGAAATACCATTGTCGAGTTTTGTCGACGGCTTCGGACCCCAATCCGTACGACTTGAGGCAAGAAGATTTTGAAGATGACATGGAACCTTTTCATTGAACGCCTCATTCATTCATGTATTATTGATAATTATGTGTATTTTAATTTGTAAATTTCATTACTTCTCTATCTCTGTAATGTATTTAATATTATTTTTGTGCTATGTATGTTCATATTTTATTCATGCACACAAACATTCTTGAATAAATTTTAAGCTCATCACTGGACGAAATACCATTGTCGAGTTTTGTCGACGGCTTCGGACCCCAATCCGTACGACTTGAGGCAAGAAGATTTTGAAGATGACATGGAACCTTTTTATTGATCGCCTCATTCATTCATGTATTATTGATAATTATGTGTATTTTAATTTGTAAATTTCATTACTTCTCTATCTCTGTAATGTATTTAATATTATTTTTGTGCTATGTATGTTCATATTTTATTCATGCACACAAACATTCTTGAATAAATTTTAAGCTCATCACTGGACGAAATACCATTGTCGAGTTTTGTGGACGGCTTCGGACCCCAATCCGTACGACTTGAGGCAAGAAGATTTTGAAGATGACATGGAACCTTTTCATTGAACGCCTCATTCATTCATGTATTATTGATAATTATGTGTATTTTAATTTGTAAATTTCATTACTTCTCTATCTCTGTAATGTATTTAATATTATTTTTGTGCTATGTATGTTCATATTTTATTCATGCACACAAACATTCTTGAATAAATTTTAAGCTCATCACTGGACGAAATACCATTGTCGAGTTTTGTCGACGGCTTCGGACCCCAATCCGTACGACTTGAGGCAAGAAGATTTTGAAGATGACATGGAACCTTTTTATTGATCGCCTCATTCATTTATGTATTATTGATAATTATGTGTATTTTAATTTGTAATTTTCATTACTTCCCTATCTCTGTAATGTATTTAATATTATTTTTGTGTTATGTATGTTCATATTTTATTCATGCACACAAACATTCTTATGAATAAATTTTAATTCAATGCAAAGAAAGAAAATGTTGTTTTACATCGAAAAAACTGACATATTATGTTTTTTTCACTTTCCGATAATCTTAACGTACAGATAGCGAAAGAAGAAAGTGTAAGGAAGAGAAAACAGAAAAGTACAGCTCAAAAGTGGTTCTGATTTTTAGTAGTTTTTATTGTTAGTCATCGGAGAATTTCGCAGTTCTTCACAGCCCTGCGTGTCTATGCCAAAAATGTCTCCAAAAACCATCCCATATGGCCCAAAAACTGCGCGGAATAATTTATAAGTGCTCTCCAAAAATGTTTCAAATATAGTTAAAGTTACTAGTCATTTTAAATTCAAAGTTTTGCCATTTCTATCACTTCTACAGTTAACTCTTTCGCTGCTGTTCAATCTCCGAAAATCTTCTCCTCACATGCTGCGAAAATGTTAAAATGCGTTTCGTGGCCCCATGGAGCAGGTACTTCCAGGATGGGTGTGGTGCACACTCCGAAGGGTCGCTAATCCGCGGCCCTATCCTCGACGAGCTCATCCACGCAGGACCGTCTCCTCGACCCTACCAGCGGGGGGCCTACCTCCCGAAAAATGACCACTCTGACTGCGATTTCTAATTCAATTACTCAATGTGATCATCAAAAGTAATTGTTTTCATCGCACTCCTGCCAATCAAGCAATCAAGTACGTCTTTGAACCGTGTTTCTACGATGAAAAATAACGATTTGGTTAACTTTTCTAGAAACGTGGCTGCGGACAACCGGAAAAATGGCCATTTCAGCAAAGTTAACAAAATCTTTATTTTTCATCGCAGAAACACGGTTCAAAGACGTACTTGATTGCATGATTTTCGGGAGTGCGATGAAAACAATCATTCTTTGATGATCGGATTGAGTAATTGATTTTCAACTTGCAGTCGGAGAGGTCACTTTTCGGGAGGTAGTCTGCCTGCTCGTAGGGTCGAGGAGACCTGCGTGGGTGAGCTGGTCGCGGATTAGCGACCCTTCGAAGTGCTTCGGCGTAAGTGCTGACCGCATGTCTCCACTCTGTCCAGAGCTTTGCCTCATGAGCCGTAAATACTTTTTTTGTATTGCTCTAGCTCATTTGGGAGGAAACTCTTTTCGGAGGAAAGCCTTTTCATTCTCCTCTTCACATATGTTGGAGGAGAAAAAAACTCTCAGAGTTTTTGTATTTCCTCTGAACAGAGTTCTCCTCCCAAGAGTTTCGGAGGTAAGGAGTTGGGAGGAATCCCTCCTGACTTTCCTCCAAGGAGGACTCCCAAACCCTGCTATTTATGCCCATTTTATTTACTTTTACTTCATTTTTACCAGAGATGGGTCGAATAGCAGATTTCTCAAACTCGAATATCGAATTCGAGTATTTAATCATCATATTAAACGTACGTTTTTTCTTCTATTTCCCTTGAGGAATGTATAAATAGAAAGGTTGTGGCATTTTTTAGTGTCCCCCCCCCCAAAAAATTTCTGGTACCCCCCCCCCCCCCCCCCCAGAAATTCCTCAAACTTCCTCGAACTTCCTACGAACTTATCCGCAGAACTTCTCCCACTAAGGACTTTTCGCGCTAAGGTTTTTCGCGCAAAGGATTTTCGCGCAAAGGCCCTGTAGCAAAAGGCCCTGTCTCGCTAAATCCTGTCTCCGGAAAATGCTGCCTCCGGAAAGCAGCATCCGAAAGCAGCACCAAAACCAGCCCCGAAACCAGCCTACCTGCAACCCAAGACTTATATAGGACTACTGCGGAGGAATACTTACTCCTAGGCAAGCAAGGGGAAATCGGTGCTAAGTCCATAGTATTGCACTTTGGAGTGAGAAGTTTTACCGTAGTCCTATCACAACTCTCTCTCCCTCCAACACCTCACCACACTATGTTTTTCCCCTCCTTGTGTTCCAATGAATATCCCTCTGATTCGACTGATTTCTCCAACCCAGAAGTTGAGGGGAAAATTCTGGCTGGTATGCTGTTAACTTAAACCCAGGGACGAGGTTTTGCGGAGCAGCCTTTCAACAGGGGCAGTGGCGCAGCAGATGAATTCGCCTTGGCTACCCCCTCCGCTGCTTGGAAAAACCCCTCCCCTCAATTCCTGTCTCGTCTTGCAATAGGCAATCTCTCTTGTGCTCGAGCCCTGGTCGTGGACGCATGCCTAGTGAGACATGGCAAATTTAGAGCAATTATTCTGCTGGTATTTAGCTGGTAATGTTTCCTATGGGATCATGAATTACTATCATTGTTTTCTGTAATACTTCTGATTTTGAATACTCTATTTGGAATAGATTTTGAACAGATATACTCGTAAATTTTTTGGCAATTTTTTCTTGTGAGCTGATTTGTTGTTTTGTGGAGTCTTTTCCCTGATCCAGCTTGTGACCGACAGTTGGAGTTTTTCCCTATGTCTGGGTATACAATGGAACCTCAATCTATCGTTTTTCAGGGGGGACAAAAAAAAACGATGAATGCGAGAATGTTTGACTAGGTTGCCTATGCAGCAGGAAACCCAAGATTTTGGCGCGGAATTATGATTTCCTGAAAGGATTCAAACAGGAATTTAGCTGATTAATGGAATATTTTAAATTTATGGAAACAATTTGGGCATATAGTTGATTCAACTAACATCTCTTTCAAATATCCTAAGGGGACACACCATCTCGCGAAAACATGATTCCATCTGTCTCGGCATTTACACTGCTATGATGGATTTTTGTCTGATGTATACATTCGTATCTACCAAATGCCATTTCAGCGGCACGCCCATCTGATACTCGACTTCGTCCAACTTCTTATTTTCAACAGGTAGCTCGCTTTACCCCACACCTACTGTCTAGTGCTAGCAGACAATCCGAGGCATTTTGCAAAATACATGCGCTTCTTCACAGGATTTTCTTCTTCTTCAATTATTTTCCGTCCATCTTTGGAAGTTTTCACGAGATTAGCTGATGAATTCGACTTGCTAGCAGGGAGAAACCAAATATGTATCCTGAGAAAATATGCCTTCGTCTATGACAATAGAGGCATAACTCAAAAATTGTAGCTTGATATATGTTTTCGAAAAAAAAAATACTGCATCAACTTTCGAGAAGCTCAGTAGCGAGGATATTGAGTTTCACCTGAATGCTAAGTCTCCGTCATATTTTGGCATTTATTTTCCTGCTTAAAATGCTTAAATAAAGTCAGAAATATGTCATGTTTGGTCTTATTCTTTTCGAAATCACGCACACACAACTAATATGTCAATCCAATAAAGGTGTATTATCAATTGCCGAAAGTCATTGTTCGACACCTCTTGTGCTAATAGATGACTCATACAGCGGTTGACCTCCAGAAAGGGAGAACTTAGAAGCAGGTAGGCTCTCCTGTAGCTTTATATTTTGTTTTGAAGCTTTTGATTTATGGTCTTCGTAATACGAACCCACGTGACCTGGGGCCTTTTGTTTGATTTCAAAGAGGAGGAAGTATCGGAGGAGGGGCCGAGGGCTGATGGATGGAGGGGATAGGGGATTTTGGGAACAGTGCTACGTAGTTACTATCCTACGGCACTGAGGTTCTCCTGGTGGGGGAAACCAGGGATTTTTGGAATTTTTCACCCTATCATTTTCGGTTCTCCACATCGAACTCTTTTCACCGCTCTAATCCACGAATTTGATGTAATTCGTCAGCTTGCCTAAAATGGCGCTGCGTGCACTAAACAACTACAGTTCTCTACATTTTTCCGAGTCAACTACCAATGGCGTGCGTGCGACAGTGTATGACGCGAAATTCAAAGTATTTGAGTTATTCAAGACGGTACCTTTAGCATAATTATTCGAGGCCTCGAATATTAATAACTTTCTAGTATTCAAGGTATTTGAGTATTCGCGGATACTATTCGCACATCTCTAATTTTTTCTGGTGGCTAGTATTAAATGACACTTCATCATGTTTTTCCAAATGATAAAGTATTATTTTTCTGTAAAGTATATTTTGACAAACATCCTGGAAATTTGTAAAATGTATTTGGAAAATTCTGGTAACATCAGCTGGTTATTTGAGTGGTCGTCCTGTTTATGTAAATTGTTTAATTTCTGCATGGTGATTTGACTGATATCATGCATTATGTTTCTGATTTACTAAATGATTGGTTAATATCTTTTCTGAATAGGGTACTACCCTGCTAGGTCAGTGTGTAATCGACAGGATTCATTAGTCTGCTCTCAACTTCATAACTGCCACGCATGCACTGGATTCTCACATTGTCTGTGGGATTATTGGTCACGCTGCAAATCATCCTTAAGTGAAATGCATGGTATGCATAACATAATTTCTTTCTCTATTCATAATTTCTTCTTTGGTATTCAAGTACACAAATGTTGGTAGCACATTGGAGTACATACTTACATCTCAGTTTTTTTTTTTTGTTCTCTATTTTTCATGAAACTTGCTATGATGAATAACTGATGGCAATGTATTCATGAATCTCACTGTCGAATTTGAGAGATGAAAATTGTCTGAAGTATTCTCACTTCAAAATTCTTCCTTTTTTTATTGAAAAATGACAAACTCTAATACATACAGAAATTTATGAAAAAAATATATTTTATTGCTCGAGAAATCATTTATTTCTATGCCAATTGGGAATTCCGTTGAAAATGGATAATTATAAGATAAAAAATATCCTCCACACTGAAAATTACAGTGAAAGCAGTTTTTCTCTAATCTGTATGTTATTCATAAAATTCCACTTTGAAAATTGAATAGTCCCAGGATAGATAATCTTGCACTCCCAATGACCCATTTCCATGTTTGCTGAGGGTAACGTCAGAGTCCAATAAACAATATGTTTACATGGTGCCAGAAGACTATTTGTCCCAGTATTAGAAAAACCTGTCTCTCGTAGTACTTTTTCTCGGTATACTTTTTTTCATAGCATTACATGTGAATTTTATCCTAAATTTGTAAATTAGGTATATTATATGCCAAATATATATTTTCCGTAGTTGTCAAAAGTTATGCAAATACTTGGTTGTCCCTGTTTGCGCATTTTGTAGCCTAGAATGATATATGGGTGACCACGCATGAAGATTATTATATCATATACATACGATACATACAATTTTTCGAGTAATTTAATTCAATAATATAAAAATTATACATAAATTACCCATCGTTAAAATTTAAAAGAAAAACTCCTTTGACATAGGTAACATTACATCATGGAATATGGATTGAATCCAAATGAATTCCATGGTACATTTCCTTGGTAGTTATGATGGAAACTTCTACATGAAATCCATCTATGATCCATGTGGATTCCATTCCTTATATCCATCATGAATACATCCATCACATTTCCACCATGGATTCCATGAACGAGTGTTGTCTGGGCAGTAATAGGAATTATAACTCCCTGCAGGGATTTCTAATTCCCTGCAGGGAATTCTAAGGGATTCCACTGTATCAAACAGGGAATCGATATTCCCTACAGGGAATCATAATTCCCCATAGGGAACCTCAATTCCCTATAAGGAAAAATAGATCCCTATGGGGAACTGAGAATCCCTGCGGGGAACTACAGGGAATTTCAATTCCCTGCGGGGATCAATGGGGCATTTTCAATAGGGCAGTTATGTGACAAATTTTTATATAGCAAGTATTTTAGAGCTTGAATTCTTCAAGCAGGTTTGAGTGGATGATATAGACATGGTGGTGTCACATTATTTTGAGTATTGTGTCCATAAGTGGCTTAAATAGCGAAAAAACACTCACAATATCATGTTAATTTTAGGAATAAATGGAGTGTACACCATTTCGCCCTCCACAATACTTCACGTCGTTTTAGTAACCATGAGGATAAAAGCATTGAGAGATTGTTTTTAATTGAATGATTTCCGTAATGGAGAGAAATATTAAATGAATGACAGATGAACTTGTGATGTGATTGTGTGAACAGATATAGCCCATTGTTTGTATTTTAGACATTATCCCAGGATTGTAGCTCCTCCATTTCTGATTATAAGTGTTTGAATACAGCAAACTTAAACAAATTAAAAACAGCACTTTGGGAAATTAAACCGGATAAAAATATTCTGAAAAATTTGGACCTGTTCCCTGCATGTGTTTTTGCATGCCATCGTTATAATTTGAATATTTACCACTATATTGTACTTATTATACTTCAGCCAATTTTATCATTTATTTTACCAGATGGATATAATGTGGTAGTACTATTAATTACCTTTCTGCTGTGTTTCTGTGCATTTTAAAATCGTTTGTGTGACCTCATCTCCTTTAATATCGATTGTAACGTAGATTCTTTAATCGAAATGATCAGCGGACTAAATTTGGCTGCCATTTTTTTGTAGGGTGTAGGGCTGGTTCGGGTACCTTACATCAAGTAGGGCCTGTTAATTAGTTTCAAAAACAGCCATACGTAGGGCTTAATGTGGCGTATGTAGGGTGAGATTAGTTTATGTAGGAGGTGATGACGTATCCAGGGTAAGTTGGCCGTACATGGTAGGCTAAGAATATGGGCCTTAATTCCATTCAATATGTTTCATTAACCCATTAGTGCATAGCATCCGATATATCGGACGTGTCCATGTCTCACATAAATGCTTCTCGAGTCGATAAATTCAATGAGTCAACTAAAATATTAGCAGGGGGGTGAAGACAGACATCCTACTTACTTACTTACTTCCTTGGCACTACAGCCCAGTATGGGCTTTGGCCTCCCTCAAGACACCTGTCCATTCTCTCCTGTTCTGCACTTTCTCCCACCATCTGACAATCCTCATAGCCTTTATGTCTTCTTCCACATCCTGCATCCATCTTTTCCTCGGTCTTTCTCTTTTTCTCTTTCCATCCATATTTCCATGTAGAATCTTCTTAGGCATCCTTTCTTCACTCATTCTTTTTACATGACCTAGCCAAGCTAGCCGTTGGGTCTTCACAAACCTCACTATGTCTTCGCCTTGGATAATATTTTCTATTTCCTTGTTTGTTCTTATCCTCCAAGTTACCCCATCTGTCACGGGACTATATATCTTTCGCAAAACCTTCCGTTCAAATATCCGCAGAGCTTGCTCGTTTCCAGCGGAGATGCTCCACGTTTCTGCTCCATATGTCACGACCGGTCTGATAAGTGTCTTTTAGATCTTGAATTTCATCTCCTTAGATAGATGAGTTGACTTCAGGAGCTTAATATTAGCAAAGTAAGCCCTATTTCCAGCCATTATCCTCTTGTTGATCTCTTCTGTCATTGAGTTCTTACAGTTTAAATTAGTACCAAGGTAGCTGAAATATTTTACATTTTCAAAGTTGTACTGCCCAAATGTAACGTTTTGAGTCCATCTTCTGTCTTCCGTGGTCGACATTCTCATGTATTTCGTTTTTCTCTCATTGATTCTGAGCCCTATATTCCTACTTTTCTGTTCTAAGATTTTGAATATTTCTTTCAGAGAATCCATATTCCGTGCCATTAGAACTATATCGTCGGCATAGGCACATGCCTGAGTAGATTTATGCACAATTGTCCCCTCTAACCCCAGTTCTTTCATGGCTTCATGTAGACACAGATTAAATAGTACTTCTAATAGAGAATCTCCTTGTCTTACTCCAGTTGTTATCTTAAAGGCTTCACTAGTCTTGCCCTCGATATAGGCCTTAGCTTGAGATCCTTCCATAGTCATAATTAGCTTTTTTGGTATTCCTATTCCCTCCAATGCCTTCAACATTTTTCTTCTATTGACACTATCAAAAGCTTGCTGGAAATCAATGAAAAGCATATGTAGGTCAATGTTGTACTCATAACATTTCTCCATGCATTGTCTCATTACAAAGATTTGGTCGGTTGTTCCTCTTCCCGGCCTGAAGCCACATTGGTATTCACCAAGGATTACTTCAGCATACGTGTTAAGTCTCCTCTGCAGTATACAAGAAAGTATCTTGTAAGTGACATTTAGTAATGTGATTCCCCTATAGTTGCTGCATTGCAATTTATCTCCCTTCTTGAATATAGGGCAAATTAAACCAATCTTCCATTTCTCAGGCATCTCTTCTTTCTCCCATATTTGACATATCAGTATATGTAGGTTCTTTGTTAAATTTTTTCCTCCATACTTGATTAACTCCGGTACAATTTGATCTTCCCCTGGAGCTCTCCCATTCCGCTGCCGTTTTAACGACTCCTCCACCTCCTCAATTGATGGCCTACTAATATTGGTGTCCACCCTCATGTCCAACATTTCTCCATCCTCCTCATCTTCCTCATCTATCTCATTGACATTCAGCAATTCCTTAAAGTACTCGGCCCATCTTCCCATTACTTCTTCCTCTGTTCCAACCAACCTCTCATTCTTATCCTTACATGCGTTTAAGACAGACATCCATTTGAACTTAATACAGTATTAAAATGTGGCGTAAGTCAACTGGAGCCCATAACAAAATAAAATGCACACGTCCGATATATCGGACGCTATGCACTAATGGGTTAATGTCACTAATGCAGTTTATCAAAACTCGCATAATCCTTATGCCTAAGTAGCTTGTGTGGATTGGGAATTGGCTCTCAAAATGTGGTATTCATTATGTCGTATTATTGTTTGAAGGAGTGACATATAGTGCGCCATGTAGTACGCCATGCTCTGAACTAACCTCATGCATGAATTGTACAATGGAGGAGTGCATTTGGTGTCAAAATGAAGGTCGCTGTGTTGACAAGAATGCATACACTGCATCATTTCCCTATGGACAGTGTCGAGAGTGGACCACTCATCAAGGCCAGTGTCGTTCAACATTGCCAGGTGGGAATTCTTCCTATTCTTTTGCTTATTTGACATATTATAGCCCACAGAGGTGAATACACATTTTACATTTTTTGCTGGATTCCTATGGAGCCACATTCATGTCATCAGACATTAGATATATAATAATAATAATAATAATAATTTCGTCTTTCTTTTACAAGCGAATTTAGGACAATATTGTCCTCTCTTAAGGCCTGTTTACACGATACATTAACATGTACGAGTTAATGTACGTTTGCGTGAATGATTTTTGTGGACCGGAACGGAACATGTACGAATGCATGAACCAAATTAGAACAGGTTCTATTTTCTGTGCATGCATTTGCACAAGTTGGGTGGTTACACGGTGCATTTTGGCGTTCATTCTCGCGTTCATACATTTAGACATTAACCCGTACTTGTTCATGTACCGTGTAAACAGGCCTTTACAATTAACTTGATTGACAATCACAAACATCCATGCCCTGGATGGTGGTCAATCCACCCAGGCAGGATTCGAACCGGCGTACTCTAGGTTAGCTGTCGGGGACTTTACCCCAGCGCCGCCGAGGCCGACAAATTTCCGGCCGGCTGGCCGGCTATGTTGAGATCCTCTCAAATTTCATTTCTTGAAATGGTTAAGCAAATCAATTACTCCTCCATATATTTAACTTGAGTACCTATCATGAGCATAACAGTTTTAAGAAAAACTCAATGATTCCCAAAATAATTGTATGCATCCTACTTATATTTTTGAATAGTCAGCTTAACTTGCCATTATCACAAAATCATCTGTTGACTTATCATGATAAGAGTTGCAATGAAATTCTAGTGCCATTGATTTAAGGAAAAGCTGCGTATTTGGGAGAAACCCCCTGGGACAGATTCAAATTTAAAACCTACCCAGGGTTTTCCCCAGTTAATTACCCCAGAAAGTAATTTAATCTTGGGTGGCTTTCTTGGCATTTCCCTTACAAACCCATGAAGATGTATGATGATTTAATATTCGAATTCGGTATTCGAGTTCGAGAAATCTGCTATTCGACCCATCTCTAATTTTTTCACATTGCCCATATTTTGGTCCCTCCAACTGTGTAAAATCAAAGTTTTACTGTACAGTGAGTCCTCGTTTAACGTCACCTACCGTTCCTGAAAAATGTGACGATAAACGAAATGACATTAATCGAAGCATAATATCCCATAAAAACAATGTAAAAATTGAATATCGGTTCCTAGACCTCACAATTCCTATGCGAAAAAATTTTACCGTATCATATCTGGGGCATTTTTTACGATGGGAATGCCAAACTATGGCATAAATACGAGTTCCTGTCTTCATCGACGACAATAGCAGCAGTGACGTAAATCCTTCTCCATTTTTGTATCTTCCCGCATTTGCTTTTCTGCTTCGCCGTCCAATGAATGCTACCAGACGCTACAGACCGGGGATCCGGTGCTCCGGTCCATAGGCCCTCGCTACGAGAATTTCTTTTCGGACCGGTCAGGAGCGAAATCAAAATGGCGCAAATGAGCGAGGGCGGGCAAACTGGGATTATGAAATCGAAGAGATGGTTTTAATTGCGAATTGAGGCGGACGGGCATCATCATCGCTGAAACATCGTCGCAGTAACAGGAACCAAAATTATTGTGAACATTGTTTTCTTGGGCATTGTCGTGGAAATGTCTCTGATGCTAAAATTTGCCAAAACCGTAATCGCAATTAACAATACACACCGTTTTACACTTTGAATAGACTGACCGCATTACCGCCCACGAAACAAACAACCTGTAACGCCTGCCAGTTCGCCTTTTTTCTCGCGCGAAATTTAAAATTCGTGACGTAATCGCGAAGCGAAGCGGCGATAAACGAATCACGGTCGTAAAATTTTCGTGACGTTATCGCGAAATGACGTTAAACGGGGTGACGTAGAACGAGGACTCACTGTATACCATACCTGCTCGTGTATAGCTATTTCTGTGTTATTTAGTATATTTTTTAAACTCAAGATCAATCTGTATTTATAGTCATCACGTTTATTATATTTTGTACCTCCTTTTCCACTCCTTACCTGTACCTTCTAATCTACAGTCTCTAAAAAATTTCCCTTGCTTCTGTTTAATTAGTTGCATGTTACCATGCTCTCCTTATGGATATGGCACACAAGTAAAAACATATGGATGTGAAAGTTCTTTATAACTAAGTTCTCCTTCGTACATTGGAATGCTAATAACTTCTCCAAACAATTTATCTTAGCTGTTTTTATCTTTACAAAATCCTTAAACCTGCCCCAGACTTGTTGCATATTACGTACATCATACGTCATTGCCTTTTTTATCTTAATGAATACATTGTTGTCTTGCATAATGCATTGAAATGTTTCAATCATTACATTTGGAAGAGCATGTACACCTTAGGTCTAAAAAAAAAATAGAAACTTGGAATGCTTGTAAATGTTATTATTTGAGTGTTGCAAGTGTTCATAATATGTAATCAGAACTAAGTTATATGTGTTGAATTTTCCTTACAGTTATTTTTTGCTAATGATTTCATGCCCACCCTATTATCCACAGGAAAATCCCCTTGTAGTTTTTACCCAACGTGTGAAGATTGTCGTGCTGATCCCGCTTGTGGTTGGTGTGATGATGGCTCAGGTACTGGCTTGTCTACCTGGTGGTTATTCTGAGCCTTTAGGTCCCCAGTACACATGCCAAGCTAACCATTGGTACTTCACACATTGTCCAAGTGAGTTTCGTTTCCTTACTAACCCTCATGAATTTATGTATTGGTGGGGTGGTCATCAATGGGCTACCCAAGATAAAAACTGGAGGGGGGCAAGCCGTGGTTGTTCAAGTTATAATACAGAAAAGGTTAAGAAACCAAAATTTCCAGAAAATTAAAACGGCTTTGAATTACATATTTTATACAAGTGTCCTTGAATTTTACGAAATATTTTAAAAACTTTAGTTTTGAAATAAATTTACTTATACTATCTATTACTATGGGGGGCAGCTGCCCCTCTGCCGCTGCTGGGTATGCCAATGGTGGTCATTCTCCTGGAATATCTGGTAATTCTCTGAAAGTCTGTGAATTTTGCTGTTTGAAAAACCATGCAATTTCCTGAAAAATTATCTTTGTATGCATCAAAAGAATATTTTCCTCATCCTTAAATGCAATGGCACATGGTCAATATTTGAAAATCCCATACCCAACATCACATTCAGATCATGCTCCTTTCCTGTTGAAGAGTATTTTTATTGTACTTCATTTGTGTCAGGGAAATTATTCTTTTTGTCATTACTGCTTAATTATACTTCTGCCATCTGAAAATATGAATGTAATGTGAGGCTGTGTGAGTCTCCACATTTCAGCTTTTGGAGGATGTAAGGATACTGCTCGAACCCTGCCCAATTTGGAGATCAATATCCTCAGAAATCCAGGGCTCAAGGTTTTTGTGAGTTGGCTCAAGATCTCCATCATGGTGAATGTTATTAAATGAGGCCTGGCACTATTAGGTGACTTAGTAAAGTAATACAGCACACTCCCGATTATCCGAGCTAATGATGGGGAAAGATGGCACGAATAACCCAAACTTTCCTTTAATGTCTTGTAATGTTCATAATTTACGTAAAACAAACAATATATTATTATTTATGCAGTTATTATGTTATTTTAGAGTGCTTCCCAGACTCATTGTGAGCTTTCTTCGCCAGTTCGCAATCTTTTTAGCAGTGATAACATGGTTGTACTCGTATTGTTAATGCTCCATGTAAGGCCTGGTTTGTAAACCACACATCTGTGGCTGTGTGATGATGGACAAGAAAAGTGGTCTGCACGAATGCTACAAAACCACTGCTCAACATCGGAAACTACACTGTCAGTCACCATGCCACGCCTTTCTCACAAGTCACCGGGGTTGCAACTGCTACGGGACGTATCCATGATCACGGAATGCGGTCGTGTGAGGCTTGGAAAACAGGAACACGGTGCTCTCATAAATGCAGCTAGCGCACAATCGCTTCCGTTTTACGAAGGGGATTCTAACGTAAATAATAAGCACGGTGTATCCTAACATCAATGCAGCAATTCTGGTGATTTTGCATCCGATTTAATTATTTTAGAAAAATCACAGAAAATATTGAGCGAAAGTGAAAATCATGCACTGATAATCCGTAACACGGATATACCACTGCCAGATAATCTGAAGTCTGCTGTATTTATTTCCTTACATTTGTATTACGATTTCCCAAAATTGATACAACAAATTGCCAAGAAATCTCTTTGTCCAAGGCCTACAATGGTAATGTTAGCAGAAACTTGATGAAAACAGAAAAATTTCAGGCTCATAATGAAGATCTTCGTAATAATATTTTTTTAATGAAATACCATATAAGTGTGTATAAGAGGCGCACCTTTTTCTCAGATATTGCATCCTAAAATGGGAGTGTGCCTCTCACACAAACTTCTTACCTTACTCCCTCACCTTCACCGCTCGCAAGTCCAAGGGGAACTGAGTGGCCTTGGTTTTAAGCCCGAGTCAGTCATCGGAAACCCTAGGTCAGAAACAAGCGGCAGGCAGGGGAGATTCTCCCTTAGTGACATATTTTTAAAATGCTCCTGTTTGCTTTTCTTACTTGTAAGCATCGTTTACATGGAAAAGATCGCGCAGGGGTTTTCGCTCCGAAGGGCACGCTAAATTAACTGCCAAAAGTGGGCATCCCACAGCATTTATACTGCAAATATCAATTGCAAATCCAACCTAGAGAAACACATTGTTTTGAAGGACAATACTTGGCTAATAGTAAACATCTCTCTTGCCGAGTAATTTCCATTACGCTAAGGACCTGATTTTTCAAAAATCATCTCCAGACGCTATTATGAGGGTTATTGCAACTGAAAATTATAATGGTGTCAAAAACTGAGGGTTAAAAAAATTAGAACAAGTGTGTACATTGTTGGACTAAATGGTGGTTAGAAGAAATCAGAAATGCTTTTCAGTGAAGAGCGCTGAAGGAGAGATCGAGGGGAAGGATCCCTTTCTTTCAAGCAACGAGCGAAGGAGCAAGGGAAGAACACGTCCGATCTTGCATTTGACTTTGTTGCCTTCAAAGCGAAGTCGGGCGACCTTGGTAATGTATACTGTTGGCTTTTACTGGCCATATCTTCTTGTTTGACAGTACTGATGCCATGCCTGTTTCTTTGAAATTTGTCCTGTTTGGATAATGTTGAATATTGGTATCTTGGTACTCTTATTTCCCCAACTTCTCTTTGAAGGCAACAATGCCATAAAATAGCAAGATCTGACATGTTCGTCCTTGACTCCCTCATTCATAGCCTTATGTTTGAAAGATGGGGGAGTGCACTCCTTACCCTCCACCTATCCATTACGCGCTTCTGCTGCCCACCCCTTCCTCTGGCCGAGTGGTTCTGTTCCCATAACTCGTCCCACGTTATGCTAATAATAATACTACTCTTTTATTTGCCTATTTGCCCAATTATTACCAGGGATTACATATTACAATCACTAAGGTTAAACATAGGGCATATAAAACAGGAGAGAAACATAATCTAAGATTGATCTCGATCAGGAAACAAATTTTGAGTTCATAAACTCCTTGATAGAATAAAACTGATTACCTATTTTTTAGAAACATCAACTATTTCCTTTTGAACATCATTGTGTTCTCTTGATTTTTGATGTGAGGAGGGAGCCTGTTGAAAATCAACAGGCCCATATGTTTAGGACCTTGAGCAGTGTTTAAGGTCCTGATGAAAGATTGGTGTAGATCTCTACAGGTCCTAGTTTGATAACAGTGGAAATTGTCATTGGTCGTGTACTGGTTTATGTTTCTCAAAGTAAATAGACTTAGAACATAGATACAGACACAAGGTATGGTCAGAATACTAAGTTTTTTGAAAAGAGAGAGGCAGGGTGCATGATAGGGAGCTTTACAAATTAGTCGTATTACATGTTTTTGCATTTTAAAAATTGAATCACAGTGAGGAGAGGAACCCCAGAACAAGATACTGTAGACAACCAGAGAATAAAATTCACCATAATAAATTGAAAGTATAACATCAATACTGACAAAATTCCTGATGCTTCTAACGAGGAAGCAAATAGAATTCAACTTGCCACAGAGATTACGCACTTGTTCCTCCCAGGAGACATTTCTATTTAATATAACACCCAAGAACTTGGTACTTGTGATTTGGGGAAGGCATTTACCTTCACTGTCATTGGCTACTGAAGCAGAAGCTTTGTTTTTGTTGGAGAAGTAAATTAATCCAGACTTATCAGTATTGAGTTTCAATAAATTATGTAAGCACCAATCATTAATGTATTTCAGATACTCTTGCTGCCCTCTGGGTCAAGTTATGTAGCGATGGAGCTGATACTATCACATTGGTGTCATCAGCATACAGTATTGGTTCACTTCCAGGAACCAATTTCAGAGTTTTAGGCGAGTCGTTAATGTAGAGTAAAAATAGAATGGGGCCCAAGACTGATCCTTGGGGTACGCCTATAGAGACTTCATTACTAGGAGAGGTAAAATTTATGCCATTTAATGATAGAAACACCTGTTGGTGTCTTGAACTAAGATACGATTTAATTCAGTCGTATGGGATGCCTCTGATACCATAGTATCCCAGTTTGGCCAGAAGTATCTGGTGATTGACCAGGTCAAAAGCCTTGGAAAAGTCGAAGAATAGCCCCAGAGTTTCTATTCTATTATCAAGATTATGAAGAATTTGACTAACCATATTGTAGGTGGCTGTAGTAGTTGATCTACATTTTCTGAAGCCATTCTGTGAGGTGGACAAAAGATTGAGGGACTCTAGATATGATGACAGGTGGTTGTGGAAAACCTTTTCAAATATCATACCTATCTGGTTTAATAAGGATATAGGTCGGTAGGAATTCATGTCATGGACACTGCCTTTACCTTTGTAGATTGGTACAACTTTGGCTGTTGGCATCAGGCAAAACTCCAAGTTGTAAGGACTTATTGATAAGGAAAAGCAAATGTTCCTTGATTACATCAGCTGATTTTTTAATCACAATACCGGGGATACCATCTATGCCAGAGCTGCTTTTGTTAGGTAATTTTTTAATTATGTTGGACAGTTCCAGTTCACTGCAAGGGGATAGGTACAATGAATTAGCTAAGGTTGAAATCTGTGAATATTTATCATAATTGGAAGGATTAGTGGGACTCTGGTGTGACAGGTAGAAGTCATTTAGATTAGATGCATTTTGGGAGTAATCAGAAATAATATTACCACCAGAGTCAAAAAGTTTAAGGACGTGTTGACCATTGATGGGACTCTTAGTTTCCTTTACAATTCTCCAAATTTCTTTGGATTTGTTATCTGCATTTAGAATTCTAGGTTGTAATAGGTCTTTTTTGCTAACTGTAGCTTTTTGCTGTATGTTTTTTTCAAAGTTATGTTCTCTGAGCGATCTGATGGGTCACGTTTATTGTTAAAATGAATAGCTATCTCTTTCATTTTTCTTGATAGGTAGCGAATTTCATCAGTGGCCCAAAGGCTTCTATTATTTTCCAAAAAGGAGTTTCTAGTCTTTTTGAGCACCAGAGGAAAACAGACATCGAAGTAATGTTGATAGGTGGTGTAAAAATACTCAAATGAACCATTGAAGGATTTAGGGTAGTACAAATCCGACCAGTCATGCGACCTCAGCGAGTCCTTAAAGGCTGTGAAGTTTGGTTCATCAAAGTACCTTCTGTAATACTTTTTGGAATTGTTGGGAGAAGGGATAATGATGTTCTAAACATTGTTAATTGTGTTGCAGATTACGCAGTAGCAATTTAATATAGTGATATACTGATAAAAATGTATTTTATTCTGTAGAAAAATTTTATTGTCAGAAAGATAACCGTGTGCGTTCACAGTGATGTGAAACTATTGCAAGGAAGTGCAAAATCCACCTCAACGCAACTGAAGCATTTGCAGGTGAAACACAAGTCAGTATGTGACGAGAAAGTGACGAAATTCAGGGGAAACTTATGTGAGGAATATTAAAATTCAGTCAATGGTTTATCAAAAAATTGAAAACTATTTTCATTTCCAAATGCAAGCATAACAGTTTAGAATCTGAGCATGTAAAGATTTTATTGTTTAAAAAAAATAATTTGAAAGCTTAAAAAATGATTTTTAATGAGTAAAAATATTAAAATGTGTATGTAAATCTAAAAAGCATTCCTTTGATTGCATGTACTCAGAAGAAACTTGAATAATTACTTCGTTTTAAAGCAGGAATTTGAAGATGCATTTGGATCTGAAAATAACTGAATATCTGGCTCCAAAAATCCAGATCCACTCAAGATCTGTTTTCAAAGAAAATCTTGGATCCATCCATTGCTAATTGCCACCTTATTGTCCTTTTTTTGATCGAATCTCTGTTGGGTATACAGTGTAAATTTCTCACCTACACTTTTTTAACTCAAAAAGGCTGCTGATGTTAATTATATATGTAATTTTTACTAATTTATTCTTCCAACTAGATTGAAAACTCAATTTTTTTCAAATGGATAATACTTTTGTGAAAGTTAAGAAAGAAATTTCTGCTTTTTCATTTCCAGCTTGTCAATGCAATGGCCACAGTACATGTGCAAATGGAACCAGTGTATGTAATCAACCTTGCGCAAACCAAACTCATGGAGCTCACTGTCAACACTGTGTTCTTGGTTACCATGGGAATCCAATTAATGGTGGCAGATGTGTTCGTAAGTAGTTTTTTGCAAATATTTTGAATTTTGCTTGTTCCATAATTTTATTTTTTGGCTATACATCTATGAATTTTACAACATTTATCTTACTTTTGTGACTGTCTGTCTGTTTGTTAAGGTGGAATTTTGTAACTAAATTTTAACACACCTAGCGACTAGATAGAGCGTTGAAACTTTATACTTTCTAGCTAAGAACTGGATAACAATGCAATTTTCTTACTCTTTTTACCACAATCGGAACAGTATTTAGTGTTTAGACAATTTTTCCTATGGTTTCCGATGATTTAAGAGGGGGTCAATCCTATGACTTTTTGTCATCTTTCATCTCATTCTCCCCAAACATTTGTATGAGTTAATTAGTAGTCGGAAGTGGGTTTTATAGTAGTACCACCCGTACCTTGCTTAGCGCAAATTCGATTGGTACAGTTTCGATATAGGGCAAATTCGTTCCTCGGGGAAACATCCGTACGCTGCTAAGCCTATTCAAATAACCTTGACACTCTCTTGATAAAACGTGAACTTGCGCTAAGTACACACGAAATTACGCTCCTCTAACGCATATAATCAGAATTGCTTGGCTCAAATGCTATTCTTTGTTTATATATTCATCAAAATCATTGCTATGCAATGGCCAAAAACATTATGTACTTTTCATGCGACCTGGATAGTCGATCTAACAAAGTCATTTATCTTGTCTCCTTAACTGAATGGCATTTAGTTAATTTAAATAATTAATCGAGTTTGGAGCTAGTGGAAATGAGTTTCTGAAAGCAATCTGGTTTGAGATGTAATTTTTGTTATCATAGGTTATCGGGCCAATTAACATCCATGTAAAGGGTCCGCCCTAATGCCTTCTAGGTCATCGGTGTACAGGGGTTACAAACGGAGCAGTGGCCAAGTTCTGTATGAATAGCATCAACATGCTAAAGGATCCGAGAGAGATTCACAAACATAATAGCTTCATTCCCTCCCAGCAGTCAGAGGCCCTCTGCATCTCAGGAATACGGTGCAGCAGTTGTTCAGCTGCAGATGGGGATTTTGATTGAGGCATGTGGAATAAAAACCTAGTGAACAGTGGCAAAAAATTGGAATGTGGATAGAAAAATCAAGAGGTTATCAAGAAAAAACATGAACCTAGAAGGGAAAATGAAAGTGATCCTTTTCTTTAAATGGAGAGTGTCAAAGCGATATTGCAAGTAAGTTTAACATCTTCTGTGCTCACCATTTTTTAGAGAAATGCTCGGTGACTGACATTTTGGCAGAAATTTGTATTTTTCATTATTATTTTGACGAAGCGATCTTATGAGCTGTGATGCTTGGTTCATGTTTCCACTCTTTTTTTCCAAAAGTAACCCTACATTTGAATTTAAAATTTTCGAAATATCCTGTCAAACTTGTGATACTTTCCCGCAACACACGTGTATGTTTCCTACATTTCTTCACCCTTTCATTACTACGGCGAAAACCCGTTCAGACCTAATTATTTTCTGGAAAAAACTAATGAAATAGTAATGCAGCTCATATTATTTTTTAAATCTTGAAATGATACACTTAAATAAAGTTTTAAATGTTTTATTGCACTAAAGTAAATATTACGAGCAGAGATGTGCGAATAGTATCTGCGAATACTTGAATACCTCGAATACTAGAAAGTATTCGATATTCGAGGTCTCGAATAATTATGCTAAAGGTACACTCTCGAATACTTTGAATTTTGCGCCATACACTGTCGTTGGTAGTTAACTCGGAAAATTGTAAAGAACTATAGTCGTTTAGTGCATGCAGCGCTGTTATAGGCAAGTTGATGAACTACATTTAATTCGCGGATTAGATCGGTGAAAAGAGTTTGACGTGGGGAACTGAAAATGATTTGGTGAAAAAAATCCGAAAATCTCCGTTTTCCCCACCAGGAGAATCTCCGTGCCGTGGGATAGTAACTACATAGCACAATTCCCAAAATCCGCTACCCCCTCCATCCATCAGCCCTTGGCCTCCGACACTTTCCTCCTCTCCGAAATCAAACAAAAGGTGAGAAGGTCCCAGCTTGCACAGGGTTCGTATTGCGAAGACCATAAATCAAAAGCTTCAAAAGAAAATATCAAGTTACAAGAGTATAATAGAATTGTGTTTCACCCTCCCCTCATTCTCCCCCACCGACCTTTTTCTGCCTACCTGCTTCGAAGTTCCCCATTTCTGAAGGTCAACTACTGCATGAGTACCGTGGGATAGTTACATTAGCACATTTCCCAAGATCCGCTATCCCCCTCCATTCAGCACTAGCCCCCCTCTGAGGCTTTCCTCTTCTCTGAAAATAAAAAAGGTCCCAGCTCGTGCAGGGATCATATTACGAAAACCTTAGCTTCGAAAAAAATATCGAATTATATGAGAACAATAGAAACATGTTTCCTGCCCCCCCTTCTCTCTGAGTGCATTCACCTTTTTCAGCCTACCTGCTTCAAAGTTCCCAGTTTCTGGAATTCAACTACTGCACGAATCACCTATTAGCCTTAAAGGTGTCTAACATTGACTTTCGGCAATTGATATTACACCTTTATTGGATTGAAATATTAGTAATGTGCGCGTAATTTAAAAAAGAATAAGACCAAACGCGACTCATTTCTGACTTTATTTAAGCATTTTACGTGAGGAAATAAATGTCAAAATACGAGGGAGACTTAGCATTCTGGTGAGACTCCATATGGACAGCAGAGCTTCTGGGAAGTTGATGCGGTATTTTTTTCCGAAAACATACATCAAGTTACAATTTATGAGTTGTGCTATAAATCTCTATTATTACAGTCACAGACGAAGGGATATTTTCTCAGGATATTTGGTTTCTCCCTGATAGCAATTCGAAGTCATCTTCTTATCTCGTGAGAACTTCCAAAGATGGACTGAAAATAATTGAAGAAAATCCGGTGGAGAAGCGCGAGTATTTTTCAAAACGCCTCAGATTGTCCGCTAGCACTTGACAGCAGGAGTGGGGGTAAAGCGAGCTACCTGTTGAAAATAAGGAGTTGGTTGAAGGCGTGCCGCTGATAGGAATGGTAGATAAGAATGTATACATCAGACAGAAATCCATCGTAGCAGTGTAAATGCCGAGATGGCATGCAATCATTTTTTGCGAGGTGGTTTGTCTTCTTAGAATATTTGAAAGAGATGTTAGTTGAATCAACTACATATATGCCCAATTGTTTCCATAAAATTAAAACATTCCATTAATCAGCTAAATTCCCGTTCGAATCCTTTAAAGGAAATCAAAATTACTCCCCAAAATCTTGTGTTTCCTGCTGTATAGGCAACTGAGTCAAACATTCCTGCATTCATTGTATAGTATTCGAGGTATTCGAATATTCGAGCAATGATTTAATATTCAAATTCGATATTCGAGTTCGAGAAATCTGTTATTCAACCCACCTCTAATTACTAGTACAGCTGAGAACCTCAAACCCGGAAAATCAGAAATCCGGAATGTTTCAAAATTCCTCTGCGTAGTGTTTCAATTTACCACCTCATGGCACCACTCTCCGAGCCTTGTTCTGGGACGAGTAGGAAGTTAGCACATGCTAAGAACATACGCTAGCAACCTACGCAGGGACATGTAGGGATGCCAAATATTGAGCATAAGAGACTGAGCACATTTATAAATTAATTAATTAACAAAATATATAAGCATTTCCACAGATTTACTGTCCGACTAAGGAAGGTATCGATAGATATCGCAATATTTGCTAGTGAATGGTATCAACAAAAGTTATTGAGCATGAAGAAAAGGATATATTCATTAATTTTTCTCATCCAGCTTTAGCATGTATAGTACATGCTACTGAAGTTATGGTCATGGTTTGACGACTTATTTGGCCAGTTTTTTGCCTCCTTTAATATAATGCACTTGAATCCATCGAAGGCGACAAATGTTCTTCTAGAGGTTGTTCGACAGGCCATCCACACATTCTCTTGTAGCATTCACCTCTGCTCCTTTTACACAGCTGAGAGGATTGAGACTGTATATTTGTTATCCATCAGTTTAGTTGTTGACTAATATTATTATTAATAAAATTATAACTATGTTGTTTAGTATAATGACTCTAGCTGTTTAGTGCATGCAGTGCCGTTTTAGGCAAGTTGACGAACTACATCGAATGCGTGGATAAGACCCGTTTCACATGGACGCAGACGTTCCGCTCTATGCACGCGGGGGGCGGAGAGTGGTCGCCGTTGTTCACATCAGGCGCGGATGGAGAAGTATATGTCTGAGGGTCGAACAGATGTGGACCTTAATCACATAGGCACAATGTCAGCTGTGTGTAGCCTGCCAAGGTAGAAGAATATCATACTTCCAAGTGCAGTTCGAGCTATTGCTGTATACCAGGTTAGAAAAAAACGTAAGAAAAGTGCCCGTCAAAGGAGGTTTTGGGTGCACCCTATTGTGGCACGCAAAGCATTAAAAGCCGCTCCAGTGACCATATATACTGATGAATATAATTTTTTCAATTATTTTCCCAGTGTCAATTAGATTATCCATGGAGAAAAGATGCACTCGCACTGCTATCTTCAAGCTCTCTCTATTTCTCCGAAAAACTCTACTTGGTTTGCATCAGCTGTCTGCGTTCATGTGTAAGCACAAACCTGTGTCTGTGGCCCTTATGCACATGGATGATCCACAGGGCGGAAGGACCACGCGGATGGCTCCTTCACGTGTGGACGGTCCGTGCACTCATGTGTAAGCTTCCATTAATGTCAATGGAACCTCATCCACGTCTATGTGAGACAGTCCAAAGAGTAGTGAATAGATAGTTATTGTTCGACATGTGGGACAGAAAATGACCGGGGGAAAATTCTGAAAACCCTTGATTACCCCCTCGAAAGCCCTGAAAAAAATTGAAAATTATTATTATTACATATTGCTGCAAGTAGGAAATTACCTCGTGGCAGCATTTGATTTACATACATGTAAAATGGAGGAAAAAAATCGACTTGTGGGGTACCTGAGGTCAGGCATTCAGCTATAGCTCCCGAACTATTCGACTCATCGAAAAGATCATCATGGATTCGAATACTATAAGGATGCGAGCTTCCACTGACGTCAGTAAAGTTTCTCTATGCCTAATGACGTCTCCGCAATGAGGCGTCAAAGTTGAAAAAGGATCAAAATTTTCATTAAAATAATATTATAAAAAAAGACGGTGGGTCTTGTTGGTGACAACGACCCCACTGCAGGCCTGTGGCTGAACGCTTATCAGCAATATACCAACATTCAAAAAATTATTTTCACTTCTCAATCTAAACTCATCCAGGATAAACCCACAAAATGGAACTCGCTTTTGAAAATGATGAGGCGTCTTCTGGAACAGAAGTAAGAAATAACATTAGCTGCCTATAACTTGAGATTTAATGTAGACATAACTCCACCACAGTGAGATGCTATCTAGCAATTGATTAATGTTCTGGATGTTTTTGAAGGAGCAACATTTCTTGCAAGTGGAAGTGCAGTCACAGTTTCTTAAGTTATCCCACTTCCCAGCTAATACATTATAAGTCATTGAGATAAGGTGAAAGGAAGAAATTAGGAAGGCCCCTATCAAGTAAGCTTGTTATGGGTTTCTTACGGCCAGGCCGACAAACATCCAGAGTAATGACAAAATGGATGCCAAACTTTCAGCACTTCCGTAGATGTTGTTTAGATTCCATCGTTTTTGAGCATTCATTAAGGGATTTATGTATAAGAATAATTTTTCCATTCTTGGAACTTTTATAATATGGGGAGAAATAACGTCATACTGCCATAATTTGAAAATCATTCACATGTATGAACTGATGGCGAAACGACAGTCGTAAGAAAAAAACATAATTTCACAAGAATAGCGACGTTGAATAATATAAAAATGCCGGAAGGAATCTCTAATATACATATTGTAGTCATCAGGTTATGAAGCCATAAATTAAAATTCATAAATGTTAAATTGTTAGGACCTTGAATAATTTCAGTTTTTCATGCACATACCAGACAAGTTTTTCTACGTAATTGGATTTTAAACTGGTAACGACACTATTCTCATTCATCAGCTGCCATGGTGTAGCGGTTAGAGTACAGAGCATCGGAAACGTAGATCGTGCGATCGGTTCTCCCTGATGTTAATTTTTTTTCTTTCCACCGCAAGGATAAAGTACTTATATTATGCTTTATATCTTCACTAGCCGGTCGCTTGCAGTTATTAATTTTTTTTCTATTTACGGGAAAATCTGTTATCAGTTGTTAAGCCCTTATAAAGACTCACTTAATTTCACCGGTAGCCTTTAAATTCATGTTGGGATGAGCCGCGTAGCATGTGTAGTTCACTGTTCAGCCGCCTTTGGCACTCCAACAGAAGAGACTTACGTTGCCCGAGGACATTTGACAGCATTCCTTACCTATTCTTCCCTAACATCTTACCCTTGCCTTATATAAGCCCCTCACCTTACGATAAGCTGCTTATCAATTTTTTCCGTAAGAAAACCATAAGATACGGTTAACTCTCTTACTTTGTGCTCTCTGGGTCGTGACTAGCATTATTAATTTCTTAAAAACTAAGAAGTTTTTGCATAGTCATCTAACACGTTTTGTCAATGATTAGCTATTTTCCATTAAATTTTGTAATAAATTTCTGGGAAAAGAACAATTATTCACTTTTGCCACAATTCTGGATTCACAATTCAAAATCGGTGTATTTCAAGATTCAAAAAAAGTTGAGATGAAAAAAGTAATTGGCTTTAAAGATGACAAGTCTGTCTAAGCAACGTCACCCAACAGAAACAGATATCGTAAGAAAAGTGCAACCGAATATAGCTGATTTAGAGCAACATCAATCAATGTGGGGAATTTATTCAAAATAAAAAAAGTTGTTTTTTAAAAAGTATTTGATACATACCTTTTTATTTATACAATCATCAAGTGAAATAGAAGAATAAGATTTACTACACTTTCTGCAATTCCAGTATTCGAGGTATTAGATATTTGAGGTATTCGCATATTGAGGCATGATTTAATATTCGAATTTGATATTCGAGTTCAAGAAATCTGCTATTCGACCCATCTCTAGTGTTTTTATTTTCAAAGATTTCTCTTTGCCTTTCCTAACTTGCAGCTTGTGAGTGCAAAGGCCAAGGAGCTCAGTGCCATCCAGAAACAGGGAAATGCTACTGCACCACCAAGGGCATCGTGGGCGAACATTGTGATCGATGTGATACACAAAATCATTATTTTGGGGACCCCACTGATCACGGATCTTGCTTCTGTAATGTATCCAAATTATAATTTATTTAATATCCATGCAAAACATCATTAATGTGTGAGAATTATTATTCTCCTAGAATTACTATAATAAGATGTATGAGGTTGACTTCTGATTTTAATCCTGTTTGAATTATTGTTTCTTATTAATTTGTTATTCTGTAATTTGTGTAACTTTTGTTTTTGTTGAAATTTTTGCAGATGAGCTTTTCACTGATTACTGGTTCACTTTTGATCTGTCCAGAAAAAAAAACCGCCACTATACTCAAATCAATTTTAAGAATAGTCCACCCAAACCTGATGTCGATGTTGACTTTCATATCTCGTTCTGCGTATGCAAAAATGAACATATCCATTATGACAGGTATATTTCACTTATGAATTATTTTGAATCTTAATCAGTTTTTTCTTTATATAAGTTAGTTTTTGTCAAGGCTGACCTTTATCGAAGTTAATTTTCAATATTTACTTCCTACAGCTAATAGCCCAGAGAGGTATCTGGTTACAGATAAAAATTGTTCTACATTCCGGTCACGCTTTGCCAAATCTGAGTACAGTTTCGGTACTGAGGACAATGTGACCTTGACTACATTCCATGTGTATGTTTATGACTTTCATCCACCATTATGGATCCAGGTCTCATTCCTCCAGTATCCAAACTGATTTGTATCAATTCTTCAACGCATTCTCATAGTAAGTATGAATTTTTGGCTGCATTTCTCCTTTCTGTATAGTATGATATTTTTCACATGTCTCTTCAGGGATGGGTCATAATGGAGGTGTAAACCTTGGTATTTGCAGGTGTTAAATTTTATATTATTTTTCAATTATTTGGTGGGTGTAGAGTTAGCTCCTATTACATTGTAACACTGCCATTTAGCCTTCAGAAGTGCAGTAAAATTTCTCTTAATGATCATTCCTGTTGAGTGACCACCCCTCATAAAGACCAGAGTTTTACAGAATCGATTGTCGTACCTGTTAAGTTCATGTTATTTCATACTCTTACTCAGAGACCCACCCTCACTCCAACCAACGACCACCAATTGAAGGAAATTTCTTCCTCTTCAGTGAATAAAAATGCTACGATAGACGGTTCAAGAGCAGGTGGTTTTCTTTAATGTTTGAGAGTCACTAGCCTATGAACTGGGATACAAAAAACATCTAAGTTTCCATCTGCACCTTCATATACATCTACGTAATACCTTGTGAGTCTCGATTAGGGTGTTTGGCTGGGGATGTCTCCCCACGGTTCATTTAGCTACATGTAGGTACCATGGAAACTCAGTTAAGAAGTGCTCATAATTTCTTGTTATATTGGTCGGTTGTTATATTCAAAGGTGAAGATTGAAGCCCTTAAATTTATATCATCATCATCACTGGTCAACAATCCTAGGATTGGATTGACGCAGCTCTCCACTCAGTTCTACTATTAGCTAATCTTTTCACACCTACGCATTTCTTTTCTTTCACATCCTTCTTTATTTGTTCCATATACTTTGTTCGAGGTCTTCCTTTTCCGTTCTTGCCTTCCACTTGTCCCTCAACGATTGTCTTCATCAGGCCATCATGTCTCAAGATGTGGCCTATAAGGTTGTTCCGTCTTCTTGTTAAGGTTTTCATGAGGCTTCTCCTCTCTCCTACTCTTCTTAGGACTTCTTCGTTACTAACTCGGTCGATCCATATGATCTTCATCATTCTTCTGTAGCACCACATTTCGAAGGCCTCTATCCTTGCTTTCTCCGCTTCGGTCATTGTCCATGCCTAACTTCTGTATAGGAGCATACTCCAAATGTAGGTTCTTATAAATTGTTTCTTTACTTCCTATTTAAGTTTCCCGCTGTAAGCAGGTCTTTCTTGTGGTGGAATGCTCTCTTCGCCTGGGCTATTCTGCTGATGATTTCTTTCTTGCTTTTCCCATCACTAGTTATCTTGCTTCCCAAATAACTGAATTCATCCACCTCTATCAGTTTTTGCTTCCCTATTTTAATTTTAGTCTTGACTTCTTCTCTTCGGCTGCCTACTTATATCTTGGTTTTCTTCGTGCTTATTTTCAGTTGATTTTTACCCATTACCCTTCCCATATTAACCAGAATATTTTTCAAATCCTTCTCTGTTTCTGCTATAACGGCTATGTCATCGGCAAATCTTAGCATGCTAATTTCTTCTCCATGGATATTCACTCCCAATGCCTTTTCTTTGATTTCATTAATGGCTTTCTCAATGTAAACGTTGAAAATTACGGGTGACAATGCACAGCCTTGTCTCACTCCTTTCCTAATTCTTGCTTCTTCACAGCTGGGCCCTGATTTTATGACCGCTACTTGGTTTTTGTATAAACTGTGAATGATGCTTCTGTCATTGTAAAGAACCCCGATTTCTTATCGGATTCTAAGCATTGTGCTCCAATCCACGTTGTCAAAAGCCTTCTCTAAGTCCATGAACACAATGAACGTTGGCTTGTTCTTTTCCATTCTCTTCTCTATGAGCAGTCTAAGGGCCAATATTGCTTCCCTTGTGCCTTTGTTTTATCTGAATCCAAATTGGTCCTCATCCAAATATTCCTTTGCTCTTCGTTCTATTCTTCTATAGACGATCCTTGTCAGTATCTTCGACGCATGTGTGGTTAGGCTTATGGTCCTAAAATATTCGCAGTTCTCCGCTCTTTTCTTTTTAGGAATAGGGATTATAATGTTCCTCTCGAAGTCCTTTGGTATCTTATCTGTCGAATACATTTCACTAATGATTTTGTACAGGTGGTTCAACGTCTTCTCTCCTGCATTTTTAATTAGCTCTGCGGGAATATCATCAATACCAGATGCTTTATTTATCCTAAGGTCTCTTACAGCCGCATCAAATTCTGATCTTAAAATTGGGGCTCCCATGTCATCGGCATCCACTTCCCTCTCGTTTTCGATAGCATTCGTTCTTAGGCTGCTTTCTTTGTACAAATCTTCCAAATATTCCTTCCATTTCTTCCCTTTGTCTTCGTTCTCAATCATTAGTTCTCCGTTTTTGTCCCTAAGGGTATTACATCTTATGCTCCTTTCCTTAAAGTGGTATCTCACTGTCCTATAGGCGGGCTCTACTTTTCCATGTTTAAGATTGTTTTGTACTTCTTCACAAATATTTTTATCCACGTTTCTCTCGCCTTCCACGCTTTACGACATATTTCGTTCCTTATTCTCTTGTAACAATTCTGTCCTTCCTCTGTTTTCGCAGCCTTGTATTTTCTTCTTTCTTCAATGATATCTAATACTTCCTGCGTGATCCATGGTTTTTTCATGACGACTCTTCTTTTACCATGGACTTCCTCAGCTGCTGCCTGCAGACAACTTCTAATGGTTTTTCCAACTTTCTTCCTCTGGTTTATTGGTTGTATCCTCCCCTATTCTCTTTTCTACAGCTTCTTTCAAAGCCAGTTGATGCTGAACCTCCTTCAATTTTTCAACCTGCCATGTATTTTTCACGGATTTCTTCAACTTTTTAAATTTAAGGAGTCATTTCATCATAACTAAGTTATGGTCACTATCGATATCTGCCCCTGGATAACTTTTTCAGTCCTTCACCTGGTTCCTGAATCTTTGTTTCACTAGAATGTAGTCAATTTGGAATCTTCTAAGGTCTCCTGGCATTGTCCACGTGTATCTTCTCCGCAGAGGGTTTTTGAATAAGGAGTTGGCAACCACTAGCCTGTGCTCAGTGCAGAATTCCAGAAGCCTTTCTCCTCTTTCATTTCGGTTACCCAACCCATATTTCCCAGTTATTATTCCATCTTGACCTTCGCCAACGACGGCGTTCCAGTCACCTAAAATAATATTTTCTTCCCCTCTTTGATAACTTCCGCTATATCTTGGTAGACATCTTCTACTTCTTCATCTTCATAATCTGACGTAGGCATGTAAACCTGCACCACTACAGTAGCTATGGGTTTAGTATCTATCTTCACCATTACTATCTTTTCATTAAACTGGAGGTAGCTTTTAACACGCATCCTGGCACTCTTTCTAAGCATTATGCCTACTCCAGCATTACCATTTAGCGATCCCGTGTGTATCATTCTGTAGCTTCCACTCCAAAAGTCTCCTTCTTCGGGCCACTTCATTTCGCTGATGCCTAATACGTCGAGGTTCATTCTTCGTATCTCCACCTTCAAGTTCTCTAGCCTACCGCAGGTACGAAGTGATCTAACGTTCCATATTCCTATCCTTAACATTCTATCACCTTTGACCGATGTACCCTCTCGAGTAGTCCCCGCCCGGAGATCCAAATGCGGGACTAGTTTACCTCCGGAATATTTTACCCGAGAGAATTCCATCATGTCTTTATATAAATTGAGTGGAGTAGCTGAGACTCCTCAGGATGATAATGTGGTGGTTTCCCCTTGCCTTCCACTTCGCAGTACTACAGCCGTTAAAGTAAATGTTACCATGCCCGTAGTGAAATGTGTGTCGCTGTACAGACCAGTATGGTCTCCACCTTTGCAGATATGAAGAAGAGCTGTTGCCCTCTCCCCCAGGTAGAGAGAGGCATAATTGTTGGCGGCCCCCAGTCGCCAAGTCATGGTATCTTCACTGGTTTCGGTGTCATTTAAATGGCCTACCTTACCCAAGGGTAGCCCAATACCCCCTCAGAACACTGCCGCTTTTTGTCCACGACTGCTTATTCGACGAGAGAACTCGCTTATCTCGCAGCTAACCTCTATATCTAAAGGTCGACCCACCATCCGCAGCCCGGTGGACGCATTCGGTGGCTTTAAGCTCAGCCGCGAGTAAATTTATATGTTTACCTTTAATCGATGCTTGTATTTTGTATTGGTGCTGGTTCGAAGAAGAATAAGACCTCCATGAGCATTAAATAGTGCATTTGTGTGTAATTTTGAAAACGTAATTTTGCAAAACAACTATTGGTGCTAATTTCCATAAACCATAATCTGTGGGTGTATGCTATGGGCACGGATATTTAGCAATGTGATCATGGATCTGGAATCATTCTGGATTTGATAAGATGCATCAAATCACAGTTTGGTGATAGAAACCATATTCCAGACATCTCGTCAAACTGTTGTGTGGCACAAAGATGTTTGGGAGGCATTTGTAGCTGAATGCGGTTCTGTGAGTGTGTGACATTGTCACACCATCCAAGACACTCAATAGCAATAAGAATAGACCTCTCAGGAAGGCAGCTAACTCTCCATAGTGTATGATATGGATACAGATGTGTGGTTCTTAGAAAGTGCAGCAGATATTTTCTTAAACAATGTTGACCTTGCTCATTGTCATCAGTCAGTTTTGCTCAACTCCTCATACCACTCTTCAAGCCTGTGTGTGAAGACGTCACTCTCACACTTGTGTTTTATTTTAATTTTGATTTATAGGTCCAAATATTTTATTTCCCCGATACAATTCTACTGGGGTATCATTTAGTTTTGTTAATGACATGTATAGAAAGAAATGCAGAAGACGGAAAAAATATGTATTGACGGCCAACATCAATGTTGTGGGGAATGTGTAGACTATAGACTATAGTTTCGACTAGATTCTTTTCTGATCATCCATTTTCTGACCAGAGTACCCATGCAAACTTGGGACTCCACCCTTAATCCACATCATCACTCTCTGCTGTTTTGGCTAGAGGCTAATCCTAATTTCAAATGCTCATGTTATTTATTTCCTTAATAGTCTTTTTATGTACATTTTTGTCTTTCCTTGATAGTCGCATTCAGGTATCTGGTCTAAGCCAATTTCTGCATAATATTTTCTCTTTCAAGAGTTATGGGGAACTGAAAAGGATGATATAAAATGTAATGGCTGCCATCAGAAAGTTTTCTCCCAATACAGTCCCAGTCAAGTTAATCATTTATTATTTATTGGGTTCTGGCTCTGTTGCCTTAGTTGACATTCAAACAAAGTGTGTTAGTGTGACTGATGCCTGCATTGGAAAGTGTGGTGGATTTATTGAGTTCTGTCTTCAAAACATTTCTTTGAATGTCGAAGTAATGATGATGATAAGAGCAGCAGTCAGCTTATCAGATAAAAGTCAGTTGAATTGGATTGCCGGGAAGTAATTTTCCTATTTATTCAAGTATGGTTTCTTAGCAACACCGAATAATTTAAGCCCACCCTCCTGGGTGGAATATCATCAAAGAACACCATATATGTATATCCTCAGGACAAGATGGGAAAATCTGTGATGTGTCATCCTTATGCTACTCCACCACTTTTAATTGCGTGACACATTTGACTTGGTAGAAAGCATTTTTTGTCCTTCCCGACCGTGTATTGCTCTTGAAAATTACATTAACTTTTTTGCTAAATGCTTAAATCAGAAAAAAATTCTTTTGATTACAGAAATATCCAGAGACAGGTGGCTCAGCAAATGCAGAACATCAAGAGCTATGTTGGTTTTTATGCTGAAAATGTGGACACACTCTTGAGTGCTATTGCTTTCCAATCGAATATCATAAAGACAAAAATGATCAGTACCATGGAGGTTGGTGAGGTAAATATTTCCACATTGGAATCATCATCTAACTCAAGTTCTGGACCTCTGTCAAGACCATCATCCCCCTTTATATATTCTGTGAAATTTAGTTGTCCAAGTAATAGTAATAAGCTATCCAACTGCAATGATACTACAGATAAATCTTGATGGCAAATTACATACCTATATTCAAGGTATATAAGTTTGGTCAATGTATTTTTCTGACTTCAAACCTTGGGTATACTTTTGAAGATGTGTGATCAATTTGTGGCCACATTGTGTATTATAATCTCTTTTGTACTATACAGTGCAACCTCGATATAACGACACCCCACGGTACACTAATAAACACTCGCTATAGCGAATTGTCGCTTTACCGGAGGTGGAGCAAATAATAGCCAATATACCTGTTGCGAACAGATATACAGGAACAGGAGTGGTGCGGCGACAGATAAACATCTATCCGATAAACGTAAGCATAAATCCAGACGAAAGGCGATGTTTTTTTGCATCACTAAATTTCCTTACTCAAATAACGACTGACTATTCAAACAATTTATAAGCACCGCACTGAATAAAAATCGTGCAAAGCATTGTTTCGTCAATCATTATATTTATCGAACGACAGTTTACCACATAAATTTAAGACTGAGCACTCCATTAACTTCATTTCTAACAGATCGCTAGCAATTACAGAGGTTAAGGAGTCTTGATGAAAGTCTTCCGGCGGTGAAACCCTCGCTATGGCGAGAGCCAACGCCGAAAGGGTCTCGTAAAAAGGAATTTTTTAACACGCTTATTTTAGGGTCAATTGACGGTGCATCGGCTATCTCTCGTTATAGCGGGGGTGTCGCTATAGCCCGTACTCGCTTTAACGAGGTTCCACTGTATATTGGATGCTGAAGTAAAAAATGATATCCTGAAATTTTGGTCAACACATATTTCATTTAGTGTGCACTTGTAATGGCTTCTTTTTATGGTACCATATTGGCTTAATTTTCTCAAGGATATTGTTTGAAATATCTGTATTTAGGTGATTTTAATATTATTCCTTATCCTCAAACAAAATCCATTATGTTTTAAATAATTTAAATATGCTCATTAACATGCATTGCATACTTATGAAAACATTGTCAGTAAACAATCACAATTTCATGATCACAATTACAGCACTATCTCAATGATCTGAGCTATTAATAAGGAGAGATAGCATGAAGAATGCATGCTAATGAACATATTTTAATTATTTAAAACATAATGGATTTTGTTTGAGGATAAGGAATAATATTAAAATCACTTAAATACAGATATTTTAAACAATATCCTTGAGAAAATTTGGACACAAGGACATTTTTTACAGACCTAAGGAAATTTTTATTCCAAAAAATGATTACACTATTGGAAACGTTGATCTTTCAGCTATTTTTCTACAGAGTTGCCATTTTTTTCTATGCATTTTTTTGTCGAGTAAGGCACTTTTGCATTCCCACCTCAAAGAAGTCGGCCGCCAACCCGTTGAAAATCTTGAAAACTTCCTCTTGCAACTCCTCATCCTACCCTAGTTTTTCATTCAAAATCCTGACAATTGAAGCTTCAGAAACCTCAGGAATTTGAACGGCCAATTGGCGAATGGTGATTTGCCAATCTTCAAGCATGATTTTCTCAATTTTCGGCACAACTTCGTCAGAGATCGACAGCCTCCTGCTTCGTTGTTCGTCGTGGATGTCCGTGTGGCCGTCGGCAAACTCCCTACACCATTTGTGGAATTAATTGTCAATGAATCTCCGTATGTGTTAACTTTCTTGCCTGCAAAAATTGGATAACCGCACGAATTCCGCATCTGGCAGTGACAGAGATGACGGATGCCATCATGTTTGGCTGTCAGGCTGGTAATGAGCATTGCAGAGCCATGCTGATTGTTTGAATTGGTGGTAGAGAATCCGGCGAACACGGCAGTGTAGCCAGATTTTGCCTAGCACCACAAGGCGGCAAAGTTACAGAGTTGGGAACCTTACTTTTGAAACAACCCTCTTATAACAGTGATCATGGAATCCTTGCAATGAGAGCTTCCTCACCTTTGAATTTTCATTTGAGAATAATCGCGTGAAACACATTCATTTATAGCTTTTTTTATCACCAAATGCGTTCTGTTGCATAGTTTTGGATGGTTTAGATTTCGAAGCATCATGAACACCAAGCCAACCTTTCGCTATAAATTGTGCAGTGGTTAGCCAGGCACATTCAAGTACTTCAGATGGGTAGTTGGTGACTTCATCTTCGTTTGTTACCCAGGCAATAGATTTGAATAAATGTAGAGTACCTACTATTTTATCCTGATTTGCATAGTTTGAGTCATCCACATCTTCATTATTGATCGTGAAAATTGCTTACTCAATCAACCGTTTGTGATTTTTGTGTCGATCAATCACCTACGGGAACACTTTGTTGTGGAGTTCCCCTTACCGATGAAACGAATTTTACAAAAATTCCGAGGAAATGAAATCAAACTGCTTAATTAGTCAACAGGAACACAGACATTAATGTTAGTCAACAATTGCTAAGAGATTTGTTTACAAACACACTGGTGAAGTATCTACTCAAGATGGCCTGGGAATTAGCTTGAATTAAATTTTTAAAGTATAATTTCAATATTTGTTATATGTTTAACTATTAAAATATTATATTGTCAAGAAGCTCAGTCTTTAAATTGGTAAAAAGAAAACAAACAATTTAATTAGTAGTTTTACCGACTTAACTGCTGTTGCAGTGTTACCAATTCCTAAAGCAATGCCCATAAGATCAAGATAAATATTTTCGTGAACTTTCACTATTTTTTAATGTTTATTCTGTTATGCGGGGCTGAGACAAATCCAAAATACCAAGTATCATTATAATCGGTGCAGCTGTTCTTGAGTTATAAATGGTCTAACTAACTCGATTTTTGACTTTCTTTTATATATACCGTATTTGCACGAATCTAAGACGAGGTTTTTTTCCCTCGCACCTCCTGCGGAAAAGAGGGTTCGTCTTAGAATCGGATGCAAAATTTTTGACGTCAAGCGGGTTGCATAATTTACGTCGGAAAAATTATGGACACCTGAGGTTGCCACCTAATAGCAATACAACAACAAATCAACGTCAAAAATAGCTTAACAGTAATTTAGCATATTTAATTTTGCGTTTAAGTAAAAATTAAAAATCCATTTTTGGGTAGCAGGCAAAGATTCGGCGCGTGCCGATCAGTCGCCGGGTGCACTGCTGCCGAGTCCGCGAGATTGCCTGCTTTACCCTGGGTTCGGCTCCATTCAAGTTAAAGCTCGATCAACTCTAAAAATGTTCGTGTGATTGGTTACAATTTACCTAAATTGTAACGTTAAAGCCTCAATGCCGTAGTGGGATAAACTGCTACAAAGTCGTCGCATTTTTCTCAGAGCAACGGTAAGATGGCAACATGATTTGCCTCTGATTAGAGAAATCGATTTAGTTGTGATTCCGTGCCTTTCAGAGTATTACGATGGCAGAGAAAAGAAATTATTACACTGCCGCTTTCAAAAGAAAAGTTATTCAGTGGAACTCCGATCTATCGTACCCGTATTGATCATTTTTCCGCATTCATCGTTCGCCGTTTCTGGTCACAAATAAGGTTCCATATAGACGATGTAATTTTTTCCCGCATCTCAAAAGTATCGTTTTTACAGCATTGATTGTTTGAAGATCGTGGTCCCGACGTATAATTTTCCCACATCAATCTTTTTACGAAAATGAGACGAAATAAATACAATGTGTCATTTATGGCTCATAACTACAGGCACCTAGATTAAATATTCCCCACGAAATGAAATTACCATTGGGAGAAGCTAAAAGCCTTGGGGTAGTAGCATAAGCGCATTTCCCAAGATTCGCTATCAACCTCCATACATCTCTCGCCTCCCCCCTCTGACGCTTTCCTCTTCTCCAAAATCAAACAAAATGTCCCAGCTAGCGCAGGGATCGTATTACGAAGACCTTAGGTTCGAAAAAAATATCAAGTTACACGAGAAAAATATGAACGCTTTTCACGCTCCCCCTTTTCTCACCCACTGACCTTTTTCAGCGTACCTGGTTCAAAGTTCCCAGTTTCTGGAGGTCAACCGCTGCATGAATCACCTATTAGCTCAAAAGGTGTCTAACAATGAATTTCGGTAATTGGTATTATACTTTTATTAGGCTGGAATATTTGCAATGTACTCGTAATTAGAAAATAGAATGAGACCAAACACGACGTATTTCTAACGTTATTTAAGCAAGGAACTAGTTGGAAAAATACGAAGGTGATTTTTGGCAAAACTCGATATCCTCGTTGCTAAGCTTCTCGGAAGTTAATGCGGCATTTTTTCCGAAAACAGGATTTCAGGTTATTATCAGTTATCAATTTACGAGTTATACCATAAGTCTCACTTGTCAGAGTTACTGAGGAAGGGATATCTTCTCAGGATATTTTGTTCCTCCCTACTAACAATCCGAATTCATTCGCCCATCTGACGCTACGCTAATTAGAGAAGAATGGGTAAGTTGCCCTATCTTTGGGACAAAAAATTTCATGGCGCAGTCATATGGTCATGCTTCACCCCCTACCGTATGCTCTGCGTACGCCGAACGCGATAGCATAGCTCGTACGAGTGGTTACCTACTTTCCAGGGTGGCTTGCCTTCATACCACGGAGTGTTTTCCGTGTGGGTTTAATAAAGTCAGGTTTCATTTTCACTAGTTTAATTTTATTCATCTTCGGACCATGGCCCCACCGAAGAAACTATTAGTCGAATCAACAATAAGACCTAAGTGTCTCGATTAAGTACCACTATTCCTGTCATTACGCGCCAAAAATCCTGCGTTTCCTGGGACATAGGCAACATAGCCGCAACATAGCCAAACATTCGCGCATTGATTGTTTTCCCCTAGAAAATTTTTTTTCCCATAGTGGAATTCCAAAAAAGGGGGGGTCGTCTTAGAATCGTGTTCCTCTTAGATTCGTGCAAATACGGTATATAATATATATTTTCTACTTCATTCATTCATATGATGCCGTGAGCATAAACGTACAAGTAAATTCACAGGTAAGGAAAGAAAGGGATGGGAACATATAACAGAAAAAGGATGAGGACAATGGTTCTGTGGTAGATGGAAAAAATAATGTATTGGGGTTATAATAATAGGTTGTTATCTGTTTTGCACATACACCCATGCATTGCTTAGCGCAAGGGATGCATTCCATGGAGTCTTTGCGCAATACAAATTTGCATTATTTGAGAGCATTTTAACAAGGGGAAAATAGGGATGCATTCCCGGTAGCATAGTTGTTGGGTATCGAATTTCCTATAAACCACATATATTCCTAATAATAGCCTTAGAAAACCTTATTTATACAAATGTATTTGTTTATTTTAAAATATCTTTAAAGATATTAGGCCCACATTCAAAGGCTTTTTTTATCGTTTAAAAAATAAGTAGGTGTTTTTGAAATTCCCACCTTTCGTGCAGGTGGGCTAACATCTAGGAAAAAAATGCATGCTATCTCAGGGGTTCATAATGCATTGCCGGAAGTTGACAAATTTTCAAATCAGTCAAAAAACAATTCTTGTGTTACCCAGCCCTTTTGCTGCTCATCCAAATGACAGGCAAATGCTACTTTGAATACCACTTCATTGCTCACGGATTTTGTGAAAAATATATCCTAACTGGCTTTAATTTGAAGTCCCCCGAGACATTAGCACCAAGCAGCAATGTGAAACAGTCTTTAAATACCTTAAAACCTGACCCAGGGTTTTCTTCCCTGAAAATGAATGAATGAGATAGCATTCGCTTCCAACACAATCCTGTCTCGTTAACATTAATAACTAGTTGAGGAGAAAGGAGTCACTCTCAATTACAGCTTGGAATAGGGTGGTTTCCTATTTTTTTATTGCCTAAAGCGAAAGATTAGAACCTATCTGGAGTACGTATTTCACGCATTTAGATTTTTAAATGACGATATCTATTTTTCGCGATCAAATGAAATGTGAACATTTTCAAGCGCGCGAAAACACTACGGCTAAGTATGAATGCTGGGAAAATCCCATGTGATGCCATTCTGGTTCTGGCTGCTGCCGTGTGAGGCCACCTTGGTGCGAGGCTAAGAGTGCTGATACGATGCAAACTGCTAGCAGGTAGCACTTGGCTTAAATAAGGATTATTAATACTCTATCAAACGAAGGAAATTTTCTGACCATAGGCAGTTTTAATAAGTAATTATTAAGAGATGTTTCCCTGAGCTCTGTGCCTCATGCATGCATTGGTAATCTCAGAGAGAACACTGTAGGCAACAACTGGCAATGCTTTGTCTGATATGCTGCACCTATCTCCAACCTATAACAGTATATTTACAATGACTATACTCACTATATACACCCTAAGGAGTCACAGATGATCGTCCGAGTCTAATTTAAAAATGTGTTTCCAAATTTTTGGCAAATGTATCCATCTCTTCTGTTTCAGTGTCTGAGGTATATTTATATTTATTATATATCCTGGAGACATTACATGAATGCATAGGACAGGTCAAGATAAGAGAAAAAAAAGTAATCACACACAAAGGCACAGCAGTTCAACATTACGAAAAGTACTCATCCACAGTATAAAAACACTTTGTCATAAGAAACTTCCTCAGCTGGTATTTGAAAGCAGACAATTTTTCAATGTTTTTTAAATGCCTAGGAAGGGCATTGTACATTTTGATGCACATCACTCTTGGACCTAAAGAAGAGACCTTAAAATTTTGCTGTACAACATGTAGGTCTGATGTCTGTCTAGTATTATGTTTATGATAAGACTCATTTTTACTAAACAAAGATAAATTTTCCCAAGTAAAAACCAGAGTACAATAAATATAGATTGATGGCACAGTAAGCAAGTCTAATTTTATAAAGAGAGGTCGGCAATGGCTCCTGAATTGGGCATTACACATGGATCTTACTATCTTCTTTTGGACTATAAAAATTTTATCTAACAAGGATGATGAACCCCAAATAATTATACCATATGATACATGAGAGTAATAATAAGCATAATATACACTTTTGAGCACTTCAACACTAAGTGAGTGTTTAACAATAGACAATAAATAGTACGCAGAGTTTAGTTTTTTACATAGGTTCTCAATGTGATAGGACCAATTCAAAAGTGGGTCAATATGGACACCGAGAAATTTAATACACTCTCCCAGTTGAAGATCTGTATTAATGTAAGAATGCAATTTGTGAAGACCTCGTGATGAGGAGGAAAAGAACAGAGTCTGAGTTTTATCCTTGTTCAGGCTAAGTTTGTGGTCCCAGCACCAATGAGACATCCTTACTATGATCTCATTGATACCCTCGACTAGGTTATTATAGCCTCGTTGGCCACTTAGGAAATTTGCATCATCAGCATATAAAACTACCTTATTACTATCATTGTTGAGCAGGGTAACAGGGAGATCATTTACAAAAATTAGGAAGAGGACAGGACCCAAGATTGAACCTTGGGGATCTCCAGTAAATACACTATGCACCTCGGAGATAAATTTTTTTCCATCTTTGCATATTTCTACTACTTGCTGACGGTTGGACAGATAGGATTTTAACCAGCTGTGTGCTATACCTCTTATACCTATACTGTGACATTTTCTAAGAAGTAAATCATGGTCAACAGAATTAAAAGCATTAGTTAGATCAAAGGAAATTCCCAAGGCAACATGACTATTGTTCAGTTGATCAACAATGAAGTCAACTGCAGAAAAGAGAGCTTGAGTGGTTGACTTCCCTCTGCAAAAACCAAACTGTGAGGGGGATATTACATGATGCTTCTCCAAAAACTCCACCAATCTAGAATAGTAAACATATTCCATTATTTTAGAAAATTGTGAAAGAAGAGATATGGGTCTATAATTATTGATTGAGTTCTTATCTCCTTTGTTTTTATACACAGGAATTACCTTTGAGATTTTTAAAATGTCAGGAAATTCACCCTGGAGGAGAGACTGGTTGATAAGATATAGAAGTGGTTCTTTTATAGCATCCCCACAATCTTTAAGAAGTGAGCCAGGGATGCCATCAAGGCCTGGATACTTTTTCTTTCCAACTTTACTTAAGTATTTGGAAAGTTCAGATGGACTGCAGGGCCGGAGGAACATAAGTGTTGTACATAGTTTCAGAAAAAATACTTATATATTCTTCACTCTCTTTGCCTTCCCTGCAAGTAACCTCTTAGTCTTTTCACTTTCCTTTATGGTGTACTATCCTTAATTTGCCCGTCCTATGATGTCACTGTGTATAAAGAATTTCCTCTATCATGGGAGCTGTTCATATGAAAAGATTTATTGAAACAATCGTAATATATCTTTGCTGTGCAAAAAAACACTTGATCTCTTTAGTTAGCAGGGTATATAGTTGGTGGAACAACTTTCATACTGAACTTTTATGGTTCACAATGCAGAAATGGTGGTTCCATGGAGATGGACCTATACTCAATCATTCAATAGTTTGAACATGAGGAGCCACCCTCTTCCCCAGATAAATGGATATGGGGAATATGTGTATGTATATTTTAAGGTAAAGGGCCTTACGAAAAGGTTAAGTACTGATTTTGAATGCAACACGATCACTGTAACTCATTTTGAGAAAATTCCAAAAAATGTAGTATTTTACTATTTTTTTGGAATATCGATTGAGATGAGTGATCAACCCCCCCCCCCCCCCCCCCCCCCCCCCTAGAAAAGGAGAGTAGGGCAGTTATTTGGACAAATGACGACTAGAAGAGGTCAAATCATGATTTTAAATGCAATAAAATCAATGCAACTGATTTTCTTTAAATACCAAAATGTTCGATGAAGAAGTGGAAGTTATTATCTAATTTCAAAATATTTTTCTTTGTGGCAAATAGCAACTTTTCCGCGCTAATTCTATTTGGTTGTGACACTTTCATGTTTTGGAGCCCACCTTACTGAGCACTCTCAGTTTTGGAAGAGCTCATGGAGTACTAAATAGAGCTCACTTCAGGAAGTTTCATGAAAATTTTATAGGACACACACCATGCATACTGTGAGCATAAATTATATATTCGATAGCACAAAAAATAAAACACACCGCCTTGTGGTTAGCAACAGGAGCGCAGCTAGGAATTAAGGTTAGGGGAATTTAAGGCGCAACTAATAGTGGGTGGTCTGGGAATATGGTATATCCACCAGGGTAAGCGGCAGGTACAGGAGCCCTTCCCCCGAAAAATTTTAAGATAATTGGTTCAAAATGGTGAGTTTTACAGCTTTCTAAAGGATATTTTATTAATATTTTCACTATTCTATAAGTAATATTAATCCAGTTAAGTAAAATGGAATAAACTTAAAACTTTCTCTGAGCTCTAGGGGGGTTTTATCTCCCAAAAACACCCCCTCGCTGCAGCACTGGTTAGCAACATATTTCAGACTGCTGAATTTTCAGTTACTGCCATAGAGTGGGATCCTGGAGTGTGCACAGCCATACAACCTTTAGTGATGTGAGGGTTGCATAAATGTAGGGGGATACCGGTTTTTAATCTGCTGCTTCAAAATTCATGTTGATTTCCCTATTTTGGAATGGAGTTAGGCTCAATTGGTTAACTGCTTCATTAGATACCAGCTAAAATGTAAAACTATTGTTTCATTACTTGCCGTTTCCTATTATTTCAGGGAATCATCAGTGACTATGAAATATGCTTGCCTGCTTGTGGGAACCTTCAATGAGAAAATTTTTTTTCAGTTGTTTTTCAAGAGGAAGAGGGTATATCAGTGGCATAGCCAGGGGGGAGGGTCCGGACGCCCCCCCGCACTAAATGTAAAAACACAATTATTTTCCTTCATAAAAGAACACAAAATATCGAAAATCATGATTTTACTAAAGATTTCTTTGTCAAATGAAGTTTTTTTCGATTATGAAAAGTGTAAAAATTAGTTGAAAACCCTCTATTTATAGTACTCTGGTTTTTCAAAAAATTTCCCCTAGTCATGGACCCCCTGAATGAAATTCCTGGCTACCATACTGCACTCCATTGAGGTAGATGAAGCATCCATCTAGTTAATTGTGTCTACTTGTCTCCATTCCCTATATATTTCTCCAACTCAAAATAAAGCCTATTCAAAAATAGTGAATTTACAAAATATTTTTTTAACAAATGAAGTTTTTTTGATTATGAAAAGTGTTAAAATTAGTTATGTAGTACACTTTTTTTAAATTTAACTCGGCAAGACAGATGTTTACTATTAGCCAGGTATTGTCCTTCAAAACTACGTGTTTGCCTATGTTGGATATGCGATTACTATTTGCAGTAAGATTAGAAGTTTGTGTGTAGAAGTGAGGGGGTAAGATTAGAAGTTTGTGTGAGAGGCGCATTTTCAGATGCAATTCCTGGAAAAAAAGGTGCACCTCTTACATGAGCTTATACGGTATTTGTTTTTAAGAATAACAAATTATTTACATGTGTACACTTATGTGTATGCAGTTAACACTTTCAATGTGGCATGGCATCAATTTATGCTATGACAGGACTTGGCTAGTGATATTATCTCATCAAATATACATATGTACTTGTGCTTATCACAATATGTGAGGGCACAGTCTAGAAAAAAATAAATAAAATTTTTTTGGCTCCATTGTGTTGATCTTATTATGTAAGTTTTGTTGGATGTAGAATATGTCCTTATATATACATGAATTTAATCTTGCTGTTTACTGGTGAATAACTGGCACCAAAAAAATTACTGGCTAAATAATAATTTGATTTTCTGTGATTCCTTGCTGTTTATTAACTGGTGCTTTTTTAATATAAGTTAAAGTGCCAGAAGCTGAATTGGCCCATCCTAAGATATGTGACCCTCTGTTCACAATGGGAATATGTGATTTCCATTGGTGGAATCTATTAATAAAAACACTCCACTGGAAAAGCACCTTGCCCAGAGTTCACCAATTTTGCTGAAAAAAGGTGATATTGATGACTATGAGCATGAGACTTTCTTTTCTGTCAGTAAGTAATGACATGAATACCAGCTGGGAATATGTCCATTGCATAATTCTCATATTAAATCGTAGTGCTATTTCAGCAAACATAACTTATGGCTGTAACGAAAGGAGCTAGTTAATGATCGCTCAGTTTTTTAAATCAGACATATTATGTGTTGAAAAAAGCCCTGGATATGTTTCTTATTATATGGAAAGAATAGGATATTGATAGGATAAAGCTTTGCATTAACATACATGAGGGTGATTGATCTTGGTATTTACATCTGATCTTACTTTTACAGATTTTCATGCTTTTTCGCCCTTTGCTTTTTCGTATTTGACCTCAAATAAATTTGCTCATTATAATTTCCAGGAGGTTTTGCAAAGAGGTAGATAGAATAGACTTTAGCAAGGTTTTGTGTCCTGAGCATTTTGTTGATACTTCAGAAGTTTATGAGCTTTCCAAATGCTTTTTTTATGATAAAACCTTTTAAAATATTAAGCAAGGCATTTGCTATCACTTTGAAAATGCACAAGAAACAATCAATAAAAGATGACAGAATGCTTGTTATGATGCTTTTTGAGCATTGCTTAACCCTTTCGCGCCGAATTCCGCACCTGTGCGGCGAGGATTTTTTTCCCTCAACTACGAATGCCACACCTGTGCGTCGTGAATTTTCCTACCATAACCAACGAATGCCGCGCCGGTGCGGCACAGGTCGAAAAAAGTGACCGTGGCGGACACAATAGACCCACGGACGCGGTCACCCCTTGTGATCCGCCTTAGCGCGAGCCCAGTCCCTTCTTCGGCCGCTCAGGTCGACCCTTTGCTATCCTCTCCACGCGGTCAACTACTGTTATTTGCAGTGTGTTTTCCAAAAAAATATTTTTTGCTTACTTTTGAAATCCAATGCTAGAAATGAATTTATCTTTTTTTGCTGACCACATGGAAATTTCAAACGAAATTCTAACGTTAATATCAACAGAGTTATAGAACAACCAGTAAATATACTAAATCCGTCTATATAAACCTTAGAACTTCGTTTAAAATTTCTGCACGCTCAGAAAAAAACATGAAATTCATTTTGAATTTTAAAAAATCGATACGAACAACAAGTATTTGCATATATTCTGCGTTAATATTTTAGCTAGTTGACCGCGGACTCGTGCTAGGAAGGGGCTTTTAATCCCTCTAGGGTCTGGGACAGAGGCCGAGGAAAAGGATCAGTGCCCCACCGAGTTGGGTCCAAAAATGTTTCGGGAGGGACCCACTGCCTTTAGTCGACGCGGAAAGGCTTCGTACAGAGGAGTAAAGAAAACTTTCAAGAGACTCGTATTGAGGAAGAATTTCCTTCAACGAAGATCCGGCGTGAAAGGGTTAAGCCTCAATACACTAAATCCAAATTCATATAGGATGTGCACTAGGGTTATGACTTTTTTGTAACCCTATGTTCCTATGCTATAATTTGATGAAAATTTGTTCAAAAGTAAAGAAAATGATATTATTTCTATTTAGTTTTTGAAAAAGGTCACCCCCAACCCAAGAACACTATTTGTATCATAATAACTTGCATATCAGGTGAAAAAATCATTTTGTTCCAGTTTTTTATTTAAATTATTACGGATTAAATTATAATGATGCAATTTTATAACACTTACGTAGTTAACACACATCTGTCCAGTGTCGTAGGGAGGGGGGACGTCTGAAGGGTCCACATCACCCCCTATCACAGAAATATAAGACACAATCTTTCCTTCATAAAAGAATAAATATTGAAAAATAATGAATTTACAAAAGACTTCTTTGATAAATAAAGTTTTTTTCGATTATAAAAAGTGTTAATAGTAGTTTACATCCCTCTACTTAGTACCCTGTTTATCATAAATTTCCCTCCCTGATTTCGGAGGCCCTGGATCTGCCCAACTGTAGGAGATAAATCTACAAGTTTTCAGTAGCGAAAGGTTTTTTCTGGTAAAAGAATTAGTGACAAAAGAGCTAGTATTGCTGGGGAATTCCACCTGGAATTACTAAAATTTGGGTATCTTCTGAAACTGTACTTCAGGAAATCTTCCAGTTTCTTAAAAAAAAAACGGAAAACCTGAGTGTAATGAAATGGAAATTTCATATCATCACCTCATCCTGCTGATTCAGTAATCTCTTCTTTGCCATTGCTGAAGTTCATTTTTAGCTGTTCATAATCATTTAGAAGCTTCGGAATAAATGGATATTCAATGTTGGGAGATGTCTCATTTCCTCCAATTTCATTATCCATTACTAAGCAAAGAACTCGATCAAGAACATGGTGCTGACAGGCAATGAATTGTGGATTTTCTAGTTTTTTTTTCAGCAAACACTGAATAACAACTCCATTCCTTCTTCCAGTATTCACATTTGTAGTGTCTGCAACAATCATCTTTACACTTTTCAATAAAATTTTCAATTTTTTCCATTCCAGTTTCCATAAGTTTTTTAAAACTAAAATTTTTTCTATTTGTAGCATTTTATTCATTTCTTCTTTTATTGTAACGGCTTCTTTAATAGTTGATCTGTTAATACCCAATTTTAAAGGCTTTTCCACATTAATCCCATGGATGAGATATTTGAAGAACATTTGACAAGACTAGAAAGAACATGGATGTATGTACCTGGAATATGAATGAAATTCTAATAAGAAATTTCTAGTTTGATGTGAATTTTAAAAAAAAAAGAACAAAACTAAGACTTCTAACATTATTTTCGGGGAAAAGTTCGCCCTTTTGTGGCACAAGAAATCAAATGGTTTACAAAAAGACATATAACCCTAACAAGCACACTTAAGCTTTAGCCTGGAGACAACTACTTATATGTATCACTAGCTGAACACTTTGTGTTCATTCACAATCACCCATCAAATGCTTATTGGTGTTCATAACAACTAGGTCCTTGATGCATGGATAAGCAGTTTTAATATTTTCCTCATTCCAGGTTGTAAATGTCCCTTGGCCCCTGCTTACTGGGCTTTTTGAGTAATTTTTGAGACAATATGATATAGTTATTACCACCATCATTTTACGAATTATTAAAATTTTATTACATGGACCTGTTAGTAGGAATATGTATCTTCATGATAATAGCGATGAAATCTATCCAGAATATAAATGGGTCAAGAAAAAAAGGCAACATATTGGGCTACAGTAGCTGTGAAACACATTACAAGTAGTAATTAGGCTTCATGCAAATGAGGAAATTCTCCAGCCCAAGTGCCACTAAAGCATCATGCGGAAAGTGATAAAAATTTCAAAGCATGTTTTTGAAAAAAGATGAATACAGGCAAGTCCTCCAGACAGGACTTCGCTAGATACCCAGACAGGCAAGACTATAGCCACATTGACTACCTGATTTCCATGAGACAAGATTCCCACAAACCGAGAAAAGACAAAAACTTCTGGGATCTCAGAATTTTTTTAAAATATGAGAATTAAAATTTTTTTAGCACCATATGTCATGCAGCACAGTACATATGTTGTTTGTGCTGCCCTCCTACGCTCCCCTTGTCCAGAACGACAAAGATGATGTGTGTGTCAGTATGTCAGCCTCCTCTGCCACAATTTTTGATTGACAGAAGACAAAATTGATACACTACAGAATCATATCTCGACTGGAGCACTTATGCCCCTCAAGCCTCCTACCACCTCTGGGGAACAGACACAGTCCCCAATACTCCTGCCTCCTTAAGAGACTCCTTTAGCCTCCAAACCTACAGCAGTCTCAAAGGAATCCTTGGGCCTCCCAAACTACCACTAGTTCTAGTTAACTATCATGGGCTCCAAAACCTGTACTCGCTACTACCCCTTGTCCCCTCTTGTAGAAAAGTAAGTCAATGTTTGCAGTCTTCCTTGTTCCCAGTTCTTGTCAGCCACATGTCTTCCCTCATGATACATCTCTGAGTAGAGTAAGGCAACTAATAACTATAATAACAAAAACCAATTCATTAAACTCCAAACTAGTATTTCAATTGTTCCGCTTTCAGAGACCATATGCCCTATGAGTGGTATCCGAGGCTAAGTAGTCCTTAGCAAGTCACGACACTTTCCTAGTCTTTAAGAGGGGATTATCTCCACGCTTTGTTAATATTATTTACTCTAAGCTGTCAAGTGCTTTGTCAGTAAGTGATACCCAGGAAGTACAAAGCAGGTTTTAAAAGAGTGTGAATTACAAATTACTTTCAGCTAAGTCCAACAATGCAACCACTTCTCCGTGGGGATGGAAGACTGAAAATGAATGAAGTGACCTTCATTAAGTTTTAGACGCTAGGACACCCAATTTTGCTTTTTCTGGGAATTCATGCTATTATGTAACTCTAATTAAGCTTAGGACTTGCAACCGTTGAACAATTTTCTTTAATTATTAATACCAAGAACATGCGTTAAGGTCACCCAACTACTGTAAGAATAGTTACTTCAGTATCGTCGGCTAAAATTTAACAGACACATCAACCAAAAGTTATGAATACATTAAAAAACCACAATATTTTTATTACTAGCCTAAATATCTCGAAAATAGACCGATTTTATTTTCGTTTTCTCATAGATAATTGACCAGAACGAAGCAATTTCTGGGAAGACGTTCGTTTGGCCCCACGGTCAGTTAAGTAATATTATTGAGTTAAGCAAGGGGGAGTGGCCGATTGGATGAAGACAAAAGGGAAGGATATACATACCCAGCCGATTTCATTCCCAGAACGAGAAATACAATAGAAAGAAAATACAATAATAATAATCAGCAATGCATGAAATGTACATTCTGGGCTGGGGTAATAATTTTTTCAAGGTCCCCAAAGATGTGATTTAACTGATAGTGAAACGAAATTTCATGCCAAACGACGAATGAACAATTTCGGTGCAGTTAACGGAATGAACGGGATTTTGTACCCTCCACCGGCATCTCAGGCCAACCCACGATAAGCTGCATATTTAGCCCATTAGGTGGCCACTATTGACAAATAAGAAAGAGATTAATGGGTTAATGCCATGGGTAAACGAATCGAAACACAACAAAGAACAAGTTCTCATAAAAACAAAGATTTTTCATCGCGTCAAAAAAGAATCAAAAAGCGTTCCTGCCGAAAAGGGGGTAAATGCATGATGGGAATCTGACGTCATATACTATCGCGGAAATGGTCAAAGCAAGATGGCAGCAGACCTGCAGATGTTTTTATTTCTGTTTAAGTCGAAATATCGCCGAAAATGTTATTTCCGTCAAGGGGTACTTTATTTATTCGTAGCATTTTCATGCTATGTAAGTGTAGTGAACAGTGGTAAGTGTAGTGAGGTGCAGTGCGTTAATGGTGCTTGTGTGAATGGAACTTGCGTTTGTTTTGATGGCTGGCAGGGCTCGTCTTGTCAGTTTTGTGGAGGAAAAGTCAGGTATGGCACTTTATATTTTAATATATATTATATTTTATATTATATTCAAAGTGAGGCATGCGTTTTATTCATGGAATTGTTCAATTAGCCCCTGATAATGGTTGTTGTAGTAGTGGGTCAATCCCTTGGAGCACCAATTTCTCAATATGTATTGTAGGGCTAGACTACTGAATACTATGATGTTAAACTTTCTTTTAGATTATCAGAGCCCTCCGGACACATCTCAGATGGGAAAGGAAATTATTCTATAGATGTTAAATGCACCTGGCTAATTGACTCTGGAATGCCTAACACATCCATTCGGTTACACTTAGAAGAATTTGCCACTGAATGTGGCTGGGATCATTTGTACATATACGACGGTGATAGTGTACAATCACCTTTGCTAGCCGTGTTCAGGTAATGTTGTTTTCATTTGTAATGTACAGTCTATCGTATTTCATTTGGAGGCACTGAGTACTAAAACTGAGAAATTTTCGCTTTAAAGTGGTCTCATGTACAAGCAAGGCTACAGTATTCGACGGATTCCAGAAGTGGTTGCGCACTCCGGCTCAGCTTTACTTCATTTTTACAGTGATGTCGCCTATAACATGACTGGGTTCAATATTTCTTACAGGTAAATACCGTCAATATTCGCAACTCCTGTTACATTTATTGCGTTTTTATCCTTCATGTTTGGCTTTTGAAACTGACAGCTGAAAAGAATTCTGTGGAATTATTTGTAGCTCATATCTGGAATGAAAGTTTTATTCCTACTCCTTGGAAATTATTATTAGGTTAAGTGGTATCTGTACGGTTGCCTTATTCTAAAACCCCCGTTATTTTTTTTACTTCTATTTTGGTTCCTAGCGTACCTCGTTATGTGGGATATCTAGTCATTTACAATCGATGAAGCCATTTAGAAATGAAGGAAATGGAATTCTTTACTTCGGGTCTATTACTGTTAAAAGTTTATTTTAAATGTTATTTTGTGATTCATTTACCCAGGTTTGACTCTTGTCCAAGTGCTTTGTCAAGTTCCAACTGCTCTGGCCATGGAGTGTGTATAGATGGTGTGTGTACTTGTGATGCTACTTATACAGGAGAAGCATGTGATATTCCCATATGTCCAAGAAATTGTAGCTACCCGAGAGGAGAATGTGATAGAGAAGGTCATCATTGTAGCTGCACCACTGGTTTTAAAGGCAAGTTTTGTTTTTACCACTACCATGTAAACTATGGTTCTGTTTTATCTGCTATGCAAGAGTGAAGTGTGTCCTTAGTAGTCTCTAGTTAGCCTGGCAGTCAATTCTATTGTACCTATATGTCATATATTAAAATCCTTTTTCCTTTGGTTACATTATAAACTGTGTTGCATGTTTGATCATTACTTATAAATGAAGGAATTCAGCGGGAGAGTTTTTGTGGGTATAATTTTGTTTTTTTGGAATTCATAATGGCCCGTAACTATGTAGGTTTCCGTGGTGTTGAGGTTCCAATGTCTCCATTCTTCTGATGCGGTAGCACCGGAAGATTGGAGACATTCATAATGCCCTCTTAATAATTATTTTTAATGGGAATATGTTCATAACTGTACAAAATTGATCGGTCCTTAACTTTTGACTTATTATATCATTCTATTCTCTTATTTTTTATGGGCATTTTAGCATTTGAGTTAATTTTATATGCAGCAGTAATTAGTCGGAACAATTTTACCAGTTACCTTTAGTGGCTGTGGCATGAGGAGTTTCTTGCCCAAGTGTATAGGTAGTCTTTCAATCCTGCAAAAGCCTATAAATGCTGGAAAATGAATTAAAGGAAACAAGAAAATTGTGTCTCATAATTTTTTTAGTGTACTCAGGGGGTCATTCATGTTCCTCTGCTGGTAATATTTATTAACTGTAAGTTTCATGTGCATAATTGAAGTAAGTCTGTCCATGGCAAAGGTTTTTCCCAGTGTTATTCATGCAAATCTGAGCAAACTTAGTGTTAGCATATGTGTGCATTTATGAATTTGATGAAGCTTTATTAGTGTTCAAATTGTGAGGAAAATTTAAGGACAAGTAATTGGAAATTTTTGTAGGCGAAACTAAATTTTATAGGCGATGTGTTACATATAATTGGCTCCATTAAAACTACAATGTTCAATGGGGGTCATTCATGTTCCTCTGCTGGTAATATTTATTAACTGTAAGTTTCATGTGCATAATTGAAGTAAGTCTGTCCATGGCAAAGGTTTTTCCCAGTGTTATTCATGCAAATCTGAGCAAACTTAGTGTTAGCATATGTGTGCATTTATGAATTTGATGAAGCTTTATTAGTGTTCAAATTGTGAGGAAAATTTAAGGACAAGTAATTGGAGATTTTTGTAGGCGAAACTAAATTTTATAGGCGATGTGTTACATATAATTGGCTCCATTAAAACTACAATGTTGAAATTTAGTTTTTTTGGGGGAAAAGGGGAATATTTTTTTGTAAATGGGATGTTGGGCCTGGTCCATCATTTTGACCTCATTTTCAAAAGAGTGACTGGCAAAATGTTAATAATTTCCTATTTTTTCTCAGTCCATTGTGTCTGAGAGTTTATTCTGCAGTTCATTTTAAGATCTTTTTAGGCTTCGTTTTGTTGGGCATTTCTGATACTGAAGACTATTAGTGTATAGAAATAATGAATTTTGGTAGAGCTCACCTCAGAATTACTAACGGGTGTTCAGGGTAGGAGAGTGAGTCACTTTGAGCTTTTTTTGGTGATGGTATTGTAAGGCTTCATCCAGAATTTACAGGAGGAGAGCTTTTGGTCAGTTGCTAAGCACTACCATTGAGTCAGCACCCTTCCCTAAGTAACCATGTCCATCATTAATTCCATAACTGAAAAGATTACCAAAATTGTAGGGTAATCTTGGAGGTAGTTTTGGACTGGTTGTTGATAGGTTTGTAAATGATTACATACAAAGATTTTTATGAAAGATAATCAAGTGCTAGTATTTGGCCTGTTAATATTTAATTTTTGTGCAACATTTTTTGGAAGTGCTTTTGCTGAATTTCTGAGGTGAGGCTCATAGGTTTACCTTTTACTATGTCCTGGTTTCGGGGCATTACATTTTCCACTTTGGAGCCTAGGGTTTATGACTTCCTGTCTGGATTTAACTCCTGTAGACTCGTCCTTTATCCATTCTTTCTGAGTTTAGTGTTTTCAGTTTCTGGGAGGTCTTTTCCCTGTGAATCTTCTTTTATATATGTGCCTTTTGTTAATAGCATTGATGATTAAGTATTACACCTGTGAAAGGAAATTATTGCTTCTTAAAAATATCATTGTAAGAACATATTTCAGTAAAAGTAATTTATCCCTTCAATAATAGATTGTATTGCTTATTGAATAAAATTTGAAGAGAATGTTGTGCATGTGGGTAAATATTTGGAAAATTATTTATTGACATGAATAATTGTGCATTTTTTACTCAGGATAAAAGGTGTTACTGTGTCTTTATTTTAATTTATCTTCATTACCATCTACACTTAGATGAAATCAGATCCTCATATCGTCGTCACAGTGGTGTGCGAATTCACCATTCATGGAACATCTTTTTTTTACCAAGAATTGAATACACAAATGATAAAGTAATAATTCCAATAAAGACTAATATACAGGAATTATGTTTATTATAAGCACCATAATCTTTATTTCAATATTTCATTTTGCTTGCTTGTATGTTGCTAAACTGTGTGTTCTGCTTCTAGGACCAGACTGCAGCCAGGAAGCGTCTCTTGGCTATTGGGAGTCAGTGCCACGAATAGGATTTCAACCCGAAGGATCTGCCTCCCATGGAGCTGTTGTATGGAAAGACTCCCTTTACATTGTTGGGGGAGAATCCTATGGGCGAGCTAAAATGGTTTATATGTATGATTTTTATGGTAAGTATCCAACTTGAAAAAATTTCCATTGGATGATTTTGTCTTTCATTTGTAAATAAGCTTTATTATAATTTTCAGTTTAAGGTAGAGTAACTCAGTAAAAGTAACAAGAGTTTGATGAAACTTTGAGCACACATTCTTGGGAGACGCACTTTCAATGGTCCAAAGAAAATGGAATTCCCAAGTGCCATTTTTGAGATATTTGATGGTAAACTAGGATAATTTAACATGGGCCTTTATGGAGAAATATAGTTTTTTCAAGCTAGCAAAGTTGTTTGTTTCAAGGCATTGTTGAGATGGCACCTATGAGAAGCAAAATTTTGTGTCGAATCTAAAGATAATTGGGGAAGTATAAGTTCATGATAAAATAAGAAAGATATTTGCAAAAAAAGTACCTGAAACTGGCAAGGGAGCTGGGAATCTCTGGTAACAACATTGCAAAATGAAAATCACTAAACCGACCTCGCCTAAATTACAAAAATATATTTAGTTTCTGCAAATTGTACCGAGACAACAAGAGACCATTAATGCAGCCATAATTACATGCATTGAATGACATTTTCAGGAATAAATTTTTCACCCTTGCTATTTTTTCTTTCACACCTTTAATATGCTCTAATTTTTATGTTAACCATTATTTACTGCCATTTTGTTCCATATGAAAGCGTACCTAACAGTAAATAAGAAAAAAGATAGCCAACCATCCTAATCATTTTAAGAGACTATTGAATTAAGAGAGGTCACATCGTTTTCTCTCTAATCATGGTAAAAATCACGCGATAGTGCTCGCTTTCTGCTGTCATTATATAATAAATATATGTTCACTAATGCATGCATGTTTATTTAAATGCATAAATATAATGGTTTAAAAGGCAGTACTTAGTGCCTTTCATTTCCAAAGGATAGGAAAAAATGGTGCTTATCACTAAAACCTCTCTATAGTGAACCTCCATACATCAAATTGCCCAAATTTTGGTCCCCTCCATTACGATGTAAAGAGGTGTATTAGTTATAAAGAGGTTACTGTATTAGTATTATTGCTAGCTGAGTGGGCAAACTTCATACTGCCTAACAATCAATGAACAGTTAAGTTGCACCATTTATTAATCAAGAGCGGCGGACCGGTTTTTAATCATATTTGACTTATTATAATAAAATAAGGAAACTAATTCAATAAAACTAGGTAAATAAGTGTCAAAATTGCTTGTCAGAAACACATTCTCTTTAATTAATCTACATGGGGTGGATCGGAGCACGTTCACGAGGATTTTTTTCAATGAATTTTCTAATTTTGACGTTTTGACTTGAGCAATGTAAGACACTGTGGTTTTAAAAAGCAGTTAATAAAGTCAAAAGTATATGCATTCAGTTGTTGGCTATTTGTGTCATTAATGGTAAAAAAATGTTTTTAGGTCTAAGTCTGTTGTGTAAACTTGGCCCGTTCACGGGGCCAGTTAGCACAACACTGGACTGACGCTTGACTGATGCTCAAAATCGTGTAAGAATAGCCCCTAGGAATCAGCATTCGTATGAAATGACTTAATGCTCTCCAGTTATAGTATAATGTGGAAAAAATGCACCGCATAAACGTGCTTCATGCCTAAAAACACCACCTTGTGCCCTACACATTCAATTTTAATCTCGTGAGTCAAGCACCTTCTGATGTACAGTGAGTCCTCATTCTACGTCACCCCGTTTAACGTCATTTCGCGATAACGTCACGAAAATTTTGAGACCGTCATTGGTTTATCGCACCTTCGCTTCGCGATAACGTCACGTCTTTTAAATTTCGCACGAGAAAAAAAACGCGAAGCGGCGGGCGTTGAAGGTTGTTCGTTTTGTGGGCGGTAATATAGTCAGTCTAAACGGAAAGCAAAACGGTGTGCTTATTGTTAATTGCGATTATGGTTTTAGCAAATTTTCTGCAAAATGAATTCTTAGGTAGGTGCGCAAGGTTTTACTTGACATAATGGTTTTCAGGAACCTAAAAAGTGATTTCAAGGAATTTTTCCGTGTTGAACTCGGAGTTTTTGTCGTCACTTTTTTTGCCGTGTTCACAGTAATTTTGGTTCCTGTAACTGCGACGTTGTTTCAGCGATGATGATGCCCAGGCGACGCTCGCCCGGGCGACCACCATAGCGAAGCCGAAAAGCAAATGCGGGAAGATACAAAAATGGAGAAGGATTTACGTCAGTGCTGCTCTTGTCGTCGATGAAGACAGGAACTCGTATTTATGCCATAGCTTGGCATTCCCATCGTAATAAAATGCCCCAGATATGATACGCTAAAATTTTTTCGCGTAGGAATTGTGAGGTCTAGGAGCCGATAATCACTTTTTACATTGTTTCTTATGGGATATTATGTTTCGATTAACATCATTTCGTTTATCGTCACATTTTTCAGGAACGGTAAGTGACATTAAACGAGGACTCACTGTACAACAGTTTTTGTTTTGTTACCAGACACATTATAAAGCGGATGAAGCGAAATAAATATAGCGAAGCAAAGTAGTGATGTTGCGAGAGGGGTTTGGAGGATAAACCCCCTCCTCCTAGAGCTCAGAGAATTTTTTTATAAAAATATTTTAATATGAAAAATTTTGTAATTATTATTAGGGGAACGGATGACTCTCAAACAAAACATATCTAACTATTCACACATCTGTAAAACTCACCATTTTGAACCATTTATCTCAAAAAATTTCTGGGGGAGGGCCCCCGCTCCTCTCTTTTACCTTGGCGGGTTTTCTATACCCTCCAGACCCGCCAGTATTAGTTGCGCCGAAACCCCCCCTCCCCCCTAGCCTTAATTCCTATGTGCGCCCCTGAAGCGAAGAAAGAAATAGAGCTGATGGTTTACCAACTCGTGAACATACCACGTATAATTCACCATGAGGAAATCATGGGTTGTCATGAGCACATGAGTACAAACATCACATAAAATGAAAGACTGACCTGACTGACTGATTAATCGTCATCACGAATGCAACACGAATTGGAAATTGGATTCCAATAAGCTCAAAAGCACATATAGGTTTTGATCATGGAATCCTTGGAATGAGAACTGCCTCACCTTTGAATTTTTGTTTGAGAATAGTTGAGTGAATGACATTCATTAATAGCCTTTTTTAATTACCAAACATGTTCCGTTACATGGTTTTGGTTGGTTTAGGTTCGAAGCATCATGAACACCGAGCCAACCTTTCGCTGTAAATTGTGCCGTGGTTAGCCAGGCACATCGTAGTACTTAAAAAATTCAGATGGATAGTTGGTGACTTCGTCTTCGTTTGTTACACATTCAATAGATTTGAATGAATGTAGCATACCAACTATTTTATCCTTAATCCTTAAGCACATGGCGTGGGTCTCACAGACTCTGACAATTAAATAATTGTAAATATTTCGGTGCCCCAGTATTGTATTGTCTTGTTGGTGCCTGTACATTTTCCTCTCGCCCCTCAGCATCACGCAACCGCTCGCCGGGGTTGGACGTGCGCATGTGTGTCATGGGTTAGTAAAAAACTACCACCTCGGGTCTGAGAGACCAATGCTAGGTGGTTATGTGATTTTTCTTCAATTATTTATTTTTCATTTTTTTGTGAAGAATGGCTCTAAAAGATGATTCTATCGCAAATTGATTGGAGAACGATCTGTCAGACCTCAAAAACCTACCGAATGACAAATTTAGCTATATGGAGTGTGATATTGGGCTAGATCGTGTTTTGGGAGAGAGTTGTGCGGCCGATTCTGAATGTGGAGAGAGAACTTTGGTGAGCCATGAACAGAATTCATTATCCTGCAGTATTGTTTCCTCAAATTTAAGTCAAGACAAAGAGTTTTCATCAGAAGATAAAATAACCTTTATCTCACCATTGAGGGAGACCGAGGAGGAAGAGTTATTTCAGTAAGATTCGCTTTTGTTGGTAATCAGTCTCACAGTATTCACGATAAAGGACCTTACAACTTAATAAAGTAAATAAACCTTACAACCTAAACAAAAGATTGAAAGCAGGTTCAAGTTTTTGAAGGAACAGGGCTAACAGTTGACGAGACCGCAGATGGAATGTTGTGAAAGCATTAAGAAATTGCAACGTGCTGTATGGATCAGTATACTACACATCCTCCATAGAGACACGACTGCTATATCAGCATGCCCAAGAAGCAGAAGGTAATGCAGATGAAAAGTTGGCATTCCACAAAAGTTCAAGTTGCACATACAGTAAGAGCCACAAAATATAATACAGCAGACTCCTGATTATCCAGCTGCTGTTTATCCTGGTTGCGGATTATTCATGCATAAGTTCACGGTCCTTCGAAGTTTTCTGCAATCTTTATAAAAATAAAATTGGATGCAAAAGCACCAAGATGTTTGCATTTTTTAAAAACAATGCTACTCCGGGCTTATTAATTTCCATTAAAATTCCCTTCTTAAAGTGGAATTATTTTATCTACTTGCAGACAAGGAATGTTTCAAGGTTACTTGAACGTCTACTCTAGCATCGTAGACGACAATCAGTGGTGGAAAAAAAAACTCTTGATTAATTTTAGAAGATTCTTCTATGGTTAATTATTGGTAAATTTGGAGAAATGTTTCTTACGATCTACGATTGTATGTTTCATATTGCATATGCGCAATCATTGCCATGGCCTCGCATGCTGTTGAATTCAGCCCAAAGGAACCTGAGACTTCGTCGAACTCTGGCATATTTACCAGTCAAGGCCAAACTGGAGAGGAATGGAGTAGGAGAAGTGAAAGCAGCGGGGGAAGTGGAAGTAGAGATAGCATGAATCATAGCCAGGCACTTGCCTGCGTAGATAATTTGCCTTAAGTCCTGGTTTCATATAACTGCTATTGCACGATGGGTGATTGCACACCCGTTGCCTTCATGGGATTCCGTGCTCCTCTTTTCCAAATATTGCGGTGCAGGATCGGGCTTAGGGATTACAGATCCACGTCCCGCAGCAATTGCATCCAGGGTAACTTGAGCGATACGCAACTGTTCAGCATGGTGCCTGTCAGTAGTTTCCAACGTCACGCAGTGTTTTCAAAGAATTTGTGCAAACCACTTTTTTAAATCCGTGACCTCGCAGCCATGGGTGCGTTGTTTGCGGAAACCAGAAACCAGGTACTATAGAAGCCTGGTTTTACGAGTGCTCATAATCCCTCGGAAATTATTCGCAAAACTGAGCACTCGTTGTATCCGAAGGTGTTGAATACACCCACCGAAGTCACATAATCGTTCGTATTTACAGTTTTTCTTTTGTTTCCGTGGTATTTAACGATGGTAAGTAGGTAAAGAGTCATTATCAGGCACATTCTGGTTGAGTATCAACACATGTAAAGAAAGAAACAGGGGATTTTCAATCCGATAAAATATTAATTCCCCCAGTTTCAGTGATTTTTTTTCCCATTCTTATATTTTTGGATCGCCGAAGAAATCTGTAAAAACAGTGCAACCAGTCTGAATCAATATATTTGGTATGCGATGGACGTTTTTGGATAATTTTGGGAATATGTTTAGATGATAATGTCATTTTTGTCCAGTTTTCAAACATTAGTCAGTAAATCTGTCAGGTGGGAAAATTGAAACGTTCACTGGAATATGGCATGAATTTGTGGTTGAAGATATTTCTCGCATAGTCACCTATTCCTAGCAGTTTCTATAACTCAAATTCAATAACCTCTCGCAAAGGAGTTGAGTATTTATTTATACACTGTTAATAATCGACTCCTTCACAGTTCTGCATTGCGTCGACGACACAAGAGCTCCTGCCCCACCAACAAATTTTGCCCTTCACAGCTCTGCGTTGCAAGAACAAATGAAATGCGGAAAGCGTCGGCTCCTAAAAATCAGCACGGGAGCATATCATCTTATGATTTCGAGCCAAACGCACTATACATATGCTGTTTTGAGTATTTTCATTTCCTAAATTATTCTTCATAAGTATTAATAGCTTTAGAAGTTAAGATGGTGACCATAAAGTCGCTAATCATCTATGTAGTGATGGCCCACGGCCGTCTTTAAACAGGCCGGAGGGATGATATTTGGCAACAACGCGGAGGAGGCCTGTTTATTATTTGTTTATCATTCTACAACAGTGGACTCGTGGTGAATAAGATACTCGACATGACTCGTTTGAAGTTAATTTTCTTCCTCTAAACCCTATTTTTGCAGGAGATGACGTTAGAAGATTCATTTTTTAACCTATCGTATTAGCTGTAGTCGAAGGTAAGTTATTTATTTGAAGTTGAAGCGTTGGAAGATGATGAGCTCATACTCAATCAGTTCGACCTCCTGGAAATTATGAGCAAACCAATATTAATCACTGCCGAGGAATATTCGGGTCTCAATTACGTTTGTGGGTATGCTGTCAGGAAGGCATTGCAGCACTTAACCATTGATATATGTGCATGTTCATGTATTTCAAATGAGGGTAGTGAAGATGCCCATTTCAAAGACTTTACACGGCACACGGAATTGCGCAATCTGACGTAGGTGCGAAGGCGCAATCAAAATTGCGTCGTGTAAAGCGGTGAATTGCTATCACACATGCGAGAATGCGTGGACGCGAGACGGCAAAATAGCCCATGTTCTATTTTCGTTAGAACAGGGGCTATTTTGCCGTCTCTACTTACTACTTCCTCGGCACCACAGCCCGGTATGGGCCTTGGCCTCCGTCAAGACGCCTGTCCATTCTCTCCTGTTCTGCACTTTCTCCCACCATCTGACAATCCTCATAGCCTTTATATCTTCTTCCACATCCTGCATCCATTTTTTCCTCGGTCTTCCTCTTTTTCTCTTTCCATCCATATTTCCATGTAGCACCTTCTTAGGCATCCTTTCTTCACTCATTCTTTTTACATGATCTAGCCAAGCTAGCCGTTGGGTCTTCACAAATCTCACTATGTCTTCGCCACGGATAATATTTTCTATTTCTTTGTTTGTTCTTATCCTCCAAGTTCCCGGGACCATATATCTTTCGCAAAATCTTCCGTTCAAATATCCGCAGAGCTTGCTCGTTTCCAGCGGAAATGCTCCACGTTTCTGCTCCATATGTCACGACGGGTCTGATAAGTGTCTTATAGATCTTGAATTTCATCTCCTTAGATAGAAGAGTTGACTTCAGGAGCTTAATATTAGCAAAGTAAGCCCTATTTCCAGCCATTATCCTCTTGTTGATCTCTTCGGTCATTGAGTTCTTACAGTTTAAATTAGTACCGATGTAGCTGAAATATTTTACATTTTCAAAGTTGTACTGCCACAATGTAACGTTTTGAGTCCATCTTCTGTCTACCGTGTTCGACATTTTCATGTATTTCGTAAAGAGTTCTCGGGATCGCCACCGGGTCAGGAACTCCATATCTGCCAACGTTTCGATGTCCGACTCGGTCATCGTCCTCAGGGCTGTGTGGACCTGAGGACGATGACCGAGTCGGACATCGAAACGTTGGCAGATATGGAGTTCCTGACCCGGTGGCGATCCCGAGAACTCTTTACCAAGTCCATTCGCCAGGAAAGCACGAAATCTTTCTTCATGTATTTCGTTTTTCTCTCATTAATACTGAGCCCTATATTCTTACTCTTCTGTTCTAAGATTTTGAATTTTTCTTTCAGAGAATCCATATTCCGTGCCATTAGAACTATGTCGTCGGCATAGGCACATGCCTGAGTAGATTTATGCACAATTGTCCCCTCTAACCCCAGTTCTTTCATGGCTTCATGTAGACACAGATTAAATAGTACTGCTGATAGGGAATCTCCTTGTCTTACTCCAGTTGTTATCTTAAAGGCTTCACTAGTCTTGCCCCCGATATAGGCCGATATAGCTTGAGATCCTTCCATAGCCATATTTACCAACTTAATTAGTTTTTTTGGTATTCCGAATCCCTCCAATGCCTTCAACATTTTTCTTCTATTGACACTATCAAAAGCTTGCTGGAAATCAATGAAAAGCATATGTAGGTCAATGTTGTACTCATAACATTTCTCCATGCATTGTCTCATTACAAAGATTTGGTCGGTTGTTCCTCTTCCCGGCCTGAATCCACATTGGTATTCACCAAGGATTACTTCAGCATACGTGTTAAGTCTCCTCTGCAGTATACAAGAAAGTATCTTATAGTGACATTTAGTAATGTGATTCCCCTATAGTTGCTGCATTGCAATTTATCTCCCTTCTTGAATATAGGGCTAATTAAACCAATCTTCCATTTCTCAGGCATCTCTTCTTTCTCCCATATTTGACATATCAGTATATGTAGGTTCTTTGTTAAATTTTTTCCTCCATACTTGATTAACTCCGGTACAATTTGATCTTCCCCTGGAGCTCTCCCATTCCGCTGCTGTTTTAACGACTCCTCCACCTCCTCAATTGATGGCCTACTAATATTGGTGTCCACCCTCATGTCCAACATTTCTCCATCCTCCTCATCTATCTCATTGACATTCAGCAATTCTTTAAAGTACTCGGCCCATGCTCCCATTACTTCTTCCTCTGTTCCAACCAACCTCCCATTCTTATTCTTACATGCTTTTGTTCTTGGTTGAAATTTATTTGTCATCCGTTTGATTGCCTGGTACAACTTTCTACTTTCATTTTGTGTGTTCAGTTCCTCAATCTTTTCCACATGCCCTTTTAAGTACTGTTTTTTCTTTATTCGCAGTATTTTATTTGCTTGTCTTCTGCTTTCTTTATATCTTTCGACATTTTGTCTTGTCTCTTTCTGGATGGTGTTCCTTCGATCTATATTCTTCCTTTCTATAGCTTTTCTGCACTCATTATCAAACGATTCTTCATTCCTTGTTCTCTTTCTTTCTCCTATGGTCTCCTTTGCAGCCTCTTCCATAGCCTTCTTTATATTAAGCCATTTTCTCTCTTCCAAGTCATTTACACTCAGGTTCTCTGCTCCTTCTTCTAGTTTCTTACCCAGGATTTCCTGGTATTGGGCTACAATTTTGCCATCTCGCATCTGTTCTAGCAATTCACCGCTTTATACGACGCAATTTTGATTGCGCCTTCGCACCTACGTCAGATTGCGCAATTCCGTGTACCGTGTAAAACGGACTTATTCCTCTTTGTATGTCTGTAATAAGTGTTGGTCTTCATGTATTGGCCATTATGATGACTCTAGCAGAACCCAAGTATGAGGCTACATTTCTTAAAATTATCCTCCTTGACGATAATTTAAGAGGAACTTATGACGACAGCTGTTTTCAGTGCAATGTACCGAACAGTTATTTTTTTGCAAGATTTATTAAAACTCTGACAAATGTATTTCTAAATAACTATACTAAAGTGAGGAATAACAGATTGGATGTCGCTAGACCGACTTCCAATAAGAGAAAATACTCTACAATTATGTGACTGCTTTCAATTCGGTGACTATATATTTCAATAAAATCATGTTTTATACATGACTAATTTGTATCATTCCTGTCTGCTCCTGCTTCACAATCAGCAATGGATGCACGATTATCCCGTGGTAAGTAAAACAGCAGTTTTTTAGTGGATTTCCTAGCCGCAAAGCGATTTCTTTTGCCGATATTCTACGCCGAAACAATAGACTTGGTCGCAGGTGAGAGCAATCCCGCAGGCCTCCTAGATGACGGGCGCGCGACGTTGCCACATCGGTCACTCCGGCCTGTTTAAAGACGGCCGTGGATGGCCCGTGCCAATGCCTTGACCTTTACATTTTTTTCTTATCTCAGAATATACGAAAAATACCAAATTAAATACTTTCAGTGAACATGAGTTATGTGAAAAGTTACCAGAAACATTTATACATGATGGCTGCTGAGATTTGATGACTGCTTCTCAATCCAACGAAGCTATAAATTATTCAGCAAAGTTTTTTAACTTATTTTATTTGCCAGGCATGCCACCACACCATTTACAACAAGGTTGAATCTCCAGTTATATTGCTTTGTAATTTGAACCCACCACGGCTGAGTAATGGCATGCGATTAGTCATTGATGTCATTGTAAAATTGATGAAATATGTTGTCGAAGCCAGCATTTTGAATGACAAGTTCCAAGGAGAAGATGTAATGCTATCACAAATCTGTATTATTCCAACAAATGTTCCAATTGAATGTAAATGGGTTCAATTTCCAATTAGATTGGCATTCGCAATGACAATCAATAGGTCTCAAGGCCAAACGACATTTGTTTGTGGCTTAAGGCCGCTTTACACGGTGACTTTTCATTCGAGTGAACTTGCGAATGACCATCATTCACCGTTTAGATTTGGACACACTGTGTTTTTCATAAGGAAAGTTATACGTGGCATATTTTCGCGTGGGTGGACCATCCAGTTTCTTTCTATTGGCTAAAGATGGATTTACTTAAAATATCATACACTCCATTGCACTAAGAGACTAATAATGTTTCTTTTCTTATTGCCACGATTTGTGAGAGAGATATAATTATAATTTATTGGTTAAGGTAGTAAAAGTACAATGAATTCAAAATATGTATGTTTGGTGTTTTGTAGTTATATGTAATTGAATATATATATACCTCATACCCATACACCTACTATGAGTTTGCTATCTTTTATTTGACTATGAAAATATTCTCTATAAATAATTTCTATGGCAAAACAACATTTGCCGGGTCAGATAGTAAACATATATATTTAGGATTTACCTCTTAGATTGTGAATATTTAGTCACGTTGACTACTGTAAATATCATTTTTGACATTTGCATTGTGCTGAGGTGCAAAATTGCACTATTATTTCATTCCTAATTATGCATTCCATTGTTTAAATTTTATTTTGGTGACTCTTTTGCGTGAGTAATAGGTAGCCCAAGTACATAACTTGACTTCAGCCAATACCACTCTAACTATTTTAACTTAGGAAAAATATTTCATTAATGTAGTGTTGTGTTTGCTTGAATATGTCATTTTAAAGTTCATAATCATGCGGTTAAGATATTGTTAGAGTGCTAACGTTTTGGGTCCCGACTCGTCACCCATTCTGAAGGTTATGGTAGTACAGTTGTAGCCTTGAGAATGGGTTACGAGTCAGAAGCCAAAACATTGGTGCTCTCAAAATATCTAACCCGCCTTGAAACCCGAGGAAAGTTAATTTATTCTGTTTGCAGGGAAAGTGTAAAATCATGCATCATAATCATAGGTTATAATCATGCTTTATCTTCTAGGAAATGTTTGGGAAACTCCTCAAATGTCTGGAACCAACATTCCTCGGCCTAGATATGGACACTCAGCTGTTTTATTTGGGGTAAGTAGCATCATCAATTCAGAGCTAAATGCATTGGTAAGCCTGTAGGTGGTGCATGCAACACTGCTCTACATGGATATGAAGCCTGTTGGTGACTTCGCAACATTGGGAACAATTGGAACTGCCTTCTTTTTCTTATAGAAATTGGAACTACCTTCTTTTTCTTATACTTTCTCGGTATGGTATATGCAGTAGACTCTTGTTAATACGAACAACGTTATTACGAAGTTCTCGTTATTACGAAGCAAATAGTTAGTACCGACGAAAGGCCTATCCAAGCAATATTAAAAGAAATGTTATTACGAAATTTTCGTTTTCACGAAATTACAAACCTTAGTCCGGGTCCCGGCAGTTACAAAATGAACTTCATTATGAAGTTCCACGCATTAGCAACGACATTTAGGTGGATATTCACTACGCTAAGTTTTTAATAATTGCGCCACGTTTAAGATCTTCTTGTGTACTGTGCCCAAGAGCAACAATTATGGTTCTTTATTCAGTTTACAAGCAACAACAAATAACAAGCTTCATTCCTGAGGAGTGATGGTGACCCACTCATTACCACTCGTAAATTGGATGCACAGTAAGTCCTCTTCCTACACACATTCGATTTATGAATTTTCAGAGGTGCGAGCATTTCAAAATTTTCAAAATTCGAATTTCAATTTGGCTGATGCTACGCGGTGTGGTGTAGAGGAACTCTCACTGTGGGCACAATCTGACCTAAGTATCATCGAATCCAATGTGAATTTAGGAACTGTTCAGCGTTTCACCCGTTCTTCATTACCATGGGGAGCTATTTTTTCAGATGCGTCGCATGCCCAGCTAGATCAGTTCGTCTCAATCGTGAGTTAGTGCACTCGTGTAATTCAGTGGTGCATTCAGCAGGATAACTGTAGTCATCAATTCCTTGCATACAGACCAGCCAGCGAGAGTTGTCCAATGACGGCACAATAGGTGGGGCGGATAACCCTGCACCAGCACGGTTTACAGCCAATCGCTGTCCCCCAGATGCACCTCACACCCTCGCCTAGTCATGCAACGTTTTCACATGCATATGGAGCACTGAAATAAGCCTGATCCACCAAAACAAGCCCTTTCTTTGAATCACCGAAACAAGTGATTCTTCAGGATTCTTTGAAACGTCGGCCATGGAAAGCCTCAACCGGTGGAAAACCCGAGAAGAATTCCTTCAAAGTGATTCTTCCTCTAGATCCTTCACGCTCATCATCCCTTCCGACTCCTTTCTTCACGGAACCCTTTGTAGGCGTTTCCCTTTCTTACCTGGCAGCCTTGCCCCCTACCCCAACCATTCTGCCTGTCATCGGACAACTCTCGTCGGCCGGACTATAGGTTTATTAACTTGGGAACAAGGTCTTGGAACGCATCTAGTTCATATATCGATCTTACTGTATTCGGGAAGATGTCAACCCTCGATTGCGTCATGCTGCATTCTTCTGTTGATAAACTGAAAAGAATTTTCCTGTTTATATATATATTTCAGCAAAATTTAATAGCGTTTTTTTTTTTCGATCATTCCTAAAAGAAACGGTCATACGAACCTCCGGTTTTACGGTCCCGTGAACTTCGTAATAACGAGGGTCTGCTGTGTTTGTGGTTCTGGATGATGGAGTACATGCTGCATGATCTTTTCTTGATTTTCATGATGTGGTTCGCTAGATGGATATAGAAAATGTAGTCCTAAAGGCTACCTGTCTGTTTTTTTAGTATTTTGCATCTCATATTATGTGTATGGAAATTTGGTAGATACTAGGGTGGTTTCCTATTTTTTTATTGCTTAAATCAAAAGATTATTATTTCTGGAGTACATATTTCATGCTTTTTAATTTTTAAATGATGATATCTAATTTTTGCGATTTAATGAAAAGTGAAAATTTGGCGACGGCTAAGTATGAATGCTGGGAAATGCCTGTGTGACGTCTGGCCGCTGCTGTGTGAGGCCACCTGGGTGCGTGGCTGTGAACGCTGCTAAGATGGAGGCTACTTGCTGCCGAGCATGGCGGTAGCATAGGTAGCACTTGGCTTAAATAAGGATTATTAATACCCTAACTAACGATGGAAACTTTCCGACCTTAGGCAATTTGAACTGGTGATTATTAAGAGATGTTTCCCTGAGCTCTGTGCCTCATGCATGCATTGGTAATCTCAGGCAATGTGAAACTCCTATCTATTCCTATAGTCTAGGTCCCCGTGATGTCATGTGGAGTGGCATCGCATGGGTGCCAATCTGACCTTTTTCAAATGAGACTAAAATGGATCATTGCCATTTGTCTTATCCAAGATTTCTAAAACCAAATAATTTGTTCTTGGGTATTGATTGGGGTAATCTAATCTTGGGTAAAGTCTTTGGACATACCAACTCAGAATCCTTGAAATTCGAGTTTGCCCTGAAAGGGAGCTGGGCCCTCTATCCAGAACGTGTGAAATTCAGATACCTATGACTTACTGTCAGCGTCAAAATGATGTGCCGCTGTACTTCGAAAATTTATATCTGGACTTTATTACTTTACTACTATATGTACTTTTATTTTCAATTCTGATTTGTTTTTTGTTTAATGAAAAATTTAAAAATGTGTACACGCTAGTGCAATACCTGACTCCACGCAATTAGCGGGTGACGTAAAATTAGCTGTTTTGTCAACTTCATGAACTTTATAACTCAACCTAGGGAAAACTTCTACACCTAAAACACTCATCTTCCACACTAAGTTGCAAACATTAATTTAAATTAATAAAATGGCTCTTGCTTATTTTTAAAATGCATATTTTGTTGTAAAACAACGAAAATGTTTAAACATTATCTAGTCCTACAGTTTTTCTAAAAGAAAAAATAAAATTGATAATTTGAAAATTTTCTATGATCCGAAAATGCATGATTTTTATGTATTACAGATTATGTATTTGTAGGTATAAAAAAATATGCCGGAGCGAACGGATGCTGCGTTGCCACGTCTTGCACGCAAAACTTTGCTTCCCCGGTAACCAGTACTGGCCCGGCATGGCCCCATTTGCCAACATGACATTAATAGAAGTTATTAATATTCACAAATATCAATATTTTTACGTATTATGGTTCATAGAAAATTTTCAAATAAATTAAGAAGTGTTTCTATTTAAATTATTTTTTCTTTTAGGGTAAACTGTAGGATTAGATAATGTTTAAACATTTTCGTTGTTTTACAACAAAATATACATTCTAAAGTAAGCAAAAGCCATTTTATTTATCTAAATTAATACTTGCAACTTATTGGGGAAGATGCATGTTGTAGGAATGGCAGTTTTCCCTAGGTTGAGTTATTAAGGTCATGAAGTTGACAAAACAGCTAATTTTACGGTGTGCGGAGTCAGGTATTGCACTCGCATGTCTACATTGTTGAATTTTTCATAAAACAAAAAGTAAATCAGAATTGAAAATAAAATTTCCTTTAAAATGACGTTAATTATTTTTATGGCATGCACTGAAGTCCAAATATGAATTTGCAAAGTACAGCGGCACATCATTTCGATGCCAACAGTAGTCTGGGGTTAGCCCTACCATTACCATTTCCTAGGAATTGCTGAGTAGGTGAAAGTCTTTTATTTCTGTAAATGTGAATTACGAGTTATTTTTCTTGTTTTTTTTTTAATTTAGGATAAAATATTTATGTATGGTGGTGTTGAAGAAAATGGGTTAGTTTCTGGAGAGCTGTGGGCTTATGATATCAATTCACAAACATGGGAGAATATTACTGTTCGTCTGGAACCTTGTGGCCGAGGAGGTGTCAGTAGTGAGCAAGGAGTCAACCACACTGGCACTGTCATAGTTGCACTTCTTCCTTGTGGGCCGCTGAGGTCAGCTGGTCATACAGCTACTCTAGTACCTGGTCATCTGAGTAGAAGGTCAGATATGATGGTGGTAATCTTTGGACACTCTCCTATATATGGCTATCTGAACACAGTACAAGAATATCACTTTGGTGAGTATACTTCATTACTTTAGTCATAAACTGTAATATCAGTGTTTTGTAAATTGTTCTGGTGGCGTAGTGTATTGAGGCATTTGGCATTCAATAAGCTTTGTGTTCCTAATAATATTTTTTACTATCACTATTTGTCTAACTCTATATGCATTCTAAGGATTGTTTGCCCTTGTCAGATTAATACTCAACACAGCCATGTTGTTGTATTTCTTGTAATGTTGTCCTCCCCAGATATAAAGCTCAGATTTTGAAAAAGGTTCAATAGTTAAAGGCTTTAGATATTTCAGTTGTTAGTTGTTCCAGGCATGACTTTATAAGGAATCTACTGAATGTAATGAAAAGTGAAGAAAACTTTGCATTTCCTCATGAATATCTAATGTATGTCCTAGGTTTCGAAGTGGCAAGTCATCATCTGGTACAAATGCAAATAATGCATTACATTTAATATTTATGTGGAATCACTAAGTTTTCTTTATTTCTTATTTATTTGAATTGTTAACCTGAGTATAAATTCATTTGATATTCTGTTCAGTCAGTTCATGTTGGTATTTTCTTCTCACTTGGTACACTTTTTGGCTGATTCTGTTACTTGATTGTATTGCAGTACCTTTAATTACCAGATTGAAGTAATCTAATGCTTGAGACTGGAGTATATCATCAAAATAGGTCCTCAGAAGGGGAAGGTGCCAACTTCCATCTCCCCTTAGTAATGCCTCCAATGGTGTTTCTCAAAGTTAAAGACGAGTCTATAGAAGAAATTACTCTTAGTTAGACAAATTAAAGACTTGATTCTGTTACTAGTTTGAAATGATTCCAAGCATGCAGTATTATTCCATTTGTTGATCTTTTTTATTTCTTTCTTTTAGAAAAAGAAAATTATTCTTTTACCCTTGTTACACTTGCATTGAATTATTGACATTATACCTCGAAAATTGATAAGTTCCTGGAAAAAGAACATAAAAGAGCTGACTTAGGGTTCCAAGTTGACTTAAAAATTGAATTGCATGAAAAACTCAAAAATTAATCCTTCAAATGATAAATATTTGTGCCAGGCAGTAATCCTCAATGTTTTGTGCCTCTTAATTTTAATAATAGTTTTCAATCTTATTTAACCATGTCTTTATCGTGCTTATAAAACTTGTTGAACACGCTATTTACTGGTGTAGCCATATAATCGATCTCTTGCCCATGGCACTTAAAAAGTTACCATGGTTGTAGAGTTCAATTCCTAAGACTTGAGAATTTTGTGTTAGATTACTTATGTGCCTTACCATGTGATGAATCCTTATCTATTCTTCATGTTTTTAGGCACCAGAGAGTGGAATATTGTATCCACCCGGGGTTATCCTGTTAAGGGAGGATATGGTCACACTGCAGCCTGGGATGCACTACGCCAGCGCATTTATGTGCATGGTGGTTATGTCTCAGATAGCTCTTCTACTCCTCTTCTTTCTGGTGCTCTCTTCTCCTATGATCCATATTCTCATGTATGGTAAGAATTAATGATACCTTCTTCTATTGATAATTCATATTCAGTGACGTCATGGCATAATTGCAGTGTCAGAATGCACTTTCCTTAACTTTTTTTAGAAGTGAAATATTACTGTGCTTTTTTTTACAAGTTATTTCATTTATTACCAAATTTTTTGTATTGGTTACAAATGTATGTAATAGAAATTTTGAGGCAACAAAATTGATAAAAGTTTTATTTGACTAGAGTGAAATTTCTGTATAACGAAATCCTTTAGACCGCCGAAATATGTTTGTTAAAATGACATTTCTTTACATTGAAAAATGCAAAAAATATCTTATCCTCTTCGTAATCGTCTTCCTCCTCCTTGGCAATTCCCAACAAGATGTCTTCTTCGGAAAGTTCTTTCGAAACCAGGATTTCCGAATCAACACGAGCGAAATCCTCAGCTGTGATTTCAGATGGCACATCTAACTCCCTGCATATGACAGGCCACTGCTCCTCCAGGTCACTGGTGTTTGTTTCATCAACACTGGATGAAGGTCCCGAAAAAAATCCAGCTTTACAAAAACAATAACTGGTGTTTTATCCAACGACCTCCACGCCACAGAGAACATTACTATTGCATCTAAAATGTTGACACTAGCCTGAATGGAAGCCGCTATGTTGCTCAGCATTTGCCTGACCAGATAAGCACAGTAGTGCGCCTTCACCGTGTGTATGATTCATTGGTCTAAAGGCTGTAAAATGAATTACAATTCGGCGGAAAAAACAGTACTTCCACGTTATTTTGATGCCATGGAATGCTGTTGTGCAAAAAACAATTGTCAATCACTAAAAGAATCTTCTGTTTTTCCATTTTCATGCAGTGGTTCAATTGGAGGGCCCATTCTCTAAAAATGTCTCCTGTGACCCTGGCTTTCTATTCGCATAATCACACGGCAAATAATATTATTTTTGAAACACCTAAAATTTTTAAACTTCCCTATCACAAGGGGCTTGAGTAAGTCAGTTCCAGTTGAATTGTAACGTTACAGCACAGTAATCAACTCTTTGGAGTGCTTTCCGCCTGAGCAGCACTCCCACTTAAATGCCAGAGTTTTTTTTTGGGAAGCAGTTTTTTAAATAATGCAGTTTTATCTCCATTGTAGACGTTTTCCGTCTCATATCTATGAAGAGCTTCTTTAAAGCGTTTTTCCTTCCACAAAGACACAATTTCTTCCGGGGCATCTTTTAATTGCCAACAAATAATTTTGTGGCTTATGCCATGCTGATCTCTTAACTGGTGCAGCCACCCTGTGCTGCCTTTGAAGTCTTGGAAACCAAGCAAATATGCAACAGATCATTCACGTTTGCACAGCAGTGGGCCACTTACGGGAATATTGTTGCTACGGCATGTCACAAAACAAGTAGAGATGTGCAAATAGTATCCGCAAATACTCGAATACTAGAAAGTATTCGATATTCGAGGTCTCGAATAATTATCCTAAAGGTACGCTCTCGAATACTTGGAATACTTTGAATTTCGCACCATACACTGTCGCACACTGTCGTTGGTAGTTGACTCGGAAAATTGTAAAGAACTCTAGTTGTTTAGTGCATGCAGTGCCGTTATATGCAAGTTGACGAACTACATCAAATTCACGGATTAGATCGTTGAAAAGAGTTTGACGTGGGGAACCAAAAATGATTGGGTGAAAAAATTCGAAAATCCCCTGTTTCCCCCACCAGGAGAACCTCAGTGCCTTGGGATAGTAACTACGTAGCACAATTCCCAAAATCCGCTACCCCCTCCATCCATCAGCCCTCGGCCTCCGACACTTTCCTCCTCTCCGAAATCAAATAAAAGGTGAAAAGGTCCCAGCTTGTGCGAAGTTCGTATTATGAAGACCATAAATGAAAAACTTCAAAATAAAATATCAAGCTACAGTAGAATAATAGAATCGTGTTTCACACTTCCCTCTTTCTCCCCCACTGACCTTTTTCTGCCTACCTGCTTCGAAGTTCCCCATTTCTGGAGGTCAACTGCTGCATGAGTACCGTGGGATAGTTACATTAGCACATTTCCCAAGATCTGCTATCCCCCTCCATTCAGCACTAGCCCCCCTCTGAGGCTTTCCTCTTCTCCGAAATAAAAAAAAGTTCCCAGCTCGCGCACGGATCATATTACGAAGGCCTTAGCTTCGAAAAAAATATCAAGTTACAGGAGAACATAAGAAATGTGTTCCGCGCCCCCCCCCCCCCCTTTTCTCACCCACTGACCTTTTTCAGCCTACCTGCTTCTAAGTTTCCAGTTTCTGGAGGTCAACTGCTGCATGAATCACCTATTAGCCCAAAAGGTGCCTAACAATGACTTTCGGCAATTGATATTACACCTTTGTTGGATTGAAATATCAGTATGTGCGCGTAATTTATAAAAGAACAAGACCAAACGCGACGCATTTCTGACTTTATTCGAGTGTTTTACGCGAGGAAATGAATGTCAAAATACGACAGAGACTTAGCATTCTGGCGAGACTCGATATGAACAGCAGAGCTTCTTGGAAGTTGATGCAGTATTTTTTTCCGAAAACATATATCAAGTTACAATTTTTGAGTTATGCTATAAATAAATCTCTTTTGTTACAGTCACAGAGGAAGGGATATTTGGTTTCTCCTTAATAGCAATTTGAATTCATCTTCTTATCTCGTGAGAACTTCCACTGAAAATAATTGAAGAAAATCGTTGGATAAGGGTGTGTATTTTGCAAAACGCCTCAGATTGTCCACTAGCACTTGACAGCTGGAGTGGGGGCAAAGCGAGCTACCTGTGGAAAATAAGAAGTTGGATGACGCCGAGTATTAGATGGGCGTGCCGCTGAAATGGCGTATGGTAGATAAAAATGTATGCATCAGACAGAAATCCATCGTAGCAGTGTAAATGCCGAGAAGGCATGCAATCATTTTTTGCGGGGTGGTGTGTCCCCATAGAATATTTGAAAGAGATGTTAGTTGAATCAACTATAAGCCCAAATTGTTTTCATAAAATTAAAATATTCCATTAATCAGCTAAATTCCTGTTCGAATTCTTTAAAGGAAATCAAAATTACTCCCCAAAATCTTGTGTTCCCTGCTGCATAGGCAACCGATTCAAACATTCCCGCATTCATCGTTTAGTATTCGAGGTATTCGAATATTCGAGCAATTATTTCGAGTTCGAGAAATCTGGTATTCGACCCATCTCTAAAAATAACTATAAACTACTTTGTGCTCTCCTTCATAATTGGCTGTTCGAATTTTCTTTCACTGAGGTCCCATAGAATCTGCCACAGCACTGTCTTCTATCCTCAGACATTGCTTCAAAAAAGTGGAAAGCGTGGAAGCGCTTATGCCATACTTCCTTGCAACATGGCCTTTCTTCATCCTCTTATCCACATATTCAAAAATTTCTTATTTTTCTTTATAAGAAAACTGTCTTTACTACTTCTTATCCATTTCCAAATATACAACATATCTAACACACTTCTCCATCGAACACAAAATGATCTTTGGAGACACCAAACGCTGCTTATCCAAGCCAAGCCTCTTTAGCTCACTTAAACAGGCCAATCGTAGCCCCTTATTTGTTGCTTATGTCCTGCAGCTCACGAAACAACCAATTACCATTAAAGTTGCTGTTGCAGCCTGAGTCTCACATAAACAGGCCAATACGAAGAGAGTCTCTTATTTTTTGGCCTCTAAGAATCCTAGCCACTTATTGACTGCTTGCACCACGCTGCTCACAGAACAACCAAATACAGTGGAACCCCGATTTATCGTTCCCGCATTCATCGTTTTCCCGTATTCATGGTTCGCCGCTCCTGGTCCCAAATTAAGTTCCATAAAGACAACGTAATTTTTTCCCGTATCTATCGTTCCCGAAGTATCGTTTTCCCGCATTGTTCGTTTGAAGATCGCGGTCCCGTCGAATAATTTTCCCGCATTCATCGTTTGATAAAAATGAGACGATGTGTTTACAACGTGTTATTTATAGCTAATAACAACAGACACATAGTTTGAATCTTCCCATGGAGATTGAAATGCGATAGGGAGAAGCAGAGTGCCGAGGGATAGTTACATTAGCGCATTTCCCAAGATCCGGTATCCCCCTCCATTCAGCACTCACCTTCCCCCGGTTGAAGCTTTCTTCTTCTCTGAAATAAAAAAAGGTCCCAGCTCGAGCAGGGATCGTATTACGACGACCTTAGCTTCGAAAGAAAATATCAAGTTACTCGAGAACAAAAGAAACCTTTTTCACGCCTCCCCCTTTCTCGACCGCTGACCTTTTTTTAGCTGACTCGCTTCAAAGATCCCCACCTCTGGAGGTCAACTGCTGCATGAATCACCGATTAGCCCGAAAGGTGCGTAAAAATGAATTTCGTTAATTGGTATTATGGGTCATTCCATGCCAAATCATCACAGAAAAGTGGACTTTTCAACCCGACCATCTCAGATTTGCTTGAAATTTGGTAGGAAGTTGAAGCACATGAAACTGTGCTCATACACAAAATTTTAACCCTCAGCCATACACGGTATTCATACAGCAGGGTTACAAACATGACAAAATATGCAAAATTTTCCCTCGCATGCTCTTCAAAAATAAATCATAACTTAGCTAGTAATTGTGGTAGAAACTTCCTGTTGGTCTCATTTTAAAGCTAAAGGAACATGGTTTCGGTAAAAAATGTTGGATTTTAAGATACCGATTTTTTTTATTCCGAGGTCACACCATGTGACCTTCGACCTTGAGTATCTAAAAAAAATGTATCTTAAATTTTATTCGGAAAAATATATGTTAAACAGCTAAATGCATTCTATCTTTGGTATAAATTTCATTTTGGGATGGCTTTGGGAACAGGAGTAAAAAAAAATCGTGAGAACATCATACTTCACATTCAGTGGAAAAACTTAGCATTTATGTATAGAAATTACCTGAATAGAATTGAATTATGTATAGAATAAAATTTAATGTTCTATACAACACCCAGGAAGAAATATAATCAAAAACTAGTTAGTTCCTCCTCCTCTGAAGTGCTTCTTCTGAACTCAGTGTCGAAAGCTGTTAATTTGTAAGTTCGCCCAGTTGCAGTACATGGATCGACCTTAGCAAGAACTTGTTCACTTGGAATATTAAGAATGCCTGGATGGTGAGGATACACATATGATGGTGATGGTGCTTCGGGATGTAAGAAATTGACCAAAACTTCCTGTGAGGCTACATTCACACTCATGACACAACCTAACCACCACGCATCACTATAGACACAAGTCACAAAACCTTTAATTTCTTCTAGAGACAATGTTTCTTGTGGAATATTTGTTTCATGCACATCACTGGTGGTGTCTGTTGAAAACTTCTTTTTTATTAATTCATTCCTTGTTCCTGGAATGAAAGTATGAAATGTTTGAGTTCCAGGTATTGGTCTTTTTTTTCAAGTTGAGTGTGTAGCATCCTCCCATTTTCCATTATTTCTTTTTGACACACATAAACGAAGTTCTTATTCTTAGTATTGTCTGTTGCCCAGACAAACATTTGTCTTGGAGTCATAATTTGACCATTATAGATACGTTGTAAGCTTGCACTAGTGGCTAGCCCCTTCAAAGTTCCACCCAATCCATCACATGAATTCTAGCCATGAGATGTGGCAAAGAAGTGCCACTCGGCTGGAATCCAAAATTCAACTTTGTGTTGTACCAGGTTTGAAAATTTGTTCCTGTTTTTGTATTGGCCTGCACACACCCCAATGCTTAGGGCGTAGAGAGGCAAATTTTGTACTGTTCTGTCTGTTTGAAATGAATGTACACTTCTGCAAGGTTGTTTAAAATTAGCCTCTTTTGTATTTGTTCTTTCACCCCACCCATTTTAACACACACTAAGTCTTTTTTGCCAGGCATAATTCTGCTGACATCATCATTGGCGTAAGTGCTCTTCACAGTCTCGGCAACATCAGGATCCATGCTCTTTCCTGGTTTAGGATTTGGTGTTGACAAAATCCCACGTTCTTTTACTAATTGCTTTGTTTTTCATATCATGTTCTTACTAGCTAGTGGAAATTCTTGCTCGATTCTTTTGATACTCCAGAGTTTAGGAAGGCGGGTCAAAGTAGTTACTTTCTCACTTTTCATAGTAGTTTCTTCAAAATTTTCTTTTAGTTGTTGCAAATGTCATCACAACTATGATTGTTAGGCACGGATTCTTCAGCTGGAATCGGAAATATCTTCTCTTTTACGACTTTTGCAATTTTAATAGCTTTCTTTCTGGAGTATGGCTCTTCCTTCATTCTCTTCCTCTTGTTAGGTGATGCACCAATACTACTCAGACTTTCATATAATGTTTATATAGCAGATTCGGTCCTGAATGTGCTCAATGCCATATCACTTTCTTCATCAACTGATATGCTTGGTTCTTCACGAGGAGCATAATCAAATATGTTAATTTCTTGCTACAGTTGTCACAAATCATTTGTTCACAATTGACATGCGATAGTTTTCCCACCATCCATGGTAGCACTTTCCTCAATTGTTTTCTACTGCATTATGCCTTTTAATGTCAAAAGAGTTGCAGCACTGTATGTCTATATACGTCTTATCCATTACCACACACTTATTTAAGTTGTCAATTATTATACACACTAAGTAGTCCCTTGAAACACACGTGAACTCCACAGAAGCTCGAGAAAGACTTGAGCTTGCTTACCAGACTAGTAGTGCACTTACAGAAAGAGAGAGAGCTAGAGAATTTTGAACTTGTGTGATGGATGTTTTATACAGGAAGAGCATAAAATGTCAAATGAAAATTTAGCGTACAATTTGTACACAATGTTCAAAGGATTTCCAGGTTATGGTGTGGATGCACAAATGGTATAAAAAATGTGTATGTTGTATAAAAATTTGGCTTATCACAATTTGTATGCTTTGTATACAATATGCACTACCGTACATTGTATACATTTTATGGACACACAATATATGCATATACAATGAGTTCATTTTTATGCAAATGTACGTAAAATTACATTGTACACATCCAAAATGGAAATTGAGTATATTGTATACAATGTACTCAAGTATGCTTTAATATGCAAAAGCATATAAATGTATGTAAAATGTGTACATTGTACACAGCCTGTTTAGAACTTGTGTACAACTTTTTCATAGGGGATATTATTTTCACTCATAATTCAATAATTTTTTACTCCTGTTCCCAAAGCCATCCCAAAATGAAATTTATACCAAAGATAGAATGCATTTAGCTGTTTAACATATATTTTTCCTAATAAAATTTAAGATACATTTTTTTAGATACTCAAGGTCAAAGGTCACATGGTGTGACCTCGGAATAAAAAAAATCGGTATCTTAAAATCTAACATTTTTTACCGAAACCATGTTCCTTTAGCTTTAAAATGAGACCAACAGGAAGTTTCTACCACAATTATTAGCTAAGTTATGATTTATTTTTGAAGAGCATGCGAGGGAAAATTTTGCATATTTTGTCATGTTTGCAACCCTGCTGTATGAATACCGTGTATGGCTGAGGGTTAAAATTTTGTGTATGAGCACAGTTTCATGTGCTTCAACTTCATACCAAATTTCAAGCAAATCTGAGACGGTCGGGTTGGGAGCTGTGATGATTTGGCATGGAATGACCCATATACTTTTATTACTTTTATTAGATTGAGGTATTAGTGATGTGCACGTAATTCAAAAAAGAATGATACTAAACACGACGTATTTCTAACGTTATTTAACCATTTTAAGCAAGGAAATAGTTGGAATAATACGATGGTGATTTCTGGCGAATATCGAAATCCTCGCAGCTAATAGTGAGCTTCACGGCAGTTGGTGCGGATTTTTTTCGAAAACAGGGCGTCTGGTTACAATTTACGAGTTATGCTACAAGTCTCACTTGTCTGAGGTGCTAACGAAGCGATATCTTCTCAGGATATTTTGTTTCTCCCTACTAGCAATCTGAATTCATCTGCTCATCTAGAGCAACGCTACTTATTGTTAGAAATGAATGGGTAAGTTGCCTTCTCTATAGGATAAAAAATTTCATTGCGCAGTCATATGGTCATGCTTCACCCTCTGCAGTAAGCTCTGCCTACGCCGTACGCGATAGCATTAGTGCCGAACTTCAACTCATACGAGTGGTTCCGTACTTTCCCGGGTGGATTGACTTAAAACTAGCGAGTGTTTTCCGTGTGGGTTCAATGGAGTCCGGTTTCATTTTCATTAGTTTTATTCTTATTCGTCTTCGGACCATGCCCCTTCCGAAGACACAAGTGAGAACTTTAAAAGATGGACTGAAAATAATTGATGATGAAGAAATGAATCCGGGCTAGAAATACGTGAATATTGCAGAACGCCTCGGTATGTACGGTAGCACATGACGGCAGGGGTGGGGGTAGAGCGAGATCCCTGGTGAAAACAAGAGGTGGGATGAAGCCGAGGATCAGGTGGGCGTGCCGCTGACGATTAACGCCACATTGCCTCAATCATATTAAAAATTTAATTGCTAGAAAGGAACATTGGCCTTCTTGATCCATCTCATAACCAATCACTGCGACGGCGAAATCAGTTGTTTGAGGCATAACACGCACATTTCTCTCGTAAATACGTGTACTTGAAATGGCATTTGATGGATAAGAATTTTTACATCAGACAGAAATGCATAATAGCAGTGAAAATTCCGAGTGGAGTGCAAACATTTTTTAGCAAGGCGGCTTGTTCCTTTAGGATATTAGAAAGAGAGATAAGTCGAATCAACAAAATGACCTAAGTGTTTCGATAAAGTAGTAATATTCCTGTAATCAGCTAAAATCTCGTTTGAATCCATTAATGAATATCATAATTAGCAAAAATCCAGCGGATCCTGGGACATAGGCAACCCGGACAAACAATCCCGCATCGATCGTTTTCCCGCATTCATCGTTTTTTTTTCATCCATCCCCCTGAAAAACGACAGATCGAGGTTCCACTGTACTACGGTGTTTATTGTTCGCAGCCAGGGCTGGTTCCATGGGAAGGATAACGAACAGGTCTTACTTTCAGTGAACGGGAGTAAAGCCTGTACACACATGCCTTGCTTAGCGCAAGGGATGTGTTCCTTGGGGTCTTTGCACTGGACGAATTTGCGTTATATGAGAGCGTTTTAACATTGGGAAGATAGGGATGCGTTCCCAGTTGCCCAAGTGTTGGGTATCTAATTTCCTATAAACCATATATATTCCTGGTAATAGTAATGAGGCAAGCAATACTATTAATATGCATAAAATGAGTTTAATTTCGTGTATACTTAGCGCAAGTTCACATTTTATCAAGAGGGTTTAAAAGCTATTTGATAAGGGTAAGCAGTGCTGGAATGTTTCCCCTAGGAACGAGTTTGTGCTATATCGAAATTGCGCTAATCTAAATTTCGCTAAGCGAGGCACGAGTGTACTGGTTATTAATTGAAATGGATGTCCAAAATTTGGAATTTTTCTATTCATAACTGTAATTTATGACTTCGTTATACTGAATTTCAGCCAAAAAATATTTTCATTAAACTGGTACCCTTTTACATTAAACAATATAGGAAATGTCAATGGGATGGAAAATAATTACGTTATTCTGAATATTTCATCACTATGGCGTTTGTTATAAAGACTTATCTTTAATTAACCAGTGCCAGAACGGCATTCCAGCACCATGATACCAATGTTCTTATTTAAATGATGTTTATAGAAAGTCCTAGTATCTCATGTTGCTGTGATATCTTGTACAGAATACTGTTTGTGCCAGTTGTTTTAGCCGCCTTAGAAAAACTAATAATCCATGAAAAAGAAAATCATGAGAAGATAGTGTTTGATTTTTAAAACTAATGAAGTACTCCCCAAAATATACTGTCGGATGTGTGACTGACTCACTCCAATTGGGCTATATCTTAAATTTTACTCTATTTACAAAAAATTGAAAAGCCCTTCGACCTATTCAGAATCCTCGCAGACTTCACCAACTACATGTACTTAGGAGGAACCTGATAATATTTAATTTTATTTTCCTTAGGGAACATCTGACTCCTGCTCCATCTGCTCGTTTTCTTCACTCAGCTGTGGTCATAAGAGGATTGGTGCTCTTCTTTGGTGGCAATACTCACAATGATACCGCCTTCAGTCATGGTGCCAAGTGCTATTCATCAGACTTCTTTGCTTATGATCCTGTGTGTGACAAGTGGGTGATGAATCCGGGAAGGGTGTCCTATTCATCCTATCCTCCAGTCCCTGGTCACACTTCTCATCCAGCCCCACCTCGATTTGGACATTCAACTGTTGTGTTCAAGGGCTCTGCTTACGTGTATGGTGGCTTTGATGGACAAATGCTCTCTGATTTACTTTCATACACTCCAGGTAATTGTAGCCACTTTAAAGATGCTGAGTCCTGCCTGAAAGCGAGCCCTGGTGTGAAGTGCATTTGGGTCGGTGGTCAGAATGCTAGAGAGGAAAATGCTGTCGGTCGAGGGGCCAGTAATTTGTATGTTGGCAGCATAATGGATGGTCACTGTGAAGTGATTTCAGAGGCTACTTTGAGTCCCAATGAAGGCTCAGGGGTCATACTTTGCCCTGAGGACTTGGAGCCGGATTACTCAATGTCGATGCCTGATGTGGATTCCGTCCCCACTGTTTCGACGACTCTGAGTCCTTCTCTATCTTCTGCGGTTGCGCCGTCACTTCCTCCTTTGGAGAAAGATGGTGAATCTGCTGGTTTCTGCTCCTCCTTGCATTCTTGTGCTTCATGTGTGCAAACCTCTAAAAAGTGCACTTGGTGTCGCCGAACAGCAATTTGTGTGCATGGAAGCTGTAAGGATGGTTTCAAGGTATGTATTTTCAATATATGTTTGTAAAATATTTCATCATAATTCAATTATGCTGTTTCATGTCAACTGAGTAAATCTGTCTGTTATCTAAAATGAGCATCATAATGGTTTGGTTGACTAATCACTAGTAGCCTTATCCACAAGCATTGCTTCTTCATGTTTTTGTTTTCTTAATATGCAACTGAATTATTACTACTAATCAGTGGTGAAGTGTCTAGTCATCTCTGGATTCACCAATTACTAAATCAAAATGAAAAATATTAAGAAGACAATTAAGATTTCTTTTGCAATGGCATTTGTTCCATTTTCTGCTGTAGAAATGAACTTAAGACATCAAAAACAAGCCATTTGGGAGTAACTATGTTGGTGGCATTTCCACTCCTTGTACCTATCCTTGCATGTCCCATCAATGAAAATGGCTATGGCCCGTAGGTAGGTTAGTCATTGCTGAGACCAGCGAGTCTCTGCTCATTAGGCTTCTCAGTCATGCTCGGCAGCTCTTGTTGGGATAAGTGAGTAAGGCTTGACCGCAAGAGGCTGCGTATACACTTGCCATACATTTGCAAGGGAGCCGTTGACAGCAAGCCGGAGAACGTTGTTGGCTCCAGAGGACAGACAGACATGAGGGCATTAGGGCAATTCCAATGTATACTGTGCTTGACATGGAAATAACATAATTGAAGGTAGGCTTCCATGTTAAAAAAAGGTAAAACATGGTGCCCCATTGTAGTAAAATAAAATTAAAGCCTCTCATAAAAATAAAATTTTTAGAGAAATTCATTGAAATATTGATGAATTAGGCTTCTGTAAAATAAGGAGAAAGAAATTATGAAAAAAAAGTGCCGCATGCAAGGTTCAATCCTGGGTCCTCAGGATGACAATCAGGCCCCTTAACCACTGTACCACTGCTCATTCTTGATAAAAGAGCACTTATACAGGAATAGATTTGACCTGTAAATGTTAAACAGCTTTTTTTGTCTAAACTGTTCATTAGATAACTCCATATGGAGGGGTGATTTGTGGACAGCTCCGGATGGACTAAAATATTACAAAATTTGATTGAATTTCCAAAATCCAGTTTTTTGTCACTTCTCTTGTAAGATTGAACATCATGCTTTGCCACTGCTACCAATACTAATTATTATACTACTAATATATTAATTCTCCAACATAGAGTTTAGAATTAGCTATGGATGAGTTTTAGGATTCAGGTTATGCCATTTAAAGTGTAGGGGAAGGAATCCATCCATTGGAAGTTAATGCTCACCAGTACCATTCTCTTGATCGTCAATATTTTCAGGGAAAAAATTGACTGCATTAAATGAGGGCATAAATTGTGGACATTTAGTTGGTTATTAATTAGTTAACATAGTAAATGCCATCCTATTCTCATTTTCTTATGGCATCATTGTATAAAACATTTGTTTCTTTTTATGGCTTAATTATATATGATGGTTTGTTCTCATTTATTGCCAGCCTACAATGGACGAGGTATGGTTGTTAAGTCAGGGAAAACTAATTGATTGTTTTACTCATTTTATTGGATAGGAAGATTTCAGTAATTCCTAATGCTATTTCATGTAATTTTTTGTAATTATAATAACCACGAAGTAATTGTAATTGAGTTGCAACTGGTATGAAACGTTGTATTCTTAAGTCTCATAATTATGACCTCAGATCTGAATCAAAGAATCAGTCGGCTTGTATTTACATCCCACTGCCTATGATAATTTCTGCCATTAGCACCTGCCTTCTCAAGGCATTACCTTATCTGAATAAGTGGCAGCATAAGAGCCTCTTAATCATGTGAAGTGTTGGCTCTTTTTCATTTTGTCAGTCATCAAGTGCAAGCTGACCAGAACTACTTTAGTGAAGCATTGGTGTTAAAGTTGGAATATATATTAGCATAATGTGTTAATTATTTTCTAGGAATCATGTGTATGATGAAATTGTTTTGCTAAGAAATGAAGTTCTTGAAATTTTTCATGGCTTAAGTAAGTGTTTCCATTGCATTATTATATCATTATGCTCATGAATCAGGATGGTCACTCCACCTGAAAACCTGAAAAATATGTGAATTTAATTGTGTGGAAAGGAACTTACTTGATAGGAAAAAATTAGGAAATAAAAATAGGAAAATAATGGCTTGGGAAAAATAAACTTTATTGTATAAGTCAAGTCTATCGTGACTTTTCCTCATCCATTTTTACACCTTGGCATATCATTTACATTTCAGTATTCCATACCCAAGGTGTCATTTAGGTGGTGCTCCAAGTCTATTTATGCCCATTTTATTTACTTTTACTTCATTTTTTCTGATGTTTAGTATTTAATGACTCTTCATCATGTTTTTACAAATCATAAAATATGATTTTTCTGCTAAATATATTTTGATAAACATCCTGGAAATTTGTGAAATGTGTGTGGAAAAGTCTGGGAACATCTGCTTTTTATTTAAATGGTCATCCTGTTTATGTAAATTGTTTCATTTCTGTATGGTATTTTGATTGATATCATGTATTACGTTTCTGTTTTACTAACTGATTGATTAACATCTTTTCTAAATAGGGTATTACCCTGCTAGGTCAGTGTGATCGACAGGATTCATTAGTCTGCTCTCAACTTCATAACTGCCAGGCATGCACTGGATTCTCACATTGTCGATGGGATTATGAGTCACGCTGCAAAACAACTTTAAGTGAAATGCATGGTATGCATGACATTATTTCTTTCTCTAATCGTAATTTCTTCTATGGTATTCAATTACACAAATGTTGGTTGCATATAGGTGTTACATGTGTATTCCCTGTTAGGGCATGCATTAATGTCTTTTCTAATTTTAAAAAATTGCTGAGTTATTCAGGTCTTTGTCATTACTAAGCCTTTTCAATCCATTAGCTGTATTTATTACTACAGTGGAACTTGGTTAGTACGTTCTTTCTTAGTCCTTAGCACATTTTCCTCCTTAGCACGGCTTCACAATGTTTAGATTTCTCCCAGTCCCAGCAACATCCGAGTGAAATACCTGTAAAACTATTTGGTTAGTATGCTTTAAATAGTGGTGCTTTCTGGTGGGTAGTACACTAAATTATTTGCTATGAAGCAACCCGCAAGTTGTTTCTTAGTATCATCCAAATGTGTAAACCTCCGAATTCATTAGTTACTTAATAATTATCAGCCATTGACCTTCCCAATTCTCTTTTTCTACGACCGTGATGCATCCAAATGCATTTCTCAATGCAAGGAGTAAGCGCATCATTACTTGACAAGAGTTGTGGGAGGAGATGATGCTTTGGATCTCCACGCAAAACTTAACACAAAAATACTTGATCTCGGCACTAGAAATAGAAAGCAGACTACATTGATGTTTGGGCCAATATAATTTCACGCAAATATGAAATTTAAAAATTCGCCCCAAAAGAAAAGATTAAAAAATGGACTGTATTATAATTATAAGAATAGGAGAGAGAGAGAACGCCCGATGTCCACCTACCTTCCGCTGCTCTTCCTTCTCCCCTCTCCCCCGATGAGTTCGGCTCGCGGTCCGCGTCGCACCACGCACAACACCGTTCTGTCACGTACTGCCTTGCCCACACGACAATACCACTCAACAATCAGTTCCTCCTCTATAACCTGGGAGGTCTTGTGTTATAGGCCGACACCTAGCGGCCTCTCTCTCGATTATTATCAAACATACTCCCCCCCAAAATTTGAGAAGCAAATTTTGAAAATAAACCAATTAAAATTACTAAATTAATATTCAATAGCGAATCTCATGGTTGTATCCAGTGAATAACCTTATATTTAGTCTTTGTAAGGGGAAGGAAGGGAAGGTAGTTTTCACTCTGGAGGGGGCTTTCACCAGAGACTTGTTTCAGGAAAGAAGCCCTCGGTACGGGTAATTAGGATGCAAAGACCAAATACACTATTATAAATTCTAATTATGACTAATTCTTTAGGGGTACCCACTCTCCTCCAGCTAAATTAAATATCTAGTAAAAACATAAATAAAAATAAATTTGGAAACTAGTTCTCCTAGTTTCCAATTGGAAGCTTCGCAACGCCAGCCACGGGACGCTTCAAAACGCCGTGCCCTGTTTTCAGGGTTACTACCCGAACTCGGTCATCGGGGCCGGGGTGAACCTTCTCCACTCTAGCTAAAGGCCAGTGCAAAGGAAACATATGTTTCTCCTTTAGGATTACAAGGTCACCCACGGCTAAGTTTTCTTCCTCTTTGACCCATTTAGTTCTCAATTGAAGCGTGTTCAAGTATTCCGTGGACCATCTCTTCCAGAATTGTTGCGTTATCTGCCTCACCAACTGCCACCTTGTAAGTCTGTTTTGTTTGTAGTCTAGTAGGGATGATTCCGGTAGTCCGACTATGGGAGTACCAATTATAAAATGTCCCGGAGTGAGCGCTTCATAGTCCGATGGATCGTCCGATAGTGGTGTAAGTGGCCTTGAATTTAAAACCGCTTCAATTTTTGTGAACACTGTGGATAACTCCTCAAATGATAGAATTCGATCTCCAATAATTTTTTTCAGCAAACCTTTTGCTGATTTCATGTTAGCCTCCCAAAGTCCCCCAAAGTGAGGCGCTGCGGGAGGATTGAAATGCCAGCGAATGTTTCTGTTAGAAAGGTTATCTATCATATTCGTTGAACTCAACACCTCTCGCCATTGACGATCAATTCCTGTTAAGTATCGACTGGCGCCTACAAAATTGGATCCACAATCTGAATATATGTCCGTGCATAAACCTCTTCGAGATATAAAACGCTCAAGCGCAGCAATAAATGCATCTGAGGTTAAGTTCGACACGAGCTCTAAATGGATAGCCTTTGTGGGTAAACATACAAATAAACATAGGTACGCCTTCCAAGATTTAGAGGATCGCCCGAAGGATTCCTTTACAAGAAACGGTCCTCCAAAATCAACACCTGTGTGTAAGAATGGACGCGTTGCCACCACCCGAGGGGAGGGTAAATCTCCCATTCTCGGCACCTTGCACGAAGCCTTCAGTTTGGTGCAAGTCACGCATTTTCTGATTCGATGTCGAACCACGGAACGTGCTGAGAGAATCCAATATTTCAATCCTAATAAGTACTGCAATGTCGCGGGTCCCACATGCAAATACATTTTATGATAATGGTCCACGATCAATGCAGTTAGATAAGCTTCCTTGGGTAACAGTAATGGGTGTTTGCGATTGTAGGACAAGTCAGAGTTAATTAGTCTACCACCCACCCTGAGGCAACCATCGCCATCTATGAATGGAGACAGTGTCTGAAGTTTTCTGGAACATACACGCCCTCCTTTCAGGTTTTCAATATCTGTCTGAAAATAAGCAAGTTGAGTTACTTTTATGCATATTTTTAATGCATTATTGATCTCTTTTGCGCTAAGATTACTATCTTTGCTCAAGTTTGAAAACCCTTTTGTGAATGCAATGAAGCGAAGACAATAAGCAATCACTCGATTAAGTTTAGACAGGGAAGAATAACGTTCCACAAATGTAATGTCTGCCGTATCGTTGTCTGTGACAGCTACATTGGTCTTCACAGATTTCATTTCCGGAAGTTCCTCATTTCTTCCCATAAAACTGCTAACCTCCCATTGATCAATACTATTAGCTACCCATGAAGGTGCGTTCCACCATAGATCATGGTTAATTATTTGTTGGGGTAGCAATCCCCGACTACCTGAATCAGCAGGGTTATTTTTTCCAGCTACATGATTCCACACTATACCCAATTGACTTTCTGATATTTGAGCAATCCTATTTGCAACAAATGCTTTTAATAAATGCGTTGGAGTATTGATCCATGCTAGGACTGTTGTGGAGTCAGTCCATGCGTAAACACACTCAATATTTATTTTCTGTGAGAGAGATGCAAATACGAATTCCATAAGCCTCGTCAGCAACACTGCTCCCATAAGTTCTAGCCTTGGTATTGTTAAAGTTTTTATCGGTGCGACCTTAGTTTTTGCCATCATTAAGTGAACTTTCCCCATAGTTTGTAGAGCCCCACAGCGCAAATAAACCACTGCGCAATAGCCCCGCTCGGAGGCATCACAGAAACCCACTAATTGGTGGTGTTCTGCTTTATTCACTGCATGCCCTAACGCACCTCGAGGTATTTTAACATTTTCTAACAAAGACAGCTGGCTTACAAACTGTCTCCATGCGTCAATTACCTCGGAAGGTAAATCGTCATCCCATCCTATCTTTAATTTCCAAAGGCTCTGCATAAAATGTTTCGCCCAAAACACAACCGGACTGATCCATCCTAATGGATCGAATAGTTGTGCTAAATTTGATAGAACACCTCTTTTTGAGGGTGGTTTTGAGGATACCCTCACATTGTACGAAAATAAATCCAACTTAGGATCCCAACATAAACCTAATATTCGAAAGGTTGAGCCCTCCTCATCAGTGAATTCTACCTTGCTTTGCACCAGCTCCGGTGAAATGGCCCTTAAAACATCAACAGAATTTGTGGCCCATTTATGAAGTTCAAAACCTCCGCGATTTAATAATCCCTTCAATTGCGCAATAAGCTCTATTGCTTCTGTGCTCGTAGAGCTTCCTGATATTAAATCGTCCACAAATACGTCTTGTGGGAGTACTACAGCTGCAAGGGGGAAGCGTGCCGCTTCATCTTGAGACAGCTGCTTAAGCACTCTCATAGCCAAGTATGGAGATGACGTCAAACCAAACGTAACTGTATTCAGTTCATATTCACGCAAAGTGGAATTCTCGTTAGGGCGCCAAACTATATGCTGATAAGCCCTGTGTTCTGGGCGTATCAAAATCTGACGATACATTTTTGAAATATCGGCTACAAATGCCACGGCATGTAGACGAAACCTCATGATTAAATCCGCTATATCTTTATGTAACTTTGGACCCTTTAAAAGAAGTTCATTCAAGCTACACCCGGATGAGGTACGCGCCGAAGCGTCAAACACGACGCGCACTTTCGTGGTTGAGCTAGACTCCTTAATCACAGCATGATGTGGAATGAGATATTTTCCAGATCCCCATTGGGAAGTTGACATATGCCCCATTGTGAGATATTCTCTTAAGGATTTATTATACTCTGCTTGTAAATTGGCGTCATGAGCTAATTTCCGTTCGAGGTTAGAGTACCTCTTTAATGCCTGGGTCTGAGAGTGGCCAAGAGAATCGTCATGGTTCTCTTCCTTAAATAAAATGGGTACAACATATCTCCCATTTTCTTCTCTGTAATGAAGCGATTTGAACTGCGATTCCGCCTTATCGTTGTCTGGTGAGGCAGGGGAATTATTCGGAATCTCTTCGACCTTCCAGAAATTTTCTAACATAGAGCTCAAATCACATTCCTCGTTCGTGACAATACACGAGGAAATGTTTGCGCACATATTCAAAGGATTAGAGGCAGATTTTACAGGACCTATTAAGATATAACCAAAAATCGAAGGCCACGCAGTAGGATTGCCTTCGTAGCGAATCGGGGGTCCGTCAACCATAATTTGCGAGTATAATTCTGCACCAATTAAAATATCAATATCCCCAGGCTTATGGAAATCTGGATCCGCCAATATCAAATAGCGGAAACTATCACGCACAATATCTGGCATGAGAGCGCTAGGTTGCTTTGAGGTAATTTTTTGAATTACTACGGCGTTTGTGACTAATTCCTCGCCTCCTTGACGAGGCCGAATTACCAAAGAAGAAATACCCTTAGTAGTAGTGACGGGATTTTCAGCGAGGCCTTTGCATGCGACCATGGATTGTTTTCGCGGGAGACCCAGCCTTTGTTGACAAGCAGTGGTGATGAAACTGGCTTGCGACCCCGGATCAATCAGAACACGCACATTGTTGAACATGCCAGATGCCGACTTTACAGCAACAATAGCTTTATTGTAAGCAATTATAGCAATATAATTGAGTTTTGAGAAATAATGTGGCTCGTCGGACAAGCTATCTCGTTCGACACACTGTTTTCACTGCTATGTGCTGTAATTTCACACATGTCGTTGGTGTTATTTTTTTCCCGAACCTTACAATCGTTGCTAGCTGTGCTGGAAGCATGCGAGGTTATTCGTGAATTGGGTTCCGAAACTTTGGTTGTGCATAGCAATGTATGATGCCCATTAGCACAGTTACGGCAAGACATACGTGATCGGCAAGCACTTGCTTTATGTTTACCACCTAAGCAATTGAAACAAATACCATTTGACTTTACATAGTCCCTCCTTTCATCTACCGACATCGAGATAAATTTTTTGCATAAATATAAACGGTGTTGTTCCGTGCATTTAGGACATGCGAACAACTTTATATTTTCACTTGCTGCCAAGAGCTAGGTTCTTGGACTGGTAAAGCTCCTCTTTGTTTGAGCCAACCTAGGATTTGAAGAAGCACTTGACCTCGATCCCACTGATCGGAGTATATTGACGTGCTTTTGGCCAAATTTCATTAGATCCTCAACAAGCGGAAACTCCATTTCATGGTGCTCCATCTCAAATTGCTTTCGCGAATTTTTATCCAGCTTTCTTACTGCCAGAACAAAAAGGATGAAATCAGCTAAATTTGGGATATTCATGGCCTTCAAAGCAGTAACATTTTCGGACAAATTTTCGAATAATGACTGGAAACCTTCAACCGAGTCATGGTTCAAATTAGGGACATTAATTATTGCCTCTAGGTATTGCAAAGCTAAAATTCGCTTATTCTCGTATTGTTGTACCAATGTTTTCCATACGATCGGGTAATTTTCGGATACAAGTGGAAGACCCGTTACTATTTTTCGTGCATTTCCCTTAACACTACTTATTAAGTAATGGAACTTCTCGATGTCAGTCAATTGAGTGCTATCGTGTATAAGGCTACGAAAAACATCATGAAATGGTTTGAAATTAGCCAACTCCCCGTCAAACGTAGGAATATTAATCTTGGGCAGCCTGGCCGTTTGAGAAACATTAGACGGCTCCGTGTTCGCATTACTAATTTCTGTTGGTAGCAACTGATTTGCTACCGCTTTGATCTCGTAATATAGCTCTTCGACGCGATTGGAAATGCTGAATTCCTCACCGAATTCCATGTTATTCTCAACTAGGTCTTCACGAATCTCATCGCAAAGTGCCAAAAAAGAGCTATATTTTTCCTCGAGACATTCGTACCTTGCTTTAAACATCGAAATATCAATTGGTTGTCCCAGTGTGAGGGTATAAAGTCTTTCAATAGATTGAATTAACGTGTCCCTACGAGCTTTCTTCAGCTTAAGGAAGCGTTGACCACGTGCTTCATCCATTACTTCACCTGCTGTTCCCTTTACCTTTTTCATTATCACAAAAAATAAATAGCTACAGCACTATTGGAATACAGATCCAACCATGAGATATGTCGGATTTTAAATCCGGCCCGAAGGACCAACAAATGTTTGGGCCAATATAATTTCACGCAAATATGAAATTTAAAAATTCGCCCCAAAAGAAAAGATTAAAAAATGGACTGTATTATAATTATAAGAATAGGAGAGAGAGAGAACGCCCGATGTCCACCTACCTTCCGCTGCTCTTCCTTCTCCCCTCTCCCCCGATGAGTTCGGCTCGCGGTCCGCGTCGCACCACGCACAACACCGTTCTGTCACGTACTGCCTTGCCCACACGACAATACCACTCAACAATCAGTTCCTCCTCTATAACCTGGGAGGTCTTGTGTTATAGGCCGACACCTAGCGGCCTCTCTCTCGATTATTATCAAACATTATATTATCATGCATTTCTCAATGCAAGGAGTAAGCGCATCATTACTTGACAAGAGTTGTGGGAGGAGATGATGCTTTGGATCTCCACGCAAAACTTAACACAAAAATACTTGATCTCGGCACTAGAAATAGAAAGCAAACTACATTGAACAAATTTTTTTAAGAGAATTTTAGTTGAAGAATATAAAAATCTGCTCATAATAATCTTTAAATTTCTTATTAATCGTCATATGAATATATATGTAGGAATCCATATATTAATCGATATGGGTTTATTCCGAGAATGAATGTGTACGGCTGTTGTGGGGATGTATGGTTAAGAAAATGTTGCTCAATTTTTATGATTTTTTAAAACAACTAATTTATGTACTCAGTGTTATCGTAATTTTCTATGAATAATCTCTGAGAAAGAAGAAATGACCTAGCCAAACTTGTCCTCTTAAAACATGTATGACAAATCACAGGAGAATGATGACATTTTTTTATGTAATCGTCTCTGGGAAATCTATGAAAACATTGTGATTTTCATTCACATGGTAGTTTTTTGGCAGTTTAGTGCTAATTTTCTTGATTTTAAATGTGAAAAGAGTTTAGGAAGGCGATCTTAGGAGAAATTCAAACAGTTATTGTAATTATGACGACTTTTCCTTGGAATGCAATTACCCCAATATCTATTATTTACTTCCCTGGTTAGCACGTTTTCCTGGATAGCACACTCATTTTTTATGGTCCCTTCAAAAACGTACTAAAGAAGTTTTACTGTGTGGTTGATAGGTTTTTGTCTCATTGTAATGGAAATTTTCGTAGTTTTGTCATTTAGTGACTTTAAATGTCGATTATTACATTTCTATGTTTTGGGAAAGGTATCGATGAATTGACTGTGGAGTACTTACATCTCAGATTTTATTTTAGAGGTCTCCATTTTTCATGATATGTACTTGCTATTATGAATAACAGTTGACAATATATTCATGAATCTCAGTGTCAAATTTGAGTGATGAAAATAGGGTGGTTTCCTATTATTTTTTTATTGCCTAAATCAAAAGATTATAACTCCTGGAGTACGAATTTCACACTTTTAGATTTTTAAATGACGATATCTATTTTTTGCGGTTAAACGAAAAGTGAAAAATTTCAAGCACGCGAAAACATGACAGCTAATCAGGAATGATGGGAAAAACTCCATGTGACGTATTTCTGGTTCCCCCATCCGCCTTGTGAGGTGACCTTGGGGATAGGCTTGAGCGCTGATACGACGCAGGCTGCTAGCAGGTAGCTGAGTACTCTGCTAGCTGGTAGCGCTTGGCTTAAATAAGGATTATTATTCCCCTATCAAACGAAGGAAACTTTCCGAACTTAGGTATTTTTAATGTGTGATTATTAAGAGATGTTTCCCTGAGCTCTGTGCCTCATGCATGCATTAGTAATCTCAGACGATGTAAAACTCCTATCTACTCATATTCTACGCGTATAGAAACTAGGTCCCTGTGACGTCATGTGGAGTGGAATCGTATTTGCGCCAATCTGGCCTTTTTAAAATATGTAAGGTTAAAATTGACCGTTGCCATTAGTCTAAACTGGGATTTCTAAAACCAAATAATTTTTATATTATGAATACACTAATGGTGGGTAAGGAATCACAATCATTGCATTTTGTTTTCTTTGATGAAGAAAACTACCCTATTGTCTGAAATATTCTCATTTCAAAGTTATTCCTTTTTTTTTGTTAAAAAATGACAAACTTTATTGCACACTAATGGCCGCACCTTTTATTCTGATTGAGATTAAGTAACAATGTAAAACCTCTTATGAAACTCACATGTGGATCTATCATATGACTTGCTACTTAATCTTCATTTGATGGAATGAAGCTTTGCGGCCACTACTTTAACTTTTTACCTCAAATATCTCAGTACATTTAGTGTCAGATATTTATGAAAGAAATATATTTTTTTCTCCAGAAATCATTTATTTCTATGCCATGAGGGAATTACACTGAAAATGGATGATTATGCAACAAAAAAGATATCCTCAACACTGAAAATTACAGTGGAAGCAGTTTTTCTCTAACCTGCGTATTATTCGTTTTTGAGAATTGAATATTAATTTTCGCTCCAAACAACCCACCACCATGTTCGCTGAGCATAACGTCAGAGTCCAGTAAACAATACATTAACGTGGTGCCAGAAAGACTATTTGTCCCAATATTAGAAAAACCTGTCTCTATCAGTACTATTTTCTTAGTTTGTTGTATTTTTTTCATAGCAATGCATGTGAATTTCAACATCAGTTACGTGAAAAATTTACGTATAATAATTAACAGGTTTAAAAAATGTATGCCTACCAGAAGATGCAGTGCAGTCTTGAAAAATAGCATCTACATATTAATTTTTCATCCTCCTCATCTACGGTGATTTCAATATTGAAATATTTTGTTCTCAATTTATGTCCTGGTGTCACTTTAGCCCCAGTAGTACATATGCTCAAATTTCTTTTCAGTTGAATGTATCCAACTGCTGAATCACCATATTCCTCTCTTCCAGACCTAAGAAATGTTAAGAAATTAGGCGTCAAATATATTCCGTAATATTTCTCCAAAACGTTAACTTCACAGATTCCTATATTGTAAAGGGTACACATTAGAAGCAATGAGAAAATTACAGTTGTTAAATGAGATGCAAACCAAGCTCTAAATTACAGATGTGGTAAATTTGCCTTTGGGAATTTGTTGCTTAAAACTTTATTTGACTGTAATCAAATTTTCAATGTAAATCATTACTGCTAATGTGTTAATTGAACAGTTTTGTTTGATTTTTCAATTTAAATTTTTCACCATATTTAGACTTTCATTTCTTTGAAATTAGGTTACAAGGTAGTATTTTTCTATATGTACCTTATAAGGAAATACTTTTTGGGTTGAATTTAAATATGTTGTGAGAATTTTTCATTTTATTGACTCTGACTCATCAAAAATGATACGTAATGATCGAAACGAGAGTGTGAAAATGTCAGGGAAATGAAAATTTTCCAGCATGTTTGCAAAGTTAATTTAAGATATGTAATCAGTTTAGCTAAGTTACTGGAGAGAGGAAGCTTTCTCTAGGGAAGCGGTCTTTGCTACTGAGCAATAATAAGAACAGAAAGGTAGGCCAAACATCACTTCCGAGTGTTCTAATCAGTTCTACTCCTAATTTGCTATCCTTCGAAAATTCTCTTGGGTTGTTAAATATGCAATTGTGATCTTAGGTATATAACAGTATGGGTAATTGTCTTTTGGGAGTGGATGTTAGTTGAAAAGTCTTTCTGTCAAGAGAGAAAAGGAACCAATGGTAGGAGGACTTTCATGATGGAGCTGCATTTTTCTCACGTATATATCCTTTTTATACTGAATGTGTTTACTAGAGATGTGCGAATAGTATCCGCGAATACTCGAATACCTCGAATACTAGAAAGTATTCGATATTCGAGATCTCGAATAGTTATGCCAAAGGTGCCGTCTCGAATACCTCGAATACTTTGAATTTCGCGTCATACACTGTCGCTCGCACATCGTTGGTAGTTGACTCGGAAAAATGAGGAGAACTCTAGTCGTTTAATGCATGCAGCGCCGTTTTAGGCAAGCTGACGAACTACATCAAATTCGTGGGTTAGAGCGACGAAAAGAGTTTGACGTGGGGAACCGAAATTGATCGGGTGAAAAAAATCCGAAAATCCCAGGTGTCCCCCATCAGGAGAACCTCAGTGCCGTGGGATAGTGACATTGGCGCATTTCTCACGATCTGCTATCCCCCTCCCTTCAGCATTTGCCTCACCCACTCTGACGATTTCCTCTTCTCCGATATCAAACAAAAGATCCCAGCTCGCGCAGGGATCGTATTACGAAGACCTTAGCTTCGAAAAAAATATCAAGTTACATGAGAACAATAGAAACGTGTCTCCCCCCCCCCCTCTACTCGCTCAGTGGCCTTTTTTGCTTACCTGCTTCGAAGTCCCCCATTTCTGGAGGTCAACCGCTGCATGAGTCATCTACTAGCCCAAAAGTTGTCTAATTACTTCGGCAATTGATATTACACTTTTATTGGATTGAAATATTAGTAATATGCGCGTGATTTAAGAAAGAATAAGACCAAACACGACGTATTTCTGACTTTATTTAAGCATTTTACGCAGGAAAATAAATGCCGGAAAGACGAAGAAATACGACGGGGGCTTAGCATTTTGGCGTTATGCTCAAATAGGGTGCTTTCCTATTATTTTTTTATTGCCTAAATCGAAATATTAATACTCCTGGAGTACGTATTTAACGCTTTTAGATTTTTACTGAACGATATCTATTTTTCGCAATTAAATTAAAAGTGAAAATTTTCAAGCACGCGAAAACGCGACGTGTAAGTGGGAATGATGGGGAAAAGTCTGTGTGATGCATTTCTAGTTCCCCCTTCCGCCTTGTGAGGTGACCTTGGGCGAGGCTCTGAGCGCTGATACGACGCAGGATGCTAGCAGGTAGCCGAGTACCATGCTAGGTGGTAGCGCTTGGCTTAACTAAGGATTATTAATACCTTATCAAATGAAGAAAACTTTCCGACCGTAGCCAGTTTTAATAAGTGATTATTAAGATATGTTTCCCTGAGCTCTGTGCCTCATGCATGCGTTAGTAACCTCAGACGATGTAAAACTCCTATCCTCTCGAGTAGAAACTAGGTCCCTGTGAGTGTCACGTGGAGTGGCATCGCATGGGCGCCAAACTGGCCTTTTTCAAATGAGGATAAAATTGACCATTGCCATTGGTCTAAAACGGTATTTCTAGAACCAAATAATTTGTATATTATGAATACACCAATGGTGGGTAACGAATCACAATCAATGCCTTTCGTTTTCTTTAATGAAGGAAACAACCCCATTGTTTACATAAAATTAAAATATTCCATTAATCAGCTAAATTCCTGTTTGAATCCTTTAAAGGCAATCACAATTACTCGCCAAAATCTTGGGTTTCCTGCTGCATAGGCGATCTAGTCAAACATTCTCACATTCATCGTTTAGTATTCGAGGTATTCGAAATTCGAGGTATGCGAATATTCGAGCAATGATTTGATATTCGAATTCGAATATCTACTATTCTACCCATCCCTAGTGTTTACCTTGAGTGACTCTTAGCTAGGAGTATCTTATTTCAGAAGTGAAAGCAGAAAGAGAGGAAAAGGGGGGGGATCCTTGACTCAAGCTCAAAGCTCACTATCCCTTTTTTTAGTCTCTGAGAGGAATGTATTAACCTAGGTGCCTTATAGGCTGAATATTCACCAGTGGAGGAAGGAAGGAATCCCTGGGGTGAAGAATGAGGAAACTGTGCGACATTAAAAAAAATTCCAATGTTGATACTATTAATAAATCACCTGAATTTCTTAAACTTTACAAGAAGAAATCTTGATTATTCTTGCTTTGACTTCCATGTGTGGTACTTTCAGACGTGGGCTGAGAATAACCTCTTCCCATTTGTACATGCCCATTGTATTGGCCATTTGATATTGCTGCTGCCTGCTGTAATTGCTTCTTTTCAAAGTGGATATGATTTGTCTTCCACGTGCAATTATCTGCATGGAAGAAGTTTTTAGGGTCTTCTTAGTCATGACAACAAATGTCAGCTAGAATACCATTCTTCTCTCACTGTTGATATAATTTGTCTAAAAATATAATTCCAATTTGTCCTGGTATGCATAATGCAATCTTGTTAAAGTGAACTGAATCACTTGCTTGTAGTCTTTTAATTAAGCACTTAAGCATCTTGATTTAACTGTAAAAACAAATTACCACTGCTTACAACAACAATTGCTGTATCAGTGATCAACAGTTGGTCACTAAGTTACAAAAATACTTAAAATTCTTTACAAGAAAAAAATGAATAACTTAATACCATTTAATACGTTTAAGTAGTGTCACTAATGCAGTTTATCAAAACTCACATAATACATACTTGGTCCTAAGTAGCTTGTGTGATTTGGGAATTGGTTCTCAAAATGTGGTATTCATTAGTGGAGATAGATTGAAGTTGTTTCCCTTTCCACAAAACTATCTCTCAGATTTTTCCATAGGAATTAAGAAGCACAACTCAGTCCTTTGATTTGATACATGTTAGGAATATTTTGACTTTAAATGGAAGTTTGAAGGCTAAGAATTTTGAAGTTTTCCTTTATAGCCTGGGAGGGAGGTTTTGATTTGCTTGGGACCTTGCTTTGGTTGTTAAAATCTTGTCTTTATGCCTTTGTTCCTTGATTTTGCCAAAATTTATTTAACCTTGTTTGCCCTTATCTTAGTTCAGCTGAAGATCGAAAAAAAATGGAAATTTACAGAGAGCATCATGGTGCCACTTTTATTTTGCTTATTCCTTCTTGGTAAATGGCCTCATCTTTATTGTTTTGCAATTTTTATTTATTTAATATTTTAGATGAAAATGTTCTAGGATGAATTATTATTTTGTATTTATGATATTTCTCACAATTATATGATTTTAGGTTTATTTATGTCATGTTATGAAATTTTAAAGTAACTTAAACTTTTTTGTTACTGTTTGTGCAGTGAAATTGATTTTGATTGTGGAGCCATGTTTTTCATATGTATTTTTTATGGCAGGAGTTATATATAATCAGTAACTGAATAGCCATCCTTGATTTTATGGTTTTCTCTTCATTTTCATATCTCCAACAATTTTTTGTTAAATAATTTAATCATGTCATCTCATACTTAAGAATTTTATTTCATATTTGCATTTTCGGTATTTTTATTGAAAATTATTTAAAAAAGGAACCCTGTTTTTTGTTGGTCTTGTACACAAACCTACTATTCTAATGGTCATTTCAACCATGTTAGAGTTGTTGTCATGTAAGATCTTGAAAAAGGTTTGAACATTGAAATTGGTACTCAAGACTTAGGTTTCTAAGCAATGATTTTATAAGTGTTGTCCAAAATGAAGCATGAAGGAACGAATGTCTGATCCCTTGCATAAGGTAATAAAAAGTTTTTTTATGAGGAATAATAGAATTTTTCCTGAATTTAAAAAATAAATAACAAGGTGGTTGAAATAAAACCCTTAGAACTGAAGCAGGTTTTTCTGTATAAGGCATTGATTTCAAGCAGGAAAGTGGAGTTTATTTTTCTTCTTTTTTTTAAGAACACATTACTTTTCTTTCCTTCTATTCAGTCACTCAGGCCTTGGAGAGTAGCCAAAAATGTGTGTTTCTATTTTTCGTTGTTATTCACAAATAATTTATGCATACACTCTTGATGCAGGGAACATCACCAGTGATGTTAGGGGAGGTGGGAGCATGCAAGGGCCTTTGCCAGCTCCACCTCCTCCCCTATACACATCCTCTTCATCATCTCCAACCACTTCACGAGTAGGTCAGTCAGATGCCGCTGTAGATGGTTTAGCTGCCCCCTCTGCAACCGAAGTGATGGTAGATTCTCCTTCTGCAGCTGCTGTTGGGATTGGCAGTGACATCTCTGTTGAAGGAGTGATATGCAATACGCCATGCTCTGAACTAACCTCATGCATGAATTGCACAGTGGAGGAGTGCATTTGGTGCCAAAATGAAGGTCGCTGTGTTGACAAGAATGCATACACCGCATCATTTCCCTATGGGCAGTGTCGAGAGTGGACCACTCATCAAGGCCGGTGCCGTTCAACATTGCCAGGTGAGAATTCTTCCTATTCTTTTGTTTTTTTTTGACATGTTATAGCCCTCGGAGGTGAATACACATTTAGCATTTTTTGCTGGATTCCAATGGAGGCACATTCATGTCATCAAACATTAGTTATGTTGAGATCCTCTCAAATTTCCTTTCATGGAATGCTTTAGCAATCGATAACTCCTCTATATATTGTAACTTGAGTATCATGAGCCTAGTAGTTTTAAGAAAAACCATATAATTCCCAAAATAATTATATGCATGCTACTTATATTTTTGAATAGTCAGCTTTACTTGCCATTATCACAAAATCATGTGTTGATTTATCATTATTTTTCGTAATAAGAGTTGCAACGAAATTCTAAGGCCATTGATTTAAGGGGCAGCTGCTTATTTGGGAGAAACCTACTGGAACAGATTCAAATTTAAAATCTAACTAGAGTTTTCCCCAGTTAATGACCCCAGAAAGTAATTTAATCTTGGTTTGCTTTCTTGGCATTTCCCTTACAAACCAATGAAGATGTCCAATTTTTTTACCTTTTGAATCTGATTTTGTTGGCACATTCTTCTTCAAAATTTGAAATAATCCTTAATGTGTTTACCTAATTATTCTATATTTTCTCTGTGACTTTTACTTTAAGTCATAAAAACATTTTCAATGTATGCTCCTAGGTATGAAACCTCACCTTTATTGCTATAAATAAGGCAAAAGGACGCATAAGCTCTTGTTTCCTCATTAAATATGATAACTCATACATTAAAATTTCACAGTCTCAACTTCTTCAAAACCTAAGTCAGGTCTAAATGATGCAAATTTTAAGGTGTTTAAATGGTGTAGAGCACAACTAAACGTTATATATTCAGTAAGTAATCCAAGAACATTGTAGACTCTTACTTACCTTTTTTGTCGATACTCGTACTCATTTAAGTAACAGTGTTAAGGTTGCATTTGCATTACCTTGGTCATGAAAACACATGTAAGGAATAATAAATAAGGCACCGATGATGATGATGATGATTGCACTCGCAATTGTGTTTAAGGAAACTCTTAATATATTTGAACACAACATGAACACATGTATGCAGCACTTCTGAGTGTACTTTCTTGAATAAATTGTGCAGAATGACTGCATATGCATTCCATTGGTGGCTGTTTGAAGGACACCAATGCAAATATGAAAACAGATAATAAAGTAATCAAGATAACAAATCTAATTGTTGAGTGCCTGCATTCAAAATAAACTCTGCTAAAGCGATTCTAATTGTTCTGATTCCCATTCTAAATCCTGATTCCCAGTTCAATTCTGATAGTGTGCGAAGCCAATCTAACACTGTTGCATTCTCTGTGATAGTTTGCAAAATATTCTGATTTCCAATGGGACTGTCTGGTCTGTTAGTTCATAGGATTCCTGCAATACCGAGAACTGATGCGAGGAGCTGAACTGAACAAAACAAGTGGAGCAAACCTATCCCTATATTTTACCTGTAGAAAATTAAATAATTTTGCATTCTATTTGTCTGTAGTCTCATATGCTTCATTTTAAGGCTCAAAATATCTGTTCATGGGGAACAGTCAGGGTTATTCAGTTAGAAAATACTGTTTTTCAGATGATTAGAGTAAATGAAAGGTTAGTGTGGTATTGTATGGTGTGTGCAGCTTGTCGTAGTAATTTCAAGCAAATTCTGTCCTGGGCCTTAACTTGGTTATCTGTATGCAGAACAATATCTGCTGTCCACTTGTAGAATAAGCCAGAATTAATATTTATCAACCCAGTGTCTGATGTTATTCGTGTATTTAGCACCAGAAAAGTTATTAAATGCTGCTCTTATGAGCAATTTAGACTCATACACAGATAACTGGTAATCAGTTTCATTGATAAATGAGTACTTTTGGTAGAATGTAGTGATGGGTCGGTTCGATTCCTCGATTCTCAGCCAAGAACCGGAATCGAAAATGAGTACTTGCCAAGGTGAAAAATCGATTCCGATTCCAGTAGTACTTCAAACCACAAATTTATATACGACCGCGTTTCCAACAGTCATTTGAATTTTCGCGCCGCGTAATCGTAATAACAAAACACATTATCTTCTAGGGATATGCGAGTACTTGAAAGTTTGAGTCGAGTCGGTGGTACTCGACTCGAGCGTGTCGAGCAGCATTACAAATGTCGAGTTGAGAAAGTTACGGTTACAGAGCTTTCGAGGCTAGTAGGTCCAGCAATCTGCCGACAGGAAGCGCTAATATGAAACTCATGTAGTAATACAGTTTTTAAAGCCTATAAGTCATTCTAATGCCTTGGCCTGGTAGTTTCAGCTTGCTGTATACTCTTTAGTTGTCGAAGTGGGCGCCAAATACCTTTACGCCAGCCGCGGCGGCCGATCGTCTTCCGACCCGGCGCACACCGGTCCGAAATCGGAAAAAGCTGGAATATAGTCCAAAATCACCTTTTTGGGGATAGAGACTTGAAACTTAGCGTGAATACTCAAAAATCATTACCAGATATAGATTTATATGCCATTTTACATAAATACGACCCTTTAGTGATGATACAGTGGCCCAAACATGACCGACTTTTCAAAACCACGCGCGATCTCGTTAATCCTCGAAATTTTTTAAATTTATCCAGGTGGTGTTGCGTTGGCATGATTTTTATGGAATAAAAAAACGCAATATTCCTTTCACCTGGTGCTTTGCCTATACTTCCAATGACTTTTAAAGATTTTGGCTTTCATCTGTCTGGTTTTACAACGCAAAATGGTCGACCCGTTTTTCACTTGAAATTTGACATAAAGTAGAGATTATCTTTCGTTTACGAAAAATATAACTCGGAAAATTTGAACCACAATATAAAGTAGAGATTTCTAAAGAGTGCTAAGTAGAAAAATTGGAAAAAAACGTTTGCGACGAAGGAAATACGAGCGATTTTTCAATCGCGCGTCAAGGCTGAGCTACTCACTGCGGAACTCTGGGGCGTGGTAACTGAGGCCGATTTTTCAAGTTTTTTAAAACTTTAGTCTTGAAAAGCATCATTTAAAGCACGGATAATCGTCTTCATTGACTTGAAACACTAAACTGAGGGTGTTAAAATGGGTTACGTATAGATCGACTTGAACATTTAATGCATTACTCGTGTGAAAATACTAAGGCTTGGATATTTTTCGGAACCATCCCACGCATAAGAAATATGGCTCGGGTATTGAAGTAAAGTGAAGAGATTAAGTCGGCATGCTTAAGAGAGAGGAAAATAAACTGTTTCCTCGAAAGGCAACAACCGATACACTTTTTCCCTTTCCACCTTCGCCGAGGTGAGTCGCGCGGAAAGGGGAGTTTTCACACCACAAGGCATATTTTAGTCTTTTGTATTACTGCGTCCGTCCGATGTGATATTCATTTGCAGCGTTTAGTTTCTTTCTTGAACTTAAAAAAAAAAACAAGAGTTTTTGAAGTTGATTAAACAATGTGAGAAGTATAGATTTTTTTGGCTCTACAAAACTAAAGCTAAGTTCTTTAGTCCATTCGCTTAGTCACTTGAGTTCCATGAGGACTCAAGATCCATAAAGATCGATGATATAGTTTTTAATAAAAATGCCAGTTTCCGAAATCTTGCAATTTTGGTAGGAAAGTACTTGCCCAGTCACACAAGTGTGAGGCAAAAGGCAATTTTCTGCAGGCAGTAATACTGTAACATGGAGACATCAAAACCTGCTGGCTGAGCATGAGCATGTTGGTTTTCTGCTTGGGAATTTGAAAGGGCCAAATATTACATGATTTATATACGTAGTATTTAATCTTTATTATAACTGTGAATACGACTATTCTCAGAGCTCTCCCTTGTAGTTATAAGTGATATTTTTCTTTGAGCCTATGGCGTCAGAATCGATGGAATCAGTATCGGTAGAATCGGAATCGAAATGTCAGAATCGGGATTGGAATCGTTAAAATTTTGGAATCGACCCATCACTAGTAGAATGTAAAAAAAATAGTTAAATATGTTACACCCATGGAATTCTGTAACATATTTAAATATTAAACATGGAAAGCAAAGAGTGTGCCCTTTTGAGGTTTATTTATGAGCAATTAAGCTAAGTGGTCACAATAAAATACATAAAATGTCACGACGTGAAAAACCTAATAGCATCAAATAAAATTGCTGCCGATAACAAATTGTTTTCATTCCTTCGAAAGTGATGGATATGCCTCAGAAGAATTTCTCCGGAAGAGTCCCGAGTGCATCCCCTTTGATGTCTAATTACACTACAAACACGTACTTTGAGGAAAGTTGAATCCAAATTTTTGTTTCCGAAAATCATCAGTTCAGACCTCTTAAAGCAATGCACTGTTAAAGATATATTAACCCAGTTAAAAGTTAATTCCATTACGAATAATTTAATACCAGAATATATAGTGGATATAACATAGTTAAACAATTTATGTTTAACTTTTCGATTTGCTGAAATAGATTTTTGCATTAATTTAACTAATCAAAATAAAGTTTTAACCTAATGTTTAAATTGACTTTGAACCATAGCACAAATTATGAACAGATAACTGACCCATAAATTGACCGCAAACGTGGACCAACTCTCCTGTTCATCGAACGCAAATGTTCAAATGAACACGTAATCAAAATGAACTCGAGATCCCAAATGAATAGCCAGAGGAAACAAATGGTCTCCAGAAAAAAAGAAAGCCCTCTGAAAAATGAATACCCTCTGCAAAATGAACGCCGTTGGGTAAAGAACGGCCTCCGAAAAATGAACACCCTGAGAAAATGAATGGCTAAAACGAACCTAATAATTTGAACACTCATTTGAAATATTAGGGGGTTCAAACCATTCAGCAGCTATCCTGTTGGTTTTCGTGGACGGAGGGGAATGGTAGAGGAAGATGGGAGGGCTTGGTCGTCTATGATGCACTTCGGTGGCCTTGGATGGCCTGCATATTACCCACCATCTGTTGTAGCCACCACGCACTTGATGGAGTAAGCTGCAGATTAAAAATGCCTCTTGGTGAGGATACCTGTTGGACTGAACATGCTGCACGTGTGCAGTGCAGTCATGAACTGTGAACTTGGAGTTTTAGAGAACTGTTAATTTTATAAACGGTTCATTTCAGTGAACAGTTCATTTTGGCAGTCAGTTCTTTTTGATCCATCTGACTGTAAGACCGGAGGTTAATAGTAATGAAGTTCGTAAGAATGTTTCTTTTAGGAATCGTCAATCGCAAAGAAACCTTGCCAATTACCTTTCTCTTCAATCTCACTTTCTTAAGCCGCCGAGTAAAAATAACATCCAAGTCATGTGTACTATAAATGCGATTGAATTACGTGCAGATTTATTAAAAAAAACAAGCACATTCGTTTGATTTTATCAATAGAAGATGATGTATGTAGTTGTTATGTCCAAATAATGTATATTGTTAAGTACAATAGGGAAAGAGGTCGGGGAATGATGGTCACGTAAGTAAATAACATCTGAATGGAAGTTGACGTGAGGACATTATTCGCCGAATGGTATAAACATCGTTGAAAGACCGAAATGCAACTCAATGAACCTTAGATCCAAGTCCATCAGCTTACGATGACCCTGATTGTCATTAATTCTGGGACCTTTTCAGTCATAACATATCATTTATAAAAATTAAGTACTATGTTATGATAACTAAACTGTAGAACTATCACATCTACCAGAAATAGCTTGATGGATATCAAATTGATGAAATATGGATTTGAAATGACATCAGAGTCTTATCATTTGAATAAAATTAAGCCTAGATCTTGCACTGTGAATTCATTTGGTAGGTCCTTTTCGTCTCCTCATTGTCATGACCATCCGACATCAAACACCTCCATGTGTGAAACACAGCCCCCAGCTGCAGCTTGAAGTAATTGAGGGTTGATATCTTCCCAAATACTGACAATTTACTAGTGGTAAATAGTGGGTCACCATGATTCCACAGGAATGAAGCTTATTAAATGATATTGCGGGGACACCGAAGTATCTCCTACTGAAAAAAGAACCATAATTGATGGAATAATGGATTTATGTTGCAAATGATTATAATGTAGCATAATGTATATCCACGTATATGTCGTTGCTTATCCGTGGAACTTTGTAGTATAGGTCTTTTTGTAACTGCTGGGACCGGGACAGGTTTGTAATAACGATTATTTTATTATAGATAGGACTAGTCTTTTTGTTGGGGCCAACAATTTACTTTGTAAAAATGAGAACTTCATAATAGGGTCGTTCGTGTTAATGAGAGTCTGTTGTGTATCTAGATGCTTCTCATGAACAGGGAAGATGAGAAATTGTTTTATTAGGTGTAAGTGCTCACATTCTAATGTTCCCTAATCTCCTGAATATACCACACCTGCTCCTGCATAGCTATTTCTGTGTTATTTAGTAAATTTTAAAAATTTAAGTGTATCTACAGTCATCTTGTTTATCCTTTGTACCTCCCCTTCTCCTCCTTACCTGTACCTTCTAATCTACAGTTGCTAAAAAAACTCCCTTGCTTCTGTTTTGGTAGTTGCATGTTATCATGCTCTACCTATGGATATGGTACACAACTAAAAACATTTTGATGTGAAAGTTCTCCAAAACTGAGTTGCCCTTCTTACATTGGAATGTGAGCTAATAACTTTACCAAACAATTTATCTTCGCTGTTTTTATCTTTACAAAATCCTTAAACCTACCCGAAGGTTTGTTGTGTGTCACATCACACATCATCACCTTTTTTGTCTTAATGAATATATTTTTGTCTTGCATAATGCAATGAAATGTTTCTACCATTAAATTAGAATTAGCATGATGCACCTTAGGTCTTTGAGAAAAGTAGAAACTTAGAATGCTTGTAAATTTTATTCTTTGAGTGTTGCAAGTGTTCATAATAATCAGAACTATGTTCTATGTGTTGAATTTTCCTTACAGTTATTTTTTTGCTAATGATTTCATGCTTACCCTATTATCCACAGGAAAATCCCCTTGTAGTTTTTACCCAACGTGTGAAGATTGTCGTGCTGATCCCGCTTGTGGTTGGTGTGATGATGGCTCAGGCACTGGCTTGGGTGCTTGTCTACCTGGTGGTTATTCTGAGCCTTTAGGTCCCCAGTACACATGCCAACCTAACCATTGGTACTTCACACATTGTCCAAGTGAGTCTTGTTTCCTTACTAACCCTCATGAATTTATGTATTGGTGGGGTGGTCATTCTCCTGGATAATCTGTTAATTCTCTGATAGTCTGACTTTTGTTGTCCGAAAAATCATGCAATTTCCTGAAAAAATATCTTTGTATGCATCAAAGGAATATTTTCCTCATCCTTAAATGCAATGGTACATGGTCAATATTTGAAAATCCCATTCCCAACATTACATTCACATCATGCTCCTTTCCTGTTGAAGATTATTTAATACAGTAGAACCTCACATATGAAACTTTCAGTGGAGAACCATAAAAAGTTTCATAAGGGAGGAAGTTTCATATGTAAGGTTGTACAGTAAGGGAGCGTAAAACCCTCTTCAATCAGCCTTGATATTTTTCCAGGTTGCAATTACTCATTTGGAGGCAAGAAAATGCAGCCTAATAATCTTATTTACCAGAAACACCATAGGTAATGTGTAACCTTAAGAGGAACATACCGCATAAGCATGTGTAATAGGCGCACCCCTTTTTTGAGCATCGGAGCTATGAAGAAAAAAATTTTGCGGCATTTTTTTAATACTATCGCGCGGTGTTGCAGACGTACGCCTGAAATTTCAACAGTTATCGAACTTTACTCTTTCAATATTTATTGGGAGAAATTTTGATAATTGCGGCGGTAATAGCGGCATAAGAGGGAGTAGAAAGAGTTCCGATCCTCTCTTTGCATACGCCGTTGCTCTACGACGCTTGTCCTATTCTCCAACAATTTTGTTTAAATGCTCTCGCAGGAGTATTGCAATAGAATTGCAGCCGTGGAAAATTTTAAGTCAAAACACGACAGGCATTTAGCATGAACCTTCCCAAGAGCTTGGACAACAATCGGGGCAATCTCAGCGCCGTAGGATAATAACCACGTCGTAGATTTAACGGAACCACACTCGGCCCTCCATCAGCCAATGCCTCTGCCGTTTTTTTTTCCTTTCCGAGACCCCACAGGAAAATAGGAAAACATCAAGATACAGGGGAACAATGGAAACGTGTTTCATCCCTACCCCGTCTCACCAATTGACCTTGATCGATCTCCCAGTTTATGGAGGCCAAATGCTAGGTGAGTCATCTACTGAGCCCGAAGATATCTCGATAGCTTTCAATAATTGTATGACACACACGAGGTTCAAAAAAGAAAGAGATCTAACGCGACGCATATCTGACAGAATTTAAGTTTTTTAACCTCTAATTGTTTGACACAAAGATTTCTAGTTACAACTAGGCTACTAATATTCAAAATAGTCCAAACAGGACAATTTCGGAAGAAACAAGCGTTGCATAAGCGCATTCAAACAAGACGAGACGGACTAGAAACTTTAGGCAACGCAAACTGCGTATATCACATTGCTGCGCCTTCGCCCCTTCGCTTTGAAGGCAACGATGTCACATGCAAGATCGGACGTGTTCTTCCCGCTCTCCTTCGCTCATAGCCTCGTAGCTTGAAATACGGAGGGGAGGGAGCGCGCTCCTTCCCCTCCGTATTTCGTTGCTTGCTTGCATCGCGCTCCTTACCCTGGACCTCTCCTTCCACGCTCTTCACTTATAAGCATTTCTGATTTCTTCCATCCACAATTTAGTCCAACAATGAACACACTCGTTCGAATTTTTTAAAGCGCAGGTTTTGATACCAATATAATTTTCAGTGGCATTCATCCTCATATTAGCGTCTGAAGATGATTTTTGGGAAATCAGGTCCTCAGCATAATGGAAATTACTCGGCAAGACAGATATTGACTATTAATCAGGTATGTCCTTCAAAAATACGCGTTTATCTACGTTTGATAACCAATTACTATATGCAGTATAAATGCTGCGGGATGCCCACTCATTGCAGTAAATTTAGCGCGCCCTCCGGAGCAAAAAACCCTGCGCGATCTTTTCTATGTTCACCTCTGGGGTACCGACGTGACGGCGCGATGCTTACAAGAAAAGCAAACAGGAGCATTTTAAAAATACGTCACTAAGGGAGAAACTCCCCTGCCTGCCACTTGTTTTTGACTTAGGATTACCGACGACTCACACTGAAAACCAAGGCTACTCAGTTCCCCTTAGACTTGCGACCAGTGAAGGGGAGGGGGGAAGATAAGAAGTTTGTGTAAGAGGCGCACCCTCATTTTCGGCTGCAATTTCTGGGAAAAAAGGTGCGCCTCTTACACGCGCTTATACGGTAAATTTGCATTCTTGAACAATGTTTCCCATGGTCAAACGTCTTGGTCAAATTGTTAGCATTTCTGACTCTAAGCCACAAGGCTGCTACTCTGGTGAAATGGAAAAAAAAACTAAATATTTGCAGAGAAGCCAATTTTCGAAAACAGTTGGCTCATTAACAGCAGTTTTCTGGCAATTCATTTAATCAACTATACACAAACAAAGATTGAAGAAATAAGATACGCAAGGAAAGTCATCCAAATGAGCCCCATTAGAGATGGTCCTATCCCTGCTAAAGTGTTGTGTGAAGGGCACTTCATGTGCAGCAATCTGACTAACAGATGCGAGGTTAAGTCGAGGTACCATTTGGCGGCTTTCCTTGTGAGATGACTAATGCCGGAAGAGGGGTTCTTTTAACCATTACCTCCATAACCTTACCTCCTGACACAAATGACAGCAGTCTCAAAATACCATACCATATATTAATTCAGAACGCACAGGACCTGGGATATCTCGAAATTAAGATTTTTCGTGTGTTTACATCACTTTTTTACAGTGAGCAATTTAACTAACCACAACTGCCATTACGACCGCGAGTGATGAATGAACAAAAATAGCTTAAGAGCCTTGAAAAATCTCCCCTCTTTGTATGTCTTCTCGTTAAATAAAGAATATTTAGATAAAATGTTAACAAGAGTAGATGGAGTCAACCGGGTAGTGCCTCTCAATCGGCATCCTTTTGCGAATACAGCGCTGGGACCCTCGACTCACAAGCCACATGATTTGTCTTCACGTAATGTTTTGCTTTCCCATTTCTGATGACAGCACCAAAAAATTTTCGTATTAATTTGGATCTAATGGTTCTATGACATTTCTGGGTCTAAAGGAACTCTGATATCTTTTACATGTTGAATTTGACTTATGTGACGACTGACAACACGAGTTATTCTCCAAGGACATTCACTTTAGCCCCTGTTCCCTTGGAAATAAAAGCTTTCCACATGGTAGAGTTAAGCTAATAGGTATTCAAAGTCCAACCATGTTTCATTTAGACCCACTGAAAAATAAGTTGAGTCACTTTTGATCAGCTTTCCCCTAGTTCTATTCGTCCCTCGGGGGTGGTGTTAGCCCATGGAATGAGACGTCGTTGCTTCTCAACGTCGTCATTATAATTCTGTTACTGTCGCCTTGGTTCACCTTTTACGTACGTGCATACTAGAAATAATATTATCATTTTGGATAATATTAGAAGCCAACATTTTGGGCGGGCCCAAAAATTTTTAACGGCTCATTTGGGCATTATTTTGCTGGGGCAATGGAAAACTTAACGTTGGCAAAATTCTAGGAAATCATCCATTAGAGATAGATATTCCGTGTAAACGATCATCTTCTTTAATTACAATTAATATATAATGAACGGTATCGCTTATTATTAAAAACGTATTACTCTTTACTAGCATCTCCCTGTAATGTGTGCACAGCACGTTGGCTCTTGTGACTAAAATCGGCGTGTGTGCCGCAATCTTCTCGTTGGACTGTTCTCTGACAAGTTGCAAAAAAGAGGTATTTCATTCATTGGGACTGGAAAAATATGTTTCGTAACCGAGGTCGTCATATAAATGAAAAATTTCATAACCAGGGTTGGAAATACATGGGTTCATGTGGAGTTATTCACTGGACCAAAAAAAATTGGTCTACACCCATGCCTCGTATAGTGCAAGGGATGCGTTCCTTGGGGTCTTTGCGCTATACGAATTTGTGTTATACGAGAGTGTTTTAACTAGAGATGGGTCGAATAGCAGATTTATCGAACTCGAATATTGAATTCGAATATTAAATAATTACTCGAATATTCGAATACCTTGAATACCAAACTATGAATGCGGTAATGTTTGACTCGGTTGCCTATTCATCAGGAAACCCACGATTTTGGCGAGTAATTGTGATTTCCTTTAAAGGATTCGAACAGGAATTTATCTGATTAATGGAATATTTTAATTTTATGGAAACAATTGGGCATATCATTGATTCAACTAACATCTCTTTGAATTCAATTGATTCGGCTTTAACTTTGTGAAAATCCATGTTGAAATGAAAATGTACAACCTTGGTATCTTTTCACAGGAAAAATTTATTCGTACGACGCGTTTCGACGCTGAGGCATCATTATCAAGTACACTCTTGTAATATCTACAATCCAATATATAGCCAATTCTGGCAGGGGTGGAGGGAAAGGGTTATACAGGGGGGGAAAATTGGGAAGGAGTGGGAGGGTTGGTGAGGGAATGGTTGGGCTTAATCACGCTTCCCAACCATTCCCTCACCAACCCTCCCACTCCTTCCCAATTTTCCCCCCCTGTATAACCCTCTCCCTCCACCCCTGCCAGAATTGGCTATATATTGGATTGTAGATATTACAAGAGTGTACTTGATAATGACGCCTCAGCGTCGAAACGCGTCGTACGAATAAATTTTTCCTGTGAAAAGATACCAAGGTTGTACATTTTCATTTTAACATCTCTTTCTTTAAGAGATGGGTCGAATAGCAGATTTCTCTAACTCGAATATCGAATATAAGGGGATGAAGAAAGGCCATGTTGCCAGGAAGTATGGCATAAGCGCTTCCACGCTTTCAACTTTTTTGAAGCATTGTCTGAGGATAGAAGACAGTGCTGTGGCAGATTCTATGGGACCTCAGTGAAAGAAAATTCGAACAGCCTATTATGAAGAAGAGGACAAAGTAGTTTATACTTGTTTTTAGAGATGGGTCGAATAGCAGATTTCTCGAATTCGAATATAATTGCTCGAATATTCGAATACCTCGAATACTAAACGATGAATGTGGGAATGTTTGACACGGTTGCCTATGCAGCAGGAAATACTAGATTTTGGGGAGTAATTTTGATTTCCTAAAAAGGATTTGAACAGGAATTTAGCTGATTAATGGAATATTATAATTTTATGGAAACCATTAGGCATATTTTTCTGTCTGATGTATACATTCTTATCTACCAAACGCCATTTCAGCGGCATGCCCAGCTGATACTGAGATTCAGTTATGATCATAAATTACGTATGATATGATTATCTTCTGGCAAATATTTGAAGTATTGTTGAAGATTTGTTTGAGTTCTCTGTCCTGCTGCTGTGCTCCATCATCTTTGCAGACGTTGCTATGAATAACTTTATTCTTCATCAGGACCATATTCTAATATTCTTCATACTGGGTGTGAAGTGCCATGTTCATATAGAATGTCTCTCTTCTTTAATGCCGAGAGGAGCAAGGTTCCAACCGGAAAATGACAGGAGAAACATCTTCCATTATCGTAAAAATAAATAGGGAGACATTATTATCCACATTGATAGTTTATCTACCAGAGACGTTTTATCATTTCTCAACGTGTGTGAAGTATTGGTTCACTTGCATGAATTCCCAAAAGTGATTTGCAAACACCTGTACCTTAACCTCATTTAGTTTTTGTGTTTCTTTCTCCACCGTATTGAAAGTTATGCAAAGGCTCATTGACATAGAGAAAAGATTTTCTTAGTTTAGCACTAAAAAACAGTTGCACCATAATCGTAAATATAGTGTGGAAAGAGCAAAGAAAATACTTAAATTTCAATTGAAAAGTCAGCAGAGAAGAAGAGAGACAATTTTATAAGCACGGCACCATTTCCCCGATAATGGAAGATACTTTTCCAGCCTCTCTCCGGTTAAAAACTTACCCCTGTTGCTGGTAAAGATGAACCATGCCCTTCTCCACAGTTGGAGAATGTTCCCAGTGGGTGGGGTGGATAAGACTGGGATGGGGATTGCCTGAGGAAAGAAGTGCGGACAGCATAACGAGTGGTGAAGGGGGCAGGACAAAGAAGGGTGGGGAAAGGACCTTCAGCTCTGCCTCAGACTATGTTTGGGGGCCATATTTTTTTACGACGCACTCAAGCTCCGTCATCTTAATGAGGGAGTGAATGGAAAATGCTGGGGAAGGAGAGGTTTGGAATGCATAAGGTGGGTGTCAGCTAGATCAGCAAAAGGCGGCAGGAGGGAGTAAGCAAAGACTTCGGAAAGAAAGATCTCTCGGCATGGGAGAACAGGGAGGCACGGGAGAAGAAAGTTCATGGTTAGAGTTAGAAGTGCGTCTTCATTGCGAGTAGCCTGAAAAATAAGTTGGTGGTTGATAGAGCCCAATACTTAAGATATGTAAGTTGTTTATTCAGGAAGGCTATTATATACACGAAAAGGTATTACCCAAAAAAATCTGTATTTTTTTTGCTTTTTGCCCTTCTCCATCGCAGCTTCCACCATGGTTTCTAACATGCATAAATGGGAATTAAATTGGGGTCCAAATCGTTTGCCAGATCAAAATATCTTGATGTTTGGAGGGCAGCGTATACTTCTTTTTTATTTGGTGAAATTACTTCCTCACTTTCATCTTCGTTGCAATGCAGATATTCGATATTTACGTCAGAATAATATTTATTGCTATCGTGCAATATATTGCAATTGCAGCTCCTTGCCTGTGGTGGTCCTTGAGTTTGACTCACAGCAGTGGCAATGAAGCCATCTCACCCCTTCAACTACAGTTTCGTTTCGCCACAGCGTGAAAAAAACCTTGAAAAAAACCTACTGGCTTTTTTATATATACATAATCTTTCCGTATGCTGCCTCACCATTACAAAAAGTGTTGAGCTGGAAGCAGCGACGTAACGGATATCTATTTCTCCAAAAGAGGCAGCAGGTTAATGGTACGACATTTCTTGCCAAAGATGGAACTAAAATTTATGCTCAGGAACAATGAAAGTGAGAAACAGCTTCATTAAAAAAAATAGAATTGAAAATACCCATATGAATGCCATTGAGAGATGTGTTGAACTTTATAATATACCGTATAAGCGTGTGTAAGAGGCGCACACGTGTAAGAGGCGCACCCCTATTTTGAGGAACGAATCTATAAAGAAAAAAAAATTGCGGCATTTTTTTATCCTATCGTGCGGTGTTGCAGACGTATGCCTGAAATTTCGACAGTTATCAAAATTTCCTCTTTCAGTACTATTTGATAGAGGAAATTTTGATTACTGCGGCGGTAATAGCGGCATAAGAGGGAGTAGAAAAAGTTCCGATCCTCTCTTCGCATACGCCATCGCTCTACGTTGCTTGTCCTACTCACGAACAATTTTGTTTAAAAGCTCTCGCAGGAGTATTGCAATAGAATTGCAGCCGTGGAAAATGTTAAGGCAAAACACGACAGGCAGATAGCATGAACCTTCCCAAGAGATTGGACAACAATCGGGGCAATCTCAGCGCCTTAGGATAATAACCACGTCGTAGATTTAAGGCCCCTTGCTCACACACCGATTTTGGACGGCCGGTAAAATATCGGCCGTACACATTCCAATAATGAACAATGGGAGAGCATTGGAGCTTGCACACGTACCGAACACACGCCGGCACCGGCTAAATGCCGGTTAGCTTCCGGCCATTGTCACTGTGAATCGCCATCGCCGGCTCAAAAACATAGCAACTTATCGTTTGACCGGTAAAAATCCGGCGTGTGTGCAAGCATCGCTTCGCCGGTAAAATATCGGCCGATATTTTACCGGCCGTCCAAAATCGGTGTGTGTGCAAGGGGCCGTTTTTTTCCTTTCCGGGACTCCACAGGAAAAAAGGAAATTATCAAGTTACAGGGGATCAATGGAAACGCGTTTCATCCCTACCCCATATCACCAACTGACCTTTTTCGGTCTACCAGGTTCAATTCTCCGAGTTTCTGGAGGTCAAATGCTAGGTGAGTCACCTTCTGAGCTCGAAAATATATCTCGATATCTTTCAGCAATTGTATGACACGCACGAGGTTCTAAAAAGAATTAGACCTAACGCGACATATATCTGACAGCATTTAAGTTTTTTGAGCTCTAATTGATTGACACAAAGATTTATAGCTAAAACAAGGCTACTAATATTCAACTTAGCCCTAACAGCACAATTTCAGAAGAAACAAGCGTAGCATAAGCGCATTCAAACAAGACGAGATGGACTGGAAACTTCAGGCAACGCAAACTGCGTATATCACATTGCTGCGCCTTCGCCTCTTCGCTTTAAAGGCAACGACGTCACATGCAAGATCGGACGTGTTCTTCCCTTGCTCCTTCGCTCATAGCCTCGTAGCTTGAAATATGGAGGGGAGGGAGCGCGCTCCTTCCCCTCGACCCCTCCTTCAGCGCTAATCCAACAATGAACACACTCGTTCGAATTTTTTAAACCGCAGGTTTTGACACCAATATAATTTTCAGTTGCAAAAATCCTCATATTAGCGTCTGAAGATAATTTTTGAAAAATCAGGTGCTCAGTGCAATGGAAATTTCTCGGCGAGACAGATATTGACTATTAACCAGGTATGTCCTTCAAAAATACGCGTTTCTCTACGTTTGATAAGCGATTACTATATGCAGTATAAATGCCGCGGGATGCCCACTCATTGCAGTAAATTTAGCGCGCGCTCCGGAGCGAATCACCCCGCGCGATCTTTTCAATGTTCACCTCTGGGGTACCGACGTGACGGCGCGATGCTTACAAGAAATTCAAACAGGAGCATTTTAAAAATGCGTCACTAAGGGAGAAACTCCCCTGCCTGCCGCTTGTTTTTGACCCAGGGTTTCAGATGACTGACTCACGCTGAAAACCAAGGCCACTCAGTTCCCCTTGGACTTGCGACCGGGGAAGGGGAAGGGGGGTAGATAAGAAGCTTGTGTAAGAGGCGCACCCCCATTTTCGGCTGCAATGTCTGGGAAAAATGGTGCGCCTCTTACACGCGCTTATACGGTAGTTTCTTTACTGACCCCTGGGAATGGAATCTATCACTAAAAATTGATTATATATTCTAATGTTTATAATATAAAATTCTAAATCCTGCAACCAACTACCATGAATGTAATAAATGGTGAAATTTTGGCATGTTGCCTGTGATTTTAAATTTTTTTTCAAATCCTAGCTTGATCACACTCAAATCCCTGCTCAGGGAGCCCTAAAGTTACTTATGATTCATGATATTTAATAATCAGAAAAACTATAAATATCTGCTCTTAATGCTACAAAAATCGAGGAATTTCAATTTTCTTTTTGATTGCCGGCTTATTGTCCATTTTTTTAATCCAATCTCTGTTGGGTATGCATTGTAAATATCTCACCTATATTTTTTTAACTCAAAAAGGGTTCTAATTTTAATTTAATGTGTATGTAATTTTTACTGAGTTATTCTTCTAACTAGATTGAGAACTGATTTTTTTCTAATTTTTTAATACTTGTGTGAAAGTTAAGTAATTTCTGCTTTTTCATTTGCAGCTTGTCAGTGCAATGGCCACAGTACATGTTCAAATGGAACCAGTGTATGTAATCAACCATGTGCAAACCTAACACATGGAGCTCACTGTCAACACTGTGTTCCTGGTTACTATGGGAATCCAATCAATGGAGGCAGATGTATTCGTAAGTAGTTTTTTGCAAATATTTTGAATTTTGCTTATTCCATAATTTTATTTTTTGGCTATACATCTATGAATTTTAACCCTTTCGCTGCTACAAGCGGGAATACCAGCAAAAAACATTATGGTTATTGCCTGCGACATGCGGGGATATTCCACGACTTTCAAAAAACTTTTCCTTTCAACACCACATGCGGGTAAATATCTACGTTTTCAAAAAACCCTCCCTTCGGTCGTTGGTGCTGTCATCGGCTCGAAATTCTAGCGGAACTAACGTCCATTCGTGCGGCGACATTCAGCGACGTCAAATGAATGATTCAATTCATTTTTTTCTGGATAATAGGCGAAATAATGGAACCGATGAAAATCTATTGAAGCAGCAAAAGGGTTAAGGTACTTACACAATTTTGCTCGCTAGGGGGGGCTCTGCCCTTCCACACACCCATCTGAATAACGCCCACAGCCTTTTTTGGTCTCTCAGTCAGTTTTTACAATTTTTTTTCTGCTGTTTGATCCACATGGGTCATATTTTTTCAGTGATATCCAACGTAATTAAATTGAATCCTTGGAATGCATAACAGTTATTGGCTTCCAGGCTTTCTGACTGTCATGAGGTATGGACTAATAGGTGCCGTAATGACTTTGACCATTAACAAGCTTCTCCGCAAGGTTCAAATTTCTTATTACCATCAATTTTTTGAGTCCCAAATGACTCTGAAAAGTAAAAGCATTGAGGCAGTTGGCAACACAGTAGTGCATAGAAAATTTAGTTTTTTCGACAATTTTTCTTAGGGTTTCAGATGATTTTAGAGGGGGTCGATCCTATGACTTTTTGTCATATCTCATCTCATTCACCCCAAACATATGTTTGAGTTGGTTAGTAGTCGGAAGTGGGTTTTATAGTAGTGTATGTTTTTATAGTAGTAGATGTTTTTTCTAGGGAATTAGTTAATTACCTCAAATTAGATGAAATAAGTTTAAGGAAAGAGATGCACTTTTAAAGCGGAAAAGAATCTCTGTTGGCCACAGTGCAGTGGAAGGGGCAAGGTGGCAAGGGAGATTGGGAAAATGCTGTGGGGACTTTGTTGAGGAAGTCCATTCTACATAGTCCCATGGTTAGTTAAGTTAATGTCTGAGGAGTAGAGAAACACGATAGTGGAGGGGTTGGAAAAGGGGTATTGGGAAGGGTAAGAAAGGGAGAGTCGTGGAGGAAGTCGAAGGAGTTATTTTGGGACTGTTAGCAGGAGAGACCTCCATCCAAATGCTAGTGTTTCATGCTTTTTAAGAGTGTCATATTATGCTTGTAAAAACTTGCATGAAAATACTCAAACATAAAAAGCTTGAAATAAACATCTACATACTTAAATATTTCATTGGCTGTATGCCTCCAGTATCGTCAGCAAGATTGTCAGAGATATTCTGAGAGAAAATGACAAGAAACTTCTCTAACATCCTTGCTGACAAAATTTGTTGCATACTACCAATGAAATGTTCAAGTAGTATTCTATTTTTCTAATATACATCTTTTTATGTCTATTTTTATTGTAGTAAATATATATATCGTGTTTCAGCACAGTGATAAGATTGTTATTTTTTTAAATTTATTAAATTGAGCATTTATATTTGACTTTATGAGTCTTTTAATTTCAAACATTTCTCCTTGCCTTTCCTAACTTGCAGCTTGTGAGTGCAATGGCCAAGGAACTCAGTGCCATCCAGAAACAGGGAAATGCTACTGCACCACCAAGGGCATCGTGGGCGACCATTGTGAACGATGTGATACACAAAATCATTACTTTGGGGACCCCACTGATCACGGATCTTGCTTCTGTAATGTATCCAAATTATAATTTATATAATATCCATGTAAAGCATCATTAATGTGTGAGAATTATTATCTCCTAGAATTACTACAATAAGATGTATGAGGTTGACTTCTGTGTTTAATCCTGTTTGAATTATTTTTCCTTATCAATATGTGGTGCTATAATTTGTGTAATGTTTGTTTTTGTTGAAATTTTTGCAGATGATCTTACCATTGATTACCAGTTCACTTTTAATCTGTCCAAAAAAGAAGACCGTCACTATACTCAAATCAATTTTAAGAATAATCCACCCAAACCTGATGTTGATGCTGACTTTCATATCTCTTGTTCTGTGTATGCAAAAATGAACATATCCATTAAGACAGGTATGTTTCAATTATGACTTATTTTGAATCCTAATCAGTTTTTTCTTTATATAAGTTAGTTATTGTCAAGGCTGACCTTTATCGATGTTAATTTTCAATATTTACTTCTTACAGCTAATAGCCCAGAGAGGTATCTGGTTACAGATAAAAATTGTTCTACATTCCGGTCACGCTTTGCCAAATCTGAGTACAGTTTCGGCACTGAGGACAATGTGACCTTGACTACATTCCATGTGTATGTTTATGACTTTCATCCACCATTATGGATCCAGATCTCATTCTCCCAGTATCCAAAACTTAATTTACAACAATTCTTCATCACATTCTCAACGTAAGTATGAATTTTTGGCTGCATTTCTCCTTTCTGTGTTGTATGTTATATTTCACATGTCTCTTCAAGGATGGGTCATAATGGAAGTGTAAACCTAGGTATTCGTGGTTGTTAAATTTTATTTTATTTATCAATTATTTGGTGGATATACATTGTAACACTTTCATTTAACCTTCTGAAGTGCGTTAAAATTTCTCTTAATGATCATTCCTTTTGAGTGAAACCAGTCTAAAAACAGTTCTTGTGTCACCCAGGCCCTTTTGTTGGTCATCCAAATAACAGGCAAATGCTACTTTGAATACCATTTCATTGCTCGAGAAGTTAGTGAATGATAAATCATAACTGGCTTTAATTTGAAGTCCCCCGAGGCATTAGCATCAAGCAGCAACATGTAGCAGTCTTTAAATGTCTTGAAACCTGACTCAGGTTTTTCTTCCCTGAAAATGAATGAACAAGATTGTATTCTCTCCTAAAACAATTCGGTCTCGTCGACATTAAAAACAAGTTGTGGGGGAAAGAATCCACTCTCAATCACAGACTGGAGTTCAACAGAAAATGTTGAGGGGATTGTGCTATCAACACTTGCAGATTCACCCAATATCATAGCACTAAATCACAAGATCGAAGTGTAAAATTCTGGAACCAACGGAAGCTTCCACTAAATGTCTCAGAGCAATTTCCTCCCTCATTTTTATAGATTCAAATAAAGCCACAGCTTTTGCATAAACAACTGCCTGTGATAGAGGAACATCATTCAACCGTTTATCATAAATTCAGGTACATATTTAGAAGTCTTTCCATTTTTTCCAGCAATGAACTTAGCACACGTGTTGACCGCTTGGCTAAAGTTGGTGCAGCTGATGTCACTGATGTTTTAACCTCATCTTTATTCAGAATAATAGTGCGGACCACAGTCTAAACATGTTTAAATAAATTGTCGTGAGCTTAAACTTACGCACAATATTGCTTTGACACTCTCTATTTTCAAAGCAAGTGATCACTTTCAATATCTCTTCTTGGTTTATGCTTTTCCTTGATAACTCCTTTACTTCTCTATCTGATATTCCTATTTTTCACCACTGTTCACTTGATTTTTACTCCGTACTCAAAATCACCTTCTAATGCTGAACAACTGCCACACTGTATTCCTGAGAAGTAGAGGGCTTACAGCTGCTAGGAAGGAAAGAAGCCATCGTTTTCGAGACTCTCTGGGACCCTTTACACACTGATGCTATTCATAAGCAACTGGGCCTCTGGTCCCCGATGACCTTGAAGGTTGGACGAGTGGACCCTTCACATGGTAGTCAATTTGCCCAATAACCTATGACAGCAAAAATGACGCCTCAAACCGTATTGCTCTCAAAAAATTCATTTCCACAAGCACCAAACTTAATTAATGATCTATATTAACTGATATTATTCAGTTAAGGAGATTAGATAAATTACTTCGGTAGGTTGGCTATCTGGATGCATGACAAGTAATGTTTTTGGCAATTGCATTGCAAAGGATTTTGACAAATATATAAACAGAGAATAAAATATGGGGCAAGCAATACTATTAATATGTGTCAAATGAGTGTAATTTTGTGTGCACTTAGCACTATTTAGCAATACACACTTCTACACTAGAAAACGAACTTTAAAAATTTAAACAATAAAATTCTTAAAAATTAACACAAAAAAAAGTCCCCTGAGCGAGCATCGATCTCGCTACCTTCACCTCCACAGTCGGACACCGTATCCACTGGGCTATCGCCTAATTGTTTAACATGGGCGTTCAAAACAGTTTATATAGCGTACCATCATTTTTAACGGCTTTTAATTGCTTTTTTCTCGGAATTTTACGAGAAGTGCATCGTCTCGCTTCGGCATATTACATTTGTACCCATAAACTACCGATTCGCAAAATTTGAGCTCGATCGGCGATGCGAAGGTCGTGTATTCCCCTTATTAGATAGAAAGTGCGGCAGATATTTTCTTAGGCGAGGTTGACCTTGCTCATTGTCATCAGTCAGTTTTGCGCAACTCCTCTTACCACTCCTCAAGTCTGTGTGTGAAGAAGTCACTTTCGGACTCGTTTTATATTTTAATTTTGGTTTACAGGTGCAAATACTTTCCCTGATACGATTCTACTGGGGTATCCTTTAGTTTTGTTAGTGACATGAATAGAAAGAAACACAGAAGACGGAAAAATATGTATTGACGGCCAACATCATTGTTGTGGGGAATGTGTATATGTACTGGTTTTGACTAGATTCCTTTCTAATCATCCAATTTCTGACCAAAGTACCCATACAAACCTGGCAGATTTCCACCCTTAGTCCACATCATCGCTCTCTGCTGTTTTGGCTAGATGCTTTTCCACCTTCCACTCCATGCATGCGGATTAAAGAAAAAGAACTACAAAACACTGCAATCTCTTGTAAAGTTTGTTAGAGAAAGCTATCAATTTGTCTACACCATTTTCACTCCTGAGATGTACTTCAATAACACTGTGGATTTATGCTGTACGATTTCATGATTGAAGTTCTAGAAATTTGCTTCAAGAAATTAGGAGTGGAAAACAAAGTAGATTTTTAAGAGATACAGTAGAATCCTGATTTAAGGTTTTTCAGCGGGGACAAAATTTAAAACACTAAATGCGGAAAAACACTAAATGAGGACCTGCCATTTTTTTCAGGTTTTAGGGTCTATAATGACTGGAATGGCTTTTTATGAATAAAAAAATATTATTTTAAGTAACTAAAAGGTGCTGCATGCAGCAACAAATTCATTGATTAAACCTTCTTTGCCCAATTAAGGTTGGATAATACTTTTCCGGAATCAGCTAAAAAAAATGGGTAGTAAAAATAAGTAATGAGACGATGACAATTGTTTTACCTAATGAAATATTTTCAGAAAATTATAATATTCATCAACTTAAAAGCATTCCCACACGGAATATTATTATGGAAATTAGTGATTCCATTTTATGCATTTTTCAGTTGCCTCGAAGAAAATTTAGAATTTTTTCTGTAAAAGTGACATGTAGGTGACTATAGCACTTCTAATATAATAAAAAAGCTGTAAGTAGGTACTTTAAAAATCGTCATTGCATCAATAAAGATGAGTGGAATAAAGGGACAGTAGAAGATCGCTAATCTTGAATTCTAAACTACCGAATATCTAGGAAAAGGGAGGTTTTCTGGAATTTTGCCAATTTAACGTTTTCTGTTGCCTCGGCGAAACGAGCGATTTATGAGCCTCCTGTGCACACATTTTGGATTTCTAGGTCATCCAAAAAAGGAGAATCTTTTTTCTAGTATGCGTCCAAGTCGATGGTGATTCAACTCGATGATAACACCAGATTCGCTGTCATATATCCGCGGCCTCATGCAGGTCGAATGGAGCCGGTAGAAGTTTGTTACGCGGCGCGCTGATCACCTTGACTTCGACTCACCATGTTTCTCGGCAGCTTTTAATAAAATTTGGTTGGACCTTGAATAAAGATTAGCTAGACTCTGTTAAGTGAGAAGGTTTAATCTTCAACAGAACTGGATTTCATCTGAAAAATTGTCAGTGCCTCTGAAGTTTGGCAATTTCGTCCGAGTTATGATGTCGCAGTCAACCACCAAGGGATTCCTGCTGGATTTTCGTATTTTTCCTCGCTAATCTATTTTACCGTGATTATGCGGTGATTTTTTTCCAGCATGAGCGATTTATTTAGAGTCATGGACCGTGACAGTTCGTCAAAACTCCGATTGTCATTCACTTTTGAAATAAAATAGCACCAGATCTTTGAATCGACATCGATATCAACCAGCCGCATTTCGGTATATGGGCTCCGGGATATCTAAATTACGATGTAAAATAATATTGTTCCGTTAGGAAAGAATGCTTTCACTCACGATAATGACAGGGGAAACACTCAATTGAAAACATTACGCGGAAACCATCATTGTAGCGGCCCTTGGAGGATAACTCGTGTCATCAGTCGTCACGTATCATCGAAGTTCACGAAGTGAAGGATAAGGTAGTTAGAGGTTATCAAGGGATGACTTGGCTCCATCAGGTCGGATCTGATACAAAAAGTGTCTTGTGTTTGGATCAGAAGTGGAGCGAAACATTACGAGAAGACAAATCACCCAGCTTGCGAGTTGAAGGTCCCAGCGCTGCATTCGCGGAAGAAAGCAGTTGTAGAAGCGTTCCCTGGTAGATTCTATTGACTCTTGGTAAACTTTCACGAGACTCTTCTTGCTGATGAGCAGAAATTCGAAGATTTGGATAATCATTTGCATAAGCCGTCAAGAAAAAACGTTAAATCGGGCAAAAAAATATTGTGCGGGAAAAACTTTGACGACCATAAATGCGGAAAAACGCAAAATGCGGAAACACTAAATACGGATAATTTTTACATTGTCCTAATAGGGAATGAATCGGAACCCCCAAAAATAAACGCTAAATGCGGAAAAACGTTAAATGCGAAGACGTTAAATCCGGATCCGACTGTACATCATAAGACTCGCCGCGCTGCGCGCGCTCGTTAGGAGGCTACGCCCTCTAAATCCCCCCCGCATCCGGCTTCGCCGGCTGCCTCCTCCGGACGGCTTCGCCGTCCCACCCGCGACTCATCGGAACGGCTTCGCCGTTCCTCGTCAGGGGTCGGCTTCGCCGCCCAGATGTTGAGGTAGCCCTCTGACAGAGACCCGCTAGATCCTCGGAACGGCTTCGCCGTTCATCGTGAAAGGGCGGCTTCGCTGCCCAAGAGTTACCCGAGTCCCCCCGAGGCGTCGACTCCTGGGAACGGCATCGCCCTTCCTCGTGATGGGGCGGCTTCGCCGCCCAAGGTTTACCTGTGTCCCCCCGAGCCATCGACTCCTCGGAACGGCTTCGCTGTCCCTCGCCTGTGGGCGGCTTTGCCGCCCAAGGGTTATCGGCGCCCTCCCCCCTCGTAAGACACCCATTCGGCTGCTCCACATGTTGGTACGGATTTGCCGCCCGAGGGTTCTCGGAGTTTTTCCGGGCCTCTGACTCCTCGGAGTGGCTCCGTCGTTCCTGGGGCGGGGGCAGCTTCGCCGCCAGGGTTTTCACTCCTCAGAGAGCAATGCGTACTACCAGCTATCCCCCATCGTTTACAAAGGCTGCCGGGGGATAATGTGACAGAATGTAGACGCATGCTAGCCGTGATTGTGTCATTTTACCTTATGACGATGTTTTGAAGGCGGTCCGGGGGGTTTCCAAGGGTTTTGATGAGTGTACTGACTTCGGTCACAATCATCCAAATAAATTCCTTATCGATGAGTCATAGGAGAACGGAAAACTGCTAAAAAATGTGAAAACAACAAATGAACATGCTATTTACAGAAAAAAAATTTTTTTTCCTGGTCTTCTGGGGAGCCACATAAACTTTCGAGTGATTTTCCTGTATAAAATTTGTTTGCCTACCTACAATAAAAATTCCAGTTCTCCAGCTTTATGGAAACAATGAATTGGCCCCGTATTACTCACATATAGATTACAAATTCTGAGTGTTCCACATAGGGGTGCATAGGCGCTGTAATAAGGCATTACTCACGCGAATTTCGTTGCCGAACCTTATGGGGAAGTGGTTTTAAAAAATCGCGTTTAGGTGTGCATGGGGTAGAAGTACCATTTCTACTCTACTATTTTGTTAAGAAATCTACATTTAAAAATTTGAAGTTTTATTGCGGGTGTATCAGTGGGCCTGGATAATTGAACATGACGGGTAAAAATAGCCGACACAATTCCCAGTACGAATAAATGAAAACAATACAACTCGGATGAATGGTACACAAAATATACCACTTATTAGGTAATTTTTATTTTTTTGGAGGGATCACAGGGGGTTATCGGGGGATTTTATTTGCTTGTCCCGTATAACGGGGCATCGTTTACCTTCGATAAAAATTTCGGCTCTTTAGCTGTAGTGCAAGCATGGTTTTTCGACGTTGTCACCCGTTAAAATGAAATATTCTGCGTTCTCCGAGTAGCGGCACGTAGGGGCACAAAAAAGACGTCACTCACGTTAATTTGGTGTCCGTACGTCGTCGGGAAGTGGCAAAAAAAATTCCGAAAAATTTAAAATTGTGTGTTGAGGGAATGCAAACTTCACGGCGGATGTGTTGTAAGTTACCAAACGTTGTAGGAGTCGCGATTTCAATGGAAAATCGATTAGATTTAATTACTCGTAATTCGTTCGACTTATGGAGCAATTCGACCATACACCAAATTTTCCAACTTTTTGGAGCTCTTTTTAGCTATGTCTGCCAAAAATACCACTCATATTTTAAATCATTGGAAATATTCCTGCTCTTTGCTAAAAAGATTGTGGTGATTAGTAGCATATCATCTTAGAATTGTACATTAGCAATAGTTCCTTTTGATGAACATGGATAGAGGAACCTAATTAAGCCTGCACCTTTCGTGAATTACAATGAATCTTTGACAGCCTCCAAAACCGTTTATCCTTAACGAAGCCATAGTTCAGAATTTTAAAATTCGTTGAGTTTAATTCTATAAAAGTCACTCATTATTACCTTATTTTTCAACGTTCCCCATGCACCGTGCTTATTTTATTTTTATGCAAAGAAAGGTCTGGCAGCAGAGTACGGCTGGCTTGATGATGCAGTTCAATGCAGTGAAGGTTATACCCAGTTGTTTACGCGCATTGTTTCTCGTCGTATTTGTTAGCGCATGTGCCTGTGAGATCTGTGATAATTCCTGCACCACTTAGTTGCGAATTCCTCGGAAACGTACGGAAATCACGTCTCGAACCCGTATTCAGATTAGTTATCTTTAGCGCTGCGCCGTTCTCGTAACCTTTCTCCGATGTATACCTTCGTGGAGCTACGAATACCACGCAAGCTTTTGATCCTCATTCGATGTATAGCTTCATTTTCTTAGGGTTCGTGCTAAATCTCATGTTATCTTGAATTCTCATTCACTTCGTTTCTTCGCACCTCATTTTACCGGTAAAATATCTTCCGTGATCCAGTTACCGCTTCCTTTTCTTGACCATCTGATGGCGATAACGGCCAATTATTACATGTTGTTTTTTCATGTTTTTCCTCGTGATGTTGCGAGTGCCAGATTTCATCTATCGTTTGAATTGAAGGATGACGCTTCTAGCTTTTTCTTTTGTGTGTTATTTTTTCGCAATGTACGTTACTCATTTCCTTATTGCTTTTTCTAGCTGCTTCCTGTTACTTCTCCTGGCTGCAGCGCTCCTGTGGAAAATAAAGCAGAAGTACGACATGTACCGGCGGCGTCAGGTAAGTCAGAATTAGTATTTTAATTATTTTACCATTTCAGGAAGTTAAGGGATTTGAATGGAAGGAATTAATTTTACCATTTCAAAATTAATGCGTCATTAATTTTCTCCGAAGAATTCAAGATGACTGTAATATCCCGATGCAGAACTTTGTGAATGCGTCAAGTCAAATGGGATAACTTGTATCGTTAGAAACTTGGTAATGGTCGACACTGTAAAATTAATAGTGGTTGAATCACTGAGCTTTTTTGCAGTTATGTGGATCGGAAATTTCCATCGAACGGTGTTTGAATTCTGTTGTTTCTTCCTAAAAAATCTCCTATACTCCACAAATATATTTCTAATTGAATCAAAATGAGCGCAACGGGAGGACTATACTGGTATCAAGTGATTACATTTTCTAACTATTTTTCTAAATAGGTCGCTCAGGGCACGTAACCCTTGCGTACGTATATATTTTTTAAATTTACAATGGAGCTCGTGGTAGGGATTTTATTTCGTTGAATCCAGCCCGCGGATGCTTACTATCTATAGTACCATGACGAAATAATTGCTGACCTCGAAAATCGCGTCCGCTAATATCGGATACCCCCATAACTTTCTCTTAATGATGTGTAGCAAGTGCTTTCCGCGGTAATTTTTCCAATAAAACTTCCTGGAATCACTGGAATAGGAACAGGAACTGGATTTTTAGGAATGGGAAAGGTAATTTTCCTAGCAAACCGTATCGTGATCACCTTGTCTTTGCTGTGACGGGAATCATTTAAGTTTTTTTTTGTATTTTAATGCCGAATAGAGGATTGCATGTATTACAATTACTAATGGAGTGACTGCGCCATTCATTTGTTGAATAGTCCACTGAAAGAATCAACTCGTATAAAAGGATAAATTCTCCCACGTCTTAACTTGTAAGTTTCTTTTGAATACCCCACCCCCTTTTTTCGCGGTACACATAAAAATCCGCGTTCACTACTTTTTTTATGTCAATGATATCTAAAAAATTACGGTATATGTTAAACATTCGCTTTCCCCTTGCGCGTTTATTAAACGCTCTTCCCCTTCTTCTTAACTTGGCATGAGTATTTACCACTTTTAACGTTCACATGGGTCGCAGTATTTACGCTATGTAATATTGCCTCTTCATTCTATGGTTTGTGTATTGGTACTAGTTTGCTGATATATATGCACTGTGTAAATCTCGAGTTGAACCGCGATGGCTTGTTTCTTACTCTTAGAGCTTTGAACATAGCGAAACTCATGCTCGATGGTATGCTTTCAATTTTATATTCAAAGCTGTTTCTAAGTTATTTTAACAATTCCCGTTTTAGATGTTTATCCCACTCTTCCCTATCTGATGTGAAACCTTAATCGTCGATAGTAATTCAGATAAGTGCACAGCAACCCAAAAAATTCGTCTACTCGTTGTTCTGATCATCGTTTTTGGAGGCGTAATATTTCCGGAAATATATGTAATCATGTTACTAATCGTAAATAATACAGATATGCTGTAAGGCTATTCCCATCCATTTATCTAATCCTACCCTCGTGTCCATTTCTTTTGAATGGAAGCTTGTATAAGCTTATCGTCGTTTACTCGTACCCTTACGGCAAATTAATGGGTTACCATGAGCATCTTAACTATGGTATTACTTTGAATCAATATGGGCGTATCCAGCATATCCATACAGAAAGTGCGGATGCCGTTTATCAGAATTTTTCCTTTAACCATTCGTATACATATTATAGTTTTAGTAAATAATGACTTATTTTTATGTTGAATTAATTTTGCTGTTATTGCCAAGTTCACAACAGCACAACACGTGTTTCTACTAGATAGTTGCCTTGGATAGGTGAGGGTAGAGCCTACCACAGACATAGTGGCGTGAGGCCTTCCCATATACTGGAAAAGGCACTTCCTTACCCTGGGCCGTGTCGCACCGCGAGGTTTTTTTAGGTGTTCAAGCACTCACCGGGGTGAGCTCTACCCTCATCTTGCTATCATCTACCAACCTTAGGGTTAAATCCTTGAATGAGTGAGTCAAGCACTTCACTTGGATGTGAACCGGAGACTCGCAGACCAGAAGCGTAAAGCTCCTCAAAATAGACCACCAAACTCCAAATATCCGTGTTTTTTTGTCGAGGAAATATATAACTTAAGTTCTTATCCCCTTTGCGGACAGGGGAGTGGCAAATGTTAGACGTCACTCGCTACTCCCGTCCAATCGCCAAGGGCGTTACCTCGGATATAAACCCAGGATCATCGTTGGAATAGGGGTCTGCATGTAAGCAGATGATCCCAACCTTTCACCTCATTTCAGGAATTCTTCTCGGGTCCTCCACCGATATAGGCGTTGATTTCGACGTTTCGGAGTCTATATTCAAATTTTCCGGCTCAACTTAAAACCTCTATTTGTTAGTGGAGTCGTTCGTATGCTGAGGAATAGAGCAGCAATAATCACAACGTAATTGTATTGTTAGAAACCAACAGGCTTCTTCACTTGTGTATCATCGTAAGGGTTACGCCCACAATTCCTGTATGTTTATGGAGTTTAAAACTATTTGGGTACAATTATTAAATGATGCAGAAATTACATATGCTCCAATATCCCTGCTGGTCAACTTGTCAGAGTACGAGTTGGAATCCATAACTTCGTTAGCAATGAAATGCCTATCGCGAAGAAGACGTGTGACTATTTCTGAAGTATTAATCGCCGAGAAAGGACTAATTATTGCTTTCAACCGTTACAGTGGTTTCTAAGTTTCTCTTGGCCACCCCCTACTTTCTCGCAATAGGGTGGTTTCCTATAATTTTTTTATTGCCTAAATCGAAAAATTATTACTCCTGGAGTACGCATTTCACGCTCTTAGATTTTTGAATGATGACATCTATTTATCGCGATTAAACAAAAAGTGAAAATTTTCAAGCGTGCGAAAACGCGACGGCTAAGTAGGAATGATGGGAAAAGTCCGTGTGACTTATTTCTGGTTCCCGCTGCCGCCTTGTGAGGTGACCTTGAGGCGAGGCTTGAGCCTGATACGACGCAGGCTGCTAGCAGGTTGCAGAGTACCCTGCTAGCAGGTAGCGCTTGGCTTCAATATGGATTATTACTACCTTATCAAACGAAGGAAACTTTCCGACCTGAGACAATTTTAATAAGTGATTATTAAGAGATCTCTGCATTTCTTCCGCGTCAGCTTGTTTGTGGACAACAGTTTCGTAGACAGGATAGCCAGCGAAACTGTTGTCCACAACAAGCTGACGCGGAAGAAAACCCTGAATAAATGCAGAGATCAAACCATCGCCGCGGAAACCTTCGCTCTAACATTATCAAAAGATGTTTCCCTGAGCTCTGTGACTCATGCATGCATTGGTACTCTTAGACCATGTAAAATTCCTATCCTCTCGTGTAGAAACTAAGTCCCTGTGACGTCACGTGGAGTGGAATCGCATGGGCGCCAATCTGGCCTTTTTCAAATGCGGTTAAAATTCACCATTGCCATTAAACTGGGATTTCTAAAACCAAATAATTTGTATATTATGAAAACCCTAATGGTGGGTAACGAATAGCAATCAATGCATTTCGTTTTTTTTATGAAGGAAACTACCCTATTCCGCTTTGTAAGAAAGTATACATTCTCATGACTAACCTTGTTGGCGACTTAATGATTGCCTCGGTATTACCTAGCATTATTTGAATAGGGTGGTTTCCTTCATCAAAGAAAACGAAAGGCATTGATTGCGATTCGTTACCCACCATTAGTGTATTCATAATATACAAATTATTTGGTTTTAGAAATACCGGGTTAGACGAATGGCAATGGTCCATTTTTATCCTCATTTGAAAAGGGCCAGATTGGCGCCCATGCGATGCCACTCCACGTGACGTCACAGGGACCTAGTTTCTATACGAGAAGATAGGAGTTACACGTCGTCTGAGGTTACCATTGCATGCATGAGGCGCAGAGCTCAGGGAAACATGTCTTAACAATCACTTATTAAAACTGGCTAAGGTCGGAAAGTTTTCCTCGTTTGATAAGTTATTAATAATCCTTATTTAAGCCAAGCGCTACCAGCCAGCAGGGTACTAGGCTAGCCGCTAGCAGCCTGCGTCGCACAGTGGGCTAGAATCGAAAAAAGCTGGCCAAAAGTCGCTAGAGTCTAAAGAATTGGTAAATTAACGAAACTTTTTACAAATTGTGTATTGTCAAAATACAATTGAACTTATTTAGGATTATGTAGGCCACAATATTGTTTAGAAGGGCGATAACAATTAAAATAGGCTAATGTGATGCGGGAAGCAAACTCTACAGGGGCATGCCTACCTTCTGCTATGGAAATATCAAGGGAAAAATAGAATTTTTCTGCCGTTGAAGCTGTCAAATAGTTGTGCCGATATCTTACCGATGAAGTAACTCTTGTAGGCCCACCTCACACTTTTCCTCGCTGATATGTATTCCATTTGGATAAGTTGATTTTTTTGCGGAAAACACCTGATTGTAGCTGGGAAACAACTTATGCCCGTGATTTTTTGACACATGCCGGATGAGGTTGTACTGGAATTTTGTCATATTCACTGAAATAAAAAGGGAAAGTGCCGTTTCTGGTGTCATTTCCCTCTGAGAATGGTCCTTTTTCCTCCATTTGGAAATAATTCTAGTAGCTCTTGTGGGAGTCGTCATTGTCACTTCTTTAATTACTTTGGCAGTTGATTCCTCTCCTCGCTCGCGGAATTTCATGGACGCGGCGAATTATAACTCCTTTGCTGATGTACCAGCTCTTAGCTGCTCCGTTTTCCTTCGTTTTGATCTTTCACTAGAAACTTCAAAGAGTAAAGCAGGTCTACCAAACACGGTGTCCTGCGGTGAATCTGTAAAAATACGAATTAGTGACATAGAAAAGCGATTCTATGTAAAAAAAAAAACTATTTATTAAAATTTTTAATGAACGTACCGTAGGTAGCAGGAAGATATTTGTACACTACTTCAGGGAATTTGATTTCTTCCTCTAGCCATTTGCTATTATTAGCTCTAAAGTAGCTTTCCCTTCGCTGCGCCTTATTCCATTTCTCAAAATATCTTGCGAAAAAGTATGCTTGTAGGCACTTCGTCAAAATACCTTTTAAATTAGCATCTCCATTCAATCGATATTTTTCAATCAAAAAATCTATCACAACATTTTTTTTCTCACGTGCCGCGGTACTTTTTTTCTCCACAATTTTGTCATGAAGCTGTAACCGCGTCACTTCTCTACTCTCCATGGTTTCTAACAAATTTAGTATCTAACACTACTATATGAAATAAAAAAATATCAGGTAATCAGTTCCATCGACAGCCCAACTATCATCAGTCATACATGGGTAGC